>NC_137587.1:53039085-53639085 GCF_963210335.1 Falco punctatus
CACAGTAAAAAAGGAAAAGATTATGTAGGAGGTGTACCCAAAGCACATAATTAAAACTCCTTCACCTCCCATACTGTCAGAAGGGATAGGCTTCGCAACTGTATTAAGATCTTACTTAGAACTCATCTCCGGAGGTACCTACCGCTATCCATTGACTGTGCTTGGAGCCCAAGGAAATGAGCCATTTAACTTGGTTAAGCTAGTCAGTGTAAACATCTTTTCTCCAGCTCCTCTTTCCACAGTACATCAAATAACATGGGTATTGTTATCCATGTCTTTGCAGGAAAATGCTCATTCTATTGAGACACAGCCACAACACTTCTGGAAGAAATTACGCTGAGGTCCTCAGTTCATATACTAGGTCTAAGAGGTATTTCACAGTATGTACTGTAGCAGGGAAACAAAGAAATGACTGCACCAGAAAAGCTCAGCATTTAGATGTATCATAAGGATCCCCAAGGGAAATGTAAGTGTATGGGAAGAACAAATAACAAGTTTTTCTAAGCTGTTTGTTAAATTATTTCTCAGGAAGGGTGAACTACTTTTTTGGGGTATACCTAGAATATATTCTAGGTAAAGCAGATGATGTTGTTTATCACAACATTTGGAAGTTCTTAAAATTATTTAATTCATCAATTGTATTTATGATTTGCTTTTATAAGAAGGTACTTGAGGTACTTTTAAAAAATAATGAACAGCAGAATCTAAAGTAAACTATTAAACTTGGAAGTCCAGCTGTTAGCAAAGGTCACACCATAGTCTCATAGAACAACTTCTATAGGAGCTGTGGCAGACAGACTGCATTTACATTCTCCATTTTTCAATCTAACTAATTCAGATAGGCAATCAATGGATTTCACTGGAACTTTCCCAAGTTTTAAGAGAACAAACAACAAAATAACATAGCATCCAGTAAGATAAAAAAATCTCTTTTTACTAAACCAGATCCAAGTACTCTTCAGAAATCTAAGTTTATCCAAAATTTATCCTTAATTCTTATACAGCTGTTAGCAATGAACCTGTAAATTTTTGAGATACTTCTTTGAATCTATAGAATCACTGAAAATGTAATTAATTTACACTTACTTAATCAATCAATACATCTGAAGTTTGTTGCTGTTGTGAAACAGCATCATAGAACAGCAGAAAACTAGCTACAAACCTTAGTTTTACTTGTTACTTCTAGTTATATGCACTATTACAAAATACATACAGCAAATTCATAATTAGAAAAACAGCTGAAAACATTTGTTAGTATCACTATGCTTATAAAAACAAGCAGAGAACATTACTAATGTCAAAGTAACTGTTTCTTCTAACATCTAATAAATTTTGCAATTTGACATACCTTCTATAGCATGTATAAGTATTGCTAAATTTTCTTGGAATCATTTTTATGACAAAGTACATTTGAATACTCACTATTTATGTTTTGCCAGGAATGGCAACAGCATAATATTATTTTAAGAAAGTCTTGCTCAGCTTGCAAATACAAAAGAAATATTATTTACCTGGGTAACAGATAACTACAATTCACTCTGGATATCACTTTCTTTGATTTCATAAGAAAATTCAAAATTTTAAAATAAATAACAGAATAACAGATCCTCAAAAGAACTTGACATTATAACACTGAAAGTGATGAACGCTTTTGGTTTTTCTGTATTCCCTTCCCTGCCCATGAATCACAGAACTGCTAAAAAGAATGCCTTCCTGACCTAGAGAGTCTTTATTTCTGATACCTCTGAATTCACAGTATTTTTCTCACAGCATCATAAAAAGGGTTGGACTTTAAAACCACTAACCTGAATACAAAAGAACTTCAGCAAGACTTAAGATTAACCCTTTATTATATTTTCCATTATTCTCAAGAAAGAAAACTTATGTTTCCCATTTGAAAGTAGCTACCTAAAAAAAATGCTTTAGATTTTCTGATAGTTTGAGCTACACAAGAGGCTTAAAGGTAAGATCGCAGTTGAAGTGTTATTACCTTTATACAGGGGACAGTGAAATAGGTGACAGCACTATTTCAATTATTTGTTTGTAGTTATTTTGTGGCATAAGAAACTGGTGAAATTGCTGGAAAACTTTTAACAACCCATTCAAATTAACTGAAAATTAATAGTGAGAGTTTGCCAGCATAATGCATCAAACCTCAATGTTTTCAGTGGTTGACATGAGTTTTTCACCCATTTCTAGGAGACACAAACATTTCTTATCTTTTCTTTTTCTCTCTATAGCAGCATTCCTATAACAAAAACTTATATCCACCCTTGATGCAACAGAAAATTACTCTTTGAGCATTCCACAAATAACTGCACAGATACTGGTTTTTCACTATTACACTCCATACATGTCACAAGTCACTTGTTACTCAAGTTGTCTGGTACATAAAGCACTAACGCAGGACTTAGAAGGTCAGTTTATATTATCTGTCTCCTGTCATCATCTCCCCAATGACTGTGGTGTCAGGTCAGCCTCTTTATATCGCAGGTCCTCCCTTATAAACTGGGCACAACAGTTCTAAGTTGGCAGCCATATTTTAAATAAGCAAGCAGGCAGACCAAAAAAGGCACTTGGGAAATAACCACAGATAATATTTAGTATTACTGTATAGAATTACTAAACTGGTAGAAAGATTTGTATATCGCTGCTTTACAAGACAAAAGAATACAAGACAATCAAATATGAAGCATAAGCTGCAACAGAACTACAGAAAAAAACATCATCAGATTTTGCTGGCATACAGGTTTAGTCTTTCTGCTTACCAAAACGGTTTTCCTTTCAGAGATAATTGACCAGCAAACTTTATCACCAATAGTTGAGAATTTCTGTAATGACTTTTTTTCCTCCACAGGGAAAGGAACTCGTCAAAACCAGTAATTGTTTTTTTTCCTCTTGGAAAACTCCTCTTAACTCTTCCCAAGACCAAAAAAAACCAAAAAATGTGTATTCTGTTTATGTGATATACTTCAGTCACAGCTCCTAGTGTGAATTATTTGCTTTCCATGCTTTCAGTCTGCCTTTCAATCTGAAGAGACTTTGCTGCATTGCCATCAAGGATGGAATAAAACAGAGTGCACAGGGTGTACAGAACAATGCACATCTCTCCTTTTTTTTTTTTTTTTTTTGCAATCATTTCTTAACTTTCTTCTCTCTCATGCTGCTAAGGAAAAAAAGCAGAAATGTTTCACTCTTGAACTAAGTGTAGTATGATTTGATTTGAAGTTGCAAAAACTCTACACAACTGCACAAACAAGTGAGGTTTCTGTTTTCTGTCAGTGCCTTTATCTCTTCAAGCATACAGAAGAAAAACTTCAGTGACATCTTCAATGAGAATATAACTATCAAAATGTTATCTCACAAAAAGATGAGGAATAACAATTCATTAAGGTAAAGGATTATTTCCTTTAAATTAGTCACATTTCAAAAGAAAATGAAGAATACTTCAAACCTGAATGAGCCCTCGCATATGAAAGTTCACACTGCAGGAAAAACAATGGATATAACAGATGCAGTCATAAATGTACTGTTCTAACAAAAGGAAAGGATCTCTTTTTCTTGTTTCTGTCTCCAAATATAATCCAAATAACATCAGATTACAGAATATTTGAATACAACTCACTTTTGAGTCTTCATTCATTCAACAGTCTATAATGAGTATTCATTAACATTTGTTGAAAAATTTAGAGGAGACTTCTTAAAAAAAAGTGAAGAGGATCCTTCTAGCAGACAAATTCAATAATTCAGAAACATTGATCCCTAGAATCCTTCAAATCTGTATCACTCACCACAAAAATAGCCAAGTCCCCAAATTTCAATATTTCATCCTGATTTTCAGTAAGTAGCAGCAATATCACTTGACTTAGAAATTAATTATTTATAATAGACTACCCTACTACAGACAGTCCCCTAGCCACCAGTGATTTCTATTTAAGTTTAGAATGAAATAAAGTGAATTTGCAAGCCATCAACATGGCCAAGAAAGATTACTGCTTGTAAATCACAGTTGCTTAAAATTCTTATGAACGCTTGCAAAAAAACCCCAAAAAAAACAAAAAAACCACATTGCAGTTATCACACTAAGAAAAATAATGCTTTATTTTATGTAAGCTTTAAAGCAATCTTTTGTTTGATTTATTTTAGAGTAACTTATCCTCAACTGAATGAATCTTTCAGAAATCTTTTTCTCTAGGGAACACAATGACAAGAGTAGGTAGAAAGTGAAGTCATCCACAACTACAATATTATTTTCATTATGAAGGTAAACACCAAAACAAGGAATCTGACTAATACTTCTAGGAAAAAATATTTCTACATCAAAAGGAAAAAACCAATAATGACTACATCTAAACCTAGAAGAATTTAGAAGTGAGAGGAATACCTGAGCTCAGGTCAGTGAAATGAAGTTCTTCATCTTATCAAAAACTTTTTGCTGAATTTATGCCAAATTACATACGACTACTTTTATATTCCTTTCTGATTAACATGAAAACTGTAGAATCTATAGAAATAAAAACAGAGATCCTAACAGGAACTCTGCAACATCTAAGCACCAAAAAACTAGTAACTTGTCCAATATCTCTGAGCGATTTTTTCTCTAAAACTCATCTTTATTTATACAGCATACTGACTAGGTCACAGGGAAATTATCTTGGTACAGAGAGAATGAAACATAACAACTGTAAAGCAATCTGTAAATCAATTTTTAAAAAAACCTCCTCCAGCTCTTATCTTTAGACTAGAGTATAAAAATGAGACTACAGACCACTCCAATAAGCGAGCCTTAATACATTACATGGGTGCACATACATAACTTGGCATTTGCATTTCGTTTTTGCTAAATGTATTTTGCAGAGCTGACAAGTACCGAATTGGCCTGAACATAACAGTCCCGAGTATCGAGTCACTCACTTAACAAGAATAAATAACCAAAACATGAGTGAGATTGCACCAAAGCACTAGACCTGGAACGTGTCAGTCTTGAAACACCTTGTCAGAGTGCCAGTGGAATATTAAGAAATTTAAAATGTCTCAACAGTGCAGAGTCACTTTGAAAGACCCAGTACATTCCCCAGCAACCTAAACTGGTTGCAACCACTTGAATCCCTGTTGAGAAGCTAAGCCAGAGATGGACAACACCTGCATGGGTTTGGAGCCCTGTTATCCTAAGCCAGCCTAGCGACCTCAACACTTCTCAGTTAGAGGACTAGATGAAAGATTAGCCCAGATAACGAGATGAGAACATCAAAGACCAAACAAAACATACTTTTGCTAGTTCTGGAGTCAGAGATCTGTAGAGGAGACCTGGGATACGTAGATACAGAGAATTATAATAGAAATTCAACTTGATCTCTAAGATGGCGTGGACATCATCAATTAATCATAGCTTACTTAATGAAACGCTCCTTATAAAAGCAGCAAGAAACGTAATAGTAAAGAATGATGAAGGCTGTCAGGAACAAAAGGCAATGATATCCTGCATTCAGTCAGTATCAATGTGTTATAGGAATCTTTTTCATTTTAGCAATTCTCTCTAAGTAATTCCAGTAGAAAAATTCAATTGCTCTTTTCAGATGTCACTACTTTTGTTTCCTGAGTTGGGGGGGAAAAATAATTGTATTTTCAACCATTTTTGCATTTTAGTGTATAAAGGAAATTTCATCTATATCTTCTGATCCCATTTTCTTCAGAATTTTCTTCCTACTCACTGTAAAAGTGTTCCCAGACAGTGCAGATTCTCCATAACAACACACAGCACAAAACCTTGGTTTAACCTTGTACTGGCAAACGGTATCACATACCATAATACCATTTTTCTTCACAGGGTTATAAGCAGCCAGACGATTAATGACTGAAGGCATCAGTTAAACTATTGGAAGGTCTAATGACATGGAGAAAAAAAATGAGACAGAATTAAAGAGATAAAATAGAAAGGAAAAAGCTGGAAAGCCTGGGTTGTTGGTTTGGGTTTTGTTTGTTTGTTTGTTTTGTTTTGTTTTCAAATAGTAGGTTTCCCAGTTCTGAAAAGCAGAAATCTTTGTCACTTAAGTAGGTCATCCCACCTTCCTATGTTTTGGACTCTGCAAATTAAGACAGCTCTTTGCTAATTCCCTGTAATGCTGCAAAATTTAATGAATTTGGCAATAAATTTTTGAAGTGCCTTGTGCACCTTATACTTTATGTCAGATTCTGCTTTTAATATGTTGTAATAAACAAGTTCTTTTGTACTTTTGCAAAATAATTTCAGAAAAGACATCTTTATAGATTGACATCCCAGCTGTAGTTATCTAAAACTTCCTAATCAGTATCCTGACATACCTCCTATGGAGACTGGCACAAAGATCTGGTGGTGACAGATGGACCCTCACTCATGTTCTAATGTGTTTTCATTACCTTCTCACAATGTTCGTAATTGCTTTGAAGGATAGAAAACTTCTTTAGCCATACACTGGTAAACAGAGACAAACGTGAGAAACAGAGAAACATCCTTCTTTTTTTCAGTCTTTCTTTTGCAGCAAGACCTCAAAACCAACTTGTTTTAGAAATTCCAAGATATCTTTATAAGTAACAGTACTGCTGAATATTATTAATACTTTTGCAGACTAGTTTAGTCCAGAGCACAGTGAAACTGCAGGAGAGGCAGCACAATAGCTGCTTATGTTCATATCAAGAAGACGACAGACAGTAATTCTCCTGTCTCTTCCCTCTGACCCGCTAGGCTTCCTATCCGGCTTCCCATCTTAGAAAGCCATGAAAATCAGCAACCGTAGCAAAAAAGTGGCTAATCAAGACAGGGAGTGTACAGCATTGTCAATCAACATTGGTAGTTTTTTGTTTGTTTTTTTTTAAACACAAGAAAAAAGTAAAAGCAGATAGCTGCTTAAACAGAGAGATCTGCAGTAGGCAGGGACTGGGGAAATGGGATACAAAGAACAGAGGGCCAGAACAGTGAAGTCAGAAAACTTCAGCGGTAAAGTCAGAAAAATGTCATGAAACACTGAGATCCAATTTAAAGCCATCGTTAAAATGAAAAGCAATGTTGTAACTATTAATATAAGCACAAACAAACACATCATTTTTTTCTAGCAATCAGAAAAAAAAAAGTACTTGACATAAAAATAACTGTAATAAAATTTAAGATATTCTGTTATGTAGCTTAAAATTCCTAATTTAAAGCCAGAAATCTGACATGAAAGCTAAGCTATGCCTTATGCAGACATATTCTGAAAAGTTCAGAAAATATGTCTGAATGATCAGTGAACCTAGGGAGAAGCAGCAGAGATACTGCATGACAAAATGCACAATTCACAGAGGAGTAATTTGTTTACGTCAAGCAAGCGATGCAGACTGCAAAACTTCCTCATTACTGTTCCAGCACTTATGCAGACCATGCTTAGTGAAACCTAGCACTGACGCCTGCCCAATTAACACCTTATTCTACTGTCTCAGCAAAGAAAAAAATCACTACGTTGCTGCCCTTGAAACATGGAACTAATCCCTCGTTACATCTCAAGATTCGACAGAAGTTTACAATGGTTTGTTAGTCAGGTTATTACTAATGATATTATTAAATATAATAAAGGACATTCCAAAACTGTAATTTACACATCAAAATCCTGCACCACTGCATATGCAAAGGTAGCAAGCCATTTTTTTCTTGAGGATGCTTTTGGACATACCACTAACTACAGTGACCACAGGTTTAGAAAATGGGTATCTAAATTAAATCCCTAAAGCTAAACATAGTGAACATTCCTCGTCCCCTCCCACCAACTTTCCTTAGCATTATGCCACATCTGAACTTCCAAAGACATGATGCCTATACTACAGTGTCAACAATGGCTAAGATGTCTTTAATGTGTCATGTACCTTGAATCCAAATGTCATATGCCTGTCTAATCATGTGTAAGTAACAAAAGAAGCACAACAAAACCACAAGCTTAATATTTAAAAATGGATTTTAATAATTTTGTGCAATTTAAGGCAAGAGACACTGGGCTTGAAAATGTGAAGAGCAGGAAATTTCCATGTGCATTTATGATATGCTCCAGGGGGTTTTGCTTGTTTTTAACTAAACAGCTTCTATAGTCTTGAATTACATAATGTATTTTTGAGACTTGACTGCCATTCCAATCTACAGCAATCAAAGAAGTGTTGCATATTAACAATCTACCTAAAACTTCAACTTCTGCAGTGTAAAGAAACAGCCATCTGAAAACACAGGTTTTATTTATAAATAGTACTTTCCCATACATAGGAAAACCAAACAAAATCTCATATGCTATGGCAGCTAATGTCAGGCAAACGCCAACATAGCTTTTTTTCTTCAGTACAGATATAATCTTAACCAAGTATTTCTTCTCTGCTCTGCTGCCCTGCAAATACAGAATCAGTGTGGGGGGCAGTGTCAGTGACTACAGACATTTAAATCTACAGGACGATTCTCCAGAGACTAGAACTCATCATTATGAAAGTAAAACCTCCGCATTCTGGCACTATCCCCGGAGAGAGGCTGGGAAACAACCATCTGAAATAAAGGATTAATAGGCATCTTTGACACTGACCTATAGTTCTTAAAACATTTTATCAGAAGAAAAATATTGCACCTACAAGACAGGTATAGCACACAAATACAGAAATGAACAAAAATTACTTAGATAGTTGCCCTAAAATATTAGCTAACTTTTCCAAATATTTCTCACCGTTAAACTTACAGAACCTTAAACTGCGAACAGACAGGCTTTTGGCAAGGCCGCCTAGTTTCACACTATCTTCTATGTCCTCAGGTGGAACAATGGAAAGGAAAGCAAGTACTGAGCAACAACAGGCTAGGGAGACTATATAAAGTCCTTTGTCATGGTGAAAACTCCCAGATGATGAAAGAGTTTAAATCACACTATACTGAAGTTCTATTTCCTGATGCCAACAGATTCTACACTTAAAATATACAATACATTAAACTGCAGTCCATTATACTATACATGTGCAAAAAAGAAATGATACCTTAATCACTGAGGCTAGGTCTGCTCTGCCCAAAGCCAAACTACACATGGATTATGAAGCTTTGGCAGCAATGAGAACCCTGTTGTCTCATAGTACGAAAGCTTTTACAGGTAAAGATCAGTAACACTTGGCAGAACATTGATTTTACTCAAGTTAATGATAACTGTTAACTCCAGCACGCTCCAGACTTCAGCAATTAGATAAAGAGATTGTCAAAGAAAATCACCATAACACGAATAGTGGATATACTGGGTCAGGCTGGGATGGAGTTCATTTTCCTCACACCAGTTGTATGGTGCTGTGCTTTTGATTTGTGACTAAAACAGGGTTGGCAGCACACCAGTGTTTTGGCCGTTGCTGAACAGTACTTGCACAGCGTGAAGGCTTTCTCTTTTTCCCACTCTGGGGGAACGTCTCTAGTGAGTAGGCAAGAAGCTGGGAGGAGACACAACCTGGACAGCCGACCCAGGCTGGCCAAAGGGTTGTTCGATGCCATTCAATCCCATGCTCATCAGTAAGACACGAGGGGAAGACATTTTAGAGGGAGGTAGCTGCTGCTCAGAGCCTGGCTGGGCATTGGTCTACTTTTGGAAGGTTGTGAGTGATTACCTTTGAATCACTTGCTTCAGGTTTTTTCCTTCCTCTTTCCTTCGCTTATTAAACTACCTTTATCTCCACCCACAAGTTTCCTCACTTTAGCTCTTCCAATTCTCTTCCCATCCTGCTGCACGGGGAGCGAGCAAGCAAGAGGCTGTGTGGTGGTTAGCTGCTGGTCAGGGTCAGCCCACCGCAGCATACGGCCTACTTCACCTTCGCTTCAACAGCTCTCTGTTGCTTGTGCTCCAGGATTTGAGGAAAGCAAGGCCAAGCTGCTCATACAGTTTCAAAGCCTGCGAACTATAATTTTTAAGATTACTCTGACATTATTATCAGAACAAGAATCACAAAGACTTTTTATAATCATCACGCAATCTAAAATAGGAACTACAACACAGCAAGGAAACCACCTCACACACACAGGGAAGTGTTCACTACAAGCGATCCTACAGAATAATCCAGAATTTGGAAACTGAGACAAAAAGAACCATCACAAGGGGGGGGGGGGGGGCGTGGGGGGAGGATCTTATTTTATTTATTTTACAGCAACAAAAAAATGTTTTGCAGTTCCTTCTAGATAGATATTTTACAAATATTTCTTATTCTTGAGTGACTTCTCTTCCCAGTTGTCGTCACTGGGTTTTTTCTACCAGCTGCTGCATCTTCAACACTATCAACAACAGAGGCCTCTTTGGCACTCAATTCTCTATAAGTATCAAGACAAATTCTGGAGGAAAAGCAAGTATGCAAATAACTGAGAAATACTGGTAACTTCTGAAGACCACTAAACAAGCTTGTTAAAGACATGAATTCCAGGTACAGGCATGGGACAAATCTATCTTCTTTGACCAAATGGCCTCAGACTTTACTTAAATCAGCATTTTGAAACACAGTTACAGAGATGCACAGTTATGCACCTGAAAGATGCAGGACCACACTGATTATCTATCCTACTCTTCAATGGGATAAAAAAGCATCAGCTTAGTAGAAACCAAATAACATACTTTAAGGAAGATTTCAGTTGGATGATACTGTGGAACTGGTGAGACTGTTAATACCATCAGTTCAGAAACTAAATCATCAACCCACATCCACCTCTGCTAAGCCACTGCATTTATTTCACATCATTCATAGAAATTCTCTCAATACTATTAAATTAGTCATCCCTGTCATCAAAGAGTTCTACCACTCCCTGAAAATTACATTTGGACAGAAGACACCATCAGCAACCTCTCTCTGCCTTTCCAGAAAAGGGAATAAAAAAACCTAAATCAAAACCCACACCACTGTCCCACTTCTCTAAGTGCATTCTGCATCTTAGTTCATGTACTATTTGAAAAATACAAGAATTATTTCAGGTAATATCTATCTTATGTTTACAATTAAGGACATCATACAGTAGTGACACAGTGATAGCAGAGAATGCCAATAACCAAGGGTTTTTTTCCCAGTACCTCTCAGAAATAATTATTTTCTGTCAGGATTTAAAATTCAGCACTCCATTTTCCCTAGAGTTTTAAAAACACGTATTATCCACTGCAACCTAATATTTTCGGGCTTATAGGAGACTACGAGGTTTACATAGGTGTTTTAGGAAAAACTTAAGTAAATGAATAGTCAATAAGTGACAACTTCCCATTTTATTGGTGTAGTGCAGAGTAAAACAGATTTTGTTGACATTAGAAGGGATTCTTAATGAAGATATCTAAGTGTCAGGTACAATACTAATCAATAAAGTATATGACATTTTGGAAAAGCATTATCAAAGCATTAAATATTCCTATCACATTTCAGCAGCTATAGCTGAAAATCCAGAAAATTTTCCTTAAAGTCATCCCAAAACAACAGGTGGCATTCTAATGCTCTCAGAAAAAGCTGGCAGCATCAAAAGAGCTCCTATTAGTCACGGTAATTAAACAGATATTGCAAACGATGACAACATGTATATGAAGATTACCTATGGAGTCTCAAACACCCCACTACAAAGTACTTAGGAAACCATCACCATCACTTTTGTCATCCTCTGATCTCCCTCTTGTCTAAGCTATTTCTAATATCTGGCTGTTCACCACTGTACCATGTATTTCAAGTTGTACTGGGTTTGCATGGGAAGGTTTTGGTAGTGGGGGGCTGCAGAGGTGGCTTCTGTGAGAAGGTGCCAGAAGCCTCCCCCATGCCCAGTGGAGCCAACACCAGCCGGCTCCCAGTCGGACCCACCGCTGGCCAAGGCTGAGCTAATCAGCAGCAGTGGCAGCACCTCTGGGGCAGCGTATTAAGAAGGGGGGGGTGGGGGGTGGGGGGTGGGTGGGGGGAGGGAAATAAATCTGCACCAACAAGAGAAGGGAGTGAGACTTTGGGAGAGCAACAACTCTGCAGAGACCAAGGTCAGCGCAGCAGGGGCAGGCGGTGCTCCAGGCACAGAGCGGGGATGCCCCGGCAGCCCGCGGTGAAGGCCATGGTGAGGCAGGCTGTGCCCCCAGCCCGGGGGGTAACGGGGGAGCAGATCCCCCCCAGCCCGGGGAGGGCCCCACGCCGGAGCAGGGGGTGCCCCAAGGGGGCTGGGACCCTGTGGGGCAGCCTGCACTGGAGCAGCTCCTGGCAGGACCTGTGGCCCCGCGGGGAGGGGAGCCCGGGCTGGGGCGGGTTTGCTGGCCGGGCTTGTGGCCCCCCGGGGACCCCACGCTGGAGCAGTCTGTGCCTGCAGGATGGCACCCCCTGGGAGGGACCCGGCTGGAGCAGCGTGTGCAGAACTGCAGCCCATGGAAGGGCTCACGGAGAAGTTCACGGAGGGCTGTCTCCCGTGGGACGGACCCCACGCTGGAGCGGGGGCAGAGTGTGAGGAGGAAGGAGCGACAGAATCAACGTGACGAACTGACCGTAACCCTCATTCCCTGTTCCCCTGCGCTGCATGGGTGGAGGAGAAAGAGAAATCAGGAATTAAGTTAAGCCCAGGAAGAATGAAGGGGTGGGGAGAAGGTTGTCTGGTTGAGGAGGGGAATGATGAAGCAGCTTTGGTGGGCACCTGGCATTCAGCCAGGGTCAAACCACCACACAGGTGCCTTGAATTGCAGATGTTCAGAATAACTCTTACTTCCTGCTCTATAATATATCATGGCATATAAAAAAGTATTTTAAAAAGTGTACTGTGCTGACATAACAATTTTACTTAGCAGAGGCACCAACCTCACCATGTGTTTTGGAAAGTGGTAGCCTTTCTAAGTACTCGCATCTGAGTTACTTGCATCTTTTCAAAATAAACCTTATTATTTCAATTAATTGATTTTACAACATAGCTTGATTCCTCTTCTATTCATCCTCGACTACTGTTAGTGATTGCCACACCATGTTTGGATTTATAAGCAATCTTAACCATACTTTTGCATTTCTTCCATAGTATGAATCAGCTTGAAAAAATACATCTATATTTTTAACTGGCATCACGAAACAAAAACCACCTTCACTTAAACAGTAGATATAATATCCCAGTAATGTCAAACAGTGCTCAGCTTCTTGAAACTTCTGCATTTAAACATTCCCATTTAAGCAAACTGAAAATAGGGTTTCATTCTGGAGCTTGAATCCCAGTAGAACTTCTAGTCTTCAATTTTTAATTGCTATAAGCTGAAAAAAATTATTTCATAGAAAAGATAGTCTCAAACCCCTTTCAAGCCTTCTTTCTTTGCTGACACTGATTTCAAAGTATCAATTAATGCCAGAAGTAGTAACAGTTTTACGCCCTGATTACCTGTCTACTAGCAACTGAACACCGACATACAACAGCTTCATAAAACAGTGTCCAAAGACCTCTGATGAAGAAACTATTGTTGCAAAACAAATTCACTCAAGATGTTCTTGAGCTCATCTACACGGTAACTCTCACCTCTGTTCTCTATTAGTTCTCAAAGGTCTGCTCTGACTGAATAAAACTCCAAATTCCATCATTTTGTACTAAAAAAAAAAAATCAGAGCTAACTATATATAATTACATTTATTATCTAGGCATATTACATACTGTATTTTATGCATTATCTAAATTAGATATATTTGTATATTTTTCCAAGAAGTAGGAATACTGAAACTATAACATTAAAGCTAATCCGTATTCCTATTATTTCCTAATAAAAACTGTATTTTAAAAAAATATGGAATTTAATGTTTTCTTCATTTTTTCCACTTTTTCAAAACTACCTCATATGAAAAATACTTTAAAAAGCTTTTATAACACATTTTGCAATTCCAGAGAATTAATCTTGCCTCCAAAAATGCATAATCTACATTTTACTAAGAAGGTGTATGCATTCATTGCAGAGGCTCAAGACACTGAGCTAGCCACCCTTTTTAGCAACAGGGAACGCACCACATGAGCAGTAGAATCAAGAAAAATGAGCAGTACTAATTGCTACCTCCTTCTATACTACATACTCACAGAAACGTGTTATATTAAAATTGATAAAGAAACTGTTCTATATAAATGTTCATTACTCATCACTTTTAAGAAACTGTTTGAAAACAGGGACATAGCGGCATTACAGTATATAATGCATGTCTGTAGTAGGGCTTTTTTGTTAGTCTCATGCCATTAAACGCATCTTAAGAATACAAGTCTACCGCAGACTTGTTCTTATGAAAGCTACACCATTGCTGACTTCTGGTCTTAACTGAATATTTAATAGCTCCTATTTGTAAAACAGAAATGCTATTTTAAAAAACGTAGGTACTGCTGATGTGATTGCTTTTCTGAAAGTATCAACTGGGAAGTTATACCAATAGATGGGCTTTTTAAAAAAGCAAGTTTTTCCTCGAAAAGCTGTGTCAACCATCAACATTTGTAAATACAGAAAGGTTGAGAATGCTCAAATAGTTTACCGCATTTCAAATATTGCTGGCTGCACTACGACACACTGCAAAAAAGTGGCCTTTTCATAGTCCCAGTCCTCTCACAGACACAAGCAGGCAGAACTAGCGTATGTAACAACCTATCGTCTTCTCTGGGAAGATCTTAACATTATTTACAAATATTGTTACATTATATCTCTGAATGTGGGAAAGAAATCCATAATAATGTTCACCAGCCAAAACTGCAATCACGTCCAGGATGGAAGATTAAGGTTTTGTTGGACAGCTAAAAGCACAGTTTCAAAAATCTAGGTCAAGAAATGACAAATACTTCATTGCCAGTTCAGGTTACCCAGGCACTATGTATTAGTGCAGGATAATAAACTACTTTGGTTTCACCAGAACAACTAACCTTCAATGCCTGGATATCTTGAAAATAATCTGAAAGACTTAAATTTCCAGTAACTCATCAGGGCCACGCTTTTTCAGAAGAGTTGGAATTACAATTTTTAGGGAATTGGTTAAAACATTACTAGAAAATTCTGTATAAAATCTCATTCAAATTGTAGAAGATTATGTGATTGACTCAAGACTTCGGAGATACATAATCTGGTATAGGATCTGCTGCCTAGGCTTCAAGTTTAGAAAACAGGAGAAGAATTTAATCATTCTGAAACACACACATAAACCAGGCAGCGCTGTCTTCCTAACAAAAACACATTCAGTAAAGCAAAGAAGTTTCAAGTGACGGTAAATCTAAGCTGCAATTTGATTTGTATAAATCATTTCAACTTTGCAGTACCATAACTGTGCCAAATAATTCAAGAGAATTTCTGTTAAAAACCACAAATTAATTAGACAACAAACTTTCAGGGCTGATGCGTCAGGTTATTAAGTGAAAGCACTAAACAATAGCTCTTCTGGAGTATTCCCAGATGAACATTTATATTGGCAGGCCTACTTGAAAAGCCAATTAAACTAAAAACAACTAAAGAGTTGAATAATGCTGCATACACTGAATGCTGGTGATCTTCACTCCAATTTAGACAATTAAGCGGCAGAGTTGACATTTTATGATTGCTGAGATTCTCCCAGTTAGGGCTTCCTCTGTGGACGTAGCCAGTGACTGAGAAGTTTAACATGCACGTAGAAACTCACACTGGCGCGCTAGATGGGATTATTCCTCTGAATATAAAATCAGATCTAAACTATTAAAGGAGTAAGATTATTTTTTTTAAGTTACTTGGAGATGCTCAAACATCATCTGAATTTTAAAAAGCAACAGAAATTAAAACCCTGCCTATCTTTAAATGAAATTACCACATAAAATTGGCAGTCAGTCCTATTCTTGACAACATACTGTTTTGTCTCTCTGTAAACAATGGAAAGCTTCACTGAGAACTCCTGCATGCAACTTGTTCCTATTAAGTAGCAAAAGGAAGAGTATTTCCATGACATTATCTAGAGGAAAATCCCACAAAAAAACCAAATGTAATATGGAAAGGGTAGTTACAAGGAGCAAAAAGAAATGCTCATTATTAGGACAGTCCAACACAGGCTCTGGAACTCCTCGACCAAAATAAAAGATTTTGGATTTATTTGATTTTTTTTAAGTAAGCACATTTTAAATTTAGGGGCCACTCTGAAGAGGTTAAACCCCAATATTTTCTTTATGTACCATACACTATTTTCACTAACTATTCTAAAACAAAGACATAAAGAAGTTCTAAAATATGTCAGTTTTATTCTTACTCTTTCATAGAAATTTAACTGAGTGTTGTACACAGGAAAAAAAAAAAGTATTTCACATTTACAGATACCTGTTCTTTATATTTGCTTCTCTGCCGTTTATTTAAGACTCAAAAAAACCAAACCATTAACCTGCAACTACATTATTTAGTAGGCAATTTCAAAAAAAAGCAAGCAGCTTGAAGCTCACAGCTCTATAGAAATTTATTTTTTCACAAGCACATACTATCTTAACAGACATGCAGAGTCTGTTCACAGGAGGAGGTGTGGCTATGAACCACTGGATTCTTTCACTGAACAACAATTCTATAGAAATCAAAGCCATAATTATTAAGCAGATTCTTTCATACCTAAAGTTTAAGACAGTCCAATAAAACTTGTTACATGAAGGGTAAGTAAAATCTCACACCAGTCAAAACCAGTACCCAGACACTGATGAAGTTAACTCAAGACTGACATAGAGTGCACTGTCCTTTAAGTGGAACATGCAATCTGCCTGGGGTATTTGTAAGATCTAGAGAATACTCCCATCAAAAAATACATTCCAATAATATGGATTTCCAATATTTCTCTGAAATTTAGCAAGTCATTCTCAAACCACTAACAACTATTTGTATTGTCCCCCTCAGACCGTGAGGCCCATTACAAACTGGCTTTTAACATCCAAGATTTCAGAAAGCAGATTACATAATTGGCCTATGGAACCTTATCCTGCTACATAGGAGGCTGTGTCTGTTTTTAAAGAAATCCTAGGAATTTACTTACAACCTCCCAAAGAACAGTACCATGGCTACCTCATATTAAACTCAAACTTTGGAACACTGTCACCATTTTTGCACAATTTGAAATGGACAGAATCTCAGCTCAGAAAAAGAACTTCTTAATTTTCTCGTTCATTCATTGCTAATACATTAGTAATGCAGCAGAATAGCTCCTTCTGCTCACAGACATATGCCAAAGCACTCTCTTCTCACCACAGGTACCAGCATGTAACCTTCAGCCAGCCAGAACAATTAACATAGAAAATTAAAATGCTGACTATGAAGCTATCTTGATTGTATTTGAAAAATAAAATTCAAATGCCAAAAAATAATCAGTATCCACAGCAGTTATGACTTTTCTAGAATTATTAATAATTTTCCCCCAGCTATGTGGTACTTTTTGGCAAAGTTCCAAAACTACTTGTTTTTTGCTAAATGGAGTGTGCATCCTGGGTTGGTTTATTTTACTCCCATCTGAGAAATAATCAACAGCTTTTTTTGCTAGGAGAAAAAGCCAGGGGGGAGGGCAGAGCTGGCCAGCTCCTGCACCCAATGGGACACTGGTAATAGAAAAGGCTTCACCTGGACAGACTGACAAACAGTCCAGAGAACATGACGGAAAATAATTGGGGAAGGGAGCTGCAGAGCAGTTAGGTAGCCAGGAGCAGATGAGAGGAACAGTCTGGGGGGGGAAAGAAAGAAGGTCCAAGATATTTCAATGAAAGTCAGTTGAGATGGGGAGAGACAAGTAGGAATAAGTAGGGCTATGGATAACTAGAAACAGAACACTCTACTGGGAGAAGAGTTCCGTGACAGTCAGAAAAATCAAAAGCTGCAGAAAACCCTGACACCTTCCACAGGCTGTGTACATCAGGGACAGCTGAGTCAGGAAGAGTTTGGAGTCATCACTGTTTGTCCTCCAGCCTAAGCAAAATCCTAAAAGACGGCCTCTTTACTTTCCCTCTTCCTCTCTCCCACTACTTCAAAAATATCTCTGGTTCTTCCACAGGTTCTTGCCTCTGCTTTTAGAGATGATAGGCTTGAATAACTAGATCAATGACTGGTGGATCTTAAACTAATACTTCAACACACCTAGAAGGCATTCTACAAAAAAAATAACTACTAGAAGAATTTTAAAATGTATTTAGAAGGAAACTTAAAATTTTATGTTCCTGCGTTGTACATAAAATATTATATTATTGTTTTCCTGAAGAAGGGTGTTGTTAAACAGCTTTGTCTTCCAGGCTTCTTAGGGCTGTTTGTTAAAAGATGTTCTCATTCAAACATGCTACAGGCTCAAGTACCTTACTTACCCCCTCCAAATATATCTTAACAAAACCAATTTTAAAAACTAATATTACAAACAATCAACTATATAAATGTTTATGACTCCTCCTGCAAGGTACAGCTAGTAACACGTTTCTGTGTTGAAAAGGTCTCTAGAAAGAAAGTGAACATCTCAAACATTAAGTCAGAAATCAAACATTAATCTTCTCATTTGCTACCTGAACCATACCATTCTCAAGAGCTCCCTCTTAGGCAGGAATAACCAGCTCGTCTTTTCAAGTGGCCTTCCACGCCTATCACAGCTCTTACAATACGCCCAGCTCTGCAGCAACCTTCCCTTTGCTTTTAACTCCCCAGTGAAGCTTAGCATTCGGACTCCAAGAGCCTTTAATTCCTACAACACTAGTATTCCCGTTTACACCATACTGTTCATGTCTGAGATGTAACTGTTGATTTTATCATATTCATTGTTCCTTTTAAAACATAAAAAACCTGAAGCCAACTCTGTAATTTAAGGTAAAGGTTGCTATCATGAACATTCAATTATAATACAAGCTACACCTACATCTATACAAGCAGAAGCATGGTCAGTACTGGTACATTATGTGCAAATGCGTACAGTGATTTTCTCCATACCCAACAGCATCTCATGCTACTCTTGCAACACCCAAACACTGACTGAAAAACAATTTCCTGTTCAGCTATTAAATAAAAAAGATTCATAAAAGAATGAACAATTGCATTTAAAGTTCACAAGAGGGACAGTGTGTAAACTGTAGCCTCTTTCTGTCAGGCAAAAAGACAGTTATACCTGCTTTGATGACCTCAAGTATTTTCCTTCTGGCTTACAAACTTACATGAAAAGTACAAGCAAAAAAATTTAAATTAAAAAGAATACTTATATAACTGTCACGCAGACTACATATTTTTATGGCAAAATTTTTGAGTGTGCAAATCTGTTGCTTAAGCCATTTCAAAACTGTAAAAATACTCTCAATTCTGACCTTTTGCTGTATCTTTTCATTTCAATTTTAGCTAGGGTGACCTTTGTTTCATAAAAATCTTACTTTCTACAAATAAAATTAGAAATTGTAGAAGTACTGAAATACAAGAAAACAGACTGGTTGAATCTCCAATCAAGTGGTAAGTTATAACTGCAATCACAGGATATTTAAATATCAGCTACGATAACAAAGAGGTTACTGGAGCTCAACAGAACGCTGGTTTCAGTTTATATCTAAATTAAAAAGCAAAACAGCATACAATTGTAAGAAAGTATCATACTTTGAATAAGTTTGGGTGATAGCCCTGGCACATTAAGCAAGCTCCTGTATGGGAAAAGGCCTGCAATTTAACTGGACGACTTCTTAGAGAAACAGGGTATTTTTACATCCTGATTACAATTGCTTCATGTAGTATTTCAAGGAGCTATGAAATGACTGCTAACTTCTGTCCAAAAGTCATTACAGTGACTCAAGGTGAAAAGCAGAGTTTGTTAAGCATTTCATAAAACTCAGAATATAATATTAATGGTGGCATATTAAAACACTGCCTGAATGAAGGTAACAAAATATTAATCTGAAGAAAGGAACTGAAACTCCAGAACCTTTCACTTCTGTGACCTGCTACCCCTTGGATTTACAAGCACTTCACTGGCGTGACAATATTCAACTCCATCTGTTAAAATAACACTAAGCCCACTCACGAAGCGCTGAACACCAGTTTCAACAGGGCATAGGCACCAAATAAAGATGTGTTTTTAAAAGTGACACCTTCTGCCCAAAAGATTATTGTAATGGCACATGGTGCCATACCAGGTCCACATGTTTCAGTATGTGATATACATTGTGCTCCAGAATCCACAATTTTTGCTATCCCACTGATAGCAAACTTATATAAAAAGTCATTAATTTATTAAAAAGGTCTTCCTGAAATATAAGAGTGTTAAAAGCCAGTATCTGGTACTGTGTGAGCAACCAAAGTCCATCCTCACTTAATCTCATGTTCCCATATCACAGTTATTCTCAAGAGTCTTTACTGAAGTTACTGTCTCCTTGACAGAAAGGTTATGAATACTCAATAAACAATAATAATTTAAAAACCCACTCTTTATGATAAAGAACTCTGACAATGCAGCTATCAAACCCATTCTGCAGCTTTCAAAACCTACAACCTGCTGCACTGCTGTTTTAATATATGTAAGGTTTTAAAATTGGTAGTAAACTTCCTGTTTAGCAGTTATTAGCCAGGAAGACAAAAACGTAATGATCTTGGTTTACGAATACTGAAAAGCAGCTTGCTACATTTTTAAATACTCTGATGTATCAACCAATTCTGTAAGTAGTAACAGAAATAAGTTATTTGAATCTAGTCTGAAAAGCTCACAAATTGATTTACAACTTGGGTAAGCCAAAGAAACCCAGGCTTTTTCTACCTCAAGATGTCCAAGAGAGGTGGTCAGCATGAGAGGCTTTCTCGAATCAGGCACTTGAAAAACCATGTATCTAAAAGAACAGCAGCAACACACTGCCATAACTCCTAAGCAAGAACTCTCTTTTATGAAACAAGATCTCTTACAGATGGCTTACAAACTAACAGCATCATGCTGTTTCTTCATTTAATTGGCAAAATCAGCTTTCATATAGATAACCTTAAGACCTAAATGGCAAACATTACAATTAGTACAAATAATAATAAAAAACACTCTAGGATTTAATCTTTCTGCATCACTGTCACTCTGATAACTCTAGCTTTCCCCACATGGCAGAAAAGTCATTTGCATGATTTCATGTTCCCCAAATATGCAACTTCCCAATAACATTTTTTTTTTCTTAATTGCTCACCCTTCCTTACCACTTTGCAGTGTACAGGAAGTACTTTTAATAGTAAAGAAAATCTGAGCTCTAGCTAAGCCTTCGTACTGAGCATTTTAATGAGTCAGTCTGTACAGGACATCACACTTACTGCTTTCCTAGAACTCATTGTCAATATTTGGAAACTAAAACCATGGTTTTTACCATGCATTTAGTCATCCTTCAGGGAGGCAAGAAAACTGTCTTTCTGTATGCTGTTACGGCTTGTCATTTTTAAGCCATGAAATCCATCTCTATATTTTACAGGAAAAAAACCCACTAATTTATCAAACCTTGATATTAGCTGGAATATAGTCCTAGCCTAGGATTTTCAGAGCAGATGAGGAAAATAAGATTCAACAGTGAAAGGAAATCGCATAATCAATACTCCTAAACTATTCTGAAAATCACAACCTTCATTTTTCTGTATCCTGAAAATTACAAACTATATACCTATATGAATTTATGATACTGCTTATCCTTCAGCGAAAACCTGAAACTTCTTCTCTACTGCACACCAAAAAACTTCAGCATCAAAACAGAAGACTTTTGACTGGAAAATTATTAAATAGTCAAAGTCACTTTCTGCTATAGGTTAAACATGACTTGAGTTGCATAGTGCCAGCTTCCAATTTATAAAGCTATTTAGAAGTGTTGTATAAACACAAGATAAAGTAATTTTCTCCAACTATTTGTACAGTAATTCCTCAGAGGAACACTAAGAGAGAAAACAGAACCAGAAGACACTTGCAAGTATTCATAACTGGCAGATTCACAAACGTGAAACGTCCCACATACTTGTTACAAAAGTCATTTCAATGACAGCTGTTACACCTACTGCTGAGAGCAGCTCTAATAAACAAGACACAGTCAAATTATTAGAGGGTAGTGAGGATCATATAAAGACTAAACTAGAAAGACAAAACTGGCTAAAATAAAAAGGAACATGTAAGGCTTGCTCTAGCAACACAAAGTGAAAATACTAGCCCATTAACTAATAGGAAAGTTTCTTGCATTAAAAACTCTCTAACGTATTCTATAAAAATATCTTTATGGCTTTTTCAAAAATTGACAGTTATGGCCAGATATTTAACACTATTAACAATTCCAGGGTGGGAATGCAAATCAGAGTAAAATATATATATATATATATATATATATGAATTTGAGTCCTTCAACTAAGCATGGCCCATAGAAAAGCACAAAACCATTTGCCAGAGTGGCACGATCTAAATCACTAGCTAACAGCTAAGAATTTATACCAATCAAAAAATTATGTGAGATTAGTATAGGGAGTATGTATAGCCTACTAAAACACCACATTCATAACAACAGTGTCTACACTGACAAGTAGTCTAGGCCAACAGGAAAAGAGCTGTAGAGAGAACAGATGCTGTTGAGAAGCTGACATCCACACCATCCACATTTCAAGGGAGTACTGTTTGTTTGGTGAGGGCTGGTCTTTTTGGCTTGGTTTGGTTTTTTGTGGGGTGTGAGGTTTGGTGTTATTCTTTTGGGGTTTGGGTTTTTTTCACTGGTTTTGTGGGGGTGTTTTCGTTGTTTGTTGCGTTTTTTTTAAAACACATAGAGGTAGCTCTAGTCCAAGCCCATGGATTTAATGTCCATTTGCAGCCAGACAGCATAAGAGGCACTATTGGAATGTACTTTCCAGTTTAGCATTATCCATAAGGAATCCAGTATGCTTAGACAGAGAGCTCCACAAGGTGAACCAAAGCACAGTGTGGAAATAATTGCATAATTCATTTCAAAAGTGCACATCCGAACGAACACATCATGGTGGAGGCACACTGAGATAACCCTTCAGGCATGACCTGAAGTTGGGAGACAGGCTCGTAGAATGGCCTGCCTAAGAACCCTGATAAATTAAAAGCAAGTATTTCCAACAGGAAATTAAAAGATGTTTGCAACTAAGGAAGTTTAACACTGTTGAAAAGTAACACACACAAGAAAAAGAAGATTAATGCTTCAGTATATAAGGGGCCCTAACTGGCAGAATAATGGGAAAAGTGCAGAAAACAACTTGAGGATTCATTTAACCAGGAATTAAAATATAAATAAAGGAAATGACAGAGGAACATTAAAAGACAGCATCTGGGTACAGATTAGCAAACATATTTGTACAAAATAAACAGTATACATTCTGTTGCAATAGGCATTGGTAAAGATTCCTAGCAAGAAAACTCTGCCCAACTCACGCATCGTATCTCATTAAGTATGCCCAGCTACTGTAGAGAACCCAGGTCAGAAATAAACTTGCCAAACAGTTTAGAAAATTACTTTTAATGAAGTCAGAAAAAACTGGTTTTGTTTACCCAGGTTAAAGAACAGTGCTAGTTTTCTGGTAGGTTAAAAAAACACAACAGATAAACAAGAAAAATCATTTGCCCTTGTGTCCGCTGAACATTATGAAAAAAAATATATATATATAAATCAGAGGCTTAACCTGCGGCACAGATTTACGCTACATATTAGGACATACACAGTTAACGTATGAGATTCATACTAGCACGGAAATAGCTAAGGGCTGAAAGAGGTTACCTAATAGGTTAAAAAGTTTCCTTTATTACATACATTTAGGAGTAGCTAAACAAACATGCAGCTACAGATGCTGTTGTTAATGGATGGATCTTCACAGTGAAAATAAGAGCAGATGACCTCTTGAGACCCATTCCAGGTACACATTTCTGTAATTTTATACTTTGTCACAAAAATACATTACTGATGTTTTATTTTAGTTTATATATGTGTATATACACACAGAAAGAATATGTTTCTCTAAGTTTGTAATATTAATTTCTTTTCAGAATCATATCCTTTAAAAATGTGCATGTATTTATCAGACATTACTATTTATTAAAGAAACATCATCATTCTTGGAGAATGCAGTTTACCACTCCTTTAGTACATTTAAGCAGCTTTGCTTGTGCATGTATAGTAAATAGGAAGCAAGGAAGGTTTCTTTGTACTCTCCGATTATCACCAGTATTCACTTTGAGATTTCTAGTTATTACTGTACCCTTTCCAAAGTCTTCTATCAATGCCTACAGTTAAAGACTTCTGAGCTTCCAAAATTCTTTATCAAACAATTTGATGGTGAAATCCAACCCAGGTCTACAAGTTAAAACAATTATCAATTAATCTCTAAATATAGAAAGACTATTAAAGGACCAGCTGGCATTTTAAAATAATGAAAGCCAACACTGTTCTTTGGCATCAGCACTAGCTGGTGTTGCTAAGCTACTGCTGCTGCCCAGACAGTTATACACCATCAGGTATTTAATTCATGCAGGCCAGTGGTCCGGAGGGGAGGAGGGAAAAGAAAAAAAAAAAAAAAAACAAAAAAACCACCAAACCCCCAAAAACGCCAAACCCCAGCACTCAAAATGCATTTTTTTACCAGTAAAACTCAAATCTTACCATCTGAGTCTATGAGCTGTAATATAATTTGTGCCCATGAGCAAGTGATACACAGAGAAAACCAATTAGCTTTTGGTGCTATTTTAGAGTCCATTTACTTGCCCTGTTGATTTACTTTGGTTTCGTTTTGCTGTAATGTAACTGTAATGTAAATAAATTTTTAATGTTATCTATCTCAATTTTTTTCCCACTTTTAATGTGTGAATCTTGATTTTTGTCAAATAAATGCCTTGATAAATATTAGGAGATTCTGTTTCTGTGGGCCAATGGAGGCTAACAAATAGGAAAACTATCAGCAAGTATGGTAATTTTTTGGGCAGTTCGATTACAGCCTATGAAAACAGTGTTACATAGTACATGATCATTGCTCAAAAAATTTCTTTTGAGTTTCTCACAGTTTCTATGAGATACTAGCAGCCTTTTCCTAGTTCTTTCATCACTGATCACACTTATGATTTGCAGCTTCCAAATCCAAACCTGCATTTACTCTTTATAAAAAGTAACTTAGCTAGCCCAGGTACCACCATTATGTTATTTAACAAAAGTAAGTGTATCAAAAACTCAGAGAAGACTGTCAACTATCTTGCTAATCATAAACATCACCTCAATAGTGCTATTCTGTGGCTTGATTTCATTTTTATTTAGGATGTTATTTTTATGCCCTTAGCAAAGCTGTGTCATTTGGAAGTCAACCTTTTATCTCTGTTGGTGCAGGAGGCGATAATTCTATTGGTAGAAGACAAATTTGACCTCTAAATAATCCTGTCCTTCTTTTCTTCATACACTGTAACCACAAACTTTAACTGTGACGTTTCTTGCATTCCTCGTATAATTAAACTAGGACCATTATTAAGATCAATTACGAGTTTAATGGTTTCTGGGTTTGGGTTGGGGGTTTTTTGTGGGTTTTTTTTTTTTCCTATGGTGAATGCACAATCAGTTGAAAAACTATACATGAAAAATATTTAACCATTTTAAACTATCAAACAGTCAATAATTATCACTATTTTGATTATTACAGTTCTCAGCACATTTGTACAACCTTGTTATGCACATTTATATGGTACAGCATATCTATAGCTTACTAAAAATAACAGTTCATCACTTGTCAGATGTTGAAATACAGAAGGAACAGATAGCACATTTCTTAAGAAAGTACTTTGGGGACTGGGGAGGTGTGAATCCTGTCTGAGAACACGCTATTTGCTTATCCTCATCTTCCCACTCCTCAGGCATTTGAAATGGCAGTTGGGGGAGCAAACACTTCTCCCAGTTAAGTGATAAAAGCATTCTTTAACAGACACACACACTGATTTTTATACTAAAAATGCATTTTATTGCCTTACACTAACACAAAAAGTTAATGCCTTCTTCTGAGAAATACAGTAAAACACACTTCATCCAGCTATAACTTCACATTCTAAAATAGCTACATGAGATATCTTTTCATGCTAGAGACTTCACCTTCTCTAATGTACAAGCCTACCTTTCCTTTTTCAGCCTATTTCTTGTTAACGTAATTGGAAAAGAATGGAATCTTTTTTTGAAAACCTATGTTTGTAAAATTATAAAATCACTTTTCATCATCTTCCGGCTGATCTCCTCAAGAAGTATTTTTTTGCTTCATCCAAAGTATCATTATATGTATTTATACCATCAAACCTCTCATTTCCACAAGAGCCTACTGATTAATATAATCACTGCACATTATTGTTAGTCTGCAGGCTCCTTGTGGGCATCTAACAAATATAATTACACTGACTGTTGAATTTTCTGCTTTCAAAAAGCAACACTTTACAAAGCATCACATTATTTTTAAGTATAAACTTTTTACATCCTATTCACCTTTAGCATTTTATATGGTCTATGCTGTTAGTCAGAACTTCGCATCCATCTGCTTTGTTCCGTCCTGTAGGACTGCCTATAAGGTAGGACCCAATATAACTCTAAAACACAGAACCTATCTCTGGTTGCTCTTGAATAATAACAAAGGAAACAGATGCATGACCAAACATCAACTTTCTAAGAGGTAAGACTACAAAACTCATTTTTGCAACAGCTGGTGACTCACAAGATGTTGCTTATATTTTTGCCTGCTTTCATGAGATGACTTCTTGCTTAAAGATTTAACTTATTGGCCAAATGATTGAAACAAGTCACGGTTTCAGTGTGTTATTCTATAATGTTTTACCCAAAACCTTTATGCAAAAATGTACTCCTAACATTGTTCATGTCTAACTTCTTAAACTCTACAGAAGGATGACATCAATTACAGCCTAAATTACCTGTCTGAAATACTTGATCCTGAAGTACTTATACTGCAGGCAAAAGAAGTAAAAAATTCTTGGTTTAACATCTTTGATGTTATATGGTTAACATACTGATGCAAGATACCAGAAGTATACCTAGACCTTTCTGAATTAGGGAAATATTGCTTAAAACATAGCTCTAATTTCTAAATTAACTAGTTTTCAAGAATATGCACTACAGCCCATTACTACATTTTACTGGAGCATGAAGTTTGGCATCAGATTCATTTTTCCCCATAAGTCAACTCCAGTAGATACAAAGAAATAACGTTGTTTGGGGACTCTCATACAGTTCCTAAATCTACCTAACTACAAACAAAAAAATCTAATTCTTATCTTCTAGGAGCTCTAGAGTTAAGTACATGTAGACTTACTTTTATATGGGGAAAAACTCATTTTTCACAGATCTTTTTTCACTGACATTATACAAATTGTAACAGACAATTTAGATAAAGGGAAAAAAAAATCATAATACCTAAAAATAACCACCTTCCAAAATCAAAAAATTGTTTGTTCCAGAAACATTCAAGACTGAAAAGTAACTGTGACTCTCAAACTGACTCCTCCTTTGCCCATTACTTGCGTTCTCTATTTTTCAAAGCAGGTTAATTAACCAGATAATACGAGATAATTACTTCTGTAGTTTTGGAACCAAAACATCTGATCCAGACAAAACCTCAAGTTTAACCCCAAATGATTCATAGTGTAGGGCAAGCTTTTATACTGCCAGACCACAAAAAGGAACTGTTGACTGGAAGGACATCTACAATTTGTCTAGCGATGACTTAATAGTTCCACAAGTAAAAAGTGTACTGCTTCAGAGGAAGGTTCAATGTCAGAAATAGAAAACAGGTTTGCTTCTTCCTACCTTCCTTCCAATTCCTTTAGATTCACAAACCAATGAAGGATACGAACGTTTCAGACAGTCCTCACCTAGAACTGACAGGTATTGTCAGGGGACAACTTTTCCTAATAGCCACTTTGATATTCAGGCCTTCAAGACATTTCGATTCACAGTAAGTTAGGTTAAGGAAGATGAGCACATGGTCTGTGTTCAGGAAGATGAGCACATGGTCTCTGGTACACAGCAAAATGCCATTCTGATGCTGGTTGTACTTATTATCTGTATAATACTTTGTTGCTTGTGTCTTTACTGCTTTTAGAGTAAAGGTTCCTTTCCACTCAAAGGACAAATATTATGTACCAACAGAAATTAGTCTGTCAAATCACAGTGCGGGTTTTTTAAAAGCTCAAAGGAAAAGCTGCATTGACTATTTATACTACTTAGCTAGCTAAGAAAATATTTACTGAATAAACATGAAATTCAGAAGTTGATATTAATGTTTCAGTATTGTTGCTGGTTACTGCATACTACAATAGTATTTCACAGAATGTCAAAGTACAGTCTGATGGTAAAGCTCCACTTCAAATCTGTGACCTGATTTCATGAGAAGGGGAGGAAAGGAAGTAATTCTTAAATGACTTCCTAAAGTTCTTTAGGCCTAGAATAATACTTGTTACACAAGTATAAATAGAACAAAAGGTATGTCCATGATTCCATGTCTTTTAAGAACTCTTTAAAAAGGCTACTGTCTTTTCTCCTACCAGAACAAGCATAAAGAATTGGGTATATTAAGGACTTAAGCCGTATATTAAATGTAGTTCCCACCTACCACAGCAATGTTACTAATGTCCTTCTGAAAGGACAACATTGCTAGTACAATTCCTACCTTCACACATAAAAGGCAACATGGAAAAGTTGTTAACATTTTACCCAATCTGTACAATGTTATCAGGGAGAGAAAGTGCACCTGCCACCCCATCTGTTCTCTCTTCCAGTCTCATCTTCACGATTTTCTCTCTGTACCATGCAGCAGGTTCTGTGGTAGAAGTGCCAGAGATGCATCAGAGACATCACGTGATCCAGCTGTAAGAGATTCCTCCATGTACAGACACATCAATAATGTGGACTCCAGGGCATGAGCTTGTTATTTCACATGTATTTTTGACACCCCACCCCATCCCATTGCATTTTGTGGTTTGCTTTTTTCTGGTTTCAAAATGTTATTTTAAGCATGAAAATTATTTATTCTATTCAGATGCATTTAAACAAGTCTCCATTTAAGTCAACCTTTTCAAGTATCCTTTATAACCAAATACTTGCAACTAAAACCGAGAAATATTCTTCTTCAATGCCCTCTTTTGCTCTTTACATGTATTGAGTGAGCGAGTGGCTGTATGGTGCTTAAGTACCAGCTGGGGTTAAACCATGACAATTATTTCACATGAAAATCTGTTTGAAACTACTGCAAAACAAAAACCTCAAAACTAACACATCTTGAAATAACATGGCTTTTTCAGAAAGAAACTGTAAAAACAGGAAGGACTACAAAGGCAGGCATCCGTTCGGTTTAGGAGACAGGGTGATCAATACAATTCCCTGAGTATGACTATTTGCAATAAATACAATAACCTTTCCAAAACAAAACACATACTTCTCAACTGCCAATATGTCTGTATAAGCAAGCAAGAGGAGGCTCAAGTGCTCTTCATCTGGAGATCCCACACTTTCATTAGGAGTTTTCTAAATATATTTTTTACTGCAAGATCACGAACCTGAAAACTGACACTTCCCACAAGAATGTGTAAGTGGCCTTTCCCCCTCCTGGAAAATTTACACGTTAAGGGGAAAAAATGTAGAGCCAAGACAGTACCTTGATAGTTCAGATTACCTGGAACATGTAAAACAAACTGGGTTCCCTTCACACCAAGACAGGACTTGAACCTTTGCTTCCTTCATCCCTCATGACCCTGACCGCTACACTCCTAGCTGTATAGAAAGACTGCAGCACTTCAGGTTTTGTAGTCTGATTTTTCACAAGTTTTAAAAAGGTTTTGAATTTAGCCTCTGGAAAGATAAAATTTCTTCGAACCATAGCTACTTTCAATATATGACAAAACCACTTTCTACCAACATTATTTTCAGAATAACATAGCAGTCAGTATGCTAGCCACAGATTCACAGCACTGTTTTAATGAGTGTGCCTTAAAATTCTTTATGATAGTTTACAGAGTCAGGAATTGAAAACCTCCTATTTTAGTACCACTGATCAAAAAATGGTTTCAGTACTATAACAAAAGGATACCATTCAGATAACTATTCTGCTAGAACCATAATCAATAGAATGCATAACAGTGAGATAAAGACTTATGTTTATTAATGATTAATTACACTGTTCACTGACTCTTTATTATATAGAGGCATTCATTCACCTCTTCCCATCAACATGGTGGTCAGCCATGGCCAGGAAAGCCGGGCTCCTTGGGAAGACAAACACCATCACTCCCAATGTCTCCCCCTTCCTCTTCCTTCCCCCAGCTTTATATGCCGAGTGTGACGCCACATGGTGTGGAATATCCCATGGGTCAGTTGGGGACAGCTGTCCCAGTGGTGTCCCCTCTTGACTGCTCGTGCCTCCCAACCTGCTTGCTGCTGGGTGGGGTGAGAGGCAGAAAGGCCTTGGCTCTGTGTGAGCTCTGCTCAGCAGGAACTGAAACATCCCTGTTACCCACACTGTTGTCAGCACAGGGCCAAAACACAGCCCCATAGCAGCTACTGTGAAGAAAATTAACTCTAACCCAGCCGAAACCAGCACATCTGCCCAGTAGAAAGGATAAGTGTTAATTTTTAGAGAGTTCACATGCTCTGCATATACAATTTTCAGATTGGCCTTACAGGTTCTACCTCAATTAGCAAAGAGTAAATGGAACAGAAGCAAATCTGTTTCCAATAGAATTGATGCTTAAGAAGAGAGCATTCCCACCATACACATATTGGATGGGTAACTACTTCAGACAAGCTCTAGTCTGGTACTGAGACTTAATACCTGCTAGCAGTCAGTTCGTATTTTCTACGCTCTTAAAGCACATCTTCTGGTTTCATTTGATCCCCCAGGAATCAAGTTTGTGCGCTCTGAGAATGCCCTCCCCCCCCCCCCCCCCCCAACATGAATGAAGAGTGGGTGAGAGCACACACGTGATCAGAACTAAAGCACTGACACAGATGTATCTGCAGACTACCAAAAATGACAAACTACTGAGGAGAAGACTGAAGTTTCAAACAGCATAAGTACTTTTAAAGGAACTATGAACACTTGATTCTTAAAAATCCAGCTTGTAGCCTCTGGTTGTGGGATAAGACACTGTGATTCTGTGACTTTGCCAAAGAGGGAAGGCTTAGCTTTGGGGCATTTTGGTCTTAAAATATTGCCTGCACATAACTTATGAACCTCTAGATGTATAAATACTGCTCAACGATAAATTCCCCAGCTTTGTCACATTTGCACAGTATTCCTTTAAATCAGCCTGGTAACTCCATTAACTGGTAATGACCACACCATATTGTGCTTCTAGAAGAGTATCTTTCTTTAAATCCACTCCTGAAACAGTTACACTCCTGTAAGTTACATATTTTCCCGCAGTTCCCACCTTACAGAGTCCCATTCTCTGTTCTGCCCCTTGATTCCAGAAGGCTGAGGAGTGAGCAGAAAAATGAATTGTGAAAGAAAAGCCAATTAAGCATGACAATTCACAACTCATTCCTTCAATAAATTGCAACATAGGACTAAAATGGAGGTGTAATAAGTTCAGCAGCTGCTAATGACTGGATAATTGACCTTGGAAATTCCCACTTCAACTAAGCTACTTATCTATTCCTAAGTTTCTCAGTAGACTGTAACTGTTCCACACAGCTAGCTGTTACAAGTTCTGGGGCAGTATTTACCGTCTTCACAGTAAATGCTCATACATGTCCAGCATAAAAGAACACCTGGAAAAGACAACCAGAATTCAAGAAAAATATTTGATTCCTAAAGAGACTGAGACATACACCCATCTTTCTACTACAAGTTAAAAAACCAACCCAACAACAACAAACAAAAAAACCCCAACAACAAACCCAACTTGCATCATATGCTAATAACAGTAAAAGACTTATTCAAATTGTGGTATTTTTATTCTGCAGTCTGGTTGCCTACAGAAAAATAAAGATTTCAGAACACAGGTAATTTATAATACTACAGGATAAAAAAAAATAATGATGCTACTTCTCTAAAGATAGGACACTCCCCCCATATCATAATGGGATATCTTTGCTTTATTCAGCTATTCTTTCCCATAACACAAAGTTTTTAAATTAATTTGCATGATCAAATGTTTCTCGGCCCCATAACGCTTGGGCAACAGAATATACTCAGAAGCAATAAAAGCTGATTTGAAACAAATAATGCTGGCTTCCACGAGTCTGCTATTTTCCAGCACACTGAATACACTTAGCCCGAAATCCTCAGGAAATCACAAATGGCCGTTTTATCCTGTATAGTTCAAAGAACAAAAAAAGAACACTGTCTTCTTTCTAATTGTTCCTCTTTCAGGCTGCCTAATTTGCTATCAATTCATCCAGATAAGGAAACTATATTTTCACCCATGAATCCACTGTTCCAAAGCTCTGCTTTAGCTGGGACTCCACGAAGTACAGAGAAGCCTTCTTACTCCTTATGCTTATATGATGCATACGACCTCATCTGATACACTAACACCACAGATTTTAACTGGTATCTAATAACTTCTAACATATGTTATTGCATATTGCAGTTCTTGAGGAGTTAACATTGATCAGTCAAACACTAGAGTACTACTTTCTCAAATTTATTACTTTACCAATCTAGCTGCTCTTATTTTGTGACTATCACACCAGCTCAAACCTACCATGAATTGTTAGCCAGATCCAGTAGTGACTCATTTATTGGAAAGGAGACTAAACAGGCAAAAGACAGGTTAACAAATCATTCGTAGGACCTCCAAGGTGATCCATTTCCTGGACTTCTAAATTTCATCAATATGAAGCAAGGAACATCAAGGTAACTGTTCTAGTGCATGGGATGCATTGTCCTTCAGGAATGACATAAAATCTTCAACAGCCACATAGGGAAATCAGTTCCCTGTGCTCCCTGGACCCAAATATATTTGATAATCTGCATCAGAGGTCTGGTAAGTCTCCTGAAGAGGAAAACTTCTTCAGTACAGAAATTTACCTGCTTAATTCCCAAAAGAGCAATGCCAACTACTTCCAAAAGAAACCTGAAAGAATTTGTGTATTTTCAGAGACGGAACACTGTCTGAACCAGTAGCAAACTTCACAGAATAACAAATTATCCACCATGAACTAATCGTCATGATCATGGAGTCCACAGATTTGAATTCTACCGTTAGAACAATCATTTACAGAGCAGGGATCTGGTCAGATAAGCCTACCCAGACAGCTAATAACCTCGCTGCTGTTACAACAGATGTTCAGGAAGTTTCTAATGACTTACGCAAATTCTAGAAAAAAAACACTGAGTTTCATCTAAGAAAGTTGTAGATTAAGCACTCGAGTTGTGCGGATAACCAGGGGTACTCAAAACAAGCAACCCATACTATATACTGTCATAGAGAATCACATAGCACACTCAGAGTAGCGATGGATGTTTTGATCAAAACTACTTGAAATCCATGCTAGAGTTTTTTACACCTACAGGAGGTGGACAAGAAAGCTACGTTTAAGTCCTAGGTATGAGGTGATCAGCTCTGAGACAATAAATGCTATGCATCAGCAGTTTTTACAAGTTCAGTATATACAATATATGTCACTCAATACTAGCAATAAGTTTACTTTGCCTCAAACAGCTTAGCTTTACTTTCACAATAACAGACTCTGTTGGCAGCAGGCTTTTCATGCAAACTAAAGCTCATTCCTCTGAGCTACAAATACCATCACTCTAGTACCTCCTTTATTTCACCTGACTATCCACAAGCAATACTGGAAAACCCCAAAAGGGAAAGAAAACAAGGAAAGGAGAAAGGAGGGGGAAAAAAAAATCTGTACCTGAAATGGAGAAGAGATAAATACAATTGCTAATAAATTTTTTTTTTTTGTAATCTCCCCTTCACTTCCACAGTGATTCTGCACAGGAACATGCTAAAACAACCTGCTGCATGTGAGGAACACTCAGTCACAGACTAGCAGAAGCTTTTGATAGTTAACTCCTCTACGTGTCATCTGAGGGATTTAAAACTCTTTTGTACAACATCATTGAGGAACACAGAGAAGGCTCTACACTCATCTTTCTCAGTTTATGACATAAACAAGTATATAATGTATTTCATATTTTCCACAACGGAGAAGCTGGGTCTGAGTTCACCTTGACAATCCCCTCTATATATGTTTCCCTTTTCAAAGAACACAAAAAGCATAAACCTCTAAGACATACTATACAAAGGCTGTTTTTAAACCAGAGGACTTCAAAACAGTTCAAAACCATTTTTTTTTTTTTTTTTTTTTTGAGCATGGGATATGGACAATAATAGCAGAATTGAGAAGAAACTTAATACAAAGGAGAAGCAGCACAAGATCTTCCAGCAACACACTTCTACACAAGAATATAACTGATTTCAGATAACTATATATAAAAGAAGAGATAGCTTATACTTCGCTGTATGTTCTAAGATTTTAGTGCCATGGTATGATTTTAGAAACCTGAGTAATCTTATGATTTAACTTTCATTAATGCTTTACGATACTAGAGATAACTCTAGTCTCTGAGGCTAGTATTTTTCTCAGAATGCTGGGATCAAGGCAGGGTGGGGAGGATAAACAACCTATTGCCAACTTCTAAACAATTTTAAGAAATTACTGCAGACAGCAAGATTTGCTCTTGCAGTCACACTAATATAGCTCTTACCAGGTGGTTCACTAGTATCCTAACAGCAGTAACAGTAACCATAAATAATTGGCTCACTTAGCTGAAGCGTTACAATCAATCCGGGCACATACAAAGCCTGTAAAACTACAAACTGGTGTACATTTTGGATTCTTAAGGACTAAGAATGAAGAAATATTTTCTCATACTCAAGCAACTATGGACCTACAGGAGAGACTAAGAACCTCGATACTGCTTATACTTTTGGGATAAGTTTCAGTGATCTACCAGAACACTGATTTTAAGACCTATGCATCCATGAACAAAATAAGGCTAATAATCAATTCTTCAGGTTCCTCAAAGGATCAAAGACACTTATGTTCATACACCCTACGTGAAAAAGCACATACTTTTACCCAACCAAGAGAATGTGAAGATGAAATTGCCATTCTCCTGAATGAAAAACCGCAACAGGAACAAACTGCCTGCCATTTCACCACACAGCTTGTAAGATCTTTGCAATGATTTTCTGCCTATACAGAATCAACCAGCTCATCTAACCTCCAAATTCACTTGTGCTCAGTGTGAGGCTGACTCTCATTAATTACCTTCACATGTCTTAATACAAAATACATGAAAATATTTTTTTCTCTTCTTAACATGGTGTTATAAAAGGGAAGACAAAATAAAATGCTTTAATTTTGGGGATGATGCTTAAATTAGCTCTGAATTCTTCAAAGTTTTATGTAAATTATGGTGCCTTGTTCTTTAACATAAGCTCTCACTGGTGCAGTCACTTGATTTGATTCCAAAAAAAAAAAAAAAAAGAAATCAGAACCTTTCCTTGCATTTGATTAGAGAATTTTCTGTGAGGATTGTAACATACGGCCTTTTTTTTTTTTTATCAGCTAGATTGTTGCAAACACTGTGAAGTTATTGTAAAATATTTACAATGTAATGTAATGTAAAAAATTTAAAAGATTTTTTGCAAATTTTTGCAGCCTTCATTTATATTGACAGGGCAGCTGGTGTCAAAAAATGCTGAAAAGTGCCAATGCCAATACTATCCTGTTTTAGGATGTCCACTTCTAATGACATGGAAGCTACGGTATATCACACACTTCCCCCCACCTTCCCTTGCCCACCCACCCCCCCCCCAAAAAAAAAAAAAAAAAAAAAAAAAGGTTTAGAATTGTTACTTCACCATCAAACAACTCAGTTATTTACTTCCAACCCGGGGAGGGGGGGGGCACCCGGAAGTAGATTGAAGGGAGTGCATATTTATGCCTGATTTTGGCACCAAGTAAAGAAAAAAAGGATACTTCCATTATTTTTCTCTCATGTCATTTAAATCACTTTTGGTTTTTCTTTAATTGTATTTTCCAGAAGCAAGCTAAAAATGTTCATTCTTCCACAGAAATATTTTTCAGCTGTGAGTGACAATATACGTAGACTTTGTTGAACTCACTAAACACCTCAAAAAGCTTTTAAGAAAATGCTGCGTAAGCAAATAACGTGGGCTCAAAAAGTTCTTTAGAGCTTACCAATACTTCAAAACTACTCTATTTTTACTTTCTTGAGACTTACGAGATAAGAAGATTAGGAGGAAAGCATGGTTATTCTCATGGTCCAAAAGATCATTTATAAAGCAAGCTCTCTGTTTAGGAAGCAACGTGTAACTGTTGCTCTGATAACACAGGGCAATAAAGCCTTCTAGAGTCAACGATTTTGCAATACTGTGTGCCATTTACAATTCACACCACAGGCTGGAATCACGGCTTTCTTCGCTACGATGAGCAAGTAACATCCATGAAATCCACCCGGAAAACATACCTATCTATGGGCTGCCTTGCACAGAGAGAAGAGCAGAAGGCATCCACAAGCAGAAAAGCAGCGTATTTTACAGCATACTGATAACCCCCAAAGTCTCTTTTCACGAAGGTTACAGGAGCTGGGGAAAGCAGGTGTTAGTGAAAAAGTTGTGCCTACTGGAGTCCACAATCAGATGTGTACATTCCTGCTTGGTCTATCAAGATAAGAAACCGAGCCTGCCTAAGCTGTGTTGTTTTAGTACCACATCAATATGTAAGCAGCCAGATTCTTAATTTAAAATTCACACCTCATCATAACATATAGCTGCATATTTGCTTGCAGAGGTTCAAACTCAACAGAATGATTATTACAGCATCAAGGCTCCTACTGCAAACTGACGCTTTTTTTCAAGACTATGCAAAATCCTGGCAAAATCAAGAAAAATATCTTAATAACTAATCCAAAGCTACTCTTCCGCTCTGAAGGATTCAAAAAAATTATTGAGTAACATGCTGTGTAACAGCATATTAAACAGTAATTTTTTAAATTACACCATTTCTGCCACATGCTCGGTACTGAATAACCCAAATGACTTACCTAACAGTTCTGGTTTCTAATAAGCACTTTTACAGCTGAAAACCCTCTCATCCGTTAAAAGAGCTGAAAAGATACACTTGAAGCCAGTAACGCATTAAATTAAATGGACCAAATCTTCACCAATAACCCAGTCTGTTACTAGCGTCCTCAGAAAAGTCTTTCTTCAGAACCCTCAAGCCCATTTTGCCGCTTTTGAGAGAAACTCGCACAGACAAGTACTATAATAAGGCACCCACGCGTGCGTTGTACCCAGACACACAAACACCCATAATCAGCGCTGAGCGAGGCCACCCGAACCAAGAGTGCTACCAACTGTTTTTTGTTGTTTTGGTTTTTTTATTAAAAAAAAATTACACTAACAGGACACAATAAAAAGCCAACAAGAAAGCCACAAAGGGGTGAGGGGGACTGTGATTTGGGCACCTGCCTTCAGAACAGGGAAGGTTTTACCTCAGACACCCAGCGCGGCGGGACGGAGGACCCCAGGCCCTTTCCCGCCCTCCGCGCTCCCCTCAGCGGGGGCCCGGCCCGCCGCTCCCGCCCGCCTCCCCTCCCGCCCCGCCACCTGCGGCACGGCGGGGGTCGCAGCCCTGCGCGGGGCCATGAGGAGCGGCCGCACCTCGGGGTGAAGCCCCGCACACCGCCGGAGCCCGTACAGCAGGCGTCAGGGACAGCAGCAGCAGCCGCCCGTGAAGCGGACAGCGGCTGCCGAGGCGACACCGAAGGTCAGTTCGCTCTGCCAACTTCCATCCGGCGCTGCAGCTCGCCCGCCCAGCCGCCCCGGCCGGCCCTTCCCGCACGCCACTGCCCGGCTCAGGGGCCGCCCGGGGCGGCGGGAGCTCAGAGCCGCCACGAACGCGGCTCTCTCACCTCACCGCCCGGCTGTGGTGCCCCGCGGGAAGCAGTCTCGGCCGCCGGCCCCGCTCCTCAGGGAGGAGAGACGAGGCCCGGGGACGCCGCCGCCCGCGTCCCACCTGTAGCCGCGAACCCACAGTCCTGAGGCGCTGCCGGCGGCAACCCCCTCCCCGCTCGCCCCCCGACTCACCGAGAAGCCGGCCCAGAAGGGGCAGGAGTGGCGGACGCGGGCCGAGGTGGTGAGCGCCAGGGCGGCGAAGCTGACGGCCACGATGAGGCAGCCGAGCACCATCTGCGTGACCCCCAGCGCCAGCATGGCCCGCGAGCGGGCGCGGTGCTCGCGCAGGCGGGACAGGCTGCGGGACAGCGCGGTGGGGCTGAGGGAGCGCGCCCCGCCGGGGGGCCGCGCCGCCCCGCCGCCGCCCACCGGCATCCTCCGCCGGGCGCCTCACGGCTCGGCCGGCCGGCGCCGCCTCCTCCCACCGCTGCCGCCGCCCCCCGCGCCCGGCGGGGAGGGCGCGCTCCGCGGAGCAGCCGGGCGCGGGCGCTGCGGGGCGGCGGGCAGCCGCGGCGCATGGAGGAGGAGCCGCGCTGCCGCCGCGGCCACCGGCGCGGGCCCGGCCGCCGGCGGGCAGGGCACGGAGCGGCGGGGCGGGAGAGGGGCGGCCCGGCCGCCACCGCCGCCTCCTCTCCCCGCTGCAGGCGCGGGGGGGCTACGGCGCGCAGCGCGCGGGCGCGGCTCGCCCTTAGCCTCCGGCGGGGGCGGCCCCGGCCCCAGCCCCGCCACACGCCCGGGGGCCACCGAGCCCCGCCGCGGTGCCTGTGCCCCCCGCCGCGGGGAGGGGGAAGGTCTGCTGGCGGCCGATGGCGGGCGGCGGCCCTGCGGGGAGAGCGACGGGGCCCGGCCCCAGCACCCGGACAGCGCCGAGCCGTGGCCGGCACCAACACCCAACACCCCCCCGCCGTGCCCCCTGCGCCGGGTGGAGGGAAGCGCTGCTGCCGAGCGCCACGCAAAAGGCGCCGGGCTCGGGTCCCTTCCACCTCTGTTCTCCTCTGACCCCCCGCAGCGAAGGACAGCCCGGCCAGCCCGCCGCACCCCTGCCCGCAGAGGGAGCGGAGCCCCGCAGAGGGAGCTGAGCCCCGCAGGAGCCAGCCCCTGCCGCCCCCAGGCTCCACAGCCAGGCTCCTGCGGGGGGGGGAACCCCCGGGGCAGCCCGGTGCCGCCAGCAGCCAGGCCTGCTTGTGAAAAACACGCCGACAGAACCCAAAACCAAGATCATCTCGCTATAGGGTACTATATATAGTCTATAAACTGTTCCAGGGCTAACGTGTTTGTAGGAGCATAATTGGCTACAGCAGTATACGTGTATATATATATATATATTTATACAGGAATTGATATATGTAGTCTACACACCTGTAATACTGTGAAATTAATGGGGAAAAAACCAAACAACCAAACCAGAATAACCCTAAACACCACACGTAAGCCAGGCTTAAATCCTTGTTCATCAGGTCCTTTCCCTTTTCTTTCAAAAACTCTTTGCATGGAATAGTTTTGCTCCCTGGGGAGGCGATGGTGGGGAAAAAAAAATGCCAGGAAAGTCTCAAACAATTAAGGCCCCTCTTTTATTACAACAGATATTTTACTATAACAGGGGAGGGAAAAATGCTTGCTGATTTTACCTTCAATCAGTGTCTGTGCCACAAAACAGGTTAGGATAGAAGATAATAGTGCTGTCACTCCAGAGTGGCTAAAACACTGTCTAGGACACATGCAAATAACATTTTAGTCAGATCCAAAAAAACAGCTGGCAAAACTCTACACTGAAGAGCCAGCTGTTTGGCTACCAGTTTTTATTCTAGTGCAGAACAGTACTAAATTAATACTACTAGTAATCAAAAGAAGAGTTAGCTTACAACGTCTTAGCTGTTCAGTCTGGGCACGCACAGAACGTTAGAAACAAACCACCACCCCCTGCACCCCCCTTGGCCCAACACGGCCTCAACTGGTACCCGGGAATTGATTGCTGGCCCAGGAGTGCTGCATCCCACCTGAAAGGCCAGGTGGAACAGCTAGATGAGGGCAGGTGGGGATGAATGGTAATCAATCCCACTGAATTTTTGTTCACTCTAAAACTAGCGTCCACCTGTTTTTAATGGAGTAGAGTCATTTGCTATCCAACACTGGAAGCATTACTTCAAAATATACCGTCCAAAGGCAAGGGAGAGTCTGTGTTACAATATTCTGCCCAACAGGGTGAAAGGGGCTAGCAAAAAGAAGCAAAACCCAGAACCAAACTGAACCTGAGCAGTCCTCATGATGAAGCGGCTCGGTTCCTGACCTCCAAAAAACGCATAGGGCTGTGGCCCTAGGGCTTGGACAAATCAGGATGCGCTATGCTGGGGTGTGAATTTACATCTCACTAACTCCCTGTGCTGATCCTACTGTACGCACGAAGTACAGAGCAATTTATTTTCATTTCCAAGGACTTTCTAAGTGGCACATATGGGGAAAAAAATAATAATCCACATTTGCAGGCAGTCCAGAGGAGGACCTGGCATTGCAAATCCACATGCTGATCTGCGCTGTTCATGAACCTTACTTGGGGGCAAGCTCTCAGGTAATCAATGCGTACACTACTTCCAATACAGCAGACTAAGGCTGCCAGAAAGCAACTACCTTGGCTTCCAGTTGGAATTCCCATGAGTTTAGATCACATCTTGTTTACTCCAATTTCCCTGAGCATTCAGGTGTAACTAGATACTGCTCAAGAACTGAATTAGCTCTGGCTATGCTTCTTAACTCTCTCTGAAGGCTCGCAGTTCCTGGATTTGTTGGAGAATGATTTGACAGCAATTTGGGAAGTATTACTGTCTCCAACTTTAAGTTATTTTGCTGAGGAGATTTTTAATAATACAGTCATTATTATTTTTCAATGCCGTATCACCGAGTGTTACTTAAAACAGGATACCGTACTGAAATTTCTTCCAGAACTGTAGTAACAAAAGCTCTGTAGTAGCCATGTTTATATTTGAACACTATGATATACTAATTTTTCATTTATCAAATAATTTGATCATTTCCTGAAGGCAGCCAGAAGGGCACTACCTATCAGACCTTATTAGCCTATTAAAAAACATCAAAACTCAGAAGCCAGCATGATAATGATCCCACTGCCATGGTAATTGTCTCATTACTGTCAGTCTTCACTGGCTCCCAACCAGTTCAGAAAGCAACTTGATGCATCGTACTAGGAACTACTTTGGTGGATTGAGGTTTGTATTATTTCTACCTCACTTTCAACTTTAGTGAGTTGCATGCATCTTTGTCTCTGCAATTGTTATTTTAAATTATGTAAATGGCATTTTCAAGTATTGAGAGAAATGGAAAACGAGCAAAAAGAAATAAATTCATAATTACAATAAGCCTCGCTTACCAATTAATGCAGAAAAGGGAACTGTTAAGAAGGTGCCCTACAGGGCATAGGTACTGAAAATACATCCAAGGGCCCTGACACCATCACTTACACATAGCATGTCTCAAATTTACATACTTTACATGATCTCATTATTTTAAGCAGCTCTTCTCTCTCCTGATGTGTATGTAGCTCTAAGGACTTAGTGAGGACTATCAATTCAGGTTGTCCCACACAGTGTACATCCTAAAGATGTAGTGGAAATGGGTCAAATGAGGTGTTACCACTGCTCAAAAAAAAAAAATATATATACTTTATGTACGCACACAAAATGAAAAAAACCCACAAAACCTAAAATACTCCCTTCCTAATGCATCTTGATATCTTTGACTTTCAGATAAAGTATTTTTATTATTCTAGTATTTAGCAAGCAATTTCTCAGCCATTCAGAAGTTGGATCCTTACACCACCAGTAGTAATTCTGCTTCCTTTGTCTACGCTGTTCACTCCTTGGAAATTGGGAAATCAAGTATCAGGACCATAAAAGCCGGGATGAATTCAAATGCAGTATACCATTATTTCTTGGCATGTATCTTAAAAATTAATTATCCCTCTCATGGCTACACTTTGACCTGTTTCTGAAAATAACTTGTAAGGTACTCCAACTTCATCTCAGATTACCAGGAACCATACCCAACATGGAGAAATCAGGATGCGCTGATTTTTACAGAAGTGATGAAATGGGGTTAGGGATACAAGACCTAAATAATAAGTCGGTATTATTGGCAGAACTGAAAAGCAACACATTTTCACACACTAGCTTTTAAGCGTATAGCAACATTTGATTTCAAATGCAACAGAAACTTGTATTTCAGTAAATTAAAAAAGAAGTTTGTGTTCCCTCACGCTCGGCAATCAGTCTTTCAAGAAGTTGTACTGGGCAGGGAAAGAAAGGAAGGCAAGACAGCAACTGATAAAGGGTGCTTTAGTGCTTTATCTATATACAACATTGTTGTCACCAGTTCTGCACTTGTAGGAAGTTCCTGCTTTACCAGCTTCATAATTTGAAAATAATAAGAAAAAACCAATCCTGCCAGCAGATACTAAAATATGTCAAAGACAAGGAGACAATCCATGCCAGTGCCCACCAATATAAGAAAGAATCGTAGGGTTAAGCCGGTAGACTTGTTTAACCCTTACAGTGGCACCGTTGTCTTTGGTGTTATGTTGCTTCCTGATGACTCAACACTTTTCCTAAAATAGGCCAACTGTCTCTGATGGACTCGTAGCTAAGCAATGAGCCTCATTAAAAAAAAATTCCCTCCCCGTACTTTGATACTAATAAAAGTATCCATTGTGTTTCTATAGACAAGTTTTCGCTTTGCAAATCATATGTACGTCACCACCAGTACCAACTCTTACAGGATTTTTCTGTGGAAGTGAGTGACTGAAGAGTGCACAAAGCACACTGATTCTGTGTACAGAAATGTTATGAACAAAACCATAAAAAGAATACTGTGAAGATCAGCAGATTTTGACTAAGCCCTACTTCTGAGCTTGAAACATAAGTGCCTGTTTATGAAAGGTTATATTAAAATCAAGAGCATCTACCTCGCAATCACCAAGAGCCCCACAATAAAGCTATGCCCAGGCAAAGTCCGTTTCCAAGAGGTAACACAACGGGAACTGTCATGTCTCCACTTGTAGGCTGCAAAACGCTGCCCTTGGTGGGGTGATCATGCACAAAGGAGCAATCCTCTCACCGGTGTGCTTAAGGACCTGGAGTTACATATGGATTCCTGAAGTTCTTTGAGCTGTTTTCTACACCGCCTTGTACCTACGTATTGGTCTGTTACCCTAACATAACAGTAAACCTGCAGGAGACAATAAAGAGAAGTAACTGCCGTTACTTTACACCCATTGTTACTGCTCTATTCTCTCATGTTTTTCACAGAGAATAATCACCGATTAGTTGGTTTTACACAAATAGCTTCCTTTAACAACATAATTCAAGCATATATACAACCATAGGGTTTACTTCCATATGTAAGCCAAAGGGCTTTTAAACAGGAAAGCTTTGCAGATAAAAATGGAAGAAATCTCAATTTCCATGCTTTAATCTGAAAGTAGTCTGTCTCTTTTCCTCAGAAATACCGACCTCGGAACTACTGCCTCCGTGCGATTGGCCGCCCTGATGGATGTCCTGGGGTGCTAAAGACACCGCTGAAATCAAGATAATTGCCCTGCATTTTATGACTGCTCGAAAGTTGAAATTGGATACGTGTCTTGCGTCTGAACAGCAGATTGCCCTGTGGTTTTACAAAAGGCAAGCTAGAGCTTAGATTTTTTTATTTAAATGAAATAGATTTCTTTCCCAGATCACCCCTGGCCTGGCATAAAACGTAATCACTCTGCAAAAATAAGAAGAAATTACATAAATTAAAAGCACCTGGTATTTTCTGTTCGAGCATTAGCAAAACGATTCTTAATCAGGAGTTTGGTCTAAGAAATTAAACCATGGAAAAATATATATCCAACATCATACAAGAAGTTTTGGACAGAAGTTTGTTTTGCACGTTAAACCACATCACTCTTCTTCTACAAAACTTTAAAATATGCAACACTACTGTATATATGTAACTAGTAGTAGCGTAGTGATCCGATCCCTCACCGATACCATTGCCAAGAGTAAAAATATGTGACAGAATTAGCTACTTCATACTGTCTTAAAATGATTGGACTTTACAGGGCCAGAGTCTATTGGATTATGCTCTGCCATAGAAATTAAGTAGCTACAAGTTCCAAATAGAACTTGACATGATCACTTTTATTAGTGCACGATACCAACATTTCATTAAAAATTACATCTGGATTTTACTGGCTTATCTGAAGAATCATTTTAAGCATTTGCGAGTAGGTTTTTATTTCCTTTACTGAAAGAAAACCAATAGTTATGTATTTTGTATAATGGAAGTCAAAAAGTTTGCTGAGAAAATAATCTCAAAACTTATTATGACAGGATGTAAAACTTTCAAGAAATTAATTTATTTGTATTAAAATATAAATATAAAAATCATATTATATGAAAAGTGATTTAAAGTGTTTAGAATGAAAAAAAAATTAATAGTCACTCCCCTATCTTGCTAAGATTGTGGATTTTCTGGTAAAGGGCATGGAACCAGAAATTAATCTGCTTGTGGGGATCTACCTGTTCTTCTTAGACATGTGCTTATTACTGAAAAGACAAAGGGAAAAGACTTAAGATTTCCATTCACTACCAAGTAGAAATCATCAAAATGTTAGGAAAAACTTTCCAAGTCTTATCTTCATTGATTTTTCCTTTTACAGAGGCTCTTCTGTTGATAACAGCCCTAGCTTTACTGGCTTCCTCACAACTAATTGACAATGGAACCTGGCAAAAAATAAAGCAGCAATAACTCTGACGCTTGATTTCCAAACTAACCAAAAATACGGTATGAAAATTTAAAGACAAAAACTCTCTTACTTAATCAAATAGATATATTTTCTAGAAAGTAGCTTATCAAAACATGCAGGCTTTCCAGTGGTCACCTGTAGATGAGCAAAGTTTTAAACACAAGGCAAAACGGTTTCTTGGAGCACCAGAAATTTGTGTTTGGTGGCTGAGACATTCCAGTTCCGTTCAGAGGTGTGGGGCAGGTAATCTAAATAAGGTGAAGTCCAGCTGAGCTGCTCATACCAATTTAGTCAAAGCCCACACCAAGTGAACACAGCTTCTCCTAGTTTAGATAGGTGAAGTAATCAGACTATTCCTCATAGAAGTTCAGGTGTGTGGAGTTAAAGATTATTAAAGTAACTGTCCTGGTTTCAGCCTGGGTAAGAGTTCCTAGCAGCTGGTGCAGAGCTGCGTTTAGGATTTAGCATGAGAATAATGTTGATAAACTGATGTTTTACAGTAAGCGCTACTCAGCAACAACTGAGACAAGGACTTTCCAAGCTTCCCATGCTCTGCCAGTGAGCAGGGGCACAAGACACCGGGAGGGGGCACAGCCAGGGCAGCTGACCCGAACTGGCCAAAGGGCTGTTCCATACCATAGAACGTCACCTCAGTATATAAACTGGGGGCTGCCGATCGCTGCTGGGGGACCGGCTGGGCATCGGTCAGCGCAGGGTGAGCAACCGCACTGTGCGTCACGGGGTTTTATTCCTTTCTCTCCCCACACTCCTCTTCATTATTATTCGTTTCACTTTATTTCAATTACTAAACTGTTCTTATCTCAGCCCACAGGTTTTACCTTTTTCTGATTCTCCTCCCCATCCCACCAGGGGCAGGGAGTGAGTGAGCAGCTGCATGGTTCGTAACTGCTGCCTGGGGTTAAACCACAACAATAACTTTGGTTCTTAGATGAAATCATAATTCATATGGGACATCCATTTCACATGAAGTTGCTACTGGGATCTGTTAAAGCAGTCTCTAACATATTGGATCATTTCCTCAAGATTTTTTGTTATGAAATGCAGCTGAAAATTAGCAGGCAGAATCAGCCGGCTGTACATACCTGAAAGGCATTCTAATTAATCAGAAGTCATAGCTTAGTGTTTCTTGTAATGACCGACCATATATGATAAGATACACGCACTACAGCAGTTTTGCCAGGTGTGAAGGGGTTAAACTGCATACTAACATACACCATTATGTGAGGAAGTAACAATTCTGAAAAGTCACATAGTTTTGTCACATTTGTGGAAAACTTGCGTGTGTACATCGTCACAGCCCTCAGGGCAGCTTGAACTTCTACAGCTGGACTCACACAGTAACGCGTTCACTGGCCTCGGCAATGCTCTAAGGGTCAGACTGTAATATAGACTTTCTTGAATAATGTCACAATTCTGTTTGCCACAAAAAGCCATCCCTCGTAACACAAGACTTCAACTTTGTTTTCTAAGGCAGCCTATCTCACGCGGCTGCAGTTCTGAAACAGGTCTGCCCTAAACTCATCCTCCTCCTCCTGCGGAGACTAAACAACACAGTGGAAGCAACTTGTGATGACACTCAGGTCCCTACCACTTTGCCCTCTTGCTCCAGGCAGGGACAGCAGGACTAGATTGCAAGCAGAAACATACAGACACTGTTAGAATATTTTTAACTTTAATTCATACCTGTTCTCCAGTCTAGCATTTTCCACCAGCACAGATGCACTTGCACGGACGTTTCCATAGCTGCCTTCCTTTCCTCTTTGCTTACCTAGCCCCCACGAGCCTCTGCATTCCTCTAATCTCCCTAAACACCCCCAGCCTTCCCAAAATAACTCTAAATAAACAGGTAAACCTACATTAGGTTTTCAGAGCAAAAACATGCAGAGAAAAGTGAGAAAAATGACATGATTGTCTGGAAATCTATACTTGCAGAACACACTGAAAGTTTTATTAGGCTATTGTAACCTTTTTGCTCTTTTTTATTTTTTGTCAAATCCATTTTTAAAGCATAAGACTTCAAGAAAATATCTTGCTGCCATTTATTTGATCATCCTACATTACTATAGAGTGAATTGTTGTAACTGCTGAGGAAATACAGAATATATTTAGGAACAAACACAGGAAAAAGCTTCCTTCATAAAACAATCTTTGTTTTTGCAAACTAGCAAGTCTTTACAAGCAACGTAAGCAGTGTGAGGAGCTTCCTTGCTACAGGGAGCTATGTGTTAGAGCTAGTAGTCCAGAAACTGAGACCTAAGGGTACTTTGCTTCCATTTGCATTTTTTTATGAGCTCGCATTTGATTATGTCTACCATATTTATTTCTATGCTATTTAATACTTCTTCTGATTCCCCTACACCATCAGCCGCTCTGCTGTAGCAATAAACATGCTGTTTTCACATTCTTTAAAGTCAACAGCCTTAAGACTTGATGAAACTGAAGCACAATTACATGCATTGGAAATCATTAGCCTGGTATTTTTAAAGTAAACACATTCTGCCCCAAAGGATGCAGTAACATAAAATGACATCGTACACCAGCTCAGCTTGCCCCACCCAAGTATTAGGTCGTCTCCCATAGTTTAAAACCAGATGAATTTGTCTATCTGACTCTACAAAGGAGCAAGGACTTGAATACATACTCATTTTAAGAGCAAAATTTTGGCTTCGTTTTGTGTGTGTCACAGTTTAAAAGGAAAGAAAGGGCAGTGGGGGAGGGGGGGTGGGGGTGGCGGGGCAGCATTAAGCCTAAATCCCAGATCCATCAGGCAGGGAAGACTACGGGATCCAGGAATGTCCAGGACAGCTTCAGGTGTTTAAGATGCAGAGCAGCACTGAACTGCAAAACAAGTGATGTTTATGCAGACGCCTTATCTGTCATGTATGCTGTGCAATCTTCTCTGCTTAAATGCGTTTGCTACATGTTATCTGTGCTGGTAGTCAGGGCGTCATACTGTGACCAGATAAGGACAGCTAGAAGTTAGCCACAGCTTATTTGCTTAACTTTTGTGCTGTCACCTTCCCAGGGAGGACAGAGGTGGCTCACAAGAAGTTCCAAGGGTGGTACAAAATACTTCTGATGCAGAGGCTGAAATTTCTGGTTCTACATGCTTACTAGCCCACACTCTACTAAGTTTTTACACTACCCACAAAACTGCTAAATGCTTTTAGTCTGATGCAGCATTTTGGTGTTTTGTTTTGGTTTTTTTTTTTTTTTTTCTTTAATAGTTTTTACTCTGGAAGAATAATCTATCACACATTCACAGCACACTTGTAAGAACTTTGAGAAAGACTAATTTGCAACAGAACGCTGCCTATACAACAAACACACCACGCAGAAATACTTAAGAAAAAAAACAACCAAAAAAACCAACCATGTAAAAGCACTTGTGAAAAGCCAAATATTGGACAAGACTTGTCACATCCCTGATATTCAACACAGTGTCTCATGTATTACTGAGAATCTGAAAAAAAAAAAGCCTTTCTTGTTATACATGGCACGGATTGATGGGTTCTCTGTGCATAGTTTTCACAGCAACTGTAAAATATAAGTAACTTGACTGACACCACTTTTTAGAGTGACTGAGAGAATTAGAATTCCTACCTTGGGAATAGGAAAACACTTTTCTTGAGCTTTCACTGTAGTACTACCTGTTCTCCACCCAAGTAAATCCCCCTGCCTGACGAGAACCTGAACCAACAGTTCTCCACTTCCAGTCACACTGTTTCAGTGGCAGGTTAGAAGTTTTTGTAACAGGGGTCCAGTTCTTCAGCCATTCTTTCTAGAACTGTGAGGTTACACTGCCTGCACTTTGAGAAGAATTTAAGAATTATTTTTTGTTACACTGGGGATACAGATTTTTAAACCCAGTTAAGGAAATCACTTCTGTTCAGAATATTGCATTGATCTGACTTACACCAGGAAAAGGAACAGTTGCTTTAGCATAATCCTATCACCAGGCAACTCCACTATGTAAATACCCATCATAAAAACACCCAAGACCCACACTTCATGGGAAGTTTTTAGTTGCCCTAAACTGAGGAAGGTTTAAACCCCACTGCTCTGCAGAGGGTGAGCCAGACACCGCACATCTGCCTGTGCAGAACAGCACAGCTGGATCTCTGATGGGGGTGACAGCTGGCCAGCTAAGTAGAGCACTATGCAAGGATTGGAAAGGTTAGAGAATAGCCAGGTTTCCTAGTTACTGATTAGACCCTTTCAATCTCTTATGAATTTTGATGTCTTTTTTTTAAAAAAAATCTTATGTTTCCTACACTAATTTGATACTTCTTTTTCAAAATTTTTTCACTTGTGAAGGTGGTGTGCTTTTTCTTTTTTAAGTCAGTGCTTCGTTAGTGTTCATCTCTGTCCAGGCACGGCAGGGAAACTCTTCATCTGACTTCAACATAATGGCTGGAAAGTGTTTTTTTCTGAGGTACAAAGCATATTGTTTATTAAAAACATATAGTGTGAACAGAAGCTATTTCTTCTGAAATGCATCACTCACATCAAATATCCTGTCTGAACAAATTCCATTCTTCCCTGAGATATGTGGGATTCTGAGGCATCACAGGGAATTACTTTTTTTTTTTAATAGAATTTGGCAGAAATATATACACTTACTACAAGAAGCTGAGAAAGTCTTAATCTACACTTCCTAAAAAAAAGTCTTCAGGGAAAGATTATAACTTCTGCACAATTAATTTTTATGTATCTATGATTCATATACAGTATTTGAAAAAGCCTTTATAAAATTGTTAGCCATATGTACTAAGATTATTTAATTTTATTGTCATAAGTTTAAGTGGTTTATTTATGCACAAAAATAGAATTTCCCCATTTGGCATAAAACCTGAAGTACAGAATAAGCCAAGAAATGACCTTGTTTTGTGAAAAGCGTTCTGGCTATCTGCTGAAAGTGGTACAGAAATCCAGTCCTTCATTTTTGAGGGTGTTCTGAATGTTGGGTGGGTTTGTTTGCAATCGGCATACAAAGCTTGCTTTCCTCTTCCAAGTGCTTTTAAAATTGGTGTTCATTCAGCACAGGTGCGTGGCACTCCTTAAAACTGGTTTTGTACGGTCTGAAAGGAAACACATTTTTATCAGAATTCACAGTCATGTTGGAAGGTGCAAACTCATCCCAAAAGATGATGGGCCTTATGATCCAGCAGATCTGTGCTTCGGAAAGAACAGATTACTCCAAGCAGGACATCTGAAATACACGTTTCGTTGTGGCCAAGCCAACCTGGCAGATGCTGGCCATTCCAGCTGAAAATGACTATTGATGGATTTAGAAGGTTCTTACTTTTCTTACAAACAAAAGATCTTACCTATTCCAATGATTGCACCTAGTAACGCTTCTAGAAGATGGTTTCCTCCAAAAGAAAATAATATTTTCTCTAGCTTCCAAGACAACATTTCTTTTCATCTGAAAGACTGAAATTCTCAACAGTTGTCTGCTTATGCACCGTACGAGAACAGGTGGGAGGCATTTGTTCTTTTTAAATGAGTACTGTCCAGATCGTCTCAAAAGCAGCTTACTGTTGGCCTGGGGGTAGCGGGAGGGGGGTGGGAGTGCGTAAACCGATGTGGAGTGTCGGTGCCCCAGGAAGCAGTGTCCCGTGCCCTTGCCACGGCTGTCTGGGGAACAGCGCTGGCAACATCCCCAGCCACAGCAGCCTGGGGTCTGCAGAGGGGGCGGGGGGGGGGGGGAAGTCCCTCTGCAGTTTCGGCAGTGCCATGTTGAGAGTTAACACACTGAAAAATTCTATTCAATCCCCAATCTCACTGGTTTTCTTTTTTGACGTCTCAAAATGGAAATTCTTTTGGTGATAATTTAAGAAACACACACAAAAACCCGACTTACACATCCTTCTTCAATTGTGGTGCTTGTCAGAGCCCAGTACAGGAAAATCTGGCACAAGCTATACCGGCAGAATGCCAGCCAAGGATGTAAAATGGTTTGGCGGAGAGAAAAATTCCCAGCAGCGTTTATAATAAAAACAGTAATACAAAAACATTAAATAGACGTATACAGAAAAAGCAATTACTCTTACAGAGTATTAGTTACTATGACAAGCTTTTAAAAAGCAAGCTTATCTCAACTGCCAAAAATAATTAAGCAGATTGTCTTGCTGCCCTTCAAACAAAGGAATTTGTGAGAAATTTCATTTAGGCTTTGTGCTTCTTTCTCCAAGAATTAACAAAATTAACAAGGTCAGCTTGAGTACAGCTAGGATTAACTCTTCATCCTGTATTTCAGCACAAGTCTTAATACCTTTGGGGTTTTGTTAATCTCCCGCTTGTTAAAGCATTTCTTCCTGAGGGGCCTTTTTACAGCTTGCCAGCTCACTGCCTGCAGCGTCCCCCCGCAGCAACAGGCGCTTCTGCCGCCGGCACTGGCAGGGCCCAGGGCCGGAGGGGGCAGCCGTACCGCCCCCGCCACCACCTGTGCCACCGCATCCCATCTCCGGCACGACGCTGCTGGAGGTGCAGGGACACTGGGGCCTGAGGCACCAAGGGCAACCGGGAGGCAGTTGTTCCATTACAGAGAATATTTGCTGGAATATTCCGAAGGAAGCTGAGTGGGTAGGAGTAGGTATAGTACTGTGGAACTGAGCAACCGAGAAGGGCGTCCCTTAGGGGAGCAGCTCTTGAACACAGACTTCAGGAGAAACCAGGGTTAGTAAAGGCCTTTAACTCCCCCCTCCAAAAGCCTATTTATCACTAAGTGGTTCAGAAGACTGTTTAAATCTAACACACAGTTAATCCTCTCGGCCTCCAGCAGACAGTTTCTGCTGCAGCAACTGTTCCGAGCTCTCTTGGGCTGAGACTTTACACATTGGTGCAAACTCGGTCAGTATTTTTGCCTGACTACCAGTTTTTTACAGATACATTTCTTGCAATGACAAAACATCTCTAACACTGAAGCAGTAAAGGTTGCCAAAGCCAGAGGGAAGTCAGCACGCGAATTTCCATTCATCACGCACATAGCAGTAAGTAACACGTTTAGTGCGCAATTCCAGAATTATGCGTTTGCTGTTTGTAGACAAGATAGGTTTTACGCTGGTTCTCCAAGCAGACCTCTTGGGGGTGGCAGGCCTACTCAAAGTTGGAATGTAATCTCAAATAATTGAGAGCTGCTGTAAAAAAAGGTCATACAGCACCTTATAGTGCTTCTTGAATGATGTATAGTACAGGCAGAACTGTTGTGTTGCGATCCCTGAAGAACCTGGCACGGAATGGCACAGCAGGCCAGGCACACTCGCCAGCTGCAGAGCTATCGGAGGACAGTTCATCCATGATCAGGGACCCAATTCTGTCTGTCTTCACAGATAACGAAACACGGTAAGACTGAGGCTTCACCAGCTGTATAACAGCATTCTGGAACCTCACATAGATTTTATTTTTTTTGCCCAAATTACAGTTTAATTGAAAAAGATGAGAGAAATCTTACTTCTCTGGTAGTATACATAATTTATTTTTATATGCATTCTCAAAAGATTATATAAACATGAGTATCATTTTCTTAATGAGAAATATTGTCCTTGAATGCATCATTGTACAACTCATCCTCTCAGGACTGTCTTCTTTTTGGCAATAAAGGGGTTGATAAACAATTTTAAGCAAAAGAATGATTGGGTAATTTATAAAATTAACTGGTCACATGCATGATCATAACTTTCTTCCTTGAAGTTAGAGGGAAGATGTCACAGAACCCACTGAATCGAGTAAAGGATTTTTTTGGGGATGTCTAGTGACGTTAATTCCCATGAATCAAAGCAACTAGACGTCTCCAGAAAGACAAAAAAAAAATTATATTGTTGTTGCACTGCACACGCACCCATTGCTTCCATTGATGTGAACCAGGTTTTAGTTTCCAGACTAACGACATGTATGACACCCTCACACTACCTACCTCAACAGATGCTGCAGCAAGTTTGCAAGAGCAGTTCCACTGGGTATACTACATCACAAAATGGTTACATAGGAAAATACTTCTGGCTTTCTCATTTTGCTGCACTTTGGAGACTCTTCCAGTCTTACTTGAAGTGGGCACATGCAGGAACACGCCTGCAGAACCTTACAGCGAACATATGCTGGGACTTCGAAAGACAAGCCCTCTACTCTTCAGCAATCACGACTCCGTGTCAGTCATGTCACACAGCTTCTAACAATTAGGAGGGTGAAATGTTACTGAGGTTGGAAAAGTGACTTTGTAAGCTTCAATGATTTTGAAACAATGGGAAAAAATCTGCTGTTCTACTTTTTTCTTACCCTAAATTAATTGTTACAGTGTTAGGCGTTCATACAGCGTTCTTGAAGGCTACCAGCACTCTTCCTCTTCTTTTTCTTCAGGAACCCTTCCAGCATTAACTAGAGGATTACACACTTTTGGAAAGTCATCCTTCTGGTTTTCACAGGGCTTGGAGGCACTGCCAGTGAAGCAAATCCTCAGGCATTCTGCTGCCGGGGGGGCAGTGTCCCAGGGCAAGCAGGTCCTACGTGCTGCCCGTGAGCTGAGGCCAGGCATGAGTTTTAGAGGGGTTTTTGTTTGTTTTGAAGAAAAGCGTTTACTGTAAGTGTTCTGCTGCTATTTATGATAAAAGAACATTCTTACTTTTGATGTAGAGGTAGATGCTGGTAGAATAGCATATTGTTCACATAAGACAGGACTGAAATAGACGCACTCTGAAATGTTTCCAATGTGATCTATAGAACTACGGGAGAATTGCAGTCCCCCAGTCTCTCTCTCGGATAAAGCTACCGGAGCAACACATCATTTCAGATGAGATTTTATAGCAGTCTGTAACTGTTTCTTGTCTCCATTGTATTACTAGCTATTTTGTTTTCTGGTGTGTGTGTATATATACATATATAAGCTATTTGTTATATTTATATTTTCAGTTGATTGTTGATAGGTAAGTATAGAATTAAGCATGTAGCCTAGACCTTTGTGTAAATTGCTTACAAGCCACAGGTGCTATCCTGCAGGAGAAGCAGCTCTAAATTAAACTAAAAATCTACACTGGGAGTTACACTGCTGGAGAGCCAAAATTTATCCAAAAGAGATGTCTACTCTGTGTAACCCAGGACTTGGATGAGCCCCACAGCCTATTCCCTTTGGTTATCAGACTGCAAAGGGAAGGATGTCTGTCAGGATACTCTCAAAGAACCGACCACAATCTATCTTTTTCCAGAAACCCATTAAAAATTGCATTTTGATCAAGCTCTAGGGGACATTCTAACGTGTTCTTAAAAAAAAAAAACAAAAACACACCCAAAAAACCACACCCAAAAAACCACCAACTAGAGAACTGTGACTGAATTAAGTTTTCCACTGTTTTATTTTAGTTTAACAAGTGCTTTACCTTACCCACTTAATTTCCTGAAAAATTCTTGGCTAGTTCTGCCTGGAACACAAAAGCAGAACAGACACTGCAGAAAAAAGAATCAAGTGAAAACATTACAGCTTATACTTGTTAACACTTTTGCTCTTTGTATGTCTACACAAAGTTCAAGTAACTCCGTTCTTTCAACTCCCATGCAAATTGAGGTAGCGCAGCTGGCCAGAAAATCACAACATCCAGGAGGAGAGCAGCAGCAAACGGCACGCTTCCCGCTGCAGCATAGCTAGTGTACAGCAGCGACTGCCGGTGTGCACATAAAAGCTCCATTCCAAGGGGGTTTATTCCAGACAGCTCATAAATAACTTTAGAAAGACCTTCACAGGGGAATTCTATCTGATACTCTGAGAAACAAAAAGCCCACAACACTCAGCACTCACCAGAAATCCCAAGTTTGGATGTATTTAGTTACAACAAGAAAAATCCTGTATTTCAACAGCTTGTTGTTGGTTTTTTTCCCCACCTACTATTATTTTCACTCCCACTCCTTTCTTTAATGTATGATGATTTTGGAAGGTGTAGCAAAAAGACGACAATTACTTGGGTTTGTTTTTTTCCTTTCAAAAGGAGAACTAATCTAATACCATTAATGCTGCACAGAACTTTCCTAAAACCAAGACAAATTAAATGGCGCTTCACTCTTAAAAGTAATAGAAAAGAACCATCCCTGCTGCACGCATATCGATATACAATTTTTATGCCAGATCAAATAAAGTTCTTTTCACGCAAGGATTTTTCCACTAACCTTTTCCTGGTTTTAATAATATTTTCCTCAGCTTTCTTCAAGCATATTTTGGTTTGGTTCTTTTCCAAGCCTGTATTTCTTTTAACAGTACTCAAAACTTACTTTGAACAGCTGAGTGCCTACTTGACAAGACATTCTAGTTTTCATAATTTTCTCTCATTTTGTATCCCTGCTGCAAAACCATTTCCTTCCTGAACGTACAAAAGAACATCAGAAAATACCATTTTCCTCAGTAGCAGAGTTGAAGCAGAGTTGAACTTTAAAAGCTTGATTCTATCTTCCCAACATGGAGAACTCTTGTCTTCCTTCACGCTATTTAGCTGGAGGTACTCTTCCCAAAAGACGAGCCAGATCAAATAGTTTTTTGGGTATAGAATAGGTCGAGCTCAACTGTCTCTTATGGCTCAAACATTTAAAGCCAAGAAATTACGTCCCTCTCTCCTGGCCCCAGGGAGCACAGGTGCCTTTGGTTACCAGCATCACCAATTAAGTTTTCATTCAGGCTTTTTATAGATGTTAGGAAAGGTTGTAGAAACCTCATGCCACGTGCCCAACAGATGCCTCGCTGTGGAACGGCTGGAGCTCTGGATCGGAGTAATCCAACCACGCCGTCCCCTGCATCAATGGTTGAGTTGCAGCAATGACCTTTAAAGCACAGCAGAGACTGGCCATTTCTGTACCGTGACCAAACCCCTTCGCAATACGCCCAAACATTTCAGCTGCGGCCCACCTTCGCCAGCGCTCACCCACGTAACGGCACAAGGGCAGCAGCCTGGGGATTTGGTGTCGTTCTGCGGCTCTCGGTGTATGTACCCCCCGCCAGACTGGGAACAGAACACCAGCAAGGCTGAAATGAACTGAAAGTCATTAAAGTCAACTCCAGGTGGAAGTCTGAACTAAAAAGCTGAAGTCCTTTTCACCTCTGAATTACGTAACTTAAATGCTTAAAAAGCATTTCTAGAACTTAAATTGCCGCTTCTTAATCATTTAATGTTTTTCTCCTCTGAAGCTACTTTTCCTAACACAGGAGGATCCATAAGCTTCCTGCATCTGGAAAAAACACTGGCATTCACACCAGCCAGCCCCAGAGAACATTTTTGAGACATCAGTTATTTCTATTCTGACCAAGAGGTGATTTTGTGTAACTTCTCCGCAGTTGAAGGGGAACCTACCTTTTTTCCCCATTCAATATTTCTGCCCCCCCCAACCCCTAAAATGAAATTGCAGTCTTTTGTTGATTTAATAGAGAGAAAATTTTAACCAATACACTTGTCTCACAAGCATTTCTGAAAATCTAAGCACTGAATGAAATCACTGCCTTTGAGAGGAAAAACACTAGAGGCCTGTGTGTTACTAACTTTAAGTAATTCAATACCATTTTCCCCTATAAAAATTATTCTAACCTCATTCTTTCTTCTCTGTTCCTTATCAACTGCATGATAAATAGGCTTAATTAGGCCTTGCAAATCGCAAACAGACAGGTGGTGCAATGATGGACTTTCCATTAGCTGCATTAGCAAAATGTGTTTTTGGAATTTCAAGAGGAAGCTATAAGCACATTGAGCTATTACAGGCTATTTCAATAAATCACAGGGCATTTTATTTAATTAAGTCCCTTTTAATAGCAGTATTAAAGATACAGACAGAAGCATCATTAGTATGAACAGATTTGATATACTATACAACATGAGTTTTGTTTTTGTTTGGTCCCATCTGAATAAAAATAACAGTTTATAATCAGACAAAAATAGGACTTGATCCTTTGATTCACAACATAAAATGTTATGATGGGTAGTAAGTATTTTATGTTATTGGGCTTCTGGCCCGGAAGTTTTCACTCCCTTGCCTGCTGTGATTCTTTTTCGAAGGCTTAGGGCACCACAAGTGCTATGCTAATTAGTATTAATCCTCAACACAGGCAGCACTACAGGCATTGGAGATTTCTGTGCAAGCATAAATTCTGTAACTGAAGACAACAGCTTTGAAAGAATGAAGATTAATTTTGCTTTACCACGATAGAGGTATAGAAGAGGGTAAAGTGAATAGAGTACGTATTAGCCAAAAAATTGTATAGGACTTTGTAAAAAGGGTTATTTTTTCTATGAGGGTAGGCAAACACTGAAATAGGTTCCCTGAAGTGGCAGATCTCCATTCCGTAAAAAGGAGATGGATCGATCACTATCTTAATTATTTAGGGAAAGACCACAAAGGGCCAGGAAGGAACAGAGAAGAGAGCTGTGGTGAAGACTGGGAAGAATTACAAAGCTAGTGCAAATCCCGAGCATCTCCACAGCCTTCATCTCAGGATGCCCAAATACAGGGGAGAACCTGTCCCTCCGCCGGCACCCAAGATGACGGCACGGGACATCCAAGGCAGCTGGGCAGGGTGCTACTGGCGAGTTGGAAAATAAGCCTGGAAACTTAAACCCTGGAGTGGAAAAAGCCCACAAAACTGATCATACTCTGTTCCCCCATAAGGAACAGGACTGAATACAGTAAAAAAGGCAGTTAATAAATACAGTGGACCAAGACCATCTGTATTAGAATTGTATTGGAATGACTCTCGACCCCCCCACTGCCCGGGTTTTGAGAAGACCCTGACGTTAGAGAAGGGTGGGAGATCCCACTGTGCAAACTCAACCCTTTAATTAAGTTTTTGGCTACCATGAAGCAAAACACACTACAAAGCACAATTTTTAATATCCTAGGAACTGATCTTATTATGGCCCCTAAACAAGTTATCCCTCCTTAATTTGAACTCTCTCTGATTATATTTAGTCTGTGAAAAATTGTGGGTAGCAGCTTGATTACAGAAGCAGCACACTGCCTGGTAGGGATGTATACAGAACATATTTAACAAAACATGAAAGCTATTTTAACAAATCCTCTCGGACAGCAGCAGAGAGTAACTCCATTTCATCTCCATACCATAGCCCTTCGCAACCCGAGGTCAGGACCTCGCATGAGCTCTTCTTCACAGATGGGAAAGTTTCCAACAACGTAGTCTCTTGATCATCTCCAAGGGAAAGCGTACCCGAAGATGCTCTAACGAGGGCCTTAAAAGCAAATTAATTGCTACCGCAAACATGCCGCAGTCGGGTTGCTGGTCTTTCATTGCTGAGGTCTCCTTCCCTACACGCCCTTCGGGTCCAGTGGGGCACGCAGACACGGCGGGTGCGCCGGGTTCACAAGCCCTACACAGACTACTGGGTATCCCAGTCTTGACAGTTGGATCTGCTTTCTGTTTACAATTTTTACATTTGGTAATGAAGGAGTTATCCTTTTGTCAGATGAAGACACTCCTATATATATTAAATGCTGCTTAAGAAAACACAAGTCTATCCTGCAAGTTGCTATCTTCAGACCTGCTACCCTCCTAACTCCCGGTGGAAGGACAGATGCACCAGCAGGGTAAGATTCAGCAAAAAGTAGTTCGAAACCCTTTTGAAGCAATGCTTAAACCCACCCACCCCACCCCACCCCAAACTAACCACAAAGGGCAGTGCTTAGCATTTTTTATGTTAAAAGACGTTTTGAAATGTCCACAGTAATTTATAGTTGGGTGGGTTTTTTCCTCCTGTGGAGTCTTACAGCCACCTGAAGTTTGAAGTGTAACTTGCCCTTTCCCACAGTACTCAGCAGTGAGCAGCCAGTTCCCTGCCTGACACAAGCTGCAGTACCTGGCAGATAAACTGTGTTCCGTCTTCTTTTCCTTTCAAAAGGAGAACCTAATCTAATATCGTTAATACTGCACAGAACTTTCCTAAAACCAAGACAAATTAAATGGCGCTTCACTCTTAAAAATAGTAGAAAAGTGCCATCCCTGCTGCACGCATATCGATACACAATTTTATGCCAGATCAAATAAAGTTCTTTCATGCAAGGATTCTGCCACTAACCTTTTCCTGGTTTTAATAATGCTGGAGAACTGCTGCAAGGCAGGGCTGTGCGTGCACAACCGCACTAGTGAGAGTGCGACACAAGTCCCTAACCAGTTGCACGGATTATCAGGCAACGACTTAGAATCATCTACCATTCCTCTCGGAAGCAATCCCCATCCAGGCACAACTACTTGATTACATAGTTCTCGCCATACGCATCCATAACGCGGGATTTCAGAATTGCTCGGTTCATACAAAAAAAAAAAAGAGATAAAAATGAGGAAGCGTGGTCTGGCAGGAACCCCCACGTATTTACCCAGAGGTGGCTGCTCATCAATACGTCCTTGCATGTTGCCTTCACTGTCCTTGTCTCTAATTCTTTTAGTGGTGGGAGCAGCAGTAAGTTCTGTTTCCTCACGTGCAGTAACAACAGAAAATCCCCCTTTGGTAACTAGAAGGATGGAGCAAGTGATGCCAAAGTCAGCAGAGGCCAGCAGAAGCATGGACCTTGCCATGCTGCCTGAACCACACAGCTGTTTGGGAAATCTGACCTCTTATGCCCGAGTTACGCTTTAAGTAGCACAAAATAAGTGCCTTTCGTATGATACTGCAGAAAGCAACTGTGGCCCATTCATGGTATTTCCCAAAAGTTTGTAGTTAAAAAAAACCCCACCAAAACAACTGAAACCATCACCAACCACGACGGCAAACTAACACTAGATTTAAGAGAGAAATCGAAGTAGAAGCCAGACAAGTGAAAGTTACTAAATCCAGGTGATACAGCTGTTGTTTCACCTGTTCCTAATGCATATTCCAGGTCCACAGCAGGCTTTGCTCTCCAAGTTGTGCTCTCTGGGTGAAGTAAGGCTGGTATCTGCTGTAGTTTTTGAGCACCGGTTAGAAACCTCAGGCTGGAAAGTATAGAACTATGTGTTTGGTTTGGTTTGGGTTTTTTTGGCACGTCCAGCTGGTAAAGCACTATTTTGACTTAATTATGCTGACATTACCATTACTTCTAGTCTCTATTGTATTCACTTCAGCTAGCATCCCAGGGTCTGGATTATGTTTGTAAAAAGCCATTCTGTCGTTCTCAGAAAAAATCCAAAGCCTGATTCTCCTTTCTTTTACTGGAGACCATGACTCCTTAACACATCATGTTAAGAGTGGTGTAAAATCGGCTAAGTACACAAAGGCTGGATTAACACTGAGCACGCACACATTTCAAATCGCTAGCTGCAGTCCTGTTGTGCTTCACCAGAGGATCCCATTACCAATTATTAAGTAGTCACGCACAGCCAGCAACCTATTACATGTTAGGAAGGACCAGTCATTTGAACAGATTAATGAGCCTACGACAGCTAGATACAAATGTTTATGACATTTATTAGCTCTAAGGTGGCAAACAGCTTCCCTCCTAAGTGCTGGAGTAACAGTTACACTGAATATGCAATTCATTTGCCAAGCCAGAAAAAAAACCATTTCTTGAAGAGCTACAAATAAAATCCAACTTCAGTCATCACTTGACACCGAACGGTCCACAATTATGATCCACATAAAAACTGACAAGGCGAGTTCAGATTTAACTGTATACAGTCGGGGAAAGTTTCTCCTCTAGAGGCCGAAGGAGAAGAAGGTTGTGTTAGCATCAAGCAGCTGGCCTTGCAGCTTCTGTACTGGAAGCAGAGTGCGAATTAACGTCCCTGCCAGGGATGTTCCATAAATAAAGCACAGACTGCCATATTCTAGAAGCTATACCCACCTTTTGTGTCACATGCTGAATCTTAGAAGTACTACCGCAAAAAAAAATTCTCAATAATCTCAATTCTCTATAATCTTCTCTGGTGAATAATCCAAAACAATAAAACATGGGCTGTAAGTATTTACCTGTGAGACAAAGGAGTTTTCAACACGTGTTACCTCCTCCCTCCCTCGTGTCTGATTTTCAAAGGTATGCAGAGGTTCACTGGATCGTAAGAACCGATTTTATTGTCAAACATGAAACCTTCACGGGAATGATCAGTGAGAAATTACTCGGGTGTGAAAAGGAACACCACAACACACGTCCCGCACAAAGTACAGCCATAGCTTCAACCTTGAAGTTGCACAGACTGGCACAGCTGCACACCCGCATGATCTAGGGTGCTCTATTTGTGTCTGTCCACCAAAGACAAGAATGTGTCACGATGCCCTTGCTGCTTGTGGGCACCAAGCACGATGACATCCACAACAGAGGCAGCTGCAGCAGCATCCAGCCGAGAACTGACTGACAACAGAGCGCTACTGCTGCTGCAGCTACCTGATCGCTTCTAGTACCGAGTGTTTAGTACCTCTGGAGGTTAGATGTCGAACACAAGCGAGTTAATTTACCTGCTAAAGATGACAAATTCTGTGCAAATAAGAAAAGCTTTACAGCGTTGTGTGCAGAGTGAAAATTTCAAAGTATTGTGTGATAACTGCAAAATGTTACACAGGAAGATCACATTATACGACAAGAGCACCACCAGCAACATCCATACTACACTGTGCAAAATCCACAGCCATCAAACTCATGAAGCCTCACCGAACATAAATAATTTGAAGTAGGGCTATGGACAGCTACAAGAACATTTTGTTCTATTAACGGCAAAAACATATAGCCCACTAACAGGGATTCTGAGCTGGAAGTAGCTGTTGTATTTATTTGCTTCCCATCTTCTCCCACAAACAGCATGACCACAGGCCACAGTAGGATTAATAGCAGCTGAGCTATTTTTTTCATTTTTAAGTCTCACAGAAAGGAGAAGCCTCTATGAAGTACACTATTTTTCTCACCACACTTCTCTGGACGCAGCCAGATTCCCCCCAAGCTAGCAGGCCACAGCAGCCCATCGATGAACGCTCACGTAGTCAGGCAACATCACTGGGGCCAGCCCAAGCATCATGCTATCCGGCCGGGAGCATTATTGGATGGCTGAGGTTGGAAAAGCCCTCCAGAGGCCACCTCGTCCTGCTCCCCCAGCTCAGGCAGGGCCACGTAAAGCCAGTGGACCATGACTGCATCCAGGTGGCTTTTGAATACCTCCAAGGATGAAGAGCCCACAGCCTCCCTGGGCACCCTCACAGTAAACAGGTACTCTGCGATGTTCAGATGCGACCTCCTGCGTTTCACCGTCTGCCCACTGCCTCTCGTTGTGCCACCGGGCACCGTGGAGAAGAGCCTGGCTCCCTTTTTGCACCCTCCCTTCTCATTGTCTTTTTTATATCTATCTATCTAATACTTATATAAGAAAATTCAAGATCTTCCCTCGCTCCTCTCTCTTCTCCATGTACACGGTCTCAGCTCTCCATCCCACAGGACACACGCCCCAGCCCCATCACCACCTTGGCCGCCCCTTGCTGGACTCCCCAGTGTGCCCAGGTCTCTCCCTGTGAGGACCCCAGCACTGGCCACAGCCCTCCAGGCTGAGCTCCCCAGCGCTGGGAAGCGGGGAAGGGTCTCCTCCGTGACCTGCTGGCAGCCCAGGGGACCATCACGGCCGCCTCCGCTGCAGGGGCACCCGCTCGCTCACGTCCAGCTCGGGGGAATCGGGAGCGCTCCCTGACACACAGCCCAGCAGGAAGGCGTATTTCTTATGCCGTATTAAAATACCAAAAAAAAAAAAAAGCAAAGAGAAGTCATTCCATGAGGACATTTCATGATGGACACAGCCACACACCCACAGCGCAACTTATTACCACGGTAATTTGCTTTCCGTTAGTGCTGAGGAAAACATCATTTATACATTAGAATCCCAGATAATGTGCACTAGGAAAAAAAAAAAAATCATTATCAGCTGTAGATTAAAAGGGATGTACTGTGACTCATTACCGGGATCGAAAATTAACACTTTCACTTCTACACTAATTAGCTACACCACAGCTGAGCAGCACTGCTGTTCCAGAAGAGTTACGACTGTACGAGACACACTTTTGCTCTACCTTTTTTCAATATGCTTTTCCTTTCCCAAATACACTCAGAAGATTTCTTGAAGTATATTTGAACTGACCCTGAAGAAGAAAGTCTTGGGCAGCTACTAGATGAGTCGGGCTATTTGGAGATTTCTTATTTTTATGCTCCTCTGAGATCTTCTTGTAAGGTAGGCACTACATTCATCCCACCTACCCCCAAAAGTTAAAGAATACTCATAATACTCTCTTTCTGTTTCTAAAGCAGTTTACTAAAACACGAACCAGCAAACATTCCAGGAAGAGAGCAAACCTACAGGACTTAAAATCAGTACCGCGATGTCACTGAACATGCATGGGGAATGTAAATCAGGAAAGAAGTCTTTTCAAAGTACACTAAAAATTTTCACTTTTTGCAACAGATAAAAGCATTACGAAGGCTAAACAAGCCCAGATTTTGATCTATTACATTACACGCAGGAAAAGCTGGGAAATCTGACAGTTTCAAATGTGCATGAACGTTAAAGCAGTTCAGCATTATGTGAGTTATAATATTACCTATAAAAACAATAATAAAATAGCATTACCTATAAAAAGGGAGGAAAAGCAGTTATTTATTGCATGGCAAGAGCGGCTACTGTAACAATGAGATGCTCACAGTGGCCAAGAGGTTTGCACTTATTCTACAGACAAATTTCTTAGAACAACAAAAACCTGTTTACATCCTGATCACCCCTCAACATCCAGGAATTCTTTATGTATTTAAAAACCACACATCATCTTCCGACACAGTATAACCACGAGGTTTCAGTGACATAAACCTGGATGCTGAGTGCTAATTTGTGCCTGACCAACAGTATGATTAAGCAGAACACCACGTTAATGGGCAAACAGGCAAAAAGGCACAGAGGAAAGGAGGATATACGACTACAAGGAAAGAAGGTTCCAAAATGACTAAATGCCAAGCAGCACCACTGTGGATAATGCAAGTGAGGATGTCCAAAGATGCAGAAAGATCATACTGGTTCTTTTGATTGATAAAGCCACACGGCATGACTCACGGCATCACCAAATTAGCCATAATTAGTTACAAGTTTAGCATCCACAGATACTTGCCGATGAGTATAAGACTCCCTTCTGTCACTTATTTTCCAAATACACATACTGTTAAAAAAAAGTCTCATAATATTTAGGAGGTTTCTCAAAAAAGTATCTCTCTTGTGGAATTGTTGTTTTCTTCTGCTTAATTAGCTTTACTTACATGTAAAGTGATGCACAAAAGAAAACTTGTCTACAAATTAGAAGTTTTAATAGGAAGGCTGACCTTGTATATGCTTGTTACTTCTCAAGAGACACAGAACGAAAAAAAATTACTTAAGAAACCTTCTTCTGGGTCTCTCTATTTAGTCACTAGTGACAATATAGCTGTTCCTAATGCAAAGTGAACACACAGGCAAAACTATTCAGCCGATGCCATGCCCATAAACACAGGGGAATAAAATTCTGGAATTCTGCATATACCATAAGCAAATACTATTCTCCATAGTTATACCTATCCTTACGTAACTCTGCACCAGAACCTCAGCATCCTTGTCCAATTATTTTCAGAACTTTACATACGCAAAGAATAAAATGATGCACAGATGGATCCCTGAATTTCATTGCCTCACTACACACTTAAAATATCTGTTCATTCTAGTCAAGAGCAAACCCATTTTTGGAATGTCAATTTTTTGCTTAGAAGAAAGTGATTTCTTCCTCAGCTGTGATTGCTGCAAGAAATATTACTTGATCTCATCATCCAAGATTAGTACATTCTGACAGAACGCTAGTTACTGGAGATAAGTAAACCTTTGATCTTCTTGGATTAAAACATTCTTTCTTTAGAAAGAGGACATTATTAAGATTTTTTTTGAAGTTACATGTAGGTTTTTTCAATGCCTATGAGGCTACATGAAGGTACTGACAGAATATTTGAGTTAACTTCTATGTTGTTAATAGAAAAATTATCATCTATACTCAAATCACTATTTTCTTAAGACAATTAAAAAAATCAGGAGTTAATAAGGGCTAATAATGAACCATCCATTACAATGCTAAAGTCTCAAATGCTGAGAAGGCCTTTAACAACAATTTTATTTTCTTAACTCCATATTCATACATAATTACCCAACAATCTAAACCAGAGTTTTGTAACTGACGTTCCAGGTAGCTGAAATCACATTCAAACTAATCCTCTAAAATGCTTATATTTGATCACAGCTCTACAGCGGGTGCCTTACAAAGCACAGTCTTTATTTCTGTAAAACAAAATAAGTAATTCTCCAGAACATACTCCCATGGCACAAACATCAAAGGTGGTCTTCTCCTGAAGGAAATACAATTTGGGGGGGGGGGGGAATCCCCCAAACCCCTTCTATTTTAGAATTTGATCCAGATTACACCATGTAGAGTATTAAAAAAATACTGTATTGTCATGCAGATATATTGTTCTAAAAAAAAACCAAACACACCAACATTTTGAGGTAGTTAAAAAGCCCTCGCTGTATAATTTACAAAGCCTGTTCTTTAGGAAATTACTCTGTACTACACTGAAGTGTTTCCTAAGGCTTGTTTCCAATTTTGTTCTGAAGAGCTAACAGTTCATGCAAAGAGAACACGAAATAATGAATTAACTGCAGACTAAAAAAGTCTTAAAAGTTCATAATCTCTTGCTGGGTAGAGCAGTCTTTGGGCATTTCCCCCGTCAGTTTATTAGTCCATAAAGAAAACCCACGGTCCTGGATAAAAGACAAAAGCAGAAAACACTGTGCCAAAGCAGAGTGAGATGGCACAAATGCAACTCACCACAGTGAAGTTTATGTTCCTATTCCAGTGTCTCTCCTTTGCTTTCATAGCTGATTAAATAGGAACATCTGTTTTGTAACCACTCAAGCAGCCTTCGAGCAACCACCGCTTTATGGAAGAGGCAGCAAGACTCAAAAAATGAAGCCAACCCCTCTGCAGAAGGGACACGCTGAAGGACCGTTCCTGCCAGTGCAACTGTCCCTTACAACTGACGCGAACATGGACAACCTTCAGCGGTGGAGCAGCGCCGGGCCACCTACTGCCCGCAGCTAAGGCCAAGCTGAGTGTGCTGATGACGGAACGCATGCTACAATATCCTCCTCTTAGCTACCGTTCATGAAAACGGGCTTCTTGTTTGCAAACTACGACGCTTGTTTAAATCACAGCCAAGACAACATTTGAAGCTGTGGATTTACATCGTTTTCCTTACGAAGCAGTGCTGCGCAGCGGGAACCGGTGCCTGTGGCCGTGCAGAGCATGAGCCGCCTGCAGTGGTCCTTCGGGCACTGGGACCTGCACAGGGTGATGCTGCTGCCCATGCGCACGCTGCACCCAGCTCTGCCCATGGCAAGCCCCAGCCTCGGCCACCTGCTGCTCGACACCAGGGCTCTAAGATTCCTGAGGCTCTGGAACTCGGTCGGGGGCAGGGCTGCAGCGTTCCAACAAAAGGTCAGTTATACAAGGCACGTTCGTTAGCCAGTTGGAACATCAAACTGACACTGCTACAGTCCCAATGCGAGCACCCTGGGGAGGAGGGAGCAGGTGCTGAGGCAGCACCCATGGGTGCCCATCGCCCCACCGGTGCCCCTGTCCCCGCAGCCGCTGCTTCCTGCTCCCGCCGCCGCTGTGCTGGCAGAGGTGGGCATGCTGGCCCATCACCCAGCCGGCAAACCCCCAGCATCGGGAAGAAGCCGTCCCAAGTGCCACACAGTTCCACACTCACCGGTGTGTTCTACACCCACCACAGAGCAGTTCTGCCGGAGAGCTCCCATGGCACATGGGAAGCCTTTGCCCGACAAAGGGAATCCAACACAAATTGCTGCTGATTGGAACAACTCATTTTTAAATGATACACTTTTAATTATGTATTCTTCCTTTCATGGCTAAAAAACCCTAAACCTCTTGGTGCAAGAGATGTTTTCATTCCAGAGACAAGCGATTACCTTTGTTTTTTCTGTTTACCAAGAGTAGCCCAATTACACACACATTACTATGTGATAAACAACCCTCAAAAATCATACAGTAAAGTCATTCCTATGAAAATCCAGCAGAACAGCAAAGCTTACCAACTCTCGTTGCAGATACTGGACTGACCACCCTGGACCATCCCACGGATCCTACGGGAGGTGAACGAGATGTATGGAAACACATCTCCACTGCTACCAGCAAATCTCAGACTTTTGGTAGCAGCAGGTGTGGATGTGTACATACACAGAACCAGACTTCCAGGGAACACTGCATAGGTGGAACGTTTCGGTAGGTTTTACATCTGAAGGTTAATGCCAGTAAGCTTCAATTATTTACATTCAGATCCATTTTCTGTTTCCTTGAGTTTTCAGAGTGGTCCTCCCTAACAGCTTGTGCCACTGCAAAACTAGTTGCCCATGCTAGAACAATTCTTTCTTCTCTTAAAAGAGGATTGAAATGGAGCATCAATGCACACAACAAGAAATTACATGGTTCTGTTTCCGTTTCTGTCCCATTTTGACCTAAACACAACACCATGCAGGTATTTTTGCATGGGAGTATGGTGTATTCCCCATACGTGGCTTCACTACTAGGCAGTCAGAGCTAGTTGCTTCGTATTTTTCACACTAAAAAAAAAGGAAGATCATGCCTAGAAAGCAAGAGTGGCACTTAATGCCTTCAGAATTGTTACTGGAAATGCACACTCACAAAACGGTACGCAGTGTGTTGGCCTCAAGTCACTGCCACCGCTACCCTTAACAAAGCTACTGCCTACAGACCAGAGTAGCAAGGTCAGCAGACTTCCAACTATCAATCAAAAAAGAAGAGAAACAGAAAACATGTCAAAAGTTATGGGTATGTCAGAGCAATGCTCGCTATTGATTTAAACAAAATGCAATAAGGAAGTGTGAAGTCGTACCTCCGTGCTTGCTCATCACCTACTCACGCTGCAGTGACCCCTTGCTCACACTCCCTCGCATTCACTGGGGACTAGGAATTTTTACATCCTGTATAGAAGTTGGTCAAAACCGACGAAGTCTGGGAGTTTTGCTGGTGGTGGCAAAAAATTTTTGGGGAGGATGATGGGGTTGTTAAATAGAGCAGATTCTGCTGCAGGGTTCTATCTGTGGGCTCTCTGGAAACTTTTTCTGCTTTGTGGTCATTTTCAGCTTATTTTGAGGAAAACTGCTCTCCCCACTTACTGACACTTTAAAACTGGGCAGCTGTTACCATCACAGGCCACAACCCCATGGAATCCGTGCCTATTAAATAACGGGGATTACATTTATAATGCCATTAAACCAGAAAACAATTTTCTAGTCTCTTGAAAACAAAACCCACAGGCCTCTTTACCAGCAGAGTACCAAATCGGGATGGGGGGTGGAACTAGGAAGACCAGATCAGGTAAGTAAGCTTTCATATTTTGGGGAGACTGACATAGCTGCCTAGGTATTACTGCAACAGCTTATGCCTGAATTACCTTTTCAAGACTGCCAAGAACCATGAAGACATCAATTATTTTGAAGAAACTAAGCCTGTATAGGAAACAGACACATAAGCTGGGCTGTCGTCACTCCTGCATTCTCAGCAAACTGAGGTGCTATAAAAAACTTCAGTGTGTTGCTGCTAGAAATCAAATAAGCGGTGCCGACAGAGGCAGCACCGGTGGGACTGCCAGCAATGCTCTGGGAAAAGGGCTGCACCTCCTCCTCCCAGCACAGGTTCTGACTGGCCTACAGAGGCAGCAGGCTATCATTTACATAGCCAGTTTCATAGCATTACGTACCATACAGGAAGGTTTGCACCTGCATACATCTTGTGCCTTACAGAGCTTCTAGCCAAGACAAACTGGAAAGTCAACAGAAATCTTAAAATTAAGGCAACTATTTTCTGGTCCCTAAGCAAGCTTCCCTGATGTACTACTTTACCAACATGCTACTTCGGTAATCAAGTATTCCTTTAAGTAATCAAAATTCCTGTATCACCAATTTAGTTAATTCTACCTTACCTTTTTATTCAGCAACGTGATGAACCTGAAATACTCTGTCATGAATTCAGTAAGGACAAAAGCAAGCATCATTAGGAGGGAAATCCCAGCAGCCAGCTTCACTGCTACATCAGCCACACTGGAAATTATCAAGCTCTGTATTACGAATGCTCTTGCTAGCAAACGAGTTTCTTCTCATCTTCTTTCTGCAAAGAATTTTCAGCACCAGGTTTCCTCAAAATCATCTAAGTCTTCAGCAAGGCTTTTAAATGCACTCAGTGCATTTGAAATGAAGCAGACTTCAAGCGCATGCTATGTATCTGATTAAGTATCACCATTGGGAGTCAAACACCAAGATATTAAAGCACCTACTGAACTGAATGCCAGATCTCATTTTCCTGAAATTCTACTGTTACTTCTCACTTAGATCTTCCCCCAAATTCTAAGCTCTAAAGTTGAAAGGAAGAAGGGGTGAAGCAGGTTGTAATTTTTCTGGGAGGACACTGCTTGGTTTTAACGTGATTCTGAAACCTGATACGTTAACCAGCATGTTTTAAGCCTGCACTCATCGTAACAAGCTGTTATTTATATACAGTGTTTTCACAGCCTATCGTATCTGCTGTGCTCAGCAACTTTTGTATAAAATGGGCAAGAGCTGCAGTATACTGTGAAGACAAGGTACATTAGCTGAATATTTAGATGAAAGGGTTTTTGTTAAATTATTTTTAAAGATAATTTAATATGCATTCAATACCCAAGGGGGAAAAAAAAAGACAATACCAGTAGTCAGTTAATAGACTACTATTTTTAGTTTATTTCCTTAGGCATCTGTTTTTTCAGTTGTATAGGTAATTGCTATTAAAGTCACTAAAAAGGACCCTTAGAACATGGCAACAGGTAGCACCAGGGTAACAAATAGAGAATTGCAGTTTTCTCTGCTGGGAATGATTTGCTGCAACAGATACATTACGCATACAGAGGTATATGGTGTTTAAAAGTATTCAAGAGAACTTCTTTTAAGGTTTTATTCAAGTTTTTCAAGCCTATTCAAATACTGTGAGTAATGCTGAAATGGTCCCACCAGTTGTGTAGCTGCCCAACTCCCAGCCTCTACTTACCGTAAGGGCTTCCGCCTGCCATCGCGTCCTTACAATACCTTCAGAGCAGCACAATGCTCAGCAAATTTTGTCACACTGGGAGAAGTAACAGACTCCTGAATACAGAGAATTGCAGCTGCATTAATGTTTTACAAAACCTGTTAAACCTCCAAGACTCTCCCCACTACTCACAGTCCTTTTATTTCAGTCGCCCCAGGTGAGCTGAAGTCTCATCCCTTGTGTCTGCCATCCATCCATCTGCCTGCCCCCTCCCTCCCTCCCTCCCCATGAAATTCAGAACACACATACAGGACATCAGGTCAGAAATGCAAGAGAACACCATAAAACACAGCAAGCTGCTGCAGACAGTGAAGACACAAGAGACTCCTGGTTTGATAGTGGTCTGTAGTGGTACCAAACACTTTGGATTTATAATCCAAATCCGCATGACGCTATTGGAGGCTGTGAAGTACTCCTGGTGAAGTTCTTCACAGAGAGCAAGACACAACACACCAAAAAATCCCCCACCAAAAACCCCAAGATGAGCAGACACAAAATCCACTAGAGACCCCTGACCACAAGCACAGCACCTAATTTCCTCATGTAGAAGTGTAAGATCCTTTACCACTTTCACAAGACACACAGAATGGATGATCTGGCAAGGTTCCAATCGCGTTAACTCAACCATAGTTACTCCCTTGTCAGCAACAGTGACAGACACCAAACCTGCCTTACTGGCAGCCCCTCCGGGCCAAGGGGACAGTTGGACAACTTATGTTCATCTCCACTCTTCTACTGTCCCTTTCTCGGTGCCGGAGGTGAGGAGCGATAGGCAGTTAGCGTTGCATAATAAACTTCAACGGGAAACTTCATAGACATCATCACAAGATCAGAGCCATGGCAGAACGAGCATTAGCAAATTCACAAGTGCCAGAAGTTAGCCTCAGATCTGTTCTTGTCACTCTAAGCACAAATGGTGCTTTCTGCTCTCTTCCCAAGTTCACACGGTGACAAGTCGCACAGCAGCATGCACAACTGTTTCTCTTTCTTCACTTTTGTTCTCCTTTATTACTCCTGCAGTAAGATAGGACGTTTGCACTTGTAGGTACAGAGGAGGTTCTGTTGTGACCCTGTTCTCTGCATCTTATACAGTTAAGAACTGTTACTACTTGAAGTCCCTTTCGCAGCCATTTGGAACAATCTGTAAGAGTTTCAAGTTTAATTAAGGTAACTAGGACAGCACCATTGCTTCCCATGAAAACATCCTTTGATGTCTGTCAAACTGGGTTTCAAGCCAAGTTCAGTGACAGTGTAATTATTTCAGTGTCAGCAGAATGACAGCTGTCAAGCACAGAGCCAAGTAGTCCACAGCATTCAATTCAAGCTAATAGAAAAATCTAACCAACAACAATCATGTCTACATGTGTGTGCACACGCAGCTTCATACACTTCCACTAAGATTAAGTGTGTTTATTCTCAGATGGTTCCTCACAGGGCCACAATGCACAGTTTGTTTGGATATAATGAAAAATAATTTTACCCACTCATACGATCTTGCCAATGGACAGGGCTAGCTGCAGAAGAACCCCAAACGTAACAGACTACCGCCGGCCCTCCGTGAGGCTTCTACAACTGCTTTCCTCACAGGTGACTTGGATACCAAGAAAACATTTCTCAGACATGCTTAACATCTTTTATTCTCCAAACCTATATGCCTTTGATTTCTGTCATCTGGTCCAGGTGACACCACAGCAGAGATTCTTCAACCAGACCCTAAACCCCGATGATCTTCTTCACCTAACCCAGACTGGCAGGAACAGGAAAGTACTTCTACAACCATATTTGTGTACGTCTGGTCAAACAGTCATTACTACTTCTCTTGAAAAAATAATACAAATTTTCTACCAAGAAACTAAGTCAGAGAGATGAACAGCAATTCTGTATCCATTGAGTATCTGTTTCCACCACTGAAGTCACTTGTTTAGAAACGCGCGCAAAACTTGAGATTTACATTATTAAAACTCCTGTTCAATTTGCAGGGCTAAAGCTAGCCAGTACATCGCTGAGACAAATAGGAAGAAGAGGGAGATGCAGTTTTTGAAGTTCATGTTAAATAGTGATTAGAGAACTATAGCAAATTAAAATATTGCATGTGAACTTGCCTCCTGCAGAGCCTAGCCTATATAAAATATGTAAGCTAAGTAATCTCTTGCTAGGATAAAGATTTCAAAACCACTGCTTTTTTAAAGTAAGAAAATGTGTTATTTTAGCACAGTTATTCTTAATGTCCATGTTTTAACCCAAAACCATTGGGGTTTAATGAGGAAAACATGCATGTGGTTTGAATCAGCCACTTCGATAAACATTCCTACAGGTAGCAAAAAATAACCCCATTGACAGGCTGCTTGGCAGTAGAGAATTGCCACGTTTTGAAGAGCATCAACTTGCTCATAATGACAGCAAAGCAACAGTAGCCACTTTTTTTTTTTTTCCATTTTGACAAAAAGACATGGCCCTACACTCTTTAAGAGAAAAACAGAAAGATATTGTCTGGATCGCTATAGTAAGGGCAACTCAGGACAGCTACACCTTATGGCATGCTAGCCTCTGGATGGCCAAGACACAAATGACACCGCTGCAAATAATCCACGTGGTATAACTTTGGGGTTCTGTTCCTCAAGTCCAACAGACTGACTCTTTTTGTAGTGTTGCACATACTGCTTACTAACATAAGTAAAAAACCAGAACACTTCGAAAATTTTAGCATTAGAATTTTCCCCAAGATGCTTTTTGAAACTTTCCTTTCTGCCGATTCAAAAAAATACCACCAATATACGATCACTAAGACAAATGCAAAATGCCATCCTGACATGAACAGGTTTTTCTGCCATTCAGATTTCCTGTCTGCTCTTGAAGAGTTAAGCCTTGAGGAGTAGTAGCGATAGTAAACAAATACATCTTCTAGGGGAGAAACAAAACTAACTGGTCAGTACAAGTACAGAAAGGAAACATCAGGGTTACGCACCATGTCCCAGCATTATTTAAACATAACTTCTAGCATTTATTTTCTCTTACAGAATAACAGTGGCTTACTAGTTAGCCACCGAGTACTACAAACAGGCCTGATAACGGAATTCTGTAGGAACACCCTTACAACTGTGTAACTGGACTATCTGTAAATCTCCATGCTAGTACACTACCGAAGTGTTTGGAAGAGCAGGTGTAAGTAGCACCAACATAATGATTTCAGAGGTAAGTCTACCACTCCTACTTGCATTGAGTACTTCTGATGGATCCACGCTGGAGTTAATACTTTCAGAAGACCTGCTGCAGACAACTCCAACTGACTCCACAAGAGCTCTGCTTCATGTATGAACATACGGCAGAATCCACCTGCCTACTTGACATTGAAAAAAAAAAAATAATCAGAATTGGTTTTGTCACGTTCCCATAAATGCATTTCAGAAACAATAAGGTACTACAATCTCCTTTATTATTTTAAAAACAGTTTTATTCTGTATATTTAGAAACGTGTAATTTTAATAACTGCAGAGAAAAAAAATCAGCCACACCTGAATAGCTAATAACTCATTAACAGAATGCAGTGGTATATCATCTAAACAGTAGTAGTGCCATTGTGCCGTAATAAATTGTCTATTAGTAAAAAAATACATTTCAGGGCACATAGTACAGCATCCTTATGACAAATTACAGTAGGGATACTTTTCAAGAATTTAATCAAAGTAGAGAATTCCGAGTTATATTCTTTAAATGCAGCGCTTTAAAAGGTAACAACTTTGTGCATTTTAAAAAAATGTCCTTGTTTGTATATTGTAGAAATGCTGCTTTATTGCTGCAGATGTCAAAGTTCAAGGCTCAAAAGGTATGAGAATACAAAGATATCCTTAAGAAACTTTGTTTGTTTTTATATATATTTATATATATAAAAAGGTAAAGCTTATAAAAGTTAATTTACAAACCAAGAACAAAAGTGGTATGCACGCATTATATACAAGCAGTCTATAACATCTATAAATTTTCAAATGCATAGCAGAAAACATACCATCATTTTCTTCTGGTTCTCTTCTGGCTGATGAACACAAACAATACCCATTCTCTAAACCAAACTCACAAGGTGTTGTGTTTTGTTGGGGTTTTGTTTTGTTTTTGTGTGTGTGTGTGTTTTGGTTTTTTTTCTTCTTCTTTCCCCAGTCTCTCATGATACATTATCTAGGTAAGCACAAAAGCCATACAAACTTAATACAGAGAACTATGAGAGCTAAGACTATTAAAAACATGAGGGTAAGGCATCCCTGCTGGTTAATAGGTCTGTAATAATGTGGTTAATTTACAAATCCACAGAGGCAACTGAACCATAGTCATCCCACATGCTTTTTCCCCTCCTTCCGCTCTCGTGACAGTGTTTCCATATACAGTCAGTAGATGTGTTTGCATTAGCCTCTCAGCAGAGGAAAACATCTAAACTGTGCTACCCCAAGTTGACTGCCATTTCATTGGACACTTACACCAAAAGTCATTAAAAACCAGAGACCAAAATGTAGTCTTGTGAGTTACAAACACACAGCTGTAAAAACACAGGCCAAATTCTGTGTTTTCGCCAGTGGAATATGAACCAAATTCAGTTCCTCTGAATGTAATTCCATTGGTACTTTCAGATTTTAAACAATGAAATACTAGTAGTGTCCTTATAAAAAAAAAGCAGCAAAAGAAAAAACCACAAAAGAACAACCAAACCAAAGCATACAGAACCTGCAAAACCCCCACCTTGTTCCCACTGTACACTCCCTGCTTGTGGCATGTACTGTGACCATGGTTCAAAGAGTGTACTTGCTAAACCGTTGTTAGTTAAAGCAAGATGCTTAAACACTAAGATCCATTATCACTTATAGAACAGTTAATACTTGATAGAGTGGTTCAGTTTATATGTAAGGTCCATCTCAGTTTCACATTATTTACTCAGTCAGCTAACTTAATATTTAGAAGTGGTCAATTAGGACTGAGACACAGTTTGCTCCAACAAGATAGTTTGGATCCCCGGGAAGAGACTTGTTCTGCCAGGTTTTGGGGTCACCTGTGGGAGGAAAACACAATGCTGGTGTTTAGTATCCGCCGTCAAACAGAGCACATCTTGAAACAACCAAGCTTTTGGACAGGAGCTTTTAAGTTCTGAATCAATACCTGTTTGTTTGGGTTTTTTTTTTAAAAAACAACCCTGCAGTTTTATGTTAATAAAAAAATTCACTCTTTATTTTCACCTAATGTAGATCAGTTATTCAAAATAGATGCTGTGGCACTCAGGAACTGTTAAATATTAAGTCATTCTACTCTACAGCACCAACACAGTGCTGCCCATCTGAGAAGGTCAATAGTGAATCAGGTATTCACTGGCTCTTTCTGAATTGCCAGAAAAAAACAAAGGTATTTTAAAAGCTAATCTGGGTAGGATGCATTTGAAGCTCCTTGGAACAGTTCTCAACACAGATGAGCCAAACCAGAAGTTATGTTGTAACTAAATGCTATGACAGATTGGCAGTTTCATTTTCTATTATGAAAATTATTGTAGACAGGACCGTAGTCACCTTGCAGCTACAGCCAGTATAGTCATTTAAAAGCCTGAAACACTGATGCTCTAAAAGGAATTCTAGTTAACTGGCACATACTTAAAAATCTTCACAACAGATCTTATCTACTCATGGTCAAAGGTCCTGTGTAACGTTCTGTTACAAGGCAAAGTCATCAGCTGCCATCTCACCAGGCAAGAGTTACATTCCATCTGCAAGGTCAATTGCCTCTTCCAGCTGGAGGAAACACTCCTCCCTTACCCACCTAACACCACTACGCAGTGCTGCCACTACACAAAAAGAATCACCCACCCCACCCCCACTATGGTGGAACAGAGAAAAAGGCACTGAAGTTCTCTTAAGCCTTCCAGGTAAGCGACATTAAATAGCTCGGCCAAAACAGATCTGCCTTGAGATCTGGGCAGTAAGTTACAAGAACCCAGTCACACGGACTGCAAACACCCAAGACCTCTGTATTAAATGAGACTGATGTAAATTCCACGTAATTTTCTTGAACTCATGAAAACAAAATGAAGTACACAATGCACTGAGTGATGCACGATGCACATCTGATGTAAGGACAAAGAGAAGTGGCCTGTGTGTAGTTAGAGAATGTGAACAAGTTTACTGCAACCAGCTGAGACTACTTTTTTCAGTCAAAAAGCTCAATAATGCTGGATAATTTTTAATTTTATAGATGCAGGGAATTCCGTTCAAAACGCACATGATCAAATATGTCAGGAGAAGGGTGAAACAGGACTAGGACTGCAGGGCAACCAGGTTGTGGTCTTGCACATGAGAATGGCAGACTTTTTTTCCAACCTTTCGTCCTAAATACATAGCGTAAGGATTAGACTGTAGCCACTGCAACCTCTCGCTGCTGAGGATGTTTTCCCCATACTTACATACAACTGCTTGGGGGGGGGGGGGGGAGGGAAGGAAAGAAAAAAAGAAAGAAAAGAGATCCTGCAGTATTTTTTTACTAACGCATTCTACTAGATGTGGCCATAAAAGACAACTTTCTTCCCCAGTCAGTTTTAACACCAGAATCATTCAAGCTTTTGAAGTGGTTTAACAGTAAAATATCAATATATGAAGTTTAAATGTGGCAGAAAGGATGTTAGTAAGTGCAAATGAATGTCGCTTTTAGGACAGAACATGGATACATTGAGGAAAGATGAGGTAGAGCAGACGACCAAAGAGAGAAAAAACCCAGAATTGTGTAAACTGTTAATATAAAGCCACCTCAAAAATCAGAGTCCCATAACCAACTAATTTAGAAAGAGAGAAAACAATTATTTATTTAAGACACAGTATGGTCTACTTACATATCATAAGACAGAATTGCCTAATTTAAAGTTTGTCTCAAAAGAGCAATGTTATGATATACATCCCATTTCAGATTAACAGAATGTGGTGTTATATTTACAGTACAGAAAGTGTTAGGGTTTAAATATACACGCTCTGGCTCTCACCCACACATGCGCGCACACACACATCCCACTTTGGAAAGGGAGAAAAGTGTCTCAGTAACCTCGGTGATTGTTTAGATCATTTGAGTCCTCTCCCTTCACTTCAAGTAAGTTCATGAACAGGTGCTATTAGTTACAAAGGAAGTGTTGTGTCATTTTTGTACATAGTTGTCGTATCTTTTGGGACCCTATAATTTACGAGTCCATGTTTTAACACGGCCATGTATACACACATTGTTAAATAGATGCATGCAAGACATGCACATAACGGTCTATAAAAAAACAACTAAAAATTATTGCCATTAATACTTCTAGGTTACTGAATCCCCATCAAGGGGATTGATGCTTTAATCTTTCAAAGCATCGGTGCTTTGGTGTTGACAGTGATAGATACATAAGTGATGGAAGATATGCATACATGGTGGCTTAAATGCTGGATACAGAAGTACATCGTTCAGTCGTTACTTAGATCGTACGTACACATTAATGGTTTGAACCTTCCATCGTAAATTTTGAAGGCAGCTGAATAAAACCTTCGGACTTTTTCCCCAGATGTGCAAACATTCCTTATCTCTGCAACCTCACAGCCATTTCATGAAATTGCTTGAAACTTGCCCAGAATTCTCAATTAGGCTCCTCACTGACAATTCCAGCCAATACATTCTCCCCCTCATCCCAGAAAGCCACAGTGAGGTAAAAATGAACAGGTAAATAAAATTGCAACCTAGTTGCAACTTTTACTATCAACCAGAAACTTCTGGGTAAAAGGCAGTAGAGGAGAAATAGGCAGAAGCAAGCAAGAAAAGTTTTGTGGAAAATCCAGCTACGTTAGAGTGAATTGTAAATGCTTTTACTGAACACTATAGTTTAAGTGACCCAATTGTTAGCATCAACTTGCACACATGGAAACAGTTAACAAGCATTAAATCATGATTTATGAGCATGCAGATTGTTAAGATTTGCCAGAGTCCTATATGGTTAATTAAGCAACAGACAAACACCAGTTATGTTACAAAGGCCAATCAGAGGTACATAATCATTTCCTCTCAATTTTAGTGCGACTATCATTTCAAGTGTATTCAGCTGTAGCAGTCCTCAAGAAAGAAGACAGAATAGAAAAATACGATAATATTTAATAGACTAGAGATATTACTCTTTTTCTGCTATCATGGTTTTATCTATGAATTTGCACCATGAGTAAATGTAAGAAAGACATCTGTAATGAAAGTGAAATGGGAGAGTTTGACACAAATACAATGATTGAGTTCTTTATATTACACAGCATCGTCTTTAGCCAAGTTAACTTAAATTATACGATAGCACCCAAAAGCCCCAAAAGGACAGAGGGAGGACAGCATACCCGACGAGGAGTCGGAGGATTTTAGAGCAAAAGACCAACCATCAGGGGTCATAGACGCACAATGTGGCAGGCGCAGCTCCACTGGCTTCAGGAATTTCAGTCCATGGGGCCCACACATTACCAATGGGCTAAGAAGGGTTTCACCTGTGGTAAAAAGAAAGAAAAATGTTGAACCTATTTCAAGAAGAGTCAGTAAAAAGTATTACATAATTACATCGCAGAGTTACTTGTGCAACTTATTTTTAGAGAAAAATATGAACGTTTTGATCTGTCAGTAAAGAATAGCACATAGCAATATTGTTTCTCAATCTCTTTCAAAGCGCTCAAGTGACTTTTTGATGGAAAATATCACAATCTCAAAATGAACAAGGATAAAACAAGTCTGATGACTAAATCATATTGGGATTTATATTTTTTCTTTTGCCACTAATTTCTAAGCAGGTGCATCAAAAGAAAGAAATCCCCAAATCTGCAAGCAGCCTTATTCATGCTTCTTTTTGCACTACAGCTGCAATGTTCTGCTTCTATGGATTTATGGCACACTGGGCTGAATAAAGCTTTTTAGCAGCTAAAGAGCCTGACTCTTATCTTAACAGTCAAAAGATAACATAGGTCTATTTTCAGTTTAAAACTCCAAATGTTAACGTAATATTCAGTTGAGGAAACATGCTATATTTGGTTTAAAACTATTCAAAGTAACTGCAAATTGCCAGTAATGTTTTAACCAAAAAATGACGACATTAACCACCCCTTTTAATTTCTTGACTTGAGGAAATTCAGAATCTAACAGGTCAAAAAAATGCATGTACGCTGGACTAGTGGTATCAAAGACAGACTTACTATGAAAAAACTGCTCCACTAAGATACACTAAACCCTTATTAATAAGGCAGTCAGGAATATACTTTTATGTATATAAAAGTTAGATTGTTTTTTAAACTGTGAAGCTGATTCCTTTAAAGAAATTGAAAAGTATTAAAATGCTGAGTATTTTCAGGTATTGAAGTAAATTCCAAATATTTCAACTGGTTTAAATCACATGCCTTGCAATTCTTTTGGTCCTAACTGAGATGAAGAAATATTCCTAGTAAGAGTACCTAGAATAAATCCCTGCACTTTGTGAGGGAATGTAAAATTTCAATTTCAAAGATTCACTAAAAAATAGAAAAAAAGAACTTAGAACCTTTTTTTAGTGCACTAGGTAAATTTTAAATCTCTTTAAGTCTACAAATCAAATATTCTCAAGTTGTAATTCAGCGCCTTCAACCTGCTTAAAACTTTCAAAATAAGCAAGATATTGCTTCCCTTACACTTCTTGGGAGATATTTCTTCATACAGAAATATACATTATATATTGAAGCATATTTAAGTATTTTCATATTCTATTTTGCTGTTGTTAGAAAAGAATTGTATTAAGTAACAGAACAGTGTACAGTCCCAGCTCTTACCTTTCTCTTTGTCCAAAGGTGGAAGTATGCTGTTGTCTCTGCAAACTTTGAAATATATTTCTTGCTCTATTCCCTCTGGGATGGCTCCTTGTGGTATAATAATACTAACTCCAGTCTCTATGGAGCTCAACACACCGCCATTGCTGTTAAATACACCTCTTGCTGTGGCCACAACAGTGTGTCCGTCTTCTTCCTCCTCATCCTCGAGTGCTGAAGGGCTGAATATAAGACAGAACACCTCGCAGTTTTATCAACATCTTCCTGAAAGTTGGTGGCATGCTTTCCTCTAACATTTCAGCAGAGCAGACAGGCTAGCACTCATTTAAGGAAAATATTAAAAATGTGTCCCACACCTGATTGCGCAGGATAACTAAGATGAAAATACTTCAAGTTCTACCATGAGCAAACATTTTCACAAAAATCCCCCACTGAAGCACACAAACTCTGAAAATGTTCAGAAAGTAGTTAGAGCAACTCACACCAAGCCCTTCTATTCAGATAAACACTGAAAATAAAGCCCATAAAAACCCAAAAGAACAACCCCAAAAACCACAAACCCACAAATTTTATTCTAGGTTGCCAGGATACAACTAAAGAGAAATATGCAACATTATCAAATGGCTAGTATGAGATTTCAGATCAATTTCTAAGGAATTTCCCTCAAAGTTAATTTCAAAATTCCTAGCAGTTTACAAAACTATACAGCATCAAAACGTTTCTCGGGTGCTTAAGAACAAATAGGATTCATTCTATTACATTTCTGAGCTACTGAACCATCAAGCAAGATTTCAAGCCTGGTTCATGCCTTACTATTTTGCTATCAAAAAATAATGAAACGCTGTTCTGCAAATATTAGTGAAAAGATTCTAATAAGTCAGGGAAGAGCTTAAGACTGTAATACTACCTGTTGCTCTTAATGTAGTTCTTAGAGTTAAAGCATATTAGGCAAGCACAAGCTGCTTTTAAGCTGTTGTGTTGTCCATAGTAAAGAGAACCAAAATTAATCTGCTACAGGTACTTTCTTTTTTACAATTTTAATTTTTAAATCTACAATTTTAAAAATATCCTTTATGCACCTGTAACCATGAAGTGTCCCTCTAAGCGCACAGAATGATTACAATTTGGTGCAACAGCTATCCTTAGAAATTAATTCCATCTTCTAGAAACAAACTGAGAGGACAAATGATTACTATCTACAAGAAGATTTATAATTCTAATATGAGAAAAGCCACTTTCTAGTAACAGGATGCAAGATGATACAGGGATTTAAGACATACTCAAAGTTATCTATCCAAATGCTTGCTCTTTGTTGCCCTCTGGCAGAAATTTAGAGTCACAGGATCACTTTTAACATCAACAGAAATCGCAAGCACAGCAAAAACCCCAAACTCAAACCCCAAAACAAAACTACTTTTCATAGGTTTCACAGACAAACTCCTATAGATGTACTAATCGAAAGAAAAAAGCAGCAGCTTACCTTACAGGAATGGCTTTAGGCACAGCATTAACATTATTTGGTTGATATTTAGGCTTGTCGACCTGTACAGCAAAGGTATCCATTCCACTATCAAACTCGGGAGGCTGCGACGAGCTGTGTGCTTTCAAAATCGGTTGAGGAGAATTTGGAGATTTTGATGGCAACTCTGGTTTATGCTGAGCTTCATTTGGCAAGAGATTATGGTTGAATTTAGGACTTTCAAACTTGCGCTCAAAGGGCCTTGCAGCACTAGTGTAAGGTTTCGTTGTAAAGCGGTTGTAAGAAGGAGTGACTGTTTTCTGAATCTGTTCAGTTCCATTCACGGGGCCTTTGTCAGGGAAGCTTTTCTGAGGATAAAACGTGGACTGCACAGTGTCCTCTCTCGAGGATCTGAAAATTGCTGGCTTATTCTGAGGTGGAGGAGGGTCTGACACAGAGTTAACTGCAATGCAAATAAAAATATCACAACTTGTCAGCGACCATCGCAAATTTCTAGTCATACAACTACAGCATAAGAATGCATTTTAGTCAATTCTTAATCTACTAAGTAAAATACAGAGTATAAGCCAAACCTTGGATCATCTGTCCTCCTACCAAATTTTGTATGTTCAGACACCTTATCTAATGTTTCATTAAACAGGTATGTTGGACACAATGGCATGGCCTTTCAATAAAAAAGGCTGGACTGATTTATATCATGACAAGGAAAAAAATTAAAAGAGTAAATGAGTATTGGAATACTATCATGCAATTGCACAAGCTGCAAAATTCATTTGGACTGGGAAATCCTCTCAATGGGGAAGTGAAAACATCTTTTCTTTCTGGTTTTAGAAGCCTAAAGAATTCCGGTCCAAAGCACAGAGAAGTACATTTTTTAAGTACTGAATATTTTACTTCATTTATACTAAGACCACGAAGTATAGAAAAGACAATTACAGCGACAATGTATCAACACCTGGAAGTTACCGGTTCAGACAGGAGCACCAAATCATTTCACAAAACTCAGTTTCACTCTAGTAAAAAGCTATTTTCACTAATAATTGTTCCAAGTTTCAGTTAGAGAACAGCACAGTCACCAGCGCAGACATGCTGAAGCAACCAGACAAGCACCCAACGAGCAGTACTGGTCACCACACCAGACAGGTTAGCTTCCCAGCTGCCCACCTTCGGAAAGTGCAGGCTTGTGGTGTGCTGGGAGAGACAGGACAGGACTATTGATGGACTGGGGTTGTGTATACTGGACTGAAGGAGCAGGAGGAGGAGTTGTAACTTGAGGGATCGGCTCATAGCGTTTTTCACCAACAGGTCTATCCATTGATTCAGCATCGGTTGTTTTCCCCCTGTTGAAATAAAACAAAAAACCCAAAACATTTGACTGTTCAGTCTCCTCAGGCCCTGAGCTCCTGCATTCACTGCTATCCTTTTCTTCTATGATCACCTGAGAGATATTTCCATCTCTTCCTATAAACATTAACATACAATTTTCTTTAATATCCTGTCTCAAGTATAAAAACATTTATTGATAAGCACAAGAGATTAAGACAACATTGAATCTTTAGAAGATTAGTAACACAAACCATGGCAAACAAAAGGCAGATGACATTTCAGGTGTATTTGTATAATTGCCTACAAGAACTTAAGTTTTTCAATTTAATTTGGGGCAATTTCAATAAAACAAGCATTCTCTAATTTAACAGGTCTTCAAAATAAAAATATAAATCCACTTTTTTTTTGGGGGGTGGGTTTTTTTTGAAAAGCATATTTAGCCAAAGGACAACGGATTCTAGTACAACTTTTCTAAATACACCTAGTATCTGAACAATGCCATCTCAATTAGAAACGTAATCAGCTTAAGCTTCACTAGCTTTATGTGCATGGTGTAGATCATTTTAAAATCTTATTTTCAAAACATTATTCTTACACTAGAAATATTTCTCCAGAAGTTTATTTAAAGAAATGATTTCTCAAATACTAGTAATTTTGAACTGCAATATATTATACTTTCAGAATTTGTGTGTTTAAAATTTGAAGTGCACATAATGCCTGTGACGAAATGTAACAGTGAGAGGACACCTGAAAACATCCTCACATCAACAACAGTCTTACCACTTGATGTTCCTTTTCAAGTAGTCATAGCTAGTGTAAGAGCCAAGAAATCTAGGTGATGGCAAAGCAAACAGCAATAGAAGAAAGAAAGTAGTCATTCTATCTTGAGCATATTATGGCTTCACACTTTTTGCGTTAGTCCTAGCAGTTCTCATATGACAAGGTTGTTGAAACACAGAGACACTACTTATAACAGTGACGTTTCTGATCAGACCTTTACCATATGCATATGTACAATGATTACCTACTATATTTAATAGGAGATTTTTGTCAGTGAATTAGGAGGTGGTCAAGATCTCAAATTGACAGATATTGGAAGTAAGAATGACATTACACTAAGCCATTTGTTAAAAGCTGTATAAACAAAGTCATTCAATTTATGGAAAAAAGCTAGCAAAATATATATCCCATATTTTAATAATCTCTCACTTAGGATCCAATTTGCATTAAATCCTTCAGTTTTAACACACACAGAATGACGATGGCTTTGTATTGCAGATCATGTACGGAGGGTACAGTCACAGCAAATGGTTCTACAGCACTATCAGCTCACCCAGCAGCAGAGCCCACACCATAAAATGCTTCCGATCATGTCCAACAATTCCTAAGAGGATGTCTTGGAACAACTGTTTATGAATACCGGACAGACAGAAAGCTGTAAGTATACTGATGATTCTCAACACTTCTCTTGCTTATATGTTGCGAGAAAATGTATTTTACATTAAAACAGCTTTCCCTGATCCTTTCACTTTCTGTATACTCATAAAAATGAAACTGACAACAACTTTAGGCACCAGTCTCACTGCTTCAGAGGAGTGTGTTAGGAAACTAAGAGGGCTGACCAACTTCTGAAAGTCTCCTTGATGACCACACAAAGGTGACGCTCAGTGAGCTAAAAAGCACCTTATGAATGTATCTCCAAAATCAGCACTGCAAAAATCATTTTAGATCTCATGCATAAGTTTCCATTCCCACTGAATTTGCATAAAGCTATTCATCCAACAACAGAAGTTATTACTGCATGCCCACTCACTGTTGTCTTTATTCCAGGTTGGTAGTAGCTGCTTTCTCAGAAAACTAAAATCACTGCTTCCTTCCCAGAGGGGGTTATTAACTAGGAGAGGGCAGCACTCCAAAAGCCCACAGAAAAAAGCTGACCACACACTCTACACCTAATCGGAGTGGACTGCCAGCTTTTTGAGGAACTAAAAAAATAGGGAAGGGAGGATGGAGGAAGCAGAAGAGCTGTGACAACACAAACATAATCAGCACAAAGTTGTGCTTAGTATGAAGCACGTTCTTTTGTCACAGGGTCCCAACCCAAGTTGAGACTGTGGCTGACACATCGTTCAGAATCTGTATGCAGTGAGGAGCGGTCCACCACAGAAGGCTTGCCTACGGCTTGTGAGCATATAAATGAACTTCTTCCAATGACTGATGTGCTGTTTTCTAAACCATTTCCCTGCTTCATTTTTGTTACAAAACTGCTACTTAGTTTGAAATGAAGCAGAAACAAACCACTAGAATGAACCAGTGGCCAAAAGGTTGTAAGCCTCAGTGTACAACAGAAAACATACCAAGCATTGCTGCTCCTCATTCCCCATTCAGAAAGCTCCAACTGACAGACACCTATGAGGTCAGCTAGAGCAGTTTCAGAAGTTCACACGGGACACTGTTCCTTACAGCCACCTCAGACGAGGCTGTAACTGATCACCAGAGCACTCTTCACCCTACTCACTGCAAAATTTAGGCAAGCTGCCACATTCTGCGGCATGTCAAGCCAACACAGGTAACTACCTTGAACCAAGGAGGAACAAATCCACTACTCTCAGCCACAGGGACAGTAGCCTCAAAAATTGTTCCAACTAGACCCAATGAAACACATCCATTTACAAGCCTTTCTTTATCAGGAGAATCCATCCCTTATTCTACAGTTACAACTGTGACATGCAGATATGGCATTAGCCATACAAAGCAGCTTTAGTAACGGCAAAAATTTCCTAGATGATGCAAATAAAACCCCAACAAATTGGAAAACTAAAAATTTGTACACTCATAATGGAAAAAATATATCCTTTGACAACACTTACTCATTTGCAAATAATTTTACATAATTAAGTGCCTGACATTAATATTTTAAAATGAAAAAGTTGTAGCTATTGCTTATGAATAACTAAAATCTGTCCTCTGTACCCAGAACATGGATTATGCAGAAGCAAGAGACTGCATAATCAACAGTTCCTGTATCATCCAAATTTAGTGCCGTTTATTTTTAGAAGAGTTTATTCACAGAATAGCAATTGCTATATAAATTCACTAGAAAAAAGATGAATAATGACCAAGTAACAGGGTACAAACTGGAAGCTAGCAAAAGGAGAGTCCCAAACATGAATGCTTTCTCAAGACAGTGATTGTTTTGTGTTTCCATGCAAGGACACTCTAGTATGCTTCTAGAGGCAGTACCGCCCAGCTGAGTAGTGTTCTTGTTTATCTCTTTCCACTTACTTCCATTAATATTTTAGTCATTGTCTATTTGCACTGGACCACCCTGAGTAAATTCTCTTTCCCATGTCTGTCCCTTCCTGTTAAGGGTTACATTCTTTCATGGAGATCAACACATTTTTGTCCCCCGACACATTAAAATATCAGCTTTCCAAACAGTATTATCTTACTCCTTTGTGGCAGTACGATGTCACCTTCCCATGTGTACAAGCCCAGAAATTATACACCAACTCACAATCAAAACAAAACCAGAACTGAGCAGCCAAAGAATGGAAGTGTCATGACAGGCAGAAATGGTAGGTAGCACTATGGAACAACCTCCCTCAACTAATAGCTGTTCTGCAGCAAGAATTCAATAGTTGTAATTCTCATGGTTTTCACCACGCGTGACAACACTGCAGAGGATAACAAGCGCACAACAAAAGCTTACAAAGCTCTCCATCTGAAGAATTTTACAATCTTCACAATTACTTGATGAAAGCTCACAACGTTTCTACCAAAGCATTACTGCATTTACAACAGCAACACAGTCCATGCCTACAGATCAAAACTGACTATGAGTAACATTGGTTTTTTTATTTTTATGTGTGGGAACATAATTCTGAAAGCTACTGCAATGCATTAGATGAGGCCAGTCAAGACTTCTTCAGGTCTCTTCCGATGGTGCCCAGAGAACAGGACAGATAGGCTCCCATCTTTCCATCAGAAGACCCAGGGCAAGTGAAAAGAAAGGATAAAAACCATCCTTTACTGTGAATTGGACCTGGTTACAAATTACTACATGCTTTCCTTCCTTAGCATATATATATATAAAGAAAAAAAAAAGTAAAAAAAGAAATAGTTTCCACGTGAAGACTTCTTGATCAGAAAAAAAAGTTAGCCATTTAAAACCTATCTAGCTTTTGGAAAGATTCCAATATTCTCAGTTCACAGAGAAAGACATTGGAGATGACAGGCAGTATTATACAAGTAAGAGCAGGATTCCTGAGTCCTAGCTCAAATCCTTTAAGACAAGCACTGGAACACAGTGTAACAAGTGACATGAAAGGCAGCTTGCATACACACTTTAAAACTTCAGCAAGCTAGTTTATTATTTCACTCTAAAGATCTCTCTCACATCCAGGTTGCCAGATTTCCAGCTTGCCCTGAATGGCCCACATTTCAAGCAGGAATGCAACCAAAGCCTTCCAAAACGCCCAATTTTCAGCCTGCACACAGCAAGCCAAGATAGCTTTTCAAAGTAACAGCTACAAACACATTGTTAAGAGTTCAAATCAAAACAAATTTTGCAAATTTATGTAACTGTGGAGTGTGTTCACAAAGTTTGCCTAAGTAGCCTCCCAAGACAGCCAGTTCTCTACCTGAGCTAAAACTGTGTATGAGCTTTCACACAATTTCAGTATCAAAATGTTCCAGATGAAGGAAGCTAAACAATTCAGGAAACAGATGTTTCCATCAACAGATTAAATTCTGACCTCAGCAATATTCCCTAAAGGCTCCGTTTCCTAATGTCAAACATGGCTAACGTGTACAAGCCCGTCTGCAGAATAAATGCATGCAGAACTGGAAAAAAACTAAACTTTTGCTTTGAAAGATGTTTAAGCACTCAGTATTAGTTTTGACTAAGGAAATAACTTTGTTATGTTCTGTCTATAATAATAAGTAGAACATAATCAGTGATCTGGACAAGGGGATCGAGTGTGCCCCCAGTAGGTTTACAGATGACACCAAGCTGGGGGCAGCACTGACCTGCTGGGGGCTGGGGGGTCTGGGCAGGCTGGGCACATGGGCCGAGGCCAGTTGTGTGAGGTTCCACCAGTGCCGGGCCCTGCCCGTGGGGCACAGCGACCCCAGGCAGCTGCGGGCTGGGGCAGGGGGCTGGGAAACTGGAAAGGTCCTGGGGGGCTGACGGCTGAACGTGAGCCCCCAGTGTGCCCAGGGGGCCAAGGCGGCCTCCAGCATCCTGGCTTGTACCTGAAGTAGTGTGGCCAGCAGGGCCGGGGCAGGGATCGTCCCCCTGAACTCGGCACTGGTGAGGCTGCACCTCAAACATCGTGTCCGGTTTTGGGCCCCTCGCTCCAAAGGGACACTGAGGGGCTGGAGCGTGTCCAGAGCCGGGCAGGGGGCTGGGGCAGGGGCTGGGGCACAGCTCTGATGGGGGTTTAGCCTGGGGAGGAGGGGGCTCAGGGGGGACCTTATGGCTCTCTACAACTCCCTGACAGGTGGCAGTAGGCAGGTGGGGGTAGGTCTCCCAGATGACAAGCGGCAGGACAAGAGCAAACTGTCGCAAGTGAGAAATGCAGATGTGGCGCTCAGGGACACAGGTTTAGTGCTGGTCTTGGCAGTGCAATGTTAACAGTTGGACTCAATCTTAAACGCCTTTTCCAACTTAAATGATTCTGATTGTCTGTTAGTAACTGGTAAGCAAAAGTAATAGTATGTTGAAGGTCCTTGAACCTCCAAATATCATTCATTCCATTTACCACAATAAAAAGTTAGGCAGTTATTTGTTTTCAAACTAAATCTACATCGAGACAGAGCCACTGACTTCATGAATACAAACTAATCTCAATTAGATACCATGAACCCCTTGAATTCCATTGACAGAGGCAGAATTTCTGTTGTAGCCCTCTATGCCTCCCTCCTTTTTTAGATTAAAAAAAGAAATCCCCCAAACTTACTTAGAATAACTAGTGAAATTCAGCTGACTCTGCGAATGTATTGGCTTAGTAGGCTCAGAATGATGGCTGGCAGGAACCTGTGCAGATGGCTTATTTTCAAAACTCCTGCGATCAAAATATGAGAGCTGCTTTCGGTAATACTCTTCATCTTCCTCAGGATCATAATGATTTGAACGCACAATATCTTCAGGAGGCTTCACTTGAGGTCTCTGTGGTTCTGGGGCCCTAATAAAGAACAACAACACGCTTTTTCTTTAACCGTGTCAACTATGCAAGTGCCTGAATTAAAAGTCTGTTTTATAACCAAGCTGGTGATAAAGCAACTGAAAAGTAATTCTTTTAATTGCACACCTTGCCTTTTTAACCTATACTGCATGGAAAGTAGACAGCTGTGACACAGCATAAAGAAAGAAAATCCGTATTCCCCTTTCACCTTACCTTTTCCCTTCTGCTTTACTTGCCAATTATCTCAAACAGGAAAAGAAAAATTGGAGATATTGGCTGAGTTTCTTCCTCAAAAATGATGCTAACAACATACTGTGTCCTTCCCCACTTCCCAGCAATCATGTCCATGTGAACTTGACTTTATGCCCTATCTTACTATTGACACACTCCAGCTCTCCACTCCGCAGTTTCCAATTTGAACCACTAAGATGTGTCTTCTGAATATTCTGATCTCATATTGAAAACCAGTTTTAATTAATCAGTTGTGCACCTACCTGTAAGTTGTTTTGTCGTGTTCATACTGGCTTTGAGAAGTTGGTTTTGGACCACTCACAGTTGCGAGTGTAGGCTTAGGTGCTAGTTCTGGAGGCTGTCAAGAAAAACACAGCATATTCTCTGAGATTCTAACATTCCTAAAGATACGCCACTTTCTGAGTAGGAAAATGAAGACTGCCCTCCCCTTCCCCCAGAAGGAAAATTGGCATCAAATACTACTGAAAGATGAACTGGAGGAGCTTTCAGCATGGCAAGTTCCCCTTCAGTGTTTTCATAGAAATTTTCAGTTTCTGCTTTAAAGACACACTGTTTAGGTTGCTAAGATGCTATTCCACAAGCAGTAAAGCTTTCTTTCCAAGTCAGTATTTTACTTCTTGCAATGTAGCTCTTAGCAAAAGGTAGGTAAGACTGAAATTAATTACCTTGACAGCTGATGTATCACTGGGGTCCTTCATTTTTTCCAAAGATGGCGATCTTCTTCTTTCGAATATCTTAACCCTACTTCGCACAGACTGGGGTTTCATGGCTGGATCATCTTCTTCCTCTGCTAGAGATGGCGGTGTAGGCAGTGGTTTACTGTTAGAAGGCAAAACTTCTGGTTTGGTTTGTGATGAAGGGGGAGGAGGAAGGGAAACACCTGAAGTGCTATGAGAAGGCTCATACTGTCCAGCTTTCGCATTATATGCTTGAGGACCACCTTGTTCATAGCCCCTTATATGCGGGTCAAAGTACTGCTTCGGTTCAGGAGATCGCGATATGGCTGACTGGTATGGCTGAGCTTCTTGTTTGTATCTACCATGCGTGTCATACCCAACACTATGCTGATCTTCGTATCGCACTTGTGGTAAGCTGAAGTTTTTGGGTGCATGCTCATAGCGAGGTCTGCCTTCATAGCTCATTGGAGGGGGTTCCTCAAAACGAGGTTGTGCTGGGTAATAGCTGCGTTCTGTGCTCTCTTCTATGTTTTGTCTGGAATCAAGATCCCTAGGAGGCTGGTTTTCATAAGCTGTTCTTGCTTGGTTGTAGGGCTGTTTTTCGTCGTAATATGCCCAGTGCTCCTCATAGGGAGGCACGCGGTCATCATAATGTAGGCGAGGGTCATAACCACGGGAAAATTGATCTACATAGTTTGCAGAGTCATATCTGTATGTTGACTGTTCATAGTCCCTACTTGGTTGTTTTTCTGCATACTGAGCCTGGGATTCATAGATCAGATTTGGGTCTCTTTCCTGTCTCTGTACTGGGTGATTAATTGCTGGCTGTTTTAAAATGTAGCTTTGTCTGGACGCTTCTTCATTAATATATGGATCCTTTCGGTATACCTGTTAAATAGAGGCATATTTCTCAGTTAAAATTAAGAGTAACTCCAGCTGCATTTAAAATATAATATTTTAAATAAGTCTTAAGTTTTAAAGATTGGCTTTATTTTTGTTTAAAAGCAGAACAGTTTGATGCAGTTGTTTGCAATCACAGGAAGCTGAACTTGGTGACTCAAGAGATCCCCTCCAGCCCTATTTTTAAGCAGAAACATGTAAGTAGATTAAAAGGGAAAGGCAAGGGTAATAGTCCTTTATCTTTGGGGGCTGGGGGGGAGGCACACACACTTTTTTGCAGGGTGTGGGCAGAGTGGAAGTAAATTGATTTACATACTTAAGTTAGTTCTAGCATCGCTGAGGAAGTATATAGTCACCCAACAAACTGGATTAATCTTCATGATGAAGGATTTGGCAAAATTTAAAGCATACAAAGATTATCTACTGTCATTTTAGCAAAGTAACAGATTTTTCTCAAGGCCTCATTAATAAACAGTAGAACACTGACAAGCTAAAAAAGTGTCACACAAAGTAAAATCAAAACACAGAACGCAGCCTTTTTAAAAAATTTCATCTTTTGAGAAGTGAAAATTATATATAGCTTGAAGCCATGCACACAAAACATTAGATGATGCTTAGCAATTCAGATGCACTGGGGTTTTTTTGCAACCTGCATGATCTCTTAGAGGCAAAAAAATTAGAAGGAATTCTCCTAGCAAGGGCAAAACAAAAAGACCATGTGCTAGCTTGATGTATAGCAGGAAATCAGCGCAACAATGTGGCACAGGTACCTTTGCTGGATCTATATGCGGCGATAAGGATGATGGCTCTTGATCTCTTAGGACTATATGAGCTCCCTCAGTACTTGATGTTCTTAAGGGGCCCGCCTGTGGTTGGTAAGAGTTGTAAGGAGCAGCAGTAGGCTCCTCCAGTCTGACATTAGTTAGGTTTACATTAGCATTTACTGCAGAGGTTGATGAGGTTGCAGGGTTTGATTCAGGCGACGGGGAAAGGTAAGGGACTGCAGGTGAAGCTTCTGCTTTCTGTGAAGTGTTTAAAATATTTTAAATATACCGCTATTGAATCACTGTATGACTTCTTGCTTTATATTAAAATAAGTTCAATGTGCTTTGATCCACGCAGCTAGGCGTAGAATGAAACGTACTGAAAATATCATGCACTAGCACTTCCAAAAATTCATTAAGTTCAAGATTAAGAAAGCAAAACATTTAAAGTAGAATGGTACTTCAATCCCCCTCCTGCCAGAATGAGTCAGTAAAACAGGTAGGTCAAGCTGATTCTCCAATTCGTTATAACGTATTATTGTTGCTGTTGACAGATTCTTATATGCTCCTACAATACTGGTAAGCAGATTACAAACACCAATTTGTTGTTCAAGAGAACGTATAACCTGCAGTAAACATACAACACTCAGTGTATAAAATTACTTTCTTACCGGCTGAGAAGTAGTTGTTTTAAATCCTGAAGAATCTATTCTGAGATTAGGCTGTGGCTGAGCTTGAGATGCATAAGTAGGGTAAGTTTGAGTTTCATGATGCATTCCAGAAGAATCCTCTCTAACAGGTTCAGAAGAACGTGTAATAGCAGATTCAGGAGGAGTCCCAACCTCATCATTCAGAGTTTCATCCAGTTCTTGATCAGTGTAAGCACCCCCTTCTGTATCTGTGTCTTCATAATCCGATGTGTGTCTGCTGTCTGTGCTGTACATAGAATATTCGCTACCAGGAGCTGAGAGGTAAGAAAGGCGGTCATCATGCAAATCAAGGTCATCGCTCGTAGCACCATCTGCCTGTATCAAACAAAATTACAGTACACTCTTATTGAAACACCTTTTAGACAATGCTCTTTTTCTTGCAATGTAAAGCTAGGAAATTTTTTTGCAAGTAATTAAAGAACTGAACAAATGGAATGCACCTATCTTGTTCTGAACCACAACAAAGTCTGGGAGTTAAAAAAGTTAAGCTGTATTCCAAATCCAGCAGCACAGCACCAGTATAGCAATTCAACAGTTCCAAACATCACAAGGGGGAAGAAATTGGGTTTCAATCGCTGAAGAAGTTAAGCTTACAACTAAAAGCCTTTTCTGCAGTCTAGCACTTTGAATCATTTTACTACGGGGTCCGATGACCATCAGCGTAAGGGAGGGGATAATGCATAGTGTCCACAGAAATCGACGTGAGTGGAAAGACATAAAGCTGCACTTTCCAGTGACATTATGATACTGGAATCATTAACTTGAAGGTAGACATAAGGAGATGAAAGGAGCCTACTAGAAAGGATCTAATTAAGATTTATCTAATTAAGAAACACTTAGTAATAGCCAATTCATCATTTGCTTACTTGTAGTTGGCACTTTGCTTGATAGCAGTTCTTCAAAAGGATGGACCTGATGTGCATAGTGTAACATGCAGCTTGAGAAGGCAAGTGGAGTTTTAGCGGGGAACACAGAATACTAACTTGCGATTTTGTATCTGTGTTCTCACAACGAACATGAATATGCCACTTGCTTTTATATTAACAAAAAATAATTCACCATCAGGCAATGCAAGCCCCTAGTACCAATGCAGCACAACACCCAGTTCTTTTACGAGAAAGCATCCAGTCCCCACCAAGTCTCCAAAAGCAGCATCAGATCCTCCAGTTCACAGTGGCAACGGGCAAATGCTCTCACATACTACACTGCTACATGCACAAGGACAACCGTACAGCAATCATTCACAGAGTAACTGCACTAACAGAGCGACAGATCAGTTCTGAGCAGTTCACACAGCCATGAGGCATTATTGCTTTAGATCTTCAAATGACAGTTAAAATGAGAAAGAAAAAAAGGAAAACAAACTTCATTCCACAAGTATCTCCCCAGATCTGTAATACTAGTGAAGAAAGAAAGAACAAAAAACCTCTTGTAAATACAGTTGTAATTTCTCCCCAAACATACTATTTCTTACCTTTCCTTCTGAAACCCATACTAGTTGGTTCTGTTGTTGCTGAATTGCTTCCTTTAGAGCTCCATACCATCCTTCATTCATTGAGTTCAGGTTAATGGTAGCTAGAAGCACAGCAGGTTAGGTTGACTTATGATTTTTGCAGAACTCTGAGAAGGATTTGTACCACCAGTAATAAAAGCAATATAAACTGGGAGGTTAAAAAGACGAGATTTAAGTATTAATGTAAATACTAGTATTCAAAACCACCTTAAGGCCTGATGTCATTTGGGACATTTTATCCTGTACGAAATACTGAGTTAACAGTAGCTTGGAATAAAGTGAGGCTTCAGACTAAAAAAAACAAAATTACATCATCTTCCCATTTATCCTAGTGTTTGATTTTAGCTGCTGATCCTGCAAAGCCACCAGATCCATTAGAAATGTCCTGTTGATGTTTCAGATCACTTAATGTGACTATTGCAGTCATGTGCAAACGACGCACACATCAATGAACTACTAGTTATTGAACAGAGCAGCCCAAGGCAGACAACTACTGCTTGACTTGGTCCATTTGCAGAAAAGTCTGGAGGAAGATATTATTCTCACCTCACCTCCCTCTCAGAAAATTAATCCAGTATCTCCAATTACTTACTTGTAAAGAGATGGTGATTATTTTTGCGTAGCTTGTGAGCTCTTTCATACAGCTTTCTGGCACTTTTTCGTGATTCTGGGCACAACCTCATTCTCATTGTCTTTACACCTTGCTTAGAATCAGGATTTAGGAACACGACAATAGGATACCACTGGGCATAATTCAGACGGTCCACTGCATTAGGAGTGACATCTAATAAAGCATGTTTGTCCTGTTGTGATAAAAAGGACAGAGGTGATAAAGTGAATCATTTATATACTGGATTTATTTATTTTTTTAAACAAATTCCAGAAATTTATTTTACATTATCTTTACAGAGTTCATTGTTTCAAAGTATTGATTTAAATGCTTTTTGTATTTGAATAAAAGAAAACAAACCAGTTCCAATACCAGGCTACATAAGCATACACATTTTGAACTGTAGGACTGACTGCATAACCACGAGTTTTTTAACATTTAACTCACTCTTAATACAAGACTTAGCCAGCTTTCATCCAGCGCGAGACTTCTCAAGCACACACCATGCAGTATCCCCACTGTGCTTCTACCATAGCTCCCCACCCCCCTACCTGGGCATCTGAAAGGCTTACAGTTTGTTTTTAGTTAAGGAAATAAAAAGATGAGTAGTAGAGCCTCATATCATGAGCTAACATCAGAAGTTTTAAAGATAGCAAGGAAGAGAGACTGAAGGACCCCTTCCCCTAGTCAAGTTACTAGTCTGTAAATTGGAGTGGCGGAAGACTAACAATTCCATAAATGTAACTCCATAAAGTAACAACTTCTAGATGTAATGTCACACCATGGCTTTAAGTAAAAGGGGAAACCGCTTAAAATAGCCTTAATGGAGAGAGGACAACACCATCTGGAACAAAGCCTAGAATGACTTCTAGGCTACTGTTATTAATATCGAGAAGGAAAGGGGTACCGTGTGTCTTGGGTTTGGTTTTTTTTTTAATTAACAAATAGAAAGATGAGAAAGTCATTTTTAAAGCAAACACACTAGTTAGTTATCCTTCTACATTTAAGACACCTGACACTTTACTTGGTAATACCAGTTTTACTCTTCATGTTAAAAGCATGGTGACAATAACACACTTACTCTATCGATTATCTGTTTTATAGTGTGAAGACGAATGATGCCAGAACTACGTTGGTCAGTGCCAGCATCTCTTGGTTCGCTCTCTGGTAAAGAGGACACAGTAAAAACCTGTTGTAAGTTTCACTCCTGCTTCAAAATAATACATGAAAATCTACCCACAAACTTGGCCATAAAAGTCACTACATCTTTACAAAAGCCCTTAGAAATAGGATAATAAGGTACTGAATTAAAAAGATATTTGAGAAGGCTATAAATAAAAGTATTACTTTTACCTTTGGAGAATTACCAACAACTAAACAGTGAAAGAGCTTGTATTTAGTCTGTTCCTTTAAACTGTCAACATCTTGTTAAACATGTTAACAGCTATAGTAATAATGCAGAAATAACCTAGCAAAAAAGGCTGACTATTTCGTACCTGCAGAAAAACCCAATGTCACACTTACTTGCAATTTGAAAGATATCTGGTTCTTCTCTAGCAAGTTTCTCTCGTGCAACGTCAGCTATTGGACCAAAAATGGTTACAGGTCTGAGAAATCCAGCTAGAATTGAAAGAGCAAAAAAGAGGGGGGGGGGGGGGAAGTCAAAATACAGTGATTGCTTAAAAGAGATGCAAGATATTCTTAAATACATAGGCTAACACAAAGCAAACCACACAAACCTGTTAACCTGCAACAGTAAGAATAAAGCCATACCTTCCCGAAGAACAACTCTTTCATAGGCAGGAAACTTTGTCTGCACAGGTTGGGCAGACAGATCTTCTCTGCTTTTTCGGAGATTTCTTTTTGAGCTACGCAAACCTCGGAATCTCCAAAAATCCGCTCGATCTCCTCCTGCCGTCTTTGGAAGCGTGTACTGTACGCTAGCTAGTTGCTCAGCTCTAAGATGACAACAAATCCCAACCAGTTATCAAGGAAGTTCAGCTTCTGAAGTTAATGCTTGACTAGCAAGCTTATACATCCAAAAACACTACACATGCTGAATCTAGCTTTTGCTGTTTCTCTATCAGGAAGTACAAGATTGAATTCCTGAGGCTGATAACACATTTCTGAGGCTTTCTACTACACCTTGTCTCCTGTATTGGAAAGAAAGTTTTAGGGGTTTTTTTGTGGACTGTGCAAGTGTCAAAAGCAAATCCACAGATCAGATATTTAATTTCCATTTGTTTTAACACTTTGTCACTTTTTCTGACTGTACCAGTTCTATAAACTAGCATCCTGCAGACAAGTCCAATAATTCATTATACAGTTAGAGAATTTAAAACTGTAGCTGTAAAACAGCAACTGAAGTATTTTAAGATCGTACCTGTTTTTGTTAGGTATGATACCTCTTTCAACTTCCTTGTGATTCTTGCCAATTCGAATTGCCAGCCAAGAACCTAGTTTGCCATTGTACAGAGTGTCTACCACCCGGAACACTTCACCTTTGTTGAAACTTAATCCATAAGGAGATTCCTTTTCATATTCAAAGTGAGTTCTGATATAGAAAGAATCCCCTACATCAGATTCAACAATGCGACGATAAACTAAGAAAAGAAAAAGAAACCCCAAAATAAAATGTTATGTACGTTCACGTGAAATCCTAATGCTCACAAGAATTACTCAAAGCAGGGCCACACCTTAATTCTCCTTGTATTAAATACACAATATTAATTTGAGAAGCCTTCATTTCTTAGAGCTACTCTATTTTAAGCAGCGTAACTATTAATAGCAAACTGTACCAACATAAATTCGACTTTCATGGTCAAAAATTTGGTGCCAGTGCAAGCTTAATTCAGTTCCCCTGGAAGGAATGAATCTTGCTGGGATGAAGTTTGCGCGTGCATGCACATCAGTGCAATCGCTCATTTTCAGCGGCGTAACTACAACAGACTCTCCTGCTCTCCTCAATGTTTAATGCCAATAGCTCCAACAGATGCTAGGGGTTATTTCTGGCGGGTTTCTGTTTGCTTGGGGGCGGGTGAGGTGCGCTATTACAATATCAATCTCTAGTCCATTTGTAGTAGTAACCTATCCCAAAGCCAAATGAACTTAGCCTTCGTAAGATGCCAATTTCCTGCAAGCCAGAAGTTAGTCATAATTTACTGCACTTTTTACATTGTTCCAGTCTACTACATTGCTCTCAATATACAAATATTTACCGTCTTTTTTCTTCTGTGCCAAAATGGTTACTTCTTCGCCTTTAGGAAGATCAAGCAAAAAAAGGACAGCTTCTTCTCTGATGATATTTGTGAAGTCTACGTTATTTACCTGGTATCAATGAAGTAATCAATTTGATGTAGCATACAACATTATAACACAGATTTAACTATACAAAGTGAAATCTAAATCAACTTATTGCAAACGTTTTTTTAATTGTTTCATACACACACATCAAGTGCATGTATCCCAAGATGCCTCTTGTACCTCTAAATAGTCCCACTTTATTTCTTGATAAAAGCATAGCTTCCAGAGTAACAGGTAGCTGTTCATTTTATATTCTTTAGACCAATATTATGGATCACCTATAAACATCAGTAACACACACAGTCCTCTGACAATTTAGTGACCCAACAGTCAAAAAAACGTAACAACTTCATCAACTGAGTTAGTCTAAGAAATTGGATGTAAAACTTCCTGACCATCCTAGCAACAGCACAGTAACAGGAGATCTTGCTGCTATTAAGTCATCTAGTAAGTACATACAAAAAAACCCTGTATGAACTACAAAGGCAATATATACAATCTGCAGAAAGAAAACCTACTTCGGTACAACAAAGCACTTGTATTGTCATTGGTTTTGACATACCCTGAGAATCTGGTCCCCTTCCTCTAATCCTTCTTTCGCTGCAGGGCTGTCTTCCAGAACGCCAGCTACAAATATGCCAACATCATTGCCACCTGCTAGTCGCAAGCCCACACTGTCTCCTTTTCTGAATTTTACCAGTTTCATGCTTGGCCTGGAGGTTTAGAAGATATTCCACTTAGAGGGATAATAGCATGTGCTCAGTCTCAAATTTATCAGGTTATTTTATGCTAAGAACTAATCTGCCTATCATTTCAATTACAGAATATTATGCTATGCATTCCATTAACTGCTTACCAACCACAGCATTAGAACACATTAGCAGCAATTCAAAAAACCCACCTGTATTTACTTGTTTAGGGGGGTTGTCTGTCTTATGCTCACACAATGATTTAAGTGAGTCATTTTGACACTCCCCTCCAAAAACATCCTTCCTTTTAAAGAGCTGTGCTGACATACAGGTCTATTTTGGCTCTAAAGAGATTGAGATGAAAACAAACTAGAATCTATTCTCATGTACACTAATGCCCGTAAAGGAGATCCCAGTTGAAGTAGACTCTTTTCCACACTATGACTTTGCACATTTTTGCAGTGACCTTCATTCATTGCTCTCTGATTATTAGGAAAGGAAAGTAATATGCTACCGTATTGTCTCCTCTCTCTGGAGATGAGGACAGGACAGGAGGGGGTGGGGATGCCCAGGGAGAAAGAAACACTGCATATTCTTCTCACCAGTTGATCATTGTAACTGCTCATTTCCGTAGTATATTAACAGACTCTTAAACGATATATTACACAATGCAAGTGCCACCAAGGCTCAGGAATAAACCTAAAGTCATCATTCTAATATTTCTGTACAGAATTGTCAGGACAGCATATTGGACTTCACAACAGACCACTTATACAGGTTGCTCATCACCCTGGATAAAAACTTGGTTTGCTCTAGGGCCAGGCAGATCCAGATAGAGTTCAGAGTTACATTACCGAAGCATTCCATCTTCATGGGTTGAATTGGGTAAGGGACCATCAGATGGACTGACTGGTAAATCCACATCTGGCTGACCTCCTTGTGCATACACTGGCTTTGGTTCTATTAAAATATCAGAAGATTTCAAATGTCCATTTGGTCATGTAAAGATGAGAAAGTAAAGCTAACTTAAGAGCTTAATGACTTTTTTAGTAGCCTTCCTCTACGCCACTTAAATCCACTTAGTTAAATATTAGAAACTTAACAACAACAGAAGATGCTCTCACCATGCCATTGAAAGCAGTATGATTACTGGCCTAATTATTACTTCAGTAAAAATCCCACAACTTCCTCTGTACAACATAAAACAACAAGAACTAGAAGACTTCATGCTCACATGACCACTTTCAACCCTGCTGTTTCTCACCTTAATTTATCTAACATCTTTGTTTTCCATTGGCTCTCTTCCCTCAAGAACTCCATTTTTGAAACAAAAATACCAAAACCCACTTGAACTGCTGCTGCATACCTTGAGGTCAGCAGATTTCAATACTTCGGTGGTTTTTAAAGATAAGCACTTACTATGGCTCTGCTGCACAGATTCCCTAGAGTCACTGGGAAGAAACAGCCACTGCAGTCTCCCCTCAGTAACGAATGCTAACAGGGGCTCTTCTCCGCTTTGTGGTTGGTCATGGATAAAAGAATTTGTATTTAAGGCTTATCTCTGCACATTTAAAAAAAGTTATTTCAAATTAGACTGGCTTCAAGCTGTCTAATATCCCGGATCTTCCCAACAACTGTGCTGTCTTCCTTTCAAATCACTGAATAGACTAGTTTGAAATTGGGAATTTCAGACACTTTGGTAATAATGCCTTTTCTAATGTGCCTTTTGTCCCTACCATAAAGGAAAATGCTGTGTTACTGTAAGTCTTTGACAGCCCTTTCCTGGCCTAAGCCTCTGATGAGCTCTTTGAACAAATACTCTCCTTCCATCCTCCTCTGACACAATCAACCGTGACAGTTGTCTTGCTCTTAAGTCTAAGCAGCAAACTGCCACAGAATCTGCCAACTACTTTTCTAACCACATTTTCATTACAGTCTTTGCAAGATCCTCATTTCCCTAGAGCTTTCTGTGAGGCTGTTAAAGGATTATACCCTTTATTGCACCTTTTAATTTCAGACTATATATTACAGCAAGTTATTTTTATCTGCAGACACAAGTTTAAACATTATCTTTATGTACTGGCCTACATCTCCTCCCATCCAAACAAAATGTTTCCATGTGCCTCTTCCCACGCACCCAACAACAGAACATTTCTTCTTCTCCTCTAACCAACAAAATCCCCACAGTACTTATTACTTGCTTGCCAGTCCCTCAAACCAATCGTTAGTATATTACTTTGGATTAAGAACCACCTCAAGGATCTCCTGTCCTGGCTGGCTTTCTATTATGCCAAGTATTAAACTTCAGCGTCTTACAGAAATACAAAATTTATCTTTCTAATCTCACTGCTACATCCTTCTTCTATCCAGGCAAATAACAACTTACTTCATTTGCATTTTTTCTTAACACCACTACAAAAGGTGTTTTGACAATGACAATATTTTTATGAATGGCTGCTGCATCAGAAATAATTTTCAAGATCTTCCAGAGTCTATCAAGATTGTAACTCTTCCAATTCTTCACTGAGCTACTGAATACTACTTGCAGAAGCATCACTGCTCATTCCTAAATCCACAAATATTTTCAAGCTGGAATGTACCTTTTCTCATTCTACCCAGCCTTTGAACCATCTGCACAGCTCCTCTTTCTACACTTATAATTTCACTAAAGTGCCTCATTCTGTAAACAAAAACAAATCTTCTAAGTCAGCCTGCCCAGAAGAGTGTCCTGTCACGGTATCATCTTATGTTTTTTCTTTATACCATAAAGATAAAAGCCATTTTTATCTTTTTTATCTGGTGCCATTTAGCTTACCATTCCCTCTGGAAAAAAAAAAAGGAAGATTTTGTTCTGGTTTTATGAGTTGGACTGCACTTGTTAGAACTCAGTCATGGACTAAGCATTTTAAGTGCTACAGTAACAAAGTATTTCAGGGTGTTCTGAGTTGTGTCTTAGGAACAGTAGTTCTCAACAGGCTTGACACCATCCTGTTTAAATACAGTCTGCTAGAGTAACCCATAAGAACCAGTCTACTGCTCAACACTCAAAAAAGAAATGCCACTTTTAACCTTGCTTGAGAAATTAGGACAAGCCTCTTTACAACCATCATCTATAAATACAGCCCTAAACACTAAAGTTCGACCCCCAGATAATGGGCAGACCCCACAGCTTAGGTTTTCAGGACCAAAACTCTAGTAAGACATAAATAGAGTTATGGCTCCAAAGACTGTTCATATACAGAAATAGAAGTAACTAGGACTTGGATGTTCCAAGACTTTAAAAAATCATCCCACAAATACGCGATGGCATGAAGTCTTTACCAGTCATCCATTCTCAACAACATGCATAATTAATACATTTTCATGTCTTTACCTGGTAGTGGTGGAGTTTGTTTTTCAGTTCTTTCAACTGCCACCTCTTCTACAGTTTTAGAAATATCATCTGCATTCTTTACAGGTGTAGAGACAGCTCCTGGTTTAGTTACTCTCTCATCTTCTCTGCTTCGATGACTGTATTAGAAAGAAAGATCCCACTCCACATATAGAAATATTTCTGTGACCTTGGTCTACTAAGACTAAAGAATAAATCCTTTCATTCATGAAGTTCAGGTTTGGTGGGTAAAGAATTACCAATTACTATTTAACAAGGTTTTGTTCTTTGGCTATCACATTATTAATAATATTATTTTCATTTCTTAATCCAGGCATTCTGTCCCTAACTTCACATCAATAAAAAGACTTCTTTAGATATGGCTATTTAGAAAGAAAGTGGTCACGGTGAAACAGACTGCTCTCTGCTACAAGCACAGAAGTTGTACACACGGGCTGTACATTGGAAGCTATGTAAGAAACTGAGAAGCAAAGGGAAGAAGGGGAGAAGAACAGTTACGGTGGTCTTTTTCTCACCCCTCCCTGTAGAAATCATGGATTTTTAGACTTAGTTCTTAAGCTTCATTGCAATCAATCTAATTTATCAGTTCCTCTGTGTGGTAGCTGCCCTGGAACACAAGTGCTGCCGGTTTGGCTCTTCGTGGGTTTTTGCAGAGATGAAAGGCAAAGCACAAACATGCCCCGATTTCTCAGTCTTCAGAAAGGATGAAGCCTTCAACCCACAGCTATTACACAACAGGAGTGCTTCTCATACACTCAGTCACCCACGTATTTGAGTAAGAAGACAACTCGGTGCTTCTTATGCATTTCCTATGCATGCTTACAGTATAAAACAAAGGCATATATGACAAGTTAAAAAAAAGCAGAAATCTGTTGTTGTTCTTTAAATTATGACAACTAGAGCACAAAATAACATAATTTCTATACCTTTAGAGCTCAAGAGATCAGGTATTTTTATACTGTTATATAGAGGTACAGCTACGAGCTGTACCACAGCAGTACTCAACAGAAGACGTGCTGTATGTTGAAATAAGACTGTTACACTGCTATCTGTTGATTAGTAAATAATTTCAAAGGGTCAGAGCAGATGGACATTAATAATTAGCTGAAAAAACCAAAACCAGATCAATATACCAAAAAGAAAGTCTTAATTCCAGAGCATGTACGTTCTAAAAAGAATTAAAATAACCATGAGATGCTCAAAATATCTATTCAATTCCTGAGAGCTGGCAAATAAGCAAGGATATAAAAAGTATCTGAAAGAAGACAGACACAAATCACAGCTTTTTATATAATATCAGACTGAATTGCCAAGAAGAGGAAAAAAGGTACTTCCTCAAAGATAACAACAGCTTGGTCAGTAGGTGCAAGCCCATCTCCTCTCATAAAGGAGAGATCCGTATTGGGGGGGGGAAAAGAAAAGTTTTTCACTACCAACAGCTAGATGGTGCTACTAGGCAATAATAAGTATCATTTTACATAAAGTACAAGTGTATCCAAAAAAATCCATTATACGAGTAAAGGCTGTTTATTTTAATCAGAACCGATACTTTGAGAGTTGGAAGTATGACTTCAGAAAACCAACCACGGCAAATCTACTCATTCAAGACGCATGAGAAAATAAAATGGTAAACATCTAAATACAATCAGAATATGCTTTCCTGAAGCAATGTGAAGTTTGAAACATCACAAAGCTCAGCTATTCAGCCAAGATACACTAAGACTTCTCAGTACTTTCTTCTGCCAGTTTCAAAACTGCGTGCCTGAAGGACGCTTAAAAACCCCAGAATACAGAACAATACAGCAACCACCACAACAATCTGGGGAGACACAGGCACCATTGCACTGTAAGCAACCATCTTGTTAAGTCATTGGCAAAACCAAGTACAGTAATCTTTAAAATCCTTATTTGTGCCTTTTCTATTCAGATAAACCCCTTTTGGGGGGCTTCCGGATTTGATTAAAATGATGCTAAAACCATTACGTCTAGCAAAATGAAAACAGCATTTGTCTTTCTACTTTATTCCAAAACTTCAACAACAAAAATTTTTTTCTTCTTTCAGATTTCCAGCATATTTTCATTTGTACATAAAATTAAGCGTGTAAGCTAAAAAGCTTATGTATTTTAAGTTCAGCCCTAGACTGAAAATATGACTAGATTCCTCATTCCTTGGAAAATAGTTCCTGGCTTGTTAAAACAGACACACACTTTTAGCAGTTTAAATGCATACTAAGTGTCTCACAAACAAAAGTCCTACAGTAAACTAATTCCCCTCATCATCCAAAGATTTTTGGGTAATGAGCACTAGTTAATGAGATATTACAGAAGGTTTCCCCATGAGCCCTCTCTATCCATTTCCAATCATCTCCTAACACTTAACAGAAGCATCATTCCAAAAAAGTAGGGTCTGTTTTGCTTTAAAAATAAAGCAAAAAAATACTGCAGTTACTACACAAAGTTAATCTTATGTTTCCTCTCCACACAGTCCAAAACCCCTGTAATTTTATGCTGCTTTTACACCTGCGTGTATCATAAAAGAGCATCAATATGGAAGAAAACAGCACTCAGTAACTAAAACAAGACACTGAGAGCATCGCATGAAATACAGTCGGGTAAACACCTAAAGTGTTTGCTTCTAGACTGGGCTACTGCTATGCATGCAGGCAAACACCCTGCAACTGAAATGCCTGCAGAAGCAGTTCTACTCCATGTAAGACAGCAAAGTTTAAATGGGAAAAAGCTGACAAACACAACTGTGGTAGAACAAAAAGGAAGAAAAAAGTCAGAACAGCAAGAGAGTAGAATTTTTCTTGATTTTGCCTAAATTGTCCAGTAAGCACTGAATATTTCACATTGTGAGATGATACAGGAAACAACTTGATGCTGTCACTGGTTCTAGGTGACGGAAACTTGCTAGAAACTGTCAGCTGCACTTCCCAAGAGACAGATACGTTGTCCACTGTGTGCGCTGCTTCACATCTGTGCTGTGTCAGGCCCTCCTTTACATCACTTCCCCTCCCCTCCCCCCCTTTATTTTTGTTAAGTTATGCCTAGCACAAGCATTTTTAAATAACCTTCAGTCACAAAATGCAGTCAGCTACAAACACTAGTGCCATCAACTATAGCTATTGATTCAGAAGGGGGAAAAAAAAAAGATTATCTGCAACAACAGTTTTTGTTTGCACAGAAAAAGTTTTGGAAAACATGAACACGCAGGCTCTTTCCAAAAGTGGGGTTTTAGCACATCTCAGATTGTTGAGCACGAGAAGATAGTAAGAGCCGAGAGCCATCTTCCTATGTACAGCCAAAAGAGGGTTGATTTCTGTCCTATACTCCAGTTTTTCAACTTGTTTTGAAAATGGACAGAACAAGTGTCTCACGCTATGTATAAATTGACAGCTGTATTACAGAAGTCAGCCTTATCCTTCTAGAAACGACAATGACCTCTACAGGTATTTCTTCAAGCTACCACACCTTTCCTGCTGGGGTTGAAGTGTTAAGAACATCAGAAAATGTTTTTGCTATTCCAGCAGCAAGGTGAGGAAGGCAGCAGAGGAAAATGTTTCCAAGTGGGGGTTTTCAGCTGGTAAAGGGCAGCCCAGAGCTGTAATTTGGCAGGCTCGCCAGCACCCGGCTAGAAATGCCACTTTTCAGGATGGGTCACACCAAAAGCTTATCTAGTCCAACAACTTGTTACTGCCAGCAGTAAGACCAGACAGGTAAGAAAGGATATATGTGATAGCTCCCCCGTGAAGTACTCTCCAACTCAGCATGCAGAGTCCTCTTTGCTCATTCTAGCTTTTTAAATACAGCTCTTAACATTAAACATAAACATAAAGATTAAACACAAGGCAACTCTGTAATCCAATATTCTGTGTTTAAGATTCATTTTTCCTTTGCCTGAACAGTTGTTGTTCTGCGTATCTTTAATATTACATGCATCTCCTAAAACTATACTTAACCTTTAAAACTTTGAGCTCCTCCTCAAAGCCAGAACATACCTATTTCACTTCACCAATTCAGCACCAGCTGGCTATAAATATTGCAAGTCTCCACAGCTATACCTGAAGACTTCTAAGATTCATTCTCTGTATTCTTTTCAAGACCAATGATGGGTAATTTGCAATCCTCTGCAAGTGAAAAACCACAAAAGGATAGTCCTTTTTATTAGTAAATTAAGACGAACGTGTTCTAGAATCTGAGTTTTAGAAAGCCTGTTCAAGAGACATCTGGGAACTTCCTCTGGACTAAAGAAAACTTAAGTGCTATTTAATGCTTTGACAGAACGTTCAAACGGCAGTGTTTGTGGAAATTCTATATCCAGGAAGACTGCCGGCACACCGGCATCCATACCACTATGGAACAGTGAAAGATGGACAACATGAAGACCCTGACAGACCCCGAAGCAGGAGTGATGCAAGTCTGTTGGCAGATTCCTGTATGCCAGTGCACACCTAAGGGTCAGTCTCTCTCCTCATTAACATACAAACAATTGGCAGAACACTGTCTAAATAAGGACTCATTATCTTCAATACATTTTTCATGTCCTCCTGAAGCTCAGTTTGAAGACTTTTTGCACCTTTTCTTCCTCAGCTTGTTGTTCTCAAGCTTATTATTCCTTCCAATTTTCCACCGAATTTTACAAAATGAATCAGCTGCAGCTAATATGATCCTATAGTAGATTTGAACTTGCACACATAACCACTACAAAAAGAACTTGCTTTTAACGTGCTTTTCTTCACACGGCTCAGGGCCCAGATTTTCTGATCTTGAAAGGGACACGGCCAACAGGAAGTCAATCCATGCCAAGGTAGCTCTTGCTCATAAAGTAGATATAGCGGATGCATTCAGAGTAGAGATAACTTCAAAGTTCCTTCTCAGGAAGGATTTAATTCTGACAGCGTAGTCCATAGGGAGGAAGAGACCATCTACCTAAACCACTGTAATAGGACCGGAAAGCACTAACACTAGGTAAAAGTCAGTCATAGTTTCAGTTTTGATGGATTTTTTTGTTGTTCATCCCTCCACAAGATCTTTTCACACTGCATCAGAAATGCATGTCAAGAAATAAAGGTTTTAAAATTTAAATCTGACAGAGACCTCACAACCTTCACAACTAAATCCCTGCATCTGGGACCCAGCTTTTCAGTTTTTCCCAGTAATATGGGGTTCATACTTCAAAAAAACACATGCCTTGTGATCCCTCCAAACAACATACATGGAAGAACAGCAAAAATGCCTGTAATCCATAACACCAACTAAGTTTACATGCAGGTAATATCTATCTTGCAATTTTGCCAACCCTTAAAAGACTCTAAAAACCTTGAAGGTATGCTATTTTCCCCTGGACAAACAAAATGTTATTAATAACCAATCAGGCATATCCCAGTTTCATGGAACAGCCAGCCGCAACTTGCTTTTCAGAATTTTTGACAGCATCTAGAAGTCTTCAGATACAGGCTCTGAACTTTGAATATGCCACAGATCAATTCTAGCTTTTGCTCCATCACCTATGATCACTCAAAGGTAAACTTCTCTCTTACAAATATTTAGTAGAATCTAAAAACCAACATTGAAATTCTACTCCAGTAAATTAAAATGTCCATTCCGAACTGCAGAAATGCAAACCAGGATGGATTTACATAAGACTAACGTTTCACACGGAAGAAAAAAATCCAAACCACACAACAGATTACTTCTCTCTGAATTCATATAAAATTACTTACCTACTTCACAATCATCGTGCATGTCCCACTACCAAGTTGAAACAGTAAAAACTACACTCCAAAAGCCGAATCTGCTGTGCAAGATGCCTTATTTTGTAGGAATTAAATATATTCAGAAACATCAGATAACTTTCAAAGAAAGACAGTGAAGAAAACACAAAAGCCTATGCCTAAATAAAGCAAGATTTCAACAAGTTTATGCAAGTTGGACATTCAATAGGAACTGTGCTACTTGTCATCTTAAATATCCTTGCAGCTAACTGCTTTCTAAAATGAAAATAAAATTGCATATGCTTCTAATAATATATAATTACTATCAGACTTACATTGTCATTCATACAACCATGCTCTAAGGTTACAGAAGTCTAGGAAAATTTGGATCATTATCAGCTGCATCTCTTTAGAAAGAATGTCGTATCACTACTACCATAGTTCTGCATCGCATTTGTCACACTGTATAAATCCAAGCACTCCTACAACTTATATGTCACATTAAATAGTTGATTTAAAAATAATACAATGCTGCCATCACCTGCCGTTGCTGGGTTGCTGTGGAGAATGTCTGGAATGGTCTGAAGGCTCTGACCTCTGGTCAGGAGATCGTGAACGACTGCGGCGGGGCCTGTCATGTGATCGGTTGGAATGATCTGATGCCAGCGACTGAATTTCTGAAATGTCTGTTAAATAAAAGTTGTTTTTTCATGAAATGATTGTAATTAAAATGGTGGTATGACCTGCTTAAATGGAAATAAGCTTTTGCAGAGAATTTTTATGAAGATGTTAAATCTATGTTTATTATTTTAAAACAACTACACTTCATATCCCTGAAAGAACAACTGCAAGAACGGGAACTGTTTCTTTTTCTCCACTGTTTTGAAGGTGTGGATTTCAATCCCATTCAAACAAGAATCTACCCACACGACAACCCTACTCCTAAACTCTTCTCCTCCCCGCCCTCTCAGCCCACTTAGGTATTTCACATCTTCACAACAGGGAATTCTTCCCTCCCTCTGGAAATCAAGTTTATTTATACTTACCATCTCTTTCTGAAGCATTAGCAGAATGAATACTGTCAGAAAGATCAGGGACATTCAACAGCGTAGCTCTTTCATCTCGCTGAACAACCATCTTCAACTTGCCTTTTGACCTTTCTATTAGTGTTTTTGCATCTGCTAAGGACATATTTTCCGTCACTGTGCCATTTATCTGGAACAGAGTAAGAAAAGAGCAGAAAAACTTACTGAAAAACACAGTGAGTCTCCAGGAAGTTAGTGGGTTTCTGTCTGATGATATTTAGAAACAGCTAGAGATATTTACCCAATTGCCACAATACAATGGAATACCACTGGGTTTATCCAAACTATAACATAATATAGAAAATTATTTTCATCTTTCAAAGACAAAGCCTCTACCACTAATACAAAACTTCTATTATTTTTCAGTTGTTTTTTGAACCAGCATCGCTATACTCTGTGGAGTAAGGAACGGTACGTTTTTCTGCACCAACATATTTACAGCAGTATCTTAAAATAGAAATTGTTAGTATGAATTAAAACCCCCTGGGTATATTGATTTCTACAAAAATCAAAATTTAACCTGAAGGCAAGTTCTCCTGTTGCTCAACAGCACAATTTCAAAACATTACACTGTATAACTAAGCATGTAGGGCCAAAGTGTCATACGATCCCAAATGTTTTCTATTATGCATTTACAGTCGACACTATTTGTCTGAATAAGGCCTGGGGAATAATACCAAAAAGAACAAAAAACCAAAGAGGCTTTGTAATTTTCCTTTCCTTGGAGAGGTTGAGTCATACTTAAGTTTATTGATCTTTGAAATAACTCAGTAAAAACTTACACATCTACTAACCATAACTATGCTACTAAGAGAGAGCTAATTCTGAGAACAGTTTTAGCAATGAGTTTTTTCCCTTGAACACACACCACCATTTACTATACCTTCAGTACAACGTCTCCCTCCTGAATATTGCCATCTCTCGCTGCCAAGCTATCCTGTGATATTTCTTTCACAAATATGTGGCTTGCCAACCGTAGACCATACTCTTTATATAAAACAGCAAGAAAAGAAAAAAAGAAAACTGATGAAGCTGCAGTAAAAAAGCAGGAGAGGTATCTGAAGTTTTACAGCACTGCTTTACACAATTATTACGCTGGAAACACAGTGAGGAGAATGAACTTGGCACACGAAGGGCTGCAATGGAATTACACTATGGATTTACCATTATATCAATCTCTTTTCTAACTCTGCCTGTAATTACAGCTGTTGCTCAATAACTTAATTTAGATGCTACCCACAATTTTCCCTCTTTCAAAGAGGACAGACACTGAAGACTCAACTACAGTGTACGGAAGGTATGCAGCCACTGGCTACCAGATGTCAGGTGCACAGCTGGGATTTGTTTACACTACATAATACTTTACCCTTCAACACATGTACTTCGGAATATTAACACTCAGAAATACAACAGCAGTTTTAAGTTTTCAGCTAGCCACTGGTAAAACGTGCAAGCAAACTGTTAACTGCTCTGTTCATAAGAAGCCCTTAACACAACGCTGACTGAAGCAGTCTGCCTTTAAAAACCAGCAAAAGTCTTAGCGAGAATTACATACAACTTACCTTCGTTCTTCCTCGATTTCACCAGTGTTACTTTGGTAGGTTTTGTAGGCTGACTGGAAGTAACCGACCTTCTGTCTGATCTCGGTGATAAGCTCCTTTCTCTGCTAGCACTTCTATCTCTTACCCAGCTCTTCTCGTGCCTTCTGTTGGCACTAGGACCACCACGGCTGCTTCTCGGATCACGTATCTCTTCATCATAGCTATCATCCTCGTTTTCAGACACTGGTTCGGGTTCTGGTCGAGCCACTGGAATCTGAATTTTCTTCATCCTTCGTATAGTCTACAACCCAACAGTAGGTATCAGCCTCTGGCTGTGTAATGCTAATGGTGTTACTAAATGTCTGAAATAAAGTTAATCCCAAAACTCAAAAGACAACATAAAGATGTATTTGTGAACACTTCAAATTCTTGCATCCTCATTGTAAAATGCTATCCGATTAATGAATACAGGAGACTCGTCAATACAGATTACTAGAAATCTGGTTGTTTTGGGGGGGGCCGGGGGGTATTTGTTTTTAAAGTTCTTTTAGTGGTTGTTTTTTTTTTTGGGGGGTGGTGGTGGTTTTTTTTTTTACTTCTGCAAAAGTGGCGAAAAGGTAACAGCCATTGTAGCATAACATAATATTCTGTCTTCACAGAGCTGCATATCTGAATGCTCACCCTCTTTGCTTGCTTAAACCCACAAATCAGTTACTGGCAACTGCTAAAAACGTCTTTTGCTAACATGTAATCTACTGTATACTCAGTGTGTTATTGACAGTAATTCTCCTCAACTTTGAAGCCTCCCAATCTTCCAAAGCAATGTTTATGCAGGCCACGGAGGAAAGGCAGAATTCCCATCGAAAGTTCAAAGTTGGCTGGCACTATTGTAAACAGCTTTTCCAGAATAAGACCCAATTCTGTTTAGATATTTGTTTGCTAGGTGTTACAGATCTGAACCAAGTTATACCATAAAGTTTTCATTAATTGCCTTTCTCTACATAAATCTACATACCAAATACTCAAGATATTGAAAGCCCTGCATAGCTTGCCATTTTGTTTTGTGTAAGCTTTAAAGAATTGCTAAATCTACAAATGCAAACAATGACACTTTTTCACAACTTATCAAAGCACACGAGTACTAGAAAATTGTCTAGCACAAAAGCCTTTCTACAAGCCCTACAAATCTGTTTTTTTCTTAATTAAGCGACTGTTAAACATTGTGCATTTGTGTTCTATTTTTTGTAACATAAATCTCAAATTTCTACAGAAAGCTAGATTACTACCCTTTAGTGATGACCTGTATGGTTTTGCAGAGTTCAAAAGCCAACCTCCCTGAACAAGCCTACAAAATTACAGGAATTAAGATAATTATACTTCATTGTGGCCAACTTTTTACTGAGTATAAGAACTATGTTAGCGCCTGAACACTGGGTAAAGTCCTTAAGCACGTACCAGTCTCTGAAAAACTTAATAGAATTGCACTCGAGAAAGCAAAGAAATAGTAAACAAAGCTGAAAATTGAGCTTTTGGCAAACTGAGAAGAACTTCACCATAAAGAAAAGGTGTCTGAAGTATCCAGTGCCACACTACCCAAACATCATCATTCACACTTAAAAAAAAAAAAAAAAACCAACAAAACTTGAGTGACCCAAATGACAAACACATCAGGATCCTCACTTAAACCTGAAGCATCGCACATATTATTCAAGTATCTTGCATCATGCACATATCTCATAGCAGACATTACACCATTTCACTTTTGCTCTATAACTATGGAATGTAAGTAAGCTTGTATCTTCAAGACATTCACTTACAATTTTGGCATTCTTCCCGCTTTTCCTCAGCTGCTGAACAGCAAATGCATGCTCCACGTTGTCCATTGAAACTCCATTAACCATTGCAACACGGTCATTTTCTCTAGATGGAAAACATCACAACACACAGTATAAAAACTTTATGCCAAGGCAAAATATTCTGGTAACGAGTGTCCCTGAACAAACCATCTGTATTACAGACCTACTACACAAATTACAGATAGGTATCTCGAGGGCAAAAGAGCTGGGAGGTTAAGCTACCACTGACAAAGATGAAAGCCCCCAAATCAGAATCCAGGTGTAGTTTGGCACTTACTGTAGCAGTCCTTCTGCTGGGCCTCCTTTCAGCACATCAGAAATAACTATTGATGTCTCACCACTCTGAAAGTGAGGATTATCTCTTCCTCCAGATATTGCAATACCAAATCCAAATCCTGGGGCCTATAACGTAACAAAAGAAATATTTTTCACTTTCTAATATTTACATGGTTACAATTCGCATTCCTGGTCAAACATAGAAAGGTCCCATGGGATTAACATAACTTTTTGGAAGAAAGAAGCATCAATGAACCATGCAATGCTATGCAATCCAAGAACAGGACAGAGATAATAAGTAAGATAATAAATAAACAAATAATTCACTTTTAGAAGGCAGAGTTTCAGACTGACTACCCAATCTCTCGCAAGAGAAAAAATATTAAAGAGTTCCCACTTGCATTTTTATGGCCTGAGTGTCAGGTGGCCATCAGTAAGACCTCAATCTTCAGTAAGCACAACTACCGTACCACCGTGTGGAGATACCAATTCCGACCAGTATCGCTTCCTGCGACACTTTCGCTGAGGTTTCCCATTACGGTATTTACCCAGCCTGACCTCGCTCAGCTCAGCCATCGGGACCGCAGCACACAGCAGCATGACTGCAGGCTCAGTTCTTAGGAATAATACCAAGATCACTTGTACCATTAAATACATCAAAACCTTGTCAGCACTTGCAAATCATCTGCATCTTAACAAAAGTAATTTGCTTCAATCTTTTCCCTCTAGGGTGACCTGCCACTACAGCAAGGTCAATGGCTCTGAAAAGTTATTCCTGTTAGGTATTTCAGGTTATAACAGTGATGCTTACACTTCTGCCTGGAAGCAGTGAGGGTGGGAAATAAACATTACAAATATGACTGATTTGCAAACTATCTAGCTCTTCCATCACTGTCCAGAAAACACCGTCAGAAGGACATAACCATTTAAATGCTCTATTTTGCTCAAGAACTTATTCTGAAATTTTCAACTGCAAAATACAGTCACTGTATGGAAATGATCAAGTTTCAGTCAATTCCTCCTCTCCATTTCACATAGCATACACTCCTTACTGGCAGACTTATTCCTTTCTTTTTCAGATTTTTTGACAAACACTATCAAGCTTTAGCAACGAGCTTCATAACACTACAGTGACAGCAGAAGCAATACAGCAGTCTGCATCTGGCTGCAAGACACATGACATTCAGCTTTTCAGACATTAATTACTGCTCAAAAAACCTGTTTCCTATTTCCCTCAAAATAGAGGTCATAGAAGGATGGTCCAGATTTAGCCTGTAAGCAGTGAACATGACCACGCAGTATTAAAACAAAGATTTGGTAATTCACTGTTCCCAAGTTGGTTTCAGCAGTTAGCAAATACTGTTGACACATATTAAGAAAGTAAGTTGGTCTAACAAGTGTGGGGGAGTGGGGAGGGGCACACCTCACTGCTTCTTTAACATTCATTTTAATTCATTAAAGGATGACTGGACGTCTTTTCAAGATACATTCCAGCCAGATCAACCAGAAATCATGGCTGGGATTCAAGAATTACTAAGTGAAACCCTGTGCCATGCAGGACGACAAGTCTAAAGGATCACAATAACTACTTATGACCAGAGCTGAGGTTCTTCCAGTTTTATGTTTTAGATAGTCGACAAAGAATATATATAATAGCCTATGAAAATATGCAACAAGAACCCCTTTCACCACAGTAATATTTCCCCCCTCTCATGCCACTGCTTCATCTCTCAGTTTTCTATTACTCTAACAAACAGAATTTAGTTTGCACTATATTTGGGTGGAGAAGGAAAGAGATGAGAGAGATGATAAAGACATTTATGCCAAACTTCATTTAAAGTCTCTACCTTTTTTTACACCATAAACAAAAAATTCTCACAGTTCTCCACTCATTAAAAGAAATGCAATAATCAGACTAAAGCCAGCCGATACAGAAACTCACTGTAAACCTTACCTTGCTGCTTGCCATACTATTTTTTTAGAGTAGATTTGCAAACCAAATCACCAATATTAAGATGGCTAGTTTCATACTTTAACATTCTTTTCAAGAAGTTCTGAAACAATGCAGTCTCATATACAGACAGCAGTCAAGAGACCACAAGTCAGATAAAGGCTTTTAATAACAAACTGAAATCTAAAGAAATACTACAAATTAGAAAGTTCAAATCAAACCCCAAATCTTTTTTAAAATTTAAGAGCTCAAGTAAGAAACCTCCCAGTAGATCTCAGCTTACTACTTTTCATTTTACCCGGCTGCCTGCCTTGTCTTGAGAGATAAATGATAAACTGAACTACCTTCAGAAAACTGCGCCAAGCTCCTAGACACGCCTGGAAATAGTAAGATGTTGATTACTACAAATTATACATAACATAAACATGCATCTTATCTAAAATTGCTTTTTTAAAAAATATCTGCCACATCAAATTCGCCTGTCAATGTTGTAGTGAAAACAAACAAAAAAACACCAACCGTACTGTTTTGTTCTCCCACAGCAAGGCTGCACAGGAGAAGCAGAAAGGTACGTACATACCTGGTTTCTGTTCTTTGCGAGAAGGAGATAACATCTGACACAGACACACAGAACTGGAGTTCCAAGTATGAAGTAACCCACACAATTTATGAAGTGTATCATTTCTCCTTAAAGTCCTTTACACTTAAGTATATAAAAACAGAAGCTCTCTCAATGAAAGATAAACTGTTACCTGAAAAACTTTTAACTGAACTTGAGACTGGCTCAATCTTTTAAGAGCTAAGTAGCACTTCCAGGAAATTGGAAATGCAGTAAAGAAAGGGACCAAAACCTCTTGGTTAGAAGTTCAAGCTTCTCCTCCCCCAAAAAGTTCCTAGTAAATCTATTGACAATAGTGCTGGAATTCAACTACTGTGGGAAATCACAGCAGTTGGACTGCTTATAGGCTCCATTCCAGATTCTCTAAGATAGCTGAAGCAGATGGATTAAAAATAAAAAAAAAAAAAAATCAGATGCTTGACCCATATCAAAGTGCCTGAACTGACACACGTATACTGCAACTACTGTGATTAAGTATACTCTGTCCCCAATTTGAAATGACATCTGTGGAAAGTAAAGGTCATAGAAAGAAACTCTCCAAAAGAAGCGAGCAAAGCTGCATTCTTCAACAAGAACTCCCTGTGTAAAGCAGTCCGGTCTCTTCTGTAGGGCTCAACTTCCAAAGGGTAGACACACCATAGTAACCCCTTTTTAAAGGGCAGTTACAGGACCCAAACATGTTCAAACAACAAAACATGTATCTTTTCAAGGTATGTGACAATACTTCAGAACTGCCATTCATTGGTTTATAAATCACTAACAGCCTCCTATAACAACAGGGAAACATTTTAAAAATGTTTAATGCCTCAGACACTGACATGTTAAAAAAGCCAATCAGTAGACTACATATATACCTTACATAGTACCTGCTAATGTGGCTTTTTTGCTTCAGAAAGAAATTGCATACAAATGGTATCTACTTCCCTAAAATTGCATTACTACTACTAAATCTGCTTTCTGGGTTTAGAGTTTCAGCTACCTTTATGGAAGCCAAGGAGAGGTAAAGGAATCCTACTCTGCCACATACAGGAGCAATGGAGTTATAGTAGAGAACAGCACAGGCTTAAAACAAAGCAAAACTATCAGTACTAGAATTACCAACAAGACAAAAATCAGTCTCAAAGTAGGAGTAAACGTAGTCAAGAATATTCTACTTATCTTTGCTAACACACAAGCCACCTAACAAACTACTTTCATTTTCCCCCTATTTTTAAGACTGTTGATCACCTACTCTAATAGAAGTTAGTGGTCCTTACTCCTTAAGCAGTTCTGATCAAATACCACTAATGAAAGCCAATTAAAATGGGAAAACAAACCACAGTTACATAGTTGCTTCGGGGCACTGGGAGGGACAACAGATCTGCTTGCCATTAAGCAGGTACTTGGGCAGAGATAAGAGTTGATCGAGGCTGACAACAACTCCAGACCTTGCCTCTCCCAGGGGGACTTATTAAGGTTTTCAACAAAATTATTCTAGGTCCCTTTCTTCCATGACTTGTCTAGCCTCATTTCTGAGGGCAAATACTGACAGAATGTACAAAAAAGTTTGGTGAATCCCAGGTGCTTTGCAAGCATACCAATAAAACAGGAAGCCAACAACAGGAGGCCTGAATTGCACCTACCCTGTAGTTCAGTACATGTTAAATGTCATTAATTCCATCACTCACAGCCAGTTCACTGCCCTCAGCTACGCCAAAATCAGAGAGGTTTTTTAGCGTGCCTCGCTAGAGAAAGCAAGTCCAGTTCTTCAAAATGTTTTTTTGTGTGGCTGACAGTAGACGGTCTCTAGCACTTCTGTAGCTCAGCCAAGTAGAGCAGATAAAACTCACAAAGAAAACATTCCACAACCACTGAGAGTGGCATTTCGAGCCTATTCCAAATCTATTAACCTGTAGATATCTTTGAGGATAAGTGAGATCTGGATGCATTTCCTTCCAACTAAACTGAAATAACCTCACGTGCTTGATAATCTAACACTACAAGAATGTCACAAATAAAAAAGCAAAATCGAAAACCCCACAACGAAATATGCAGTCACTCTCCTAAATCCTCTTCGCAGTGCTAAGGATAAATTCCAAGCACCAATTTGCTTAACGTTAGCGTAAGAGTTTTGGTTTTGTTATCTGGCAAATGCAAAATATTGTTTGTTTTTAACTGGCTAAATTAATGCTACTGTTATTAACAGTATATGCCATCAGCTTTCAACACCTAAATAAGAGATACTTACTCTACCACAAAACTGTTAAACCAGTAGTTATCAGAAGTTTGGCACATAAAACATGATTATCAAAACTATAGTCAAATCACACTTTCATTTCATACCACACAAGGATTTCTGATTACGCTGCAAGCACAAAGACATGACTTCTAATTCCTACTTATTTCAAAAATTTTTTTCAAGGTAACACCATATTGCAGCATTTCATTACTCCTCTGCAAAACGACTGAACTTGTTATTTTAAGGTCTCACTGAAGTTACTGCTCCACTTAACCAGAAAGATATTCCCTTCAGGAGAAACTAAGCTATCACCAGGTCTACTAGCCAACCTCGTATTGGTTGGCTGTAACAAATTGCTGTAGTATTTTGTTTGGTTTTGAACAGAGGAGTACTGATTTAATCAGTAATATGAATTAAAAAAAAATGAACTTTACACAGGTTCCAGGGATGACTGGACAGCTTCAAGAGAAAAATGCAATTACACATAATCATACAAGTATTACTTTTTGCTCGAGAACTTCTTGACCTAAAAATTGTTGGAAGAGTAGCCTAGGTAAGTACCACTACACATTTTTGGTTTTACTGATTCTTTTCTTTCAGCATGCAGTTGCAGTTAAGCGACAGGGTACTTGGTTAGACAGTATTCTGGTCAAACAGCATAAATGTTCTCTTCTTAGGAGGGCAGGTACTAAAATGTTATTTTGAATCAGCAACATTACACCCATTAGAATAAACAGATAATAGGTCTGTACAGAGAATTACCATTTTGTCTGACCAGCTGATCTATACGTACACATCTTTAGTCACAAAGGTCCATTCATCTGATCAATGCTACAGTTCTAAAATGCCTTGATTCTATGCTGAGGAACTGACGACAAATTATGTAACTTGCTCCCTTGAGAAAAACTCTTGTGCATCTCCCTTTTGTTGGAATGAATATAGCTATCTGGGCCATGATTCCACGGTCACTTTAATACTAAGCTACTGCCAGAAACAGCATCCCACCTTGTTCTGACTTCCCTAAGCGATTCATTCCTTATTGCCTCCTCTTATACAGCTTCACAATAGCAACATCAGAAATCAATTTACTTTAAGAGTAACTCAAGTAAGAGGAGCCAGTTTAAATGTAAAATTGTCTTTCTACTCACTGGTTCCTAGTACACATTCCTTTGTGTAAGGTGCACATTCTGACCACCCAAAAAATCACTTTTTTCAGCCACTAATTTAAGAAAGAGGCAAACAAATGCAGCGGTTACGAACGCATTTATTTAAACTTGACTACACTGGTTTATGCCCCTGCAAAAAAAGTTTTAAAACACTTAAGTATAGTTACAATGCAATCATTAATGAACACTGAAGATTTTTAACTGCTTTCAGTTACATACAGAAGTAATTTAAAGCTTTGTTTCTGGCATGGTTATTTGTAGGCAGGCTTAACTCTGAAACCCAACAAACAAATACAGCTACTATCAAATGGAGCTTTTACAACACTACTAAATTTAAACAAGGGAATATGACAGTTTCCTTTTCTTTTACTTCCTGACATCTGGCTTTTTCCTATTGTTTTCAAAAGCTACCAGTATCCTGCATTAAGCACACACAACCAATTGTACGAACTTACCCTGTGAAGAGTCACTGTGTGTTGTTCCCATATAGCTGTTTCTTCCATTGTTGTGCTCTAAGGAGGAAAAAAACCCAAAGATTAGACCTCACTGTCAAGAGCTGTACTAAACCACTGTGTAATACCACAAACAGAAACTTACACTCAAAAGGAACATTAATATTCATATAGAATACCTACAGAGAAGTAGGGCTGGCTCATTTGTTACACATTTCCTGTCTTTATATGTCACATCTGAACTTCCTGTGCTCCTAGGGAAGGGGGGCAGGGGGAATAATAGGCAAAATAGACTTCTAATTGTTATATATTTCAGAACTTGAAGTTATGAAGTTTAAAGGGAAGGACTACAAAAAGCATGTGTGATGTAGGTTCTCTTGGTTGCTCACTAATTGTACAGTAGGTAAAGGTGGTCCAAGGCTCACTTTCCATTTTCCACTGTGATCAGTCGTCTTTATATTCTAACTTACATATTCATACTTTTGTGAACATTCTCTTTTTGCTTGTTTTAACTATATGTAGATTACCGCTAATTCATGAATGCCCAGGTACAGATTATATTACCTGTGCTACTGTATCATGCATACAGGTCACATTTAACAGACTCCCCAGTTTAGCACAGGCCAATTTCTTTGAACAGTAGCACTGCACAAACAAACAAGGTCCCCTCTAAGAGAACTAGATTAAACAGTAACATTATGACAATATTTACATATCTGCATTTCTGCTTAGAAAAGCAGGCACTTTGCACTACTTAATGTGCCACGACCACCAAATATTTGGAAAGGGGGAAATCGTGTGAGGGAGGAAAAACTAGCACAGCCAAAGGCTTGAAAACAAGCAGAAAGGCAGCAGGAAATCCACAGCGAACAGCATGAAGTCCCCCGCTATCCTGCTGCTAGATTTTCTGCTTTTCCAGAGAGTGCCCAGTGTTTTGCTCCATACCCTACCCTCCCATAAGCAAGCAATCCACTAACTGAAGAGCAGAATCAGAACATGAACATCTCTGCAATACGGGAGTGGGGGTTTTTTGAAAAGTGTACTTTACTCAATTTGTTTCAGTTACAGAAGCTAAGTGACTACAAGCACTCCTAACTTTTAATCCATTTCTCTATTGTAATACCGAACAGGAGCAGGCCTGTTTACTCTCAACATTCAATACCTCTGAAAACTTTATCCAATTTCATAAGATCAGAATTTGCAACTATGTTTAAAAAGAGAGTTCTCTTCATGACCCAAAAAAGCTGTGGGTTTTTTCCCTCCACATTCTGTGCTTTAATTTCAATGCTTAGGATGTGCTACATTACTGCTCATTTCTCTTTCAGGGTTCACTTCTCCTGAAAGTGTTGGTGCAATTTAATTGGGCTATATTTCATTCAAACAGCTTATTTTCCCCTCCATTCAGAACCAAATGTTACTCCCTTGTATTACAAATCGATTCAACTCTACTCCAGAATTAGATTATTTTTCTCCAGCTTTTTTAAAGTAGACCAAGTATGTATTAAAATAGTAACAATTTACACACACAAAGCCATCTTCAAAAAAAACCCGGAATGTTTTGCTTGCTAAACGGTTAATGAATACTGATTTTCTTCCCTATTTCTGATGCTCTCATTCTGTCTTAGTTTTGGCAAGAGCTTCTTAGGCTAAACATTTCATCAACAAGTGAAGAATTATTTCTGCAAGTAAACTTCTAAAAGAAAAGGCTTTAAGTAGCTCCTGTTCAGAAAAAGGTGCAAAAGGAATCCAATAAATGACTGCAAAAGTCACAATTCACATTTTACTTTATATAGGCTGCCTCATTTCTATCCACAATTATCAAAAAAGCTAACCCGACTGGTTCTTTTATTACATTTGTCCTGGCAGCACTGGACAGGTACACACGCCATCGGCAGCCAGAGGCACCCGCACACGGCACAGTCTGAGCTACTTGGCTAATGAGGCACCAGATTTCAATGGCCCCAAGTTCTTGTGCCTCACTGTTGGAGCTTGGTAAACACAGCACAGTGCAAAGACACCAGCTGGTTCTGGCTAGGGCAAAGACTGATAAAACCCAGTTTAACCAGCTAAGCACTACTCCTGCTGAATCTGGGAGAACCGGCAATCCCTGAGTCAGAGCACGATAAGGTAACTAGAACAGCTAAACGATGACTAAGAGACTTGGAAATGACCTATGTAACATGCTTCTGAGAACTGTGAAAAGACTTACTGCCCGATAAAAAAAACCAAGATAACCCGCCCAAAAAAACACCCACATAAACTCACTAGCCTTTCTAAAACCAGACAGGGTGCTCACTGCGCAATCTACTGATAGGGGCTGCCTTTTTAAATGCCTTTTTCTCTTCTGTAGAAATTCAGGTTTTCCATTTTCTTTGCTTGTTCTTCTCCCTTTTCTTGCTTATACTATCTCCTCTACTCATCTATTGCTATCACTTCCCTTACATTTTACTAATACATTCATTTCAAATTCACAAGACTTGGAAACATCAAATATCCATTAGTTAGATAGCAAACCAAGTAGTATGTTATTTTCATTCTTTCTGCATGCCCAAACAGTCCAATCAAGAACAGCAAAAACAGTTCAAAGGCAGCCTGAGGTGAGCTGTTGGCTTCAACACAAGCCGCTTATGTGCTTTAGTTTCTCATCTGTGAAGAACTGCGTTCACTCACAGAAGACCGAAGTTCAATGAAGACCTGTGAAGGTACTCATCCTACTAAGCACTGACAACTGAGGCAGAAGAACTAGTTCGTGCTACCATCAGCTGAGATCCCTGCTGTGATGCTGCTCTTAAACCATACTCACAAAACAGTCTATTTTTTATGCAACATTTGAGTTTCAGGATTTTTCTAAGGTCTTAATCCCCAAGTCTTCAGAAATGGCAAACACTGCTTGTATTAAAGGAGTGGGGGCAGACAGCGTAGGTCCGCATTGATGATGCCAGCCCTGCTGGTGCCAAGCTGGTTATCTGGGGTACCATTACCCACCACCGACTTAAGAGGAAATCAAAGTCACTCTGTAGAAACTGAGAACTATGTACAGCATAACACCCCAGAAACTAGGAATACGTGAGAATACTAAAACGCTACAGCCTAGGGTTAGAATAACTTAAAGACCATTAAGTATCTTTGAAACTCAAATGAACAACTGACAGCATTTGAACTTTGCTAACTCCAGATACTATGTCTCCATTAGTGATGTATTAAGAATAAAAAAAATAGGAAGAGAATAGAATGACGGCATCATGACTTCAGTGTTGGAAAAAAGATTTATTTCATGCTTATGCTTTATTAAAATGAAGTTTCCTTATGCTCATCTTAAACACCCTCACACAGACAATTAGTAGCATTCCCAGTTCTGTATATGGCAAGTGCATGTGTTTGCGGGTTGGGTTCTTTTTATTATTATTTAAAGGATGAAGTCCTACATGAAGTTGCGATTCATCAATATGGAAGTTAATGCAACTTATCATTCGCTCAGAATCTTGGAAATAGCAAATCCTGTTCAAATCTTCCATCTTTGAAATAGCCCAGAGATCTAAACATATCAAAGTATTTTTCCAGAAAGCTCCCTTTGTGTGCTACAAGGGTCCTTTGAACAATAGCAAACATTTTTTGTTCCCTTTCTTACCACATTTCTTCCCCGTTTCTCAAAGGCTAGGGTTTTCATTCTTCTGCTTTGAAAAAATGCCTTTTCTCATGCAAGCCTTTTACCTTTGCACACATGCATCTTGGCACATGCACACATACATAAGATTGCATTTTCCCAAAGGACTAATTTTGTACTTATGCATCAGGATTTTTCATTCAAGCACCCTGGAGAGGAAAAAAAAACAAAACCAAAAAAAGAGGACTTCACTGGCTACCAGTTTGAGCAATGTTGTCATGTTTGCAAATAACATTGCTCAGTTTAGCTCCACTGCAGCTGGAAAATCTGTTAGCAGCAGCAGCACTGGAGTCACCCACAGGCTTGAGAAGACAGTTCAAGTTCACATTTGGAACAATTCAAACAACAGCCACCGGAATTAGTATTTTACATCTAGGATAACGTAAGATTCTTGAGGATTTTTACTTCTTTTGATTTTTACACCTAGAGGAAGATCCCAGACTAAGGCCAAAGCTCCTACATGTTCTTGAAATCAAAGCCAGCATAGTTTCTCAATGTTTCTTTGCAAGTCTAGGGGGACATACTAAAGGAATTATCTGTCTTAATTGCTTTTCATAAGAAGCTAAGCACATCAAGAATGACAAGTTAAGATTTTAAGCAATTGTCTCCTCAATCATGATCAAGTTTTTTCAAATTAGTTTTCAATCACCTTATTTCTCAGTAAAATTCAACAGTACTTTCCTATAAATAAACAAACAAGTGTTAAATATCTACTGTTCTTACATGTTTCCACACATTTTTCACTACATTTTCAGACAAAATCATATTTAGGTATCTACCTTAGAACAGGCAGGCTTTCAGATTTTTCCTCCAGCCAACATGTCAGTAACCTTACCACGGGCAACAATGAAGTACTTTCCGTATCTTTACAAACCCAGTTTTGCAGGTCAGCACTAACAGCTGTCCTGCAGACAATAAAATGAAGCAACTACTTCTGCTAGCTCAGGGGGCATATTGTTTCTATTCTCTGCAAAACACAATAGAAAGGAAAGCTATCTGTGACAGATCCAAGCCCCTGCTCTAACCCCTTCAACCACAGCAAGCAAACTATAAGAAACTGAATGACCAGATCACAGACTTAACCAAAGAACACAACCTTTGCTCCAAGCCTGCAGCCTCATGTTGTAGCTTTTGTGTACATCTTATTGCCAATAAAATGCTGACAGCTAAAAGCATTCCTAATTGTTCTGAGAGAATTGTTAACAACCTTGAGAAACAGTTGTCTCATTCAAGACATGAAAAAGGGAGAAGGAAGAACAGTCTCTTCAGAAGGACACACAAGACATTCATCCACTTTACCTTGCTGTATACCTATTTGGCTTCTAAAATTAATTCTCAATTATTCTTGAGGAAGTCCACCACCAGTAGGATGCTACTGTACTTCTCAGTTTTAAAGGTTAAATGCAGAATCAATAGATTTCGACTGCACTTGTGGAAACAAATTGAAAGTGCTTATCATAACAACTAGCATTTGCAACTTACAAGTTTTCAGCAGGTTTGTTTGCTATCTAGGGGGTGATATTTACATTCACTTCAAGAAAATAAATCAAAGCCAATATCCAGAACAAACAGCTTCCTGAGGAAGTTCAGAAAAGAAAACTGAATCCTCCTCAGCCAGCCCAGAGCAGGGAATGAAGAGGTGTCTTCCCTACACACAGCATCTTTCAGCATTCAGTTGGAGCAGCGTGTTGTTTCCAACACTGACCAGGAAGACTTCCTACCTTTGTCCTTGCCTAGTTAAACTACAGTTATCTTATATTCCAACAGATTCCATTCCAATGGTCTTACCACAAAAGTCTTCCAATGATTGGGGAAAAAAATAATAAAGAAAAATCTGACTTTTCTAAACAGCTGTTCCCCTGCAATTAGGACAATGAGGACAAAACCCTATTATCAGACTGATTTTATCAGCTGAAATGAGACCTCTGTCTAACGTAGTCTGTATATAACATATGCAATGCACCGCATCTACTCTACAGAGGACCTTAGAGATACCTGAGCTGTTTCAAATACTGGCAGCCAACTACTGGAGCAAGCGTAGCTGAAGAGGAGGGTGCTCAGAGGCAGGATAAACAGCAAAACAGCACACCGCCCACAGCTGAAGATGGCTGTTTGCACACAGAACCACAGCATCCCTGTACTAGCCTTTGCAAGCAGCCTGCATCGTTGTTTTTCACTCGATCATCACTCTTTGCAATGAGCAAAGGCTGTTTCCCTGAACATATTTTTGGGAAAAGACTCAAGAGAGACCAGACCAAGCAGCTCAGGGACTGCTGCAGAGACAAATAACATGCACCTGATGCTACCCGATTATCTGTTTTACACAAATGCTATGTGGAAGAGAAATCACCCACTAAAGAATTCCTTTTTGAGATCTGTATATAAAAAAAATATCTTTAATCACTGAAACATAGAAGCTAGTCTTTAGTCTCACCTTCCATCTGAATGTACATCATGGAAGTGACATCGACCATCTATTTTGGGAACAGAAATACTAACCTTATTCTTTCAAGCAGATGTACTAAACACCTAAAAGTAAAGTAGTGGGCATAGTTTGGGGTTTTTTTCCCCCTATTTCACACACTGCACAGGTCCCAAGCTCTAGTCAAGAGTTCCACTCCTCCAAAAACACTCGTCTATATTCAACAGGCTACCTCACGAAAAGACAAGACACCATTATTAAAGCTTGTTTTCAGATGAAAATGTGTACTCCAAGTTAAAAAAATATTAATAAAGACACATTCTCAACACTGCATGTTAACAAAATGAACTTAATTTTACTTAGATCAATCTAGAAATACAATGTCTTTACTACAATGGTACATACCTACTGCCTGGACAACAGAAGTCATCTTTACATCATGAACAGATATCTTGAGAAGAAACACTGGGACTAAATTTATATTTTTAATAATATCTAGGTTGTTCCACCAGTCCACTCAATTTCCCTGTGCTTCCACAACCACATACTGCTCCATGGGACACTACCTTATTAAACACAATTTCCACTGCTTCCTGCTCTAAAATTCCTAAGATTACTTGCTATATTTTGAACACAGATGCTGTATATATCTAAAAACATCCCTTCTGCCAGTTTTTCTGATGAATTTTTGTGCAAAGCTTTTTTGCTCAGATACTTTCGCTGAGACTTCTGGGCACCAATCTCTCCAAACTAAAAAAAAACCTGCTAAGTACTTAACTCATCCCATCCATGTAATACCCAAATTCTTTTTTAGCATGACTCACTTTTCCAGAATGACATCTCAAGTCCAAACCTCACACATCACAGACAGCTCTTTGATCTCCCATGGTCATAAAACCTTTTTTTTGTCGTTGCTGCTGCTCAATACAAAAAACAGTAGACCGTCCTTCCAAAAAAGCTCTAAACAACAACAGCATGCAGAAATTTTGGGGGGGATATTCAGTGCAATAATTCAATACTGGATTATAGATCCAGTTACATCTGAGTATATATAAAAGGGTTTATGATACAGGCCTAGTGAATACTATTATTACCCAACAGGAGAAGGCTGACACTCAGGATAAGAAGGCAAAACAAACCAGAAACTAGGAACCAAATGCAGATAGATCTCAAATGATCTCAGGTCAAGTTACTTCAGATGAAGACTACCACTCAAACACCCTGGTAACAGTATCAGCCGGCAGCTAAGCAATGCTTACTAGTTTCATAATCTCTAAGGCGTGGGAAAACTATGCTTTAGTATTTGGGATCCTTGTCTGGTTTGCTTCTTTCCATTTTGCTTTCCAGCTGGCAGTGAAATCATGTAGGATCACAAACTCCAAAGCGCTGGCAAGTAGCGCCTCACAGATCACTACTCCCAGCCAGTATGACAGCAAAACAGAACCAAAATCACAACAGAACAGAAAGGCTAAAAAAGCAAAGTGGTAAGCCATGTTACCCCTCCCCCCAGGTGATGTTGCCAAAGGGAAGCACAGATAGCTTGCCATTTGCTTTTGGCTTTGTTTTGTTTTAAGTCATTTCTCTGCCATGCTGACCTAGGTCAGTATTATTAGGACATGAAAATTCCAAAATTAAGAGTACAGTTTTTAATATGTAATGAAAGTATTTATCTTGTCTTTATTTAAAGATCAACTTTAGCTCCAAAGACTTTTTCCCCAAAACTAATTTCAAAACCAATACCCTCAAGAAACTTAATGTAAAATTAAAATATTTAACTCTCAGGATACAACTTGAGAAGAACTTCTTTCAGCACAAGTAACTGCTTAAGCAGCACATACTGCACTCCTACTAGCATCCATCCTCAAAAATATCCCTCTCCCTCGTATTATGCTTGTGCAAGTGTGGTCATTATGTGGTCATTTCTACGTGTATCAGCTCCCCATCAGTTCATCTCAACACCACGAGAGCAGCTGCCAGTGGCACAGTTTGTAAGCTAGCCCTGTTAAGGCAAGAGCTCAAACTACAGCCTCCCACCACAGTAAAACAAGCTATACTGAAGTACACAATGAAGTTCTTTAGGTGTACGCAGCTGTGACCACAGTTTCACAGCAACCAACACAACCTGGAATGGGAAATTCCAATCAGATATTACCTGCTCAGGTGCTTTGTTTTAAAACTAAACTGTGGTACAGGCTGCCAAGGGAAGCTGTGGAATCTCCATCCCTGGAGGTGTTCAAGACTCAACCAGACAAGATCCCAAGCAACTTGCTGTAGCTGACCTTGCTTTCAGCACGGGGCTGGACTAGATGATCTCCAGAGCTCCCTTCTGACCTCCCTGTTCTGCAATTATTCTATAAACCAGATTTAGTGAGAACTGCTTTGAGCAGAGGGTTGAATTAGCTGATCTCTAGAGTCCCTTCCAAATTTAATTACTCTGTGATTCTATATAAGCCACATTTCCAGCACATTCCTGAAACCAAATCCAATCATCCAACTGTAGTCAGTCTCCATCCCTGCTCTTACACACAGCTCAGTGTTACTGTTTCATTGCTTGGTTAAGAACCTTAGTTGGAGCTCTTCCAGGGTTTTTTTCCCCTTGGGGGGGAGAAGAGCACAGTACCAGTACCACAGAAAACGAAATTGTACTTCATTAGTTCTATATAAGATTCAGGCTTATGTACCTGACCATTGCTTTTTAATTAAAAAATACAAAGCCAAAATGCACACAAGTGCAAGATACGGCCACTAAAAAACTACCAACATGAAGTTACACATCAGAGCAGCAATCAAAGCATTCAAGCACCTCACTTCAAGCCAGAATGCCTCCTACCTTGTTTCTAATCCAGAAAATCAACCCAGTTACCAAGCACTGCACCGTATCAATTTTCCATCCATACACTGTGAAGATCTGTCAAATGAGAGCCTCAGGATAGGCAACAGTATCCCACGGAGATAGACCAGGGTTATTTTCCCCAAGATACTACTCAAAGCTTTCAAGTATTAATCAGACCAAACACAAATTTAAGGGCCTTGCATGACAGTTCAAGTTACAGATGCAGAATTATGGCCTTGACATCTTCCATCTTGACAATAAAATACAGCACATATAGGCAACAGCACATATAGGTTAATTTGCCCTTAAAATATCTGGGGCTGGTTGGTTGGTTGGTGTTTGTTTTTTAAAGCCCACACAGCCACAACAAACCAATACATTTCAAGGTTAATCTACCAAATCCTTCTGAAATTAAGATTTGAAATGCAAGTACTCTAAAAACACACTGCCTTTCACCTGGTAGAAGACACCGACAACTACTCTTCTTGCTGCAGAATTCCATGGGGTTTTTTCCCTAAAATTTCCCCCCCAAAATTTTAGAAATATGTTACTGTGTAGTTGGATTTTTTCTTTCATAGGTACAAAATTTCTTACTCTGAATCTAAACCAACCCAAAATTTCTTACTAAAAGTGGGTAAGTGTCCTTCCCTACCCTAAACAACTACACACACAGATGGCATTTCTCCCCACCCCCAATTTGGGTAACTGTCAGTTAAGAAGATTCAATTTTAGCAGTCACATGGCTGCTAGAGCATCTGCAGAACACATTACAAGGCTAAGCTCACACTAACTTGATACATTCAAAGGAAGTAAGTTAGAAGCCATGGATACAGATAGGCAGGAGCTTCTAGAGAAGGAAATGGTGAAGAATGTTGAATATTACAGCTCTTTGAAAAAGAGTAACTTTGGTTAGAAAGTTGTTACTTTGGAGTGACTTTGGAGTAAGGCATCAATAATAACAAATAGCTTGGTTTAAAAAAAGCGCATAACAGAACATAACAGGTTTAGTGGATTTGGTGTTGTTTGGGTTTTGGGGTTTCTAAGTGCAGGCTTGCAAACTGAATTTAAAAAAAAAAAGTACAAGTAGTCAATGGGAGAGAAAGAACAGGAATCAGAGCAGCATTGCAGTACCCTGCTGGGCAGGAACAGACATCAGATCAGGAAGGGAGGGAGGACAAGGTAACAAACACTACCATAGTGATTAATGTTAATGTGTCCGAAAGGCTCATTCGCCTATCAGCAAAGAAAACATTCCTGAACTTTCTTATCAGGCAAGTATGGCAAGTCAAAAGCACATCATTTTGCCTCAGCAAAAAGGACTACCCCCATCCCACTAGCAGCACCTAGCTTTGTATTACTTCACCATGAAATGGAGTACGTACTTACCTAGTTTTCCAAAACTATCTTGAATAAAGGGAAGAGGCATCTGTTTAAGCAGGCACAATCTTGTAACTTTGACAGTTTATTTCACAACAATTGTCTCTTAGTCTCTCTATTTATACACAAAACATGGGTCTACTCCACCATTTTCTTCCTGAAAAACTTCCCTTTCTAAAAGCCAATACATTAACTAAGTGATGAAGAAAAAAATAAAATAGCATGCTACGATTGTCCTTACATCCAATTACAAAACTGAGTAATACAGCACTGACAGAACTCAAAACTAGGTAATGTTGCAAGTTGAAGATGCAGAATAAATAAAAAAACATAATAAAAAACATTAGTCAATACTACCAGTATTTAAATGCTGAACAATGTAGTGCAGGAGGAGACCAGTACTTTCCTTTTTTGTATCAAGTTGTTACATAGCATTCAGTACCCCACAAACCGATGAACTCCCACATCCCAATGAGCATCTTCCTACACCTCTTTTAAGTGCTTCATTTTCATCAGCCCTTTGCACCCTTTTCTTTAGTGTCCATATAATATACATTCATTAACATTACCCACTACCAATAACAAGAATTTCAGTGACTTTTAAAAGTTCAATTTCAAGAGCGGTGGAAAGGGGGTGAATGTAGTCTAAGAAAAAGGATGGTTTATTTCAGTTATTGTGTGAACCTACTGAGCAGGTGTCCCACAGTGTTGCAGAGGCAAGGCATAGAAGCCAGAGGACCAAGAAAACTCTCCTGTAGGAATGAGTATAATGCTTAAAACAGGACCAGCAAAAGCCTAAACTTAAGGCTACTCCCATCTTCAGGGCAAAGTATCTCCTTTATTTGCAAAGCTACTCTGAACTGAATCAAGAAATCAGTCTGGCATTGGTGATGGCTTTCCCAAGGTAAAAAAAAAAAAAAATAAAAAAAAAAGGGAGCTGGCAAGAAGAGATGCTAATAAAACAAGAACAGCAGTCTTTTCTGGTGGGTTACTCACTGACTACGAATGTAGAAATACCACCCATCCAACAACATACATGCCATCAGTTCTAATCCTAGGTGCTTTAGTAGGTAACAAAACAATTGCTTATTTACAGCCAGTTAGTGAGTGGGATTTTTTATTATTTTTTAACTTAATCCTGGTTATACTATTAGGTATTTGAAAGATATGGATGTTTCTTTTCAGAAGGCAAGAGAAGAATCTTTGTTACCAGAGTAAGATTTACAAGCTTGTTTTATGGAAAACATGTATTTTTCTACCTTCCAATTTATTATCCTTTCCCTTTTCTAACTGATCTGCTTCCTTTTCTTCAGGAGTCATGACCACTAGCAAGCACAAGAGAAAATAACAGCAGCTCCAGAAGAATCAGCAAAGCAGAAGAACCAGCAAGACATTTCCACACTTCTCTTTCCCTTCCCGTAAAAGGACATACAGCAGCAACAGGGATGTCCCTGCCACCCAAAACAAACCAGAAATATCTTTTTACTGCCATCTTAACTCCTCATCTTCTTAAAAAGAAGCAATGAAACCAACTCCATTGGGGAGTCAAGACTGGACAAGAGGCAATAAAAGCCAGCCTGAGATACCACCCAGCTCCAACAGCTGCCCCAGCCACAATCCTCCTCTTTGACTCCCTACTGGCAGCAATCCCACCACTGCCTTGTACTGTACCAGAGGTCCACAACCCTTTCCAGTTTGCAGACCTCTTAAGAAAAGTCAGATGCAAACCACCGTATGTTAAACAGAAGCTAAGAAAAGCAAGCCTCAAGCTTTTTTTAAAAACAGCATGATCTGGGGGGTTTGGGTTGGCTTTTCTTTAGTAGACTGCATCCCTACCCCCACTCCAAATCACCACAAATTCCTATGAACCCCAGGCTGAAGTTTTACTCTAGCCATTTCCCATGCACCAATGCAGGAGACAACACCCAGTCCCCTTCCCTCCCCTTCTGAAGGCAGGGCAGAAGTCACTAGAACAAGATGACAAAGTAATTACTGGACAAGAGGCTTTACACAGGCTTCAAATTAAACTCTGTAGGTATTCAGATTTACGTAACCATCGTGCCTTTTCCCATCCCACTCTGCAGACATACAGCTGGGATTTCGTCTTTCCTGTTTCCACATCAAAGCAGGGGAAGGGACGAGGGAATTCATCAACATGCTCATGAGCATTAATTGCTGACCAGATGAGAACTACCTAACAGTATGTTGCCTTTATACATACAAAGCAAAACAGTGTACTTCCCTAAGACACTCTTCTCGGGAAGAACCATTTGGTAGACTTTCAATTATTCTGACCATTGCACATGATCTAACAGTGGATTTTAACATAAAACTTAGTAAGCAAATTTAGAAAGCTTCCTAAGTAAGGAACTACCAAAGCTAACAATCTTTCAGCTCAAATAGCTTCAAGGCCTTTCTTCCGCAGTTCTTCACCCTCTACTTCCAGCTGAGCATTTAAGGTGATAAAAAAAGCCAAGGTGTAACTAAAAGGACAGTTCCATCAAAAGGAAAAAAGCCACACCCAGAAAGACAAAGGTTAACCTTAAAAATTGTCACAAAGCTACTTTCATATTTACATCAGCAATTGAAAATAAACTTCAGTGGAACAAACTGCCTCACCAGCACCTCTAACCACAAGACACTAACTTCTCTTCCCACAATTTCAAGTATATCAAGTTTACAGGATTATATTCTTAACCAAAACTGCATCACATCCATTCACCACCACTCCGGAATGCACATTCTCAAACAATCAAGAAACCTACGTGGGCAGAAATGATCAGGGCTATTTGAAAATGTGTGCTGTGCTTCTACCACAACTGCATCTTCTAACTACCTAGAACTCTATTTAAAAATTGAGACTTTGGAAAACCAAAGCCCTTAAACAAGGACAAACTCCTTCCTTTTTGAAATTTGTTCAAAACGATTGTACTTCAACTTAAAAACTATAACCTGACACCCTGGTTTGCAAACTGAAAATTCACTCAAGTTTACACCACCTTTACCTCACCGCTTTATTGCTCCAGCACTCCTTGCTTCTCGTGATATAGAAAGCAGCTCCATTGAGCTTCTACATTCTGAATGTAATACACTCTAATAAAATAACAAAAGGTTACAGAACACAGGAAATAACTAGTGTAGAAGTTTAAGTTTTCCTGTGTTACTTTGCCTCTTTAAGCTTCATATTCTAAAGCAAATAAAAGCTTTAGAGTTCTTTCAAAAGAGAGAAAACTCACTTGAGGAGAGACAAAGTTCAAAAAAAAGCAAGAAAGCAAGATAACAGAAATCCCACTTAGCTGTATTTTTCCCCTCTGCATATATTTGTTCACATTGCTGCATATTAGCACCATTCCATTCCACACAAAGTAATCAACAGCAGAAGTGCATCCACACTCTTGCCCTACTTCAGCCAGCTTCCTGACTCTTGAGGGGGATGGTACACATCAAAATATGTCATTTAATTCCACAGCTAAACTTAAGTCCTTTCAAGAGCAGAATTTCACTCCATTTTTAGTTTTTGCACTGCACTCTTGCCCTTGGCTGTTTTTCACCACCAGAAGACCAAACATCAGGTGTGTTACTGGTATCTGCAAGTGAAGAACCAGAAAGTAATTTTTGTAACAAGACAGAGTCTTTTTTGGGCCTTCGATAAATCATTAATGTAGTTTTAGGACTGCTGCATGACCTTTTCTTTAAAAAAAAACCCAAACCTTTAAGCTGTAAGAAATCAATACAGAAAAAAAATAATTTACTTTTCCCACTCCACCCCTGCCTTACATCCTGCAGCTACATAGCAAACTCGGGACATATTTTAGCTGCCCAATCCTGACAAATACATCATAAATTGAACACATTAACGTTCCATAAGCACATACCAAATATCAGCTTGCAAGTAGTGGTGCCATTTTTCCTTGACAGCACACTGTCAACTTAGGAGTCTGTGCTCCCAAGCCATATTTACTCTCAAAAGATCAAAGACGTGCATTATCATATCAATAGTGCAGATTATTGATGCACATACTTAATATATTTAAATATTGAGACCTACTGCACTGCAACACTTCACACAAGTGTAAAGTTTCCACAGGGTTTGACTTTATCTTCCAAACTGGAGAGAAGGCTGATGCAAAGCATTAGGTACAGCACAGCTTAGTATGACTATTTCAAATAGTCTATAGTCCCACATACTTACACAGTACACATCATTTCATCAGTATAATTAAACACAAGCATTTTACTTAGAAATATTACTTTAGAAGTATTACTTAGGAAGTAATTTTCAAAAGGAGTATTTTCAATGTACTTACTTTTTCTTTATGTTTAGGATACAACCCCATTTTCAAGATTATTTTTTTCTTTCTACTGCTACTAGAGCTGGGTATACACTTTTTCCAAGATGAAATCCAAGCTCCTCATGTAAGCAAGTGATAAGCATCAAAACACACACAATTGTAGTATCTGAAGTTTGCACTTGGAGATCAGCCTAAACAAGTCTGGTAGAATGGTACAGCTGATAACTACAAAGCATTTTTGCTTCTTAGTGGTCTCACTATGCATTTAAGGGGTTCCCTCCCCCCCCTAATATTAGCCTACGACAGCACAAGTTAAAATAACATTTAGCATAAGCCATTTATATCAGTCCAAGAAAAAGCATCCAACAGGACCAAATGTAATGCTCACAATTAAAGGAGCTTCTGTTACTTTCATAGACTCTGCAAAATTGAGAAGAGGAAGAAGAAAGTTTGCACATGCTACAAGCACTGGGCAGAAAAAACCACCACAAATTACTGAGGTATTAAAGTAAGCTACAAATAAAACCCAGTAAATACAGGCAGCAGTTTCTCACCTGTCAAGAACGTCTGTCAAGGAAAATCTAGACATCTCATTGCTGTAAGTAACACTGAAAGCTTTTCGTTGGCAGGTTGAATAGCAAGAGAGTGTCACGGCATTTCTAGAAGAATTGCTGTTACAGCTGAACTATTGGCCATTTCACTGTCTGCACTAGCCTGAAGAGCTACCTTCATCCTCAATGTATGAAGTACCTAACGCAGAGACATATAACTGAAATTCTTTTCTATAGCCGTCAGTTTGATACCTTTTATAAACATGGAAACAAAAAGAATGAATTATATTTAAATATGCTGTTCTGATTTTGCACAGACAAAAACACATGAAGAGTCCCAAACTAATCACTACATAAAGACACGTCCATAAAATAATAGTGGATGTCATGGCTTCAACTCAACTTTGAAATAACCAACTATGCAATAAGTAACAAAACCAGAGACATTACATGCTTAGGAGACAGACTTATGAGAAACTGTCCTTTCTCCCCAATTACTCAAAATTTCATAAAGAATAATCCCTGACTGGTAGCCAAGGTACAGTGAAGATGACAAAGATGTAGAGTAGTATGAAAACAAAAACTAAAAATAGAAGTCTATACATAACTACTCAGACGTGCTACCCATCAAACCCACCTCTTAGCAAGTATTTCCCATCTGTGCTTAATGGGCAGATGTCTTTTTCATTTACTCAGCACATTTCTGGGAATGAAAAAGCATGAATGACATTCTAGCTGTTTATCCAACCAGCTGGAGAAGAAACTGGATAAGCTCTTGGTTAACAGCTGAAATGCCTGTATAATTTTGGCCAATGACTTACTTATCCTAGGTTACAGCCACAGTTCATTCAACTGCTGCCCCAAAAAACTATCAAGTTACATGTCAACAAGAACCAGATGGTGGGGGGAGAAGGAAGCAACTGAATCACCTACAAACCTGCAAAATCAGCTATGCACAGCCAGCCCCCCTTATATTTTTGCTTTAAGGAACATCTTTCCTAAATGAGTAGCAAACCTCAAGAGTTCAGTTTCAGTACACCACACAAATCTGTCTGATGAGTCAGTTCAATGGAAAATCCTATCAGAAGTCTATGGTTTACAGAGAAAACATTTAACCGAGAGTATTCTTTGGAAAAAATCCAGAAGACTAAATAGGTGAGGATAAAAAACAGTGAAAAAAATGATCACAAGAAGAGAGACATTAAACAGTACTTCCAGCAAAGACAGTTGCAGTACAGCTTTTTCAGTAAAAACAGAACTGAACGGCAAAAGAAAACTTACTGTGAAAGAGTGTTTTCAAAGCTTGACTGATTTAATATCTGTAACTTCAGTTATACAAGTTCTAACAATTTATAAGAGAAAATTAAGCACAGTGACAATATCTAAATTTGTACTTCTTGTATCAATGTATTGATTTAGTTGCATCTTTTCCACTAATTTTTGTGGGCTCACCTTCAGAAGTCATTTCTTTTGAAATTTAATCCTCTAAAAGACACTGTAATGTTATCAACAGGTGTAGTAATGAGTCTTTTCTGTCTCACTGTGCCATTTAAGTTGATCCAGATTAATAAATGTTGAACCAAGCCACAGAAAATATTTTTCCTCTGTGGAAGTTAAGGTGCAACTACAAAAATACAATCTGAATATGTACAGAGAACAAAAATTTTCTTGTCCTATCAATCACTACAAAGAGTGCTACCTTTTTTACCCAGAAGAGTAGGAAAACACTCACTGTGGAATTACAGTGTTCACTTAGTTCCCTGCTGTAAATTTATTACTCATTCTGTTCTTTTCACTTCATTGCTATAACTGGAAAAATATATTATTCTTTTACAGCTTGAAATTTATTTTAGTGCACTGTCACTGTATACTATTTAGCCAAATAGCAAAAGTAATTTTAAATACAACAGCTGCTTATCCCTGAATATGCAATACTGTTTTTCAAGGGATTTTCAGTGCAGGTCTTGTGTATTTTGCAGTTATTGGAAATGCAGTAAACACAGGCACATACCTGTAGTCACACTACCCCCAAACAGGGAGACAATGATGTCATGCTGCACAACAGAAGCTCAGTCTTAAAAATACACAAAACTTTACACCACACACACATACAGTATCAATCAAATGTTACTACTTTGTTTTCCACCTCTCAGCAGAACAGAACAGAGATGCTTTGGTTTTGATCCAAACACATTTAACTCAAACAGGCTTAGAATCCAAGGTACAAGTAACCAATAGATTACATAAAATATAAATACATTCCCTGGAGTCAAAGGTTAAGTTGTGAATTGATGAACTTTGCCCTTCATAGGTAATGGGCTATTACGCTTATTGTACACGCTTACTTGGATGAGGCACCCACTTCCTCCAGACATCCAGCCCCTTATTTTCAGTGAGAATATCGATTCCCTGTAAGTGGCTTTGGAAAGCAAAAATCGGTTTATCCTTGTAACGTTCTAGTCAGGCTATGAGAATTAAAGACTTTATACTTTTGGACTTGTTTTTCCTCTTCCTGTGATCCCTGCAAGTCAGGTACTACCTGATCTAACAACTATTAATAAAAGTAAAGCTATTAAACAAAAAATCAAGTTAATTTAGTTTTTGTTCATGTTCTCATCCTGCTTCTAATACTGACAAAGGTACAACATTATAGTTACCACATATGATGCCCATTAATCATCACATACATGAAAGAAACACTTACCTACCGGCTTCTTCCTATTCTTTGTACCAATTCGAGAAAAGACATTAGAACTCAAACTTCTATACTATGTATGCTACATTTCAGGAAACTACTTTTCACTGTAATGGTCCTCATCAATAAAGGACCATTGTTTTTTAATCCCCTCCCTCCCCTGGCTCTGCCCAGCCACACAGCCCCTTTTTTCCCCCTAATCCACCCTCTCTTTAAAGCCACATCAACTTTTCAAGGCTGCTTGTTTGTAGCAGCTCTGAACAAACCATACAAACCTAATCACTCACACACCAGACTATTTCTGAAGTGAAAATTAACACGAATACAATTTAAATGGAGCCAAGTCAACAACTGGGCCCAGATAAGGCCTGTGCCTATAGTCAGCAGGGAAGAAGTGTTGTTATAGAAAATGGGGGCTAAAAGCATGGAATGAGAGCCAGCTTTGTTCACAGGCAGTAGCCTAAGTGCCTATCAGTCAGCAAAAGCATTTTTAAAACAGCTGCATCAAAGCTTTCTGCAAGTTAGTCAGCATGTGACAGGCCAGCATATTACAACAGTGCCACAGCAATCTCTGCATAATAGGAGTGCTCAGAGTGACCTGAAAGGTCAGTGTTTTCAAGCATTCCAGTAATCTGTAAATTGCCTTGGCTTATCGCTTGGAAGCAACATAATTACATTGCTTGAAGGGCTCGGACAGTAAAGACAGATTTTAGGTATTATGTTTTGGTCAGCTACATACTAACCTCTACACTGAAAGTATATCCAGGAAATATGGACTAACAAACAAATAAAAAAAAATAAAAAAGGACATTACAACATGTACAAATCTGATTCTCTGATACAGAGAAAACTATTTAATAAGTTTTGTAACACTGCCTATAGTATTTCATCATGTATAAATGGGAAGGTGGGGATGGTACTTCTCTAACTAGTGTTCCAAAATGTTTATACTTTTTTTCTTTAAAATTGGTTTTTAAATACAGAAACACTGAAACTACTGAGTAAATCAAAAGATCCACTTCTGTAAGTTAAAAGGTAGAGCAAGCAAAATCTAGTTTCATACTAAGTATCCAGTTCCATTTGAAAAATGGTATTTCCTCAGAGAAAAGAGAAGCTACTACTGCCAGCTATGAATATCTCAAGCAATTTACTCATAGCAAAGCAAGGCCACTGATTTTAATCAAAGTTTTCTTTTCTAGAAATAGAAAAGAAAAATTGGATCACTTGGTCCACCTACCTCACAAGATAAAGAACTTAATTTTTAGTTGCCAACAGCTTAATCAGGATTTAGTAAGATTCAAACTATTTCAACTCATGCGCTTCTCTCCCATCATACACCCCAGCACCTACAACACACCAACCTGATCGCAAGGCTCATGGAACAGGTACCACCCGTATTTGCAGCTCAACACAGAGTTTACTTCTCCCTGTCCTGTGCAGCCCTTTTGCAGCATTGAAGACCACTATCTGCTCACACTACCACTATACCACTAACAAATCAATTTCTACTACTCCAAGTGACTTCAAGCATTCTTCATTCACACAGAAGGGAGTAAAGCCAAGGACAAATATAAAGACCATCATAAAAATTCTCAATTTTAATTCATTAATAAAGAAGGGAAAAAGCCCACACAACATTTTTGACTGCTTGCTTTTAAGTATTTTTATTGTCAGTAACTACTTAAGGTATGTTGGATTTTTTTTTTTTTTTTACAGGGACATAGGTCAGTGTAATCAGAAGTTCAGGCTAGCAAAATACATGCTGCAGAAATACCACATTGAAGTTTAGAAGGAATCTCCTGCCTGCCTGCATTTTGAACTGAGATGCTAGCACACAGGACCCAAGTCTCACATTGCTGTCAACCAAACCAAGTTTACAGCCACAAAGATAGTCCTAACATTATCAATAATCCAACTGACTTAAAAGGTATTTTCATAATGCTGGAAGGAAGGAAAAAAAAAAAAAAAAAAAAAGCGGCAACACCACTGGTCATTCTGAAGGAGCAATGATCTCAGCAAGTCTCAACCACAAATCTTCCCAAGACAGAGAGGCATTTACTGATGGCAGAAAAAAAATCAACAGGTAAGAAAACCCATTAACTGGTTTATTTCAAATGAATTATCTTTTGCCTTTAAGGGTATATAAAGTCAAGAGAGTTCTTAAAACTAAAAATCAAAATATACACTTAATGTATATTTCAACTTCCAACCCCCAAATTCCTCTTTGCAGCTGCCTGTCCTGCCTGCTAAGTCAGGCAAAAATTACCAAATTTCATTTAGAACAAAGCATGTATTGCTTACACGGTCTCCTATTTCAGATGGAAAATTTAACTGGAAAAAAACACTTGATAAAGAATGGAATGGGTTCCTGGGAATAGTGCACCAGCAGAGAAACTGTAACTAGTGCACTATTGGAAAGATGTTTCTTGGATCACTGAATTCCTCGTCCCAAGGGGAGCTGTAGTTTCCATTGGCGAGACAGCCATTTCCTAGCTTTTATTCTCTTCTTGGTGCAGGGGATGAACCGACATTAATTTTCAAACCTATTTGCAGCTCCTGTCAGCACACAACAGCCCCCACCCTAGCTCCTCCCCAATCTCAGGAGGGGAGAAACCCCAGGACACTTGAGGAAGCTGGCAAATATGGACAAAGAAAAAGCATTCTTAATATTAATAATACTGCCAGTATTCACAGAGCGTCTGGGGGGTGGGAGGGGTTGCACCTTTAGACTGCCGAGGTGGTGCTCCCTCCCTCTCAGCTGGACAAGAAGGAAAGGCATACTGTGAAACTATCTGAACTACACCACCCACCCCCCCGCCCCCCCTTAAGTACACTGTTTTAGCTGGAGAAGATGACTTCCCTTAAGCCAGAACATGTAATTTATAAGAATAGTTTTCCATTTCACAGGACTTGTTACTACCTTTTGAACTAACTCAAACTACCACTCTGCACAACTGGGAGCATTCAGGTCAGCGTGTCCACTCCCTGAAAATAGCACAGAATTCTCAGAAAGGAGAGCTCTTCATTTTACTCCCCCTGTAATTCGGGTCCTATCTACATGAACAATTAAGCCAGTAAGATCAAAGACTTTCCGATGATGCTTGCTTTGTTGGCTATCTATACAAGACTTACAAAAAGTGTAAGATACGTACTTCAGAGACATAGTCTGCCCAATTATCCTTATAGTCAAGATTCCACCCTTTCCCAGTTATCTGAGAACATGTTCAGATAAATACTGAAACTGAAGAGGAATGCCCAAATTAGCGTGTGTGATTATTTTCATCATTTCCAAGTGCAGTACAAGAAAGAATAAGGATGAGGTGCATTTCAGCATGTTTTGTTTGTGGCTACCGATCATTTCTCATCTAAGTTGGCATTCTTACAGGTTTTGAAACACTTCCAGCTTGCTATAGAAGGTCTTATCTAGAATTTCTGTGTAGAATCCTAGCGCCCTTCAAACTGTCCTTTATTTGCTTCAGTATTTAGAAGAGCTGCTATGATTTTCTTTTCCTTTCCTCACTGGCTTCAGCTCTCTTACAGAAAGCAGAAATAAGCAAGTGAGCTTGCATGACAGCTACAAGAAATGATACACCTGCAACTCAAGCAACACATCTACATTTTTATTATGCCTTTTTCAGAGGTTAAGTCTGATACTGTATTTATTTTTTTAGTAGCAATCTTTAAATATAGCTAAGCAGTTAATCTCGATGAGACAATTCTGTTGAGTAAGGATTAGTCATACAACACAAGGTTTCATGGTAATTATTTGGAAAGTCCAGACACCTCAGCTTTTGTGCTAAGGTTTTTGTTTCTTTACTGGGGAGGTCAGAGGCAAAAAAAGAAGAGGAAGAATAGGTAGTTGACTCAGGACCAAAAAGTGCCTGCTGCCTTTTGCTCCCTCTTTCTTTTCATTCTCTTCTCCCTCAAACATCATTTAGCAATTTCCTCCCTAGCTGTTTTCTTTCTGTCATTCCTTTCCTCCCATCACAGTTCTCACTTCTGGCTTCGCCAACAGATGCTTGCACAAAAATCCAGGGAAGGTAGGCAAATACAATTAAAACACAACCAAAGACAGATATTTGGCCTTCCCCGGCGAAAGTTCATTTAAGAAACCAGATGCCAACCTTTCATTGAGAAGATGACGGAATTCAAACAACTCAAAGCATCACACAGGCCTAGCTATTCCAGCATCCCCCACTTAATTCTTAAGAGACAATACTCTCTTGCAGGAGCCTGGAACACATCTGCTATTTATTAGCTTCTGAATCCTCCTTGCTCGTAAAGACCAGCTCCATCTGATGCACTCTTTGCACCTCCGTGAAGGAGAACACATTGATGCAGATGTTTTCAGTTTCAGAGATGCCTACGAATATTGAGTGGCAAAGACAATATTCCATCAAGACATGTAATACCAGCACAACTGGGGCAGGGGGGACACACACCACAACAACTTTCCAGTGATACAGTGCCTCTGCCATTCACTTCAGAAGATAACATAGGTTTTTTGCTGTCTTTACGCAATACCTGTGGATCTGCTGCTGACTGCAACATAAATAAAAACTTAAAATTCTGATAAAACTAGTGGTATACCATCAAGAAGCTTCCTAACTGCACCCAAGATTATGACATTTCATAGCCCATTTACCACTTTACATATAAGTGATGCTTATTTTTCAGTTGGACTGGTACTACTGCATCCAAGATATGTAAAATACAGGGGTCAGCACCTGCATGATGAATGTAACAGACTAAATATTCATTATTCAAACAATTTTACTGGTATATCCCCTAATTTGAAACTCAGCAGTTTCCTTGGCAGCTCTAGGGGGCATTTACCACCTAACTGCCAATGAGAAACTACAATAAAGTACTGGAGCAAGATCAGAAAAATAAGCTGGCATACTACAGGGTGCTTCTACAGCACTGTATCTGATTCAGATGAAACGTGTTCTTGGCTCAAGCCATTAATATGCTTTTCATAAAGCTGTAGACCTTTCTCATATTCCCTAGCTAAAGGCTCCCTGCTTCAGGAGCACCAACCCAATCTGCATTAACCATAGGGGGCAAAACCCAAACAAAATGCAAGTTCACTTAGTTCTCTCGTATGAGATTACCCTCCAGGAATTTTGATTCCTACATAGCTGGGTTATTAACAGAGGGGTTTATCCTGTATGCGATGGCCAATCACTTTCCACAACTTAATTTCCACTTTGAAGGAAACACAAGTTCTTTTGTCAGAAAGCCATGCCTTCAAGCTTGGCTTCAAGATCTTAATACCCACTGGAAATACTATTTCAGGGAGTCCAGATTTACAGGACAAGCTGGTACCTCCCTCTTCCACCTAACACCACACTGGAAAAATACTTCATGGGGAGGCACTCATGGGCGAAGGAGTATTTTTCCTAGTATCATACAGGAACAATGCTGGGTTGAGCGAGATAACAGTTTTTAAATGAGCATCCTGTGCTGAGAGGGTTAACATGATCTGGCCTTCTCCCAGATTTAGTTCTGGGGAAGCCAGCCATCTAAAATGAACATGAACTACAAATGTATTACGGGTCTTGCAATTTGTTCAGATAAACAATACTTGGCATACATAGCCCCAGGTACTATCCTGATCTCATATTAGTTACAAATGACTAATTATTTGATACCACATTGTCAAGTAGCACCTCTTAAAGTTACCTCTCCTGGAGTTTTACAGTTACAGTAATTCCAATTGTTACTGTCTATTAGAAACAAGGAATCTTCAGACTGCCTAATTTAAGCCTATTATATTTTCAATGAAGCTGAAAGCACCTGTGTAAATATTTCCCCCTTTGCTTTTTTTTTTTTTAATATGTATTTTTAAAGACTTTTAAATCATTTTATAGCAATGTGTGCCAGGTCAGTCCTTTTTCAAACTCATGTCACCACTGCTCTTAATTTACGTAATACAAAACCTGACATCATTGTTTAAATTTCAGTCTGTCCTGTTCCATTATGCTACTGCTTCTACTTGTAATTTAAGGTTATTACTTCCTTTTAATTAACTGTACTTAAAAAAAAAACACACAACTGTGTAGTGTCTCTTCAGCCACAAGTTACTGCTTCATAATTTTTGTATTATCCAACTTCATAATGAGTATAACGAAGTCATTAATGCTGCAGCAACAGCAACACTGTCATAGTGCCTGTGGTCTAGAGATAATCAGCATGGTTTGTAGGAAAGGGAACTCTTCTTACAAACCTATGTCCAAAAAGTTGACCATATGCTCTGAAGTGCATCAGCAAGGCTAAAAGACACTCTCTCTTTCCCTATGCATCTTGCTTATTCCAAGCAAGATATATCCCATCTGGATACATCGTGAGAAACAGTCACCAGCCTAAAGTGTAAATAGCTAGAAACAGGGCCATTTAATATTTATAAGAAAAAAAATTAAAGCTGGATACATAAATGGAGGCCATCTGTTTAAATGACTGCTGACCCAGTGGGGCAGAGGACACTGTTACTGGACCCCATTCAAACTGGGCAAGGAACAGCCTATACGATCCCAAAGGATCATGAGTTGAAAATAATTACAGTCTGGTTTAGGAGGGGTGGGGAGCATATTTTTCAGTTCGGATCCTAAGATGGAATTCACATGTAAAAGGCAGTGGTGAGGAAGACAGGAGACTGCTCTTCAATGCAGTACTTAATGGGAAAAGGCTCAGAACTACAAATCAAAGAAACTGCCTACTTTTCTTCAGTTTCTATTTTTAGCATATCAGTACTTCCCAAGCTTGGGGGTGGGGAGACAAAAAGACTATCAGAGCAGTACCAAGTTCTGTTATTGCTTCCTCTGCTATGGAAAACTAACAAAACACCTTATGATGAGTTATGCAGGCCACAAAGGGTCACAGTACACTTGCCCATTTCTCATAAGAACACGAGCTTCTCCAATGCAACACTCCTTACTGCTATCATCTTACTGAATTTAGGCTACCCTCCCCCACCATAAAAGGGTAGAACATCTGTTTATAATGGATTAGGAATCAAGAATCCTATTAGGGATTACCAAGTACCCTTGAGAAAATAAATATTATTTTAACATAAAGCCAATATTTAAATTTTTAGCACCTACAGTATATTCAATTTTTCCAAGTGTCTAAATAAATCCTGATGTGCAAAGGCAGGAAACAACTCTAAAGAGCTACTGAAGATCCTGCAGAGTTCGGAATAGCAAACGTGAGCAAAGTGCCCAGTCCTGCACATACTGGGGCAGTTCTCCAGCCCTGCAGTAGCCCATCCACATAGCTCAAACAGCCCACACGGTTTGTGGCTTAAGGAGTTATCTAAGGATATACCACAGCAGGAAAATCCCGTGGATAACCAAGCAGACAACATTGTTTCTGGACAAGTCACCACACCGCCGGCCCCAGTAGTGCTGTTACTCTGCAGGGCCCAAAGAGGACCCTCACCAGCCAGGCCTCGCAGCATTCAGATGAACGCCTTCCTCCATTTTCTGTGATCCTTCACTGATGCACATCACAGCACCTTGAAACAAGGGCACCCCTACTCTTTATGAGCGTAGAGCACATATTTGAATAATCTGTCCCTAAACCAGCTTAATTATAAAACAAGGCAATGTTTTCGTTTCAGGAGTTCTTAGATTCAGCATAAATACACTGCACAGAGTCATGGAATTCATTATAAGACTTCCCTACGGCTGTTTGCTTAATCAGTACATTCACTGAAGAAGTCATTAGCAATATATTTGCCTGAGAAAACACTGAGCATAGTTTGATATTAATTTTTGTTGCATTTGTACTACACTAACCAGGAAAAGTTTGAGGGATATAGATGACCCCCGTCTGTCTTAACAAAGGGTAGTTTGCCATACAGACTACATGACTTCAGACATCCTATGGACTAAGACATCACCTTCCACCTAGTCACAGAGGCTCAGGGAACAGAACAGAAGAGAGGATCCTATGTCACATCGCAAGCTTACTGGCATGGCCTCTAACAAAATGGGCGGACAGCCGAGTCCTTGGTCAGAACTTCACCAATTTTGATATGACGTTATTGGACAAATAAATGCTTTGACCCAAGATAGACAATACTTTTGCATACCATTTCAAGTAATAAAACCAAAGTATTCAACACAATTCACAGTTCGAATAGTTCACTAGTTACTGTTCTGTTTTCAACTGAGATTCTTGCACTGAGGACTTAGTAACAAGTTATTTTCACACATCCTCACAGCAGGAAGTTCAGGAAGTTTTAACCACGACAGTACGTTGTAGCATTAACACAGACATACGCTCAAGCTTAATGATCACTCTTGACTTCCAGCACCAATTCAAAAATACCATGTTTTGAGCCATTTTTCTTGCACATACAGAAGCCCAATATCTATTCTCATAGTACATTAAGCAGTAGTACAATGTGCATGTTGGAATACCTATGACATGCAATAAGCCATTTCTAGATGTTTTCCTTGAAAAGATTAGCTAGCTGGTCACTGATAAGGTCTTACTGATTTTCCACTCTATAGAAGTGGAACCAGCTCCCAGGCACAGTCAGATTTCAAGCTCTATTTACATTACACTAATCTTTGTGCTGCATGTTAAAGCAGAAGCAAACTCCAGAATATACTTAATACCTACTGGAGCTCATGACTCTTCTCACATTACAACAAAATTCATGCTGAAAAGCGCAAGTAAACTATCATTTGGCAGCTGAAGTTTCCTATAGTCATAACGGTAACAGTCAAAGAATTTAAGAAAATCCAACTCCAAAATATAAGTTATCTATATAATTTCTTCTTTGAAAAGAAAACATTTGAATAAGTATTTCCTAAGGTCCAAATACAACTTACACGAACACTATCACAATTAAATGCCGTCATTTTACAGAATATTCCCCCTTCCCTCCAAGTAGAAGGTAGGTTCTGATGTTATATCAAATCCTCAGCTTATTTTCATACTTGGTCTTAATTCCCCAGATGCATTTTTACATATGTATTTCTTCTTCGTTGTTATAGTCAGAGAATCTCACCAGCAACCTGATAATTGATCTAACATTGTGACGTTCATATAGACTTAAAGAGGAAAAACAAAATACTGTTCTAAACTTAGCCATCTGATAAATGACAGCACATTAAAAAACACTTCAAAAGCTTGTGCGTGTATCCTCTACAAGAAACAAATACACTGGTGTCTCCAAGCAGGGTTTGGGATTTACAAGAACTATAGGTCATTCCCTCTAGCAGAGGAAACCAAAGAGTCCTTGCAATCAGAAGTCTTGAACTGTTAACTGATCAAGTTCTCAACTTCTCATCGAAGTGGTAGATAATAGATACGTGCCTGGAGCTAGACAGACACAACAACCAAAATCCAATTAATTACAGAACTGAGGTGAAAGTCTGGCAAATATTCTTTATGCAAGTATATAAATCTAGAAGGAAGTCTCAAGAACTCAGGTGCAGCATTCAAACAGGCTCAAGGATTCAACAAGTTCTGTTCCCACATTTACCACTTAAAAGCATTTCTACTTTTTTTTAACCAATGTGGACTATCTCTGAACACCCAGCTTAGAAGTGGGGAGCTTTACATCTCACTACCCTGACACAGTCATTCCCACAGCATCCATTAGTATTGTTCAATAAGACACAGAAGAAATTAGGCCACTTAAATCGTTTGCAGTCTATAATCTAGTGGTGGTTGTGACTGCAAAATGTAATTTCTCTCACCATTTTCTACATTTACTACCAACTGTTACAGCCAGCATTTAAAACCTTAACAAAAACACATTCTTTTACAGCGTAGCTGGGAAAAGTTAAAGTAACCAAAACTGAAGGGCAGTGGAAGGTAGCATAAAGACTGTAAATAGAGTGTAACATAATCAATCACACCAGACAAGATTCACTTAACTTACGTACAAGTAAGACTTATTCAACTAATAAAAAAACTTTTTTTTTTTTAGCTCCCTTCTGGTCAGGTGTGCCAAGATAAATGTGGACGTGGACAGAAGGTCCACAAGGCTAAAAAGTATGGTCTTCTCTTGACAGTTACTTAACATTCAGAGTTGGGTTGGGGTTTTTTAATGCATTACAACCCCAAATATGAGAAAACTGATACCATGTCCAAAGGGGTAACTGAAGGAAACAAGATCCACAACCTGAACACCAAAGTCCTCCAATATTCTACTATTTCTAAATTTTTTGTAATTCCCCTCCACCCCCCACCCAACTATTAAAACTATATAAACAGTAGCCCAGGAACTAATGGCTGAAGCAGAAATATCACCACCCGTCTACTGAAAGCCTTTCTGCTTTGACAAGGAATTCATATGAACCGTATGCATAAGACTCTAGTATCTAAAGACGTTTCTGTGATGAAGATCAAAAAGATAAGAAATACCTTTTATCGAAGGCTATTACAGACTACAAGAATTTACTCGGAAAAAGTTACAGGGCTTGTAACTCCCCGCCCCGAGAAAGAGATAAGCTATTTCCAATACATGATTTTTATAAAATGTGAAACTATACTACTGAAGGGTTAAACTCAAGGGAAACCATATTTTGCAACATCCTTGTATTAACATACCTTTCGGTATAACTAGTTTGACTGACATTGTATACGTGCTGTAAGGGCCAACTTGATATGACCATGACCAGGAAAAAGCTTCAAAAACCTTCTACGGTAAGATAGAACTTCCAATTTTACACCAGCCTAGTGTCACAATAGATAATACTTCTGTATTTAAAAAACAAACAAACAACAACAAAAAAAACACCCCAAAACTTTTAAGATGGTGCATGTGTGGAAGGCAATGTTTTTCCACAGCCTTGTAAAACAGCTGTATTTTAAGAGAGTATTTTTAAGTGGAAGCAGGAACCTTGCACCCCTGATTTCATACAAGAAAAAATTAGCTAAAATTTAAGCTGATGCAATTTCTCACAATTCCTCGCGTGGCAGAAATCTAATATAATACTATTCCTTTTAGGAGTAAAATCTATCTTCGAGTCCTATTTGTTGTTAATATAAATGCACGTGAACAAGGGAAAAGAGAATGTTTTCTCTGTAGCTAGATGATACCACCAGTTTGAAGTATTACCTCAAAATAATTACTTCTCCAACAGTATGTGTTTGCTGTTGAAGTGTGTGCACATATATTTAAAAATTTAATTGGAAAAACCCCAAAAAAACTCTGAAAGCATACTAAGAAAAGGCCACTAAGCTCAGTAGGCTAACAGTGGCGCTTAAGTTTTCCAAATCAACCTCTGGAAGCTGAATTTGCCTTGAATACACCTGGAAAGTAAACATAAGACTCCAGAGTTGCTAAAATCAGCACAGCTAACAATATCTTCCCACTAGTAAATTTACCGCTACTGTAGTATTTCAAGTAGCCTGAAGTTTTTCAGTAGTAAGGCGGTGAGGTGCGCACTTTGCTGCAGCCTGCGGAACATCCCTCCTGAGTAAGCGCATACCTGCAAGTGACATCAGACCGAAACCGCCGAGTTTCACCCGGGAGCTGCCCGGGGCCGAGCGCCAGCGGCGCCCGCAGCACCGGCTACCGCACGGGGGGGGCTCGTCCCGCTGGAGCCGGGGCAGCAGCTCGGGAGTCGCAGCGAAAAATTAGTTTGAAATTTAAATCCAAACGAGTTTCAGAGCAAACCTTTTAATCTCGCACGAAGAAGAAATAACCTGTTGAGCGTTCCTAACTCCACCTCCCCGCCCGGGGGCCGTGCCGCGTCCCTCCCCGCCGCGGCGGTGCGTGGGGAGGTCAGAGTACACACCCGCGGCGTACACCTGCACCGACACCTACGGATCAGGTGGAGGGCCGGCACCAGTTTCTGACGGATTACCGCCGCCCCAAATCTGTTTACCGTATGTCAGCAACAATCATTCCCAACCGATTCAGCGGCTGCAGGAAAAAAAAAAAAATCCTGCAGTACTGGACTCTCCCGGCTAAACCTCCCTTAATTGCCACCCGACGCTTCAGCCTGGAACAAAAGGGCACGGCCCGCCCGCACGCCCCTGCCCCGCTGCCGGCCGGAGCGCGCCCGGGGCTGCGCCGGAGGGGCTCTGCCTGGGGGACTCTGCCTGGGGGGCGGGCCGCCCCTGCCCCGGAGCGCGCCCAGGCTCAGCGCGGCCCCGTCCCACCGCCCCCGGCGCTCCCCGCCCGCCAGCCGGGCGCCACCGCACGTCCAACAGGTTGGCGGGCGGGCAGGGAGCAGCCAGGCGGGCGGCCGGCGGGGCAGCGGCCGCGGGCCCGGGGGGCTGGGGGCACCTGCGCGTCGGCTCGGCGCGGCCGGCAGCCGGGAGGCGCCCGGGGAAGGCAGCCGGGAGGCCCCGCGGGCCGCCTCGCCACCCCCTCGGACGAGCGGCCCCCAGCCGGGGCGGGCGCGGGGAGCCGCGGGCTCGGTGGGGCAGGGGCGGCAAGGCGGCTCTGCCGAAAGCGCGCCGGGGGCGCGGCCGGGATGGGAGCGGGGGGGAGCGCCGCCGCCGCCCCGGGGCTGAGCCTTACCTTGCTGGAAGCCGCCGCGGCTCTGGCAGACATTTTGTTTCCTTCTTTCCCCCAGAGCAGGGCGAAGCGTGTGTGCACGCCTGCAACTCCTCAGGCCGGGGGAGAGAAACTCCCCACCGCCGCCCGCGCCTCACGCAGCTGCCCGAATAAACATCCCAGGGCGCGGGGGGAGGAGGAAGAGGAGGGCGGCGGGGAGAGGGCGGGGACGGGGGAGGAGGAAGGGAGGAAGGCAGAGGACGGGGAGCGGAGGCTCAACTTTGATAAAAGTCTGGTCCCTCTCCCGGGGCCGGCGGCGCCTGGCGGCCCGGGGCCCGCCGAGTCCGCCCGGGGCGCCGCCGCCAGGGCGCAGAGGGCGGGAGCGGCGCCGCAGCCCTCGGGCCCGCCCGCCCCCTCAGCAGCCGCGCTGCGCGCCCCCCCCGCGCCCGGCCGCCGCCGCGTGCCTCTCCTCCCGCGCAGCCACTGACATGTCTGCCTGCCGGCACGGCCCATGCCGCCCGCGGGGGGGGGGGGCAGGGGGAGCGCGCCGCGGCCCCCGCTCCCCCCGGCCCCGCCGCCGACCCCGCACCCCGACCGGCGGCGGAGCGGCAGACGCAGGCGCCGGGCCTCATCCCTCCGCCGGCCGCCGCTCGGTGCGGGGGCCTCCGCAGACGTCGCCCGCCGCCGGGCTCCCCCGCGCGATGGTCGGGGCGGCGGGCAGCGGCGGCGGGGGCCGAGCGGCTGCCGGGCGGCCGCAGCCTATGGGAGCGTGGGGGGCGGTTTGAAACGCAGCGAGCGCAGCGGGCCGGGCCTGCGGGCGGGGGGCGGCGCGGCCGAGCAGGGCCGGTGCCGCCGAGCCGGTGCCCTCGGCCCTACAAGCGCCTGGCGCGAAGGGCTGCGGGCCGGGGCCAGCCACCAGTGCGGGACGAGTGCCGCTGCCCAGACCGGCTATTGTTCGAAGGGGCGGGACGCCAGTTCCGAATTGTACATTTCGTTCTTGAGATAAAAGCCATAAAGATACAAAAAGAAAACAACGTGGGAGATGTGATTTCGTTGAAGGTGGTGACTGCATAGCCTTAGCATTTCCTATAGCTCCCTGAACTGCTGCCTCAGGCTTTAGAAAATGAATTTCAAGGATTTTAGGTGAAGGGGTTTGTGACTTTTACAAAGTGAGCGTTTACTTAAACACTGCAAAAAATTATTTCTTCCATTTACAAAAAGGCTTTTTGAAAATTTGACAATATTTTGAGGGGGGTGGGCACGGGCAGGGCACAGGTCCCTTGCCCGCAACAGGAGGGCTCTGGCGGCGGAGAGGTGACCACCTGCTCCCACCTCTTGTGGGACCAACTCACAACTTACTCAAACCACTTCCAAAAGAATCACCCGCTAAAGTGCTTCAAGGCTCAGTGAAAAGATGGCACGGTCGGTGTATCAGCCACATCGCTATGGGCCACAGCTTATTAGGTTGATTCATTTACTCTTTGAATATTAGACTAGAGCAAAAGTTCCATAACTAATCTCAGATACATCAGCTTCCAGTGAGAGTAGGGGAGATCAAATCCTAGATGAAAATCTGGAGTATTCTGCGCATGCTTTGCAAACGCTCCACGCGGTACAAGTAACAGTAAAAGGCACCGGGGCCACAACCTTCTTGCACTTGTGCTTCTCATGTGCTACCTGCTGCTTTTGTGCTCCCTGCAATCTTCAGAAGCACTTAAGTTCTTAAAAATAGGCAACAATTCAATGATCCGAATCACTCCTCTACAAAGAAATGCCCTACCCGAAGCTACTGTATGAGGTTTACGTTTGTTCTCCTTTGAAAATAAACAAATTCATATTCCAGGAAATAGCTGAAGCAAATTCCCAAGGCAGCAGTCTGAAATCGGGGGGAAGGGCCAACTCCTCCACCATCGTGTGGAGAACACGGTGCTGCAGGGCAGAGGAAACCCACTAGAACCTTCTCCCTTACAGCAAACCCCCTCCCCAGACCATACAAGGACAGCCTCAAAGCTCCAGTAACCTCTAGCTTGCATCAGCACCGTCCCTGGCTCTCGGGGGGCTACCTGGCACCCGGCTGCTCCCGGAGTACCCCAACACGGTGGCTTCGCTCCTGTCTTCCCGCAGAGGCTGCGCTGAGCTCCGCAGGGCTCAGCCCCACGCGAGTCCTCCTACACTGCAGCACGGCCCTTCACCAAAGCTCCTCCGCTGGCCCCTGCCACGAAAACACTACTGCAGACTTTTGATTTGTTAATTGCGAGATGTAACTAAGGCTCAGGTATTTGATTTTTAAACTATCTGCACATGCAGAAGGTGGAATGTGACATTTTTTATGCCTGCATGCTTCATTGCCGGAGTCTACAAGTATTCACCGGAGGAGGAAGGAAGGAAAAAGCTGAGATCACGGCAGGAAGGAGGGGGGAGATTTTCAAGGTGTGGAGACACACGAAAGGAAACTCGGGGGACGCTGAACTGATAAAGAGTAGGTCAGAGTAATCCCTCCCTTTCACCTACCCCCACTTGAGTAAGTACAGTTCTGGGGAGGGTGAGCAATGCCTGCAGGCTGGTGAGGAGGACGGGCTGGAAACAGAGATTACAGACTGTAAACCAAGATGAGGCATATGGCAGGGGAGTGAAAGAGGACCACAGGCATGCGAACACAGAGAGCTGGAGATGGATCCCTAAAATAAGGGGGAAGGACCATGGGAAAGAAAAGTAGTTGTTTGGGTACTGGGAGAAAGATGGGGAGCAAATAAAAAGGTGAAAGAAAAACACAAAGCAAAGAAAGTTCCAGTGAAGATGGAGGTGCCATTTTTCTATCATCTTGCACTGGATGAGAAAATGCCATCAATCCATACACTGAATTTCACAAGGAAAGGGTCTATTTAGCAATATTATTAACTTCTATCGAGGGGTTTGAAACATCTGGCAGTGGATATAAATGACCACAGACGATCTCTCACCAGTCTGGGAGAGGACATACGTAATTTCCCGCCCACAGAGACTAATGGGATTCATTTCTTTCCTTCCTTCCTTCCTTCCTTCCTCTCACTCTCTTTTTTCCTGTTTTTTCCTTTGTTCCTTCCTTTCCTTCCCTCCCTCCCCATCTGCCTTCATCCTTCCTTCCAATGGTTGTTTAAAACTCCATCTGTACTCTTGATATGAATTAGAGGAGCTAGAAATGCTATCTTACTCTATTAGCACTGGTGAAATGCTAGGTTTGTTGGTAGATACAAATTATTTCAGCAAATGTTTTTGCTGTCTTTTAAATAAAGCAATATCAGGAAGATGTTCCTGTCCTTTCCAATTCTTCCTTCGGGAGAACTTTTTCATCTCCTCATTACTGAACTGCTCACAAGCAAATCTACCATCAACAGTACTGAAAATGCCAGATCACATTTTTGTCAAATGTTGGTCAAATCAACCTAAAATAATAATATTAAGTGAAAAGAAACCTTGAATGATACTCTGGTTTAACTTTTGTGTTTTGATTCTTAATAAAGTATTATGAAATTAATTGCTAAAATGAGCAAGTTCTATGTTTGTAAGACTATTGGGATTCCAGTGCATTCATGGACTCCCTTTAAAAAGGCTTTAAGGAAACAGTAAGTGTCCGTGTATATATATACACACGTATCGATATATATAGCAAGAGATACATACATGTCACTGCTTATGCATATATATGCCCTATATATAGTAAATTCAGTCAGAGACAGATATATACCAAGTCCCATCTGTTAGCTGAAGGAGCAGAATTTTAAACTATATTCCTGATGCTGCCCTTTCAGGTCCTGAAAACAGGATGGCTTCCAGAAGTCAACAGCTGAAGAAAAGCAAGTGCTTTGCTCATCCTTTAAATAATTGCTAGTGGGAGACGTCTAAAAAAAGTACTATTATATTTTCTTGGTAGGAAACCTAAAAATAAAACTTCTATTTAATCAGTATAGTTCAAACCATAACCCTAAATTGATTCAAAGGACACAGAAGGACAATTAGATGTGTGAATCCTTCCTTCTAGCTGAAGGAACGTGTATCTGTTACACTGCAAGCACAGGAAGTCTATTCTCTACTTTGTGTTGACTTAACTTTTTAAGAAATGTTTTGACCACTTAAAGATGGGGAAGAAGGAAACTGCAGAACCGCAGCGACTACAGAGACAACTTCCTGTGGGTTTTGTGGTGTGTGCGGCTCAGAAAGGGAACAATTCATATCAGATCTGAGAGATCAGACGGTTTTGCTGCCCTATGATGTAGTCTTGGGATACTTAGCTATAAATATGCCTATATATTACCAATGATGTTGAGCAGTTTAGTTGATATTGTATGTTCTAAATTTGTAATTGCCACCTGATTTCAACATTTCAAGAATAAAGAAAAAAGGGGAAGAGAACATCAGAATTCACCATGTAAACCGCAAGAGAAGAAAGTACCTGTTTCCACCTCAAGAAACAAGTAAGTGGTTTAAAGAAAGCCATGGGAAATTCATGTCCTTAAAATTGCACAGAATTTCAGTGTCTTGCTGAACCAAGTCCCCAGGGAAAAAATTAAAGCAGTAATGATGTCTAGTAATGATTCTTATCTTCCTCCCACTTCCACGCAGTTAAAGCTTGCTTCCTCTATCTGCTTCCTGTTTGAAAGGCTATGTTCCACTGCAGGTGCCTCTTCGAAAGACGCTGCAGATAATTGCCCAATACACCGTGAACACAGTCTTCCAATAACTCATGGCCTCTCACACACTGGAACTGTTAAGACAAAATCCCAACCATCCGTACGTTACCCGTCATGAACAGGTTAAAGCCTATACCTCAAGATCACACCAGAGGCTGGATATGCCCTGACCAGGTATAAACACAACCCATTTTGCCAGTCAGCCTGTCTTAAACTCCCGCTGTTCTAAAGTCATTGTTATCTCTTGTTTAACACCTTAAAAAAAAAAAAAAAAAAGCATTTAGTTTAACACAGTGCAAGGTTTTTCTGTTCAGTCAGAATACCACTTCAATTTGTAGGCTAATGGCAAGCGTACAAGTAGAATTAAAAGTAGATTGCAGTAGCAAAGCAAGGTTATTTTCAGCTTTAAAATACTTTAAAGAATTTACCACTGTAGAGCTGAAGAGTAGTCTCTTTGGTCATTATTTTGGGATACCCTTATAAAAAGAAACTCTTGACTCCTTGGTTTGGACCAGGTCTTAAGAGAACCTTTGTAATCTGTGTAATTCTGTGTAGTGACAAAATCCGTGACCGCTGTTTAAGAAAACGTTATCTGTGAGTTTTAACCTTGGTTCATGCCAGCAGAGCTAATTTATTACAGAAATTTTCTGTAAAGTTATTCTATTTCCCATCTCAGACAGAAGTTTTGTGAATGGGACTGTATATTTAAATGCACTGCAGCTGATCAAGGCTGATTTTATGAAATGCTTCACTGTAAGTAGCCACTGGACATCAAATTGTCAGATATTCTGAATTGTTCTACTTTCTCCACGTTTATTTGGTAAACAGGGGACAGTAAAAATAACCAGAGACAGACATGAAGCCTAAGCAGGCGCATATTCGCTGCTGATGTGGTTCCAGTCCGATAAACACCTACACCGCAGACATGTGCCACACATGCTCCACTGAGCTAGAATTCTTTTTTTCATATTTTGCTTTCTGAAAGCATGAGTACCAGTTCATTCTTAAAAACGCTTTCCCAGACAATAAGCAACAAGTACCAAAGACTAACTGCACAGGTAACTTTGATAAGCAGAAGTGAGGAAGGAACGCACATCAGGATAAAGTTCTTTGTTACTTATAAACTGTGAGTATTTTGGAGAGGCAGCCCAGGGACAGCATAATAAAATTGATTGATTTAATTACCCTGCTGGCAAACAGCTCTATATTCAAAACCAGAAATTTTCCAGGAACCCTTGTACCAGATACAAAGTGACAAAAGTGTTGTCTGAAACCCAAACAGAAATCCCCATGTATGAGGAGGAATGAAGCCCGGGAGGACAGGGGGTTGCAGAGGTGTGGGTTTCCAACCCAGATAGTTCTGAAACATGAGATCGCTTCTCCAGTTTCTTGAGCACAAATAATAGTGGTTGCTATGAGTACCACCGGAAATAATTGTGACTCGTTTCTGTTAATGAGAAGGGCATATATAACGTGAAAATATTTACTGAAAATTGTGCTATTCAACACAAAAACATCTACTGGAAATTGTTATACTGCTAACAGAGTTTAGTGATAATACTGCAAAAGGTGAGTTCATTGGCATCTTGATTCTTCATATAAGAAAGACTTCAGTGGGTAACTGCAAAAAGGTGGAAACAAATTACTGACATTTATAAACTATAATTCATTTTGATTTCTGCTCAGATTTTTACTTTTAGAACCTCAAGGTTTGTTTTAGGTTTTCTTATTACAACTGGTACAAGACTCCATCTATTCTTTTACAATTCATATGCACAAGTCCATCAAGTCAAGGGACTAACGGTGTACTTAAAAGCAGGAACACCAGATTACACCCAGTAATTCCAGTGTAATCTTTACCTTAGTTGGTAGCTCTGTCCTAGTAGCACCTGCTTTATAAAAGTGACTTCAGTAAGGTTTTGAGGAGGTAAGTAAGGGGATTAAGCTCCTGTGGTCATGCCCATAGGGTTATGAACCCTTTCCACCTTAGCATTTAATTTTGGTTTTACCTCCATATATTAAGAACAGTTAAAAGAAAAGCACATTAAAAAGATTGCTGTTTCTGTCACTGGAAGGAACTCAAGTTACTTTAACGTGTGCCCCCTGCAGCTTTCTTAACTAAAGATTATTGGATGTTTACGTTGCACAGTGATGTCACCACTATCTGCGATGGTTTTGTTGTGGCTCCCTTTAAAACCATTATCACGCAAAAATATATTAAGCTTGAGCCATGAATGTGTCAAGTAGTATTTTGCTATAAAATACTACAGTAGAACACAGTTTTATGGGTTTTAACTCCCTGTTTCAATAAACCCTCAAATGATCTTATTTAAGACAAATTTACTGAGCATCACGTACTTCCCATTTTAAGGGTGCTTTTCAGTCACTTTTAGTCTGTAGCAACTAAGGAGACATCTGGTTATCCATGATATTACATACCCTATTTTAGCTGTGTCTGCAATCAATAGCAAAATTTAGCTCCCAGGGACAACATGTGGTTTTGCAGTATGCCCTGGTAGAATATTTCATCTGTAACTGTTACAGTGTGGTTAATATTAATCTTTTTAATAATACACATAAAACTTATGACAAGTTTTTAAAATAAGTTTAAAAGTTTTAATTTTATATAGCAGTTTCAAGATGGCAAGATACAAGAGAGGCTAATAGAACAGAAAGTGCTTGGTGTGGGAAGATACTGCATTATTTCCTGACCTGTTGTTGTCAGAAAAAAACCAAAACATGCCATGGGTTATCTTCTGGGCTTCGGTACACAACAGCACATTAAATCAGCAGGCAATATACAGTAATGTGATGGAAGCCCTGTGTTCTTCTCATGCTACTTGACCACTTGTTTCTGCCCTTGTACCACATCACCACCTCCACAGCTGCACCAAGCTAACTCTGTATGGGGCTAACTAAAGTGATACTGGTTAAAAAATTATCCTTGCAGCACAGAGGCAGGAATAAGTGGCCATAGATGGGGACTTTTTAAGCTGGCTTTACTGGCAACGGTAACATAATTATGTACCTACACTTACATAGCATTTACCTACACTCCAAGCACAAAGATCTCCTCAGTTGCAGATTCCCCATCTATGGACGAAAGGCATCCTAGAGGTAAGGCACCCACACCTCATCTGAGCTAAGATTGCTTGCTTCGTTCCCTGGATAACTGCATTACATTTTTCAAGTGGTCCTGTAAGATATGCCAGCAAGCATGCGCAAGAAATCCTTAGATGTGCATTCTTTTCATTTGGAGATATATATAGTATTGGCTGTATATGGACCCAGTGAAACCAGTTGTCACTCAGTCACTCAAAAGTCCTCAGAAAACATGCGTGCTCTTTACACTTGGCCCCATTAACTACAACCTTTAATACATTTTCAGTAAGATATTTTTGAGAAGTAATTAAGTATGATTTTGGTTCAAGATTTACAAAATCAAGTTTTGATCACAGATTAATATTGGGTATGTCCAACACAGCAGACAAGGTTCAAAAAGATGTGAAGTACTAAATGAGAATTTCTGAGTCATCACGCTGCTTATACTGATACAGAGTCCAAACCTCACTTCTCTCATTTTATTAGATTCAGTCCAGCTTTCTAAGCATTTATATTGCAAACAGATCTGTAAACTGATTTACATTTGCCAAACCAGAAGCTCTTCAGGGAAACTCACTGGTGGCATGTGTCTCCAGGAAGGGGGGAACTCGATTTCAATCTTAGCTGAGTGCTGCTGGTTAAAACTGGTTGTGCATTTGCTTACTCAGAAAACATTAGCATTTGAGAAGATAAACGTATGTGACTATGGGTGTATCGTTACTTAAACTTCAGCTTTACATCTCAGAAATACGCAGTCAGAAGTTTTCCTGACTCTGCTGCATTACCAGAGAAATCTTCCTTGTTGTATAGGTTCACATGCCACAACCTATACCACAGTGATGCCAAGAGGCCCTAATCAGAACGATGCTTTCATCTAGCTAAAATGTATACAGACAGTACAGAAAGATTCAAAGTGAAAATATTTACAGTGTAAAGCTAACAGGGCAGACATGGAATTTACCACTCTTGGATGAGTGTTTCTCATGTCTTACGTTTCTATGGTTTTAGGCAGCACAGACTTCACAGAAAAGTGCACATTATATCGATTTCATTAGCTAAATCTTTTCTTTACACATCTGTCAGTTCAATCCAGTGTGCAAGCTGAAAAACTGTAAGTGCCATATCTTTTTTTAAATGTGTGAGATTTTAATACTTGTGAAAAGTGCTAAAGCAAGAGCCTAGGGACTGAACTGCTTCTTGTTTTCAGAGCAGGTAAAGCACGGACAAGCATTAAAGCAAGCTTCTCAGAGAAGCCCAGTCAGTGCAGCTGGTTTCAGTCCCTCAATCCCTTTGCCTAAAGGCTTGCCCATCATTTCCAAAGCTACGCTGTCCTCTACCAGAAGATACAGCTTCTCCCCATAAATCTTGCTCCTCAACTAGCAAGTCTTTCTGAAAGCCTTTTCAAAACTGGAGAAGTCAATATTGCCAAATGTTATGGGTCATATAATAGTCTTACTTCTTGTATTGTTTTAAGATGAGCAAATATAATTGACAACAAGATGCTTGACACTGAAGTGATTTTTACAGCTCCTAATGATAAATGTAACAAGTATACTGAAGGAGGTCTTCCACAGAAACTTTTATTTAGACTTATTTTCGCATACATTTACAAAGCTTCTCATTAAAGGGGCAGCCCTCAAAACAGCCTTTTTGGTTTTTTTTTAATTTTTTTGTCTCCTGAAGGCCCGATTATAAATACAGAGGTTGAAATAAGCCCTGTGACTATTTCCTGGCTACGTGGCCTACCGACATTTCTCAGACTATCAAATACATGCACTGCTGCTTTTCAGACATGTGCTGCTGGACAAACAGATTTCATATTGCTTCCAACAGTTTCTATCGGGGTATCCATATTCTGTTTTCACAGCTGGGCACCTCTTTGTTTTCTGAACAATGTATGCCAAGGCCATGCGAAAACCAGAGCCAGCCTAGCCCCTAAGTCACCACAGAAAGCATCCAAAAAACTTTTATGAGAAGAAACACCTTTTTCACATGCAGTACGGATTATTTTTTCTTTCCAGCCTACTTCTTTCCATTTCTGTGTCTGTGTCGGGGCCCTGGCTGCACTATATAGGCCTTAATGGCCCTGACAAATTGATTATAAAGATAATTAATTGTTTCTCTTGAAAAGCCCTGTAATCTGGAGGCAGCAATGGGGGCTGACAGAGATTTACACAGGCAAGGTGGAGGCCTTTTCCCCCCATGAACACCAGAGTTAGTTGCTGTAACTCACATGAAACCTCCTCTCTCTGTTCCCCAGCCAGAGCTGCATCATGAGCAGTTAACCCACTCGTTATTCTTGGCACAGAAATAAATTAGAGGGGTAATCACTGAATGCTTAGATCATTTGGGAAAATCAGTTAAATAATCTCTACCTGCATAAGCATATTCAACAAGGATTACAACTCATGCACGATGTTTATTCTATCTGCAAAGGCACAGGATCATATAGCAGCTGTTGCCCTCATGATATTAAAAGGCAGAAATAAACTCTGAGCTTTGCAAAATCTTTGCTCATATATATGCAGGGTCAGCTTTACCCATGCATGGTCATGAAATGCCCAGAGAGAAGGGTGTGAACAGCGATGCCTCCCTCCAGCAGCGCAAGCCCTCTCTTGTACAACCTGCTCGTGAGAGCCAGGAGAGCAATGAGGTAAATGTGTCTTCAGAACATGTCATTGCCTTAGTGCTTCATAATGCTACAACGCAAGTAACGAGATCTTAACCAAAACGTGATTCCATGTCGTGAATCAAGCAGGATGGTGAGCATGTGAACATTGTTATTTGAATTAAAACTTTTTAAATTAACATTTCATTGTGTATCATATTTCATTTCTAAATCAGCAGTAAGTTTCTAAGTGAACAGATTAGATTGTGTAACTGAAGGATATCTACATCATAGCCTTTTCACGCATAGATAATTTCAGTTGTCTCAAGGATAAGTTGACTGAAGTCTCCCAAACATATGTGTTATATACACAGATAAACAACTTCTTATTTTCTGTTTTCCTGCCTGCACTGAAAAGGCAAATACAGAGCTTACATGATCCTCCTCCAACTCCCCTTCCAAAAACTGTCCTGTGTCCACAGCAAAGATGGCAGGTGCTCCACCAACACACTACTGCATGGCAGCCAGGGACAGAGAAAGGAACGACCTCAGAGCAGAATACACCTGACTACAGTCTGCTTTACCTCAATTTATATTATTTTTTTGACAGTATGAAAAATAGCGTTCTACAGCACCAGCACGTTCTGTTTTTAAAGAGATGGTTCTTGTAACGCGACTGAAATGAACTCAGCTGACACATGCACTCCCTCATTAAAAGGATCTTTGAATATAGGGAAAGAGAGATGCTTTAAAAAGTCACGCATCTGAAGTTGTTTGGGAGTAACCTCTTTGCGTATGCAGTGGTGGCATTGTTTGGGAGTAACCTCTTTGTATGCAGTGAGTGGTCAGCCACGGGCTGTGCTCCCTACAGAAACCATCCGGCTGCATGCTGGGGGGGAGTCATCGGCAAGAGCCCCGGGTTCACCCACAGCCTGCGTGGCTGGGGAAAGGCAGCTCTCCCCTCTGCCAAGGGACTCCGCCAGAACGCTCCCTCCAAGCCCGTCGGAGGACGCAGTGAGTCAGTGCTCTTCCTCCGGAGGCACCTTGGCCACACACCCGCTCTGACCTGCTCTGCTCACTTAGCCATGCTCCATCTGCACGCCACAGCCCTCTTCCCCCGGGCACAGCTCCTGCCATGGAAACCTTCTTCAGACTCCAGAGGAGCCCGACTCCCTGCGTGCCTAATATTTTTAGAAATGACCCTGTTGCTGCGATGTATTACAAATGAAATGAATGCACCGTTATATAACATTATTACTATTACATCGTAGCCTTTGCCTCAGAGAGACAGAGGCATAGCAGCTACCACAACTCTGCCACGTTAAGGGGCAGAAGACATTTCAGCTGGACATGGAGTGCATGATACCTTGCATAAAAACAGAGGTATAACAGAGCACTTGGATCGCAGATATCCCCTTACTCCATAAAAAAGTTATACATGTATGAATCTTGAATGACTTGCAGCATGAAAACAAATGCTAGGCCACCAGCTGAGACTTCAACTCATTTTGAGCCTCTAATTATGCCTGAACAGCTCTTGAAAACACAGAAACCTGCTTCTGACTACATAGCAAAGCATGGAATAGGCAAGGCAAATATTGTAGTAACCTTCACGAGTGATCTGATAGTTATTGTGGAAACTGTTCTCTGCCCCTTATCCTCCCTGGGAAGCTGGTACTGATTATGAAAACATACTTAACAATAAGATGCTCTAGAAATCGACCCCCCTTTTTTTCCCTAACATTTATTTCAGTATTTTAAACAAGTATTTAACTTGTGATGTTATCTTTCCGTTTCCATTCTCGGCTGTATGGAAGAAGTATTTAATAGGCATACTTTGATGTAAGCACAGATTCATAGACAGATAATTTTCTTCTGAACGAACTTGTTTCTGTAAATATAAATGCGATGCAAACATAACTGGCACAGTCCTGTCTGTGGTAACAGCTGTGATTAAGTCACACCTGCTTCTTTTGTTAGGGATGTTTATTAACCTCCATTTTGCAAGGAAAGGGCAAACAACTGTGACTACACCCATATTTTAGCAGCAGCAGGATACAGATGTTAAGTTCTGGACTGCACTAGCCCCACACTCCTCCAGCTCTGTAAACGGCCTCAAAGCCAGCCTTCTTCATTTTTCTTTTCTTGTTTTGGGGTTTCTTTATACGGAGATCATTTACTAGGCTCTTCATTTTTGCTAATATCAGAAGGGGAAAAAAAGTGTAGAATACATACATGAAGCATACTGCTTCTCAACATTCTTTTTCCCAGCATTTTCTGAGACCTTTTTAGAAGAAAGTATTCATTGTTCACAGAGAATTCTCTTGTATGACCTTAGTATTGTCACCTCTTCCCCGTGGAGGGGAACCGCTGAGACCCAAAGAGCAGAATTACCTGGCTTTTACCACCCAGCTGCCACAGGCATGCTCCGTCACCCTGGGTTTATCATTTCTCTGTACAACAGTAAGGCATCAATGCGGGCTATATGGCCAAACTAATAACTTGAAGAAGCTTTTTTATGTGCTTTAGAAATTCACTGGCGGTACATAAATACACAGTACTGCTGTTAAATTGTAACTGAAAAAGCCAAAATGAAGCCAAATACTGGTAGCGATTCTTAAAAAATCATGCAGCTTGCATATTCAATGGGTGATACTTTCATTTCATTTTTTTCTCTCCCGACTGAGCATCTTAAAGTGCTTGTTACTTTGGCAAGGTAGCTTATTATAGGCTATTAACTACTGGCAAAGTACGGGAATTTGACAGGTTGTTCTTAACAGCCAAGGCCAGCTGTTGCCACTTTCTTCCACAGGATAAAGTTTTTGCAGATACAGTGCAGGCAGTCTGGGCTTTTTTGAAAACTACATTACACTGTAAAGCACAAACTTATTTTTCATTTCTTCATATTACCACCTCAATTTCTCCTTCAGCATTACAGTTGTGTAATCTCTACGCTTGGAGGTTTTCAAGATGAGACTGGCTACAGCCCTGAGCAGCCTGGGCTGGCCTCACAGCTGACCCTGCTCTGAGCGGAGCCTGGACCCTTGTCAGGTCCCTTCTGACCTGAACTACTGCACAATCCTATGCTTAACTGCTTCTTCCTAGTGAAAATTAGAACTTCTTGGAGTTTCCACTTCTGTATTAGCTTGTTTTTACAACAGGATATTAATTTTATGCTCTGCACATTTTCAACCTCCCTAACTGGCTTCCTAAAGTATTTTCCACCTCCAGTGGAGGTCACGTTTTCAAGATTAAGTAACAGCCGTGAGCTTTATTATACCTTTCCCCCCACTTTCTGCTGTCTGACAGGAAACATTACTGCCAATGGGCAAACAATGTGCTTTTTTTTCCTCTATTCCCTTCTCAAAAAGATACTGTTAAAAGAGTTAGGAAAAGCAGGTCAGATCTGCACACACCAATATGAGGATTTCTCCTGTCTTTAAAAGCTAATACGAAAACAAAATCATTTACTTAAACTTAGTAAAATGACTGCTGCAGTCAGGAACCAAAAGAAAGCAGCTAGGAAATGATAAACTAAGTCCCAATTGTTGTTACTTCCACCATACTGTTGTTGATATTTATCTCCTTTAAGCACAACTCAATATGCAAACAGAAACACCTTCAATATTTTTGTTTTCATGGATTTAAGATCTGTAATGCTAGGCCAAAACATTTTTTTTCCCCTGCAAAAACAAGCCAGTATAAATGGCTCCAGTGAGTAATTTTCCTTAAGGGCCACTACGTAAGTCTGGCATATTTTCTGACTATCCACATTACTGAAGGTTGCTTACAGCTTTGAGCAAAACAGCGAGAGTACTGCCATCCTCGTGCTCAGACTTCCAAGGAGACAACTCTGTTGATAAGTTACAGAAAAAAGGACTCTCTGTTTGCACACACACTTGTACGCTTTTCAGTGTCTTGCCAAAGCCTGTCCACACTTAGAGGTCCTGGTGGATTCTGGATATGCAAGCACAGCAATCCACCCATGATCAGTGAGTCACCACGGCATGAATATCCTATGATTAAACCACTTATGCTTCTTTTGCTGTGGCCACTCGACACTGGAGCCTTTCCAAATAAGTTCGCATCCTCCTGCTCCAAGATCTGTTGATCTCTTCAGTACACCTCGTTTGAGATGGTAGCATCGAGGATTGTGGGACTAAGCACTACTGGAAGGCAATAAATCACAATGCCAAACTTAGTAATTTCTACGATTATCTGTTTTTCCCTCTTATCCAGCTCATCCAGGACAATCAGCACCATCTTCCAGCTGTGACATGCCAGGTGGAGGAAGCACTGTGAAGGCATTTTGGTACCATGATAATGACTGCTAAGAAGCCACCGCACATGTCAGAGATACAATGACTAGAGAATACACCAGAATCAGCAAAAACGTGATGTTAAAATGAGGAGCTGGAAGGTGGAAAACAGCTGTTTTGGGGACTGGGATGTACCCAGGTCTACTTTCATCTATGTAAACTTAATCCACAGATGAAACGGAACCCAGTACAGTAATAGAAGTGGCAGATAACTTACAACTAAATAGGGGCACAAGACGAGTTTTCTGGAAGAGCCCCAAACAACTGAAATAATCATGTAAACAGTCTCTAAAACTCAGCCCCCTGCAGTGCTATGAAATAGGGGCAGCAGAGAGGACTGACACGCACGGCAGCATTCCAGCTCTGCCTCAGAACCCCAGTAATGGGGATGGCCACAACTCCCTTTTGTTGTTTGTAAGATTATCTATAGCTCTTTGTTAACATCTCCCAAGATTTTTGTGCCTTAAAGATAAAAACATCTCCACCAGAGACAGTTTTTCTCCAGTGTTTTATGGAATGTGGCTGCTCCCTTTCATATGGTACCAAGAGGTATTTTCTCTGTGTATTGTGAACTGGCATCTACTACAACCTAGGCAGTGCAACAAGATGCCTGTTTCCTAAGACTGTAATTCTTTTTTTTTTTTTTTTTTTTTTAGATGTTTGCAAAATGGTGGTGTCCTTAAAAGAACAACCGCATCATGTAGAGGACTGAAGGAAAACTCTAATTTAACTAAAGAGCCCTTAAGCTGCCTCAGTTCAGACTTGTTCCCAAGAGAACATTGCTGGGAGCCAACTACGGCTGCTTCCTTCTCTGCTTTCTGTTGCTGGCAAGACCAAATCTATTTTTTTACTGACATGCCGCTTGTAATATGCTATGAAATGCAGACAAAACGCAAAGACAAATCACAAGCTATCTTGATAAACATTTGACATCAGTTTCCAATGCTTAGAAATAGTTTTGTGATGCTTTGAACTCAGGTAACGTAGGGATGATAATACAGCAGTCTAGCATTTTTGTGGTTTAGTTGCACAGAATGTCAGCAGTGAGATGAACAGCTACCTTACATAAAAGAGCATATTCTAGCATCTTTACATTTAGACTGCTGTACCTGGAGGCTCTTGATCATCACTTTGGCTGTGCTACTGGCTCTCTGCATAAAGAAACCACTCAAGTCACTTAATATGCTCAGTTCTATCACCTATAAAGTAAAAATAGGTAAGTGCCTTTGTAAAACACCTCAAGATCCTGTGATGGATATGTTATATAAATGCTATTTATTATGGTACACATTTCTTTGCTACATTCACCTATCTCCAAGCAGAATTTGAAAAGTCTTGGTAATACTTCATTGACATCCCTTACTTTGCAACTTTGATTTTAAACAGGCATGTTCTCTGTTCAATCTACTTTCAGTCTCATTCTCTCTGACGTTCCTCCTGATCTCCAGACAGGAGTGGCTCTCTCATTTGTGCTGCTTCAGCAGTCCCAAACTCTTGACTGCCTTTAACCTACTGAATCACTTCCTAACTTTAAGTGATGCCTGTAAACTTCTCTTCACCTGAACCTGAAGATGAGCACTTCAATCACATTTCTCCACTGTAGCAAACTCACATGCTGGAATGAATTTTGCAAGATAGTTAGGTTTTGTTGTATTTCAAACCCAGCTTTTTTCCCCCACCATCTCTGTCATTTTCCTTTTGCCTTGCTAGGTAACTGCCTGCACTTACTTTGATAGAGTTCATACCTCTTTCTTTCTGCTTCTTTTTGTGAATAGTTTTGAGCAACAACAAAAATAATGTTATCTGAGGACACAGGTACATTTACAAAATGTCATAAAAACATATTTTTGGCAATAATCCCAGAACAAAACAGAGATATTTTGGAAAGGCCTCCATTTAAAAATAAATTATGTTCTAAACCTGGGGTCCCTGTGCTTTTTCAATTGAATGGGTTCTGTCATTCCTTACACACAGCTACTAGCACCTTACACACAGAGAGATCCTCATGGAAATGAGTGAAGAGTCAGGGAGTTACAGCACTGCCTCATATCAACAGATCTTTCCTCATACTGCTCTGAGTGAGGTGTCTTGTCTGTTGCCAACATCCTTCTTCCCAGAGTGCAGTAGCACAGTAGCCACAGCAACTATCTAAAAGGAAGAAATTATCAGCATGCTGTTTACCTTACTTTCAGATGTCTTTTAAAGGAGTTACCTGCTGGAAATAAAGGTAAGTGGCAGTAGCTGGTTATTTATGCAATGCAATAATGAGGAGAGCATTACAGTAGCTCTGTGGAAGGATCGGTGGAGTTTGGTTCTACTCCTGCACTCAATGAGCAAAGAATTTCAAAGCTGTCCTTCCATTCCAGTCCCCTGTTCACCAGGTGACCCCGAATAACTAAAATTGAGTTTTCATCTGCCTGTATTTCCTTAGGCAGATAATGCACTTCATTTCTTCTGGAAGGGGCAGCCCAGGAGGAGGTAAAAATTACTTTAAGTCATATCTGTGTTGCCTGCACGCTGTCCATGCCTAGGGTTACGACAGTTCCTTCTGTAAATTAGCAGAATGCTACAAGCACACTTCATCATGTCCTCAGTGGACCTCCTACGATGGGAGCTGTGGTGGGAAAAACACAGGCCCCCCCAACATCAAACATACCATGGGAATTGTCTCCGGGACTCTCACACAAGTCCTCTGAAATCCCCGTGCCACTGCAGCACACAGGAGGCACCAGTTCAGCTACACGAAAAACAGAATCAAGCCCTACCCCTCAGTAAGACAATGGACTGGCAGAAGCAAAAAGGGCTATAAAAATTACACTCACTACCTGAAAAATAAAACTCTATCTAAGCTAAACCTGCACAGAGGCCAAGGCACTGGAAAAGTGCCGGGGGAACAGGCTGGCAACGGTGCACTGTGTTGTGAATGCCAGGCTTCCACATCCTCCTGCGTGCCTGCTGCTGGTGACAATGTTGTGATCTTAGGAAACATTCAGCTGCTGCCCAGTCCACTGTAACTTCTGCTTTGCTTGTGACTACCCTGTTATTTTACTAATATTTTTAATGTTTCCACATCTGAAACTGCTGATATCAAATACTGATCTGGTACTGTACAGATTCTTTCAGACGTACGCGAGGGACACTCTTAAAAAGCTCTTTGTATCATCAGCCTCAGTCATTTTATAACCATCATTTCGTAAGTGCTGTTCTTCAGACTGATGTCAGTGCCATGTGGAATGGACGGGTGCTGTATATGGTGTTACAGTGCTTCCAGATTTCCACTCTGCAGATGGCCGTGGCATTTTCCACATGACTCCTACTGTAATACCAGAACCCTATAAGTCATTTATAAGTAACTGATATGTCACAGCACCTTATAGCGTGCTGTGTGGCATTCAAAGCTGAACAGACAATACAAAAGAAAAATTAGCATGCCCCCTTGTTTTAATTTTATATAGAGTATATACGCATCCAGAAAAAGTAGAAAAGCAGAGCACATACTGATGTGTTAAGGAGCACATGAAAATGTCAGAACTTCCATTAAATATGTTAATCTAAAATGCAAGAGAATGATTAAGGACATACCCACAAAAAATTAAGAAAAGGCTATTTTGTGGTGTGGGCAAGGCTCTGAAAATACTGTTACCATTGATCTGAAGTCACTTGTTTAATTGACAACTACTTTGTTATTGGAGAAAGAGGTGTCTAATTGCTGAAAATGACCCTTCTGTCTTTGTTTTCCATTCTCCTCCTCCTTCCATTGGGCTAAACAGATATACACTTTATTTCTGTCTTTTTTTATGACAAGATGTAATAGAATAACTTCAAAAAAATTAATAGCAGGAAGCACGGGTTGAAAAATATTAAGGAATATAAACAAAACTGTATGGCTTTTGATGCTAAGAGTATATGGGGTGAAGAACAAGATCCCACCAGCTTTTAACCTCAAAGTATTCAATGTGTTATGCAGAATTCTCCATAACAAAAAATAACAAAAAAGAAAAAAAAAATCCCACTGGTACCACAAGTAAGCATTCAGGACACACGAATACCTATTTTTTTAAAACATCTTCTATTTGCTTCTAAACTTATTTCATTTCAATGCAAAGCTTCACAATTGATTTTTTTTTTTTAGCCTCCTAACAAGGGAGTCCAGGTGCTAACATTTCAGGTGACAGCATCCCAGGCACACACAGAGACAACTGCAGGGCTCCCTGCTCTTTCCAGTGACAGCTGCCTGTGTGGCCCGGATCAATCTCAGTAGCAGCAATATTGTACTTCCACCTCACAAGAAACTCACTAAAACATTTTTTCTAAGCAACCATAACAAAACTACTTCAGAGTGCAGATGGAACAGACAGAACAACTACAACGCAGGAACTGAATGTGTCTGACACACCACTAAGACAGTAAATGATAATCAAACTATAATTCAAATCCCAATCGGCAATATGTTCCCTTTAACAAGTCTGACACATCTCCACTGTGCCATGGTGGAAGAGCAACAGTCAGACATCAGAATATTTGATCTCATTCTGGAAATGTGCTCACGTCTAAGTGCCAAACAGTTCTAGTTTGGCCAAAGCCTGGGCTCTGTGAACAAGGCAGGCAGCTCTGGAGTGGGATGCAATCCCTGATGAGGCTGCAGCACTGCAAGGGAACCACTTAGTAGTTGGAATGTCTTCCTTTTAACACAGCTCTGCTTTTGTGAAGCTAGCGTCAAAGTATCAACCATTTTTTACAAATATAAAAGAAGCAATCGTTAACCAAACATGGACCACTAAAAGTGGATAGATCTCTTGTCCTGCACGACTGACAAACTAAAAAGAGTTGCTCTTATGTTAGTCCAGTGATGCAGATTTTGCTTATAAAGCCCTTAGCATATAAAAATAAATTCATAGCTACAGTATAGGTTTAGTGCCAACACATCAGTGATCGTGGGGAAAGGGGATTTAAATTACCCATTTCACCCCTGAAGTTCAGTCTCCAGCATCACTCAGAAAGAGATCGGCATACCTTAAATTAACCGCATCAGTAGGGATCTTCACAGAGTTTCACAGGATCCGACAGAACACAGACCCAAGAGAACAGACCTGAGCTGAAGTCTGGCTTTCTCCTTTCCACCTCTGGGATCTGAACCTCAGCCAGAGCCCAGAGATGAAGGAAGCTGTGCTGCTTTTATGTCAACATGCCAACTGGGGAATCCCTACGTAACTAGTTAAGCCAGTTCCAAGGTTGCAGTTGTCACTAAAGCACCCTGAATTAGCCAGTCCAATCGACTACAGCAACTGCGTTATGCTGTTGAATATTGCAAAAGGTTTCCTTTTTTTTTAATCTGCTTATCAATGGGGTCAATTAAGAATACAGCACTTCTGAACATTAATACAGGTAGTCAAGCACAGATCTAGTAGCTCAGGTAGGTAGACACTGTGTCTTTAAAGAAAATTTGACACTGATTTAAATGATAGAGACAGGTTTGTAGAGAAACATGAAGAAGAGGACAACATTCCTTTTTTATTATGTGAACTCCCACATGCTATGTCATGAAGAATTTGTGTGGGAACTTATTTACAAAACTGGGGCTTACTGTCATCGCACTGTGCTGAAGCAGAAAAAAAAAATTACCATGTATAAGTCAAATGTCACAGCAGAATTTAATATGCTGGAATTCTTGGAAAGTGTTCTAATGCTTTCAGCTCAAACAGCGTACACTGCTTTTTATAGCAAGGAATTTTAATTATTATTAGTTTCTGGCAATCCCCATGGTCTGCTGGCGTTTTCTAACCCACAGAGATTAAAACCTGAAGAGAAACAGAAGGTGGTAGGAAAGGGAAGAATGCCTGATTGAAGCACTCAACATCTATTTGTCTGTGACTTACTAATATAGATATGCAGGCAGAAGTTCAAGATCAAGACATTATCCCCACTTTCTCCCAAATGCGCAATTATTAATCAACTGCATTCTCATAACAGCAAAAACAGGTCAGGGAGAAGTGGGGAAGTGACGGGGCCACGTAAGGGATGGCAGTGTAGTAGGTGGACTGAGGAAAGACTGGCACAAGTTTGCCTAGAGAACAGAAAGAAATAGTGGAAAAGTTGTCTCTACTACCAAATGGCAGTGCCAGGTGCCCGTGGCACTTCCATGTAAGTTAGTCTTAGTGGGTATATGGGTAAACAAGTTCCTACCCTGCCGTGCTTTCAGTATGAAGACATGTTGACACTGCCAAGGTTTCCACAGTCCCCACCTCACTTCTTCCCTTTTTACTTTTCTACCCTACGTTATTTCACAGGGCAAACAGCCTCGGTTCGCCGGGCCTCCCTCTGCAGCCACTGCAGCCGCCCCTAACTGTCCCCACAGCCATGACTGTGGCTGCCACACCGCCGTGGATGCAGAACAGCTGGCTCAAGACAAGCCAGGGGCAATCCCACTGCTTCTTGTTCCTCTCTCCTATGAGCCACGTCCTACCCTGCCAAGGTGCCGAGCTTCATACCCTCCCTGCCTGCTGCTCAACTGTGTTCTCACGCTGCCTCGGACTTCAGCCTGTACTTTCCTGGCTTCAGACTGTGGCTAACTCTTCTCCAGCCGCGCTGAGGGTGTGACTCAGATTTGCTGCTAGTGGCAAGAACACGCTCACAGTTTGATGAGTATCTGGGAGGAATACTTCAGATGCCATAACTTTGACCATGGCAGCAAGGGAATTATTATAGCACCAGCTGAGACCAGCTTGTTCACTGTCTGTATACGGCACTGGGTTGTACCAGAGGTGTGTATTAAAGAGATGAAGCAACGCTACCACAAGGTTCCATGCCTTCACCTGATGACTCGCTCGCTCTAAGCACTGAAGCTGGTTTCCCCAGTGATGCTTTTCACCAGAACCCTTTTGTAGTGGGGGAACAGGAGAACGAAAATCTTGGGAAAGCTGCTGTGATGCGACAGTACAGTGGTGTTTCTGTCCCAAGCAAACCCTGAGCAACAAATTGTCCCTCTGAACATTCAGGGAAAATAATCTGAAGACCTGTTCAGCACCAGATTGATGGGATGCCCTATGCTCCCTCTCCTCACTCCAAACCACACTTCAAAAATGAAAGGAGAAAATGAACATGAAGCTAGAAAGTAATTAGCACTTCCTATTTTATCTGTTATTGCTAATGCAAGTTCTAGTACAAAGAGACAGCAATATCCTGCTAGGTAGCTAAATTCACAGCTAGGAAGAAACCTGGTTCCCTTGCATTTTGGCATTTAATGAATTGTGGCAATGCAGTATTGTTTCTAAGAAAAGGAATTGCGCAGTAACCTTCTCCCCTTTACAGAGTACTCTCTGCACCTCCTCTGTTTCCACTTTATGCTTCTCGCAGTTTCCCTAAGAGGGAAAACATTTGCATGAGACAATCACCAAAAATTTCACCGCATAACGATTCCTTCAGGATTTGTTATATGTTATGCACTGTATGAATTATATGCTATTATGTTATATGCTATATGAACCACAAAGCCTTGTACAACTTATAAAACTACTATATTCATAGATTTGCTTCTTATACATTTTATATAAAAATAAAACTTTGATTTTTCATGAAAGGTTCTGCAATGATTAACATTTATCAACATCCAACAGTCAAAAGCTATCAGATGTCAGTGTTGGTTTTGTTCATCCTTTTCCCCTGGGAAATGTCTTAAGGTTCTGCAGGCTGCTGTGCTAAGCTCCCCTTCAGCACACAAAATTCATCCAGATATCTGCAATGACAAAATTCCTACCAGATCATGTTTGTTCTTCTGGGAGGGACTGAACTCATTGCTACTGAAGACACAGCTTTGTAGTTAGCAGTCAAACAACCACTCATAACAACCTCTTACCAGTATTTCTCTAGATCTTCTTCCCCTGTCTTCCCAAGTCTCCCTGTAAACTTAGCACTTGAAATTTGTTTATACAACTGGGATTTTAGCTGACTGATTAGATGGTAAGGGAAACATTACTCTTGCACTCATTTCCACCACTTGCTCTACCGTACCACCATCACAGTACTTACAATGTCCTTTGTAAAGGCTAAAGAAACAGACACAGAATAGTGCCTCACTTCACTCAGGAACAGTAGAATTGTTTCTTATGCTTTTCACCCTAGAAACAATCATGAAACCCAAGATGGTAACATATGGTCTGGTTAGGAATCACCTCACCCTTCTCCAGCCTCCCTTGGCCAGGGCTATGTAAAACTCCCCATCTATTTAAGTTATTAAACTTTAATAATTAAGAAAACTTGCCCGGGTTTTCTCATCTGTAAACTCTACTTGTCACCTGCTATTCCCAGACAGATAAACTCACAGACATGAGAGACTGCAGATCAGAAATTATAAACCTTGCAAGCACTGAGGTACAGAAATAGCAGAGCAAAAATTCATTGTCTCCTTTTCCCCCAGGCCTCATTAATGGATAATTTTTTTTTTCTTTGCAGGCACTTCAACATCTGAAGGGCCACCCGTTGTGCCCAGAAGCATGAGCATACCCACTCTGCTGCAGAACAAAACAATGTTGTTAAAGATCGCAAGCAATCAGTAACATTAATTGAAGAAATGTAAAAGTGGGGCACCAAATTCAACTACAGGTTGTATTTGTCAACTACAGGAGCTACTACAGGTGTGGGAAGACAGGAGCTTGAGACTTGGATGTTCTTGAAATGATGGAAAACTGAATACTCAGTTTCTACAGATCACACACAACGGTGAGCACTGACAAGCCCGTGCAGGCACTCGTGACAGGTCAGCATCTGCACAGACACTGGTCACTTCACAAGGGCAACTCCCTGTGCAATGTCCCCAATGCAAGCGTCTGCCAAGCCAGCAGATGGGTGTCACAGAACCATAAAATCACAGAATGGTTTGGGTTGGAGGGGACCTTAAATATCATCGAGTTCCAACCCCCATCCAAACCTGGCCTTGAGCACTTCCAGGGATGGGGCATCCACAGCTTCTCTGGGCAACTTGTGCCAGTGTTCCACCACCCTCACGGTGAAGAATTTCTTCCTAATATCTAAGCTAAATCTACCCTCTATCAGCTTAAAGCCACCACCCCTTGTGCTATCACTGCCTGCCATTGTGAAAAGTCCCTCTCCAGCTTCCCTGTCGGCCCCTTTAGGTACTGGAAGGTGCTATAAGGTGCCCCCGGAGCCTGCTCCTCTCCAGGCTGAACAGCCCCAACTCTCAGCCTGTCTTTATAGGTGACGTGCTCCAGCCTTTTGACCATCTCTGTGACCTCCTCTGGACTCCCTCCAACAGGTCCATCTCCTTCTGATGTTAGGGGCCCCAGAGCCACATGCAGTGGGGTCTCACAAGAGCGAAACAGAGGGGGAGAATTCCCTACCTTGACCTGCTAGCCACACTTCTTTTGGTGCAGCCCAGGATACGTCTGCCTTTCTGGGCTGCAAGCGCAGACTGTATGTGTGGAGACAACAGCCCTTTCCTCCTTGAGGAATGCCACCAGCCCCTGCCTGCTCCTCACCACCACCACCACCTCCAGCCATCCAGGACCAACGCTGCTGAGTCTTCCCCAGGAGATGGAGGATTTGACTAAGAGCAGAAGGCAGAGAAGCACCTGACATATGATTCATACAAAACATTACACCAAAATACTGCAAGAAGAGGCAGGAGAGAAATAAAAATAAAAGTAGCAGATACTATTCCATTTAAGATGCCTGCCTAAAAAAAAAGTCTGACAGGTTGTGGGTTTTTTTTTTATATTTCAGGTTTAATTCCTTGTTGGCAGCAGCTAGTCTCATTTCATTGCCTCTAATTTCTCCTCAGGTCTATCTGCAAGTTTCTGTGCATGCTCAGGACTTGTTCACTTAATTGAGTGAAACTAGAAGCCAGAGTTATGCCAAAAGGTTTTATTAGGATATTAAAGAATAATCAGCAATCTTTCCCCAACCTCTCCCCAATTAGACTGCACAAAGATTTAGCTGATGTTTCATTTAAGCACAGGCATAATACACTGTATACTGCAGCTCTTAAAATTAGTCAGACACGAGAAACTCTGCAAGTATGGGGTCTCCTCACTCAAGAAAATAAAGGAAAGCTGTTCAAAAACTTCTGCACCACCACCATGTACCCCAAGAAACTGCAGTCCACAAAGCTGTGCTTGTACTGACCACCTCTCCCGATGGGTCTATGTCACATCTATGAAGAGCACAGGAATGCAATACTCCTTGGGAACTGTGGTCGTGTGCCAGTATTTCACGTTGGGGTGGTTTTCACTTGTGTAAAGTAACTAAGAAATCCACTTGTGTTCCCAGTCCATCCCAACTGAAATCCCCATTTTCTAGGCATGTTGACATTATGCTCTATGATACATTTTTTAGCCACAGGTACACTACTTGCAACACTGCTTCCAAATTATTTTGAAGGTAGAGCTCACTCCTTCAGCCTTCTAAAAATGGACTTTACCCCCCATTTAGCAGCCAAATAGTTACTGGCTCCATGTTGTCTGGGGGCTGGCTTCACAAACAGAAAAAATTCAGCAGGATGCTCCACCATCAGTTTTGGCTTTCCTCTTCACACTTTCTGCCTTAAATCAACATATTCCTAATTGTTTCTTTTCCATTCCTTATTATACTTGATAGTCACCCGCTGCTTGTGTTATGCTCTCCTACTCTGAACTTCTCCACCCAGTTACCTTCAACTAATGTTAGGACTTAGCTTGCCTTGTGGTGTTGCAGTCACCTCTACGATTGCTTAAGCAGAACAAAGGGCAAATTTAAGCAATGAACTGAACTATGAAGATGAGAAGCAGGGTGGCGAAAGCCTGGGCTGGTTTAGAAAAGGCAGCTTGGAAACCAGGAACAGAGAGCTCAGTTCATATGTATCTAAAGGACTTGAGCCTGGACTAGGGCATTTCATAATGGTGGCATCTTGCTCACACTGCTCTGAACAGACTGACTGTGCAGTCCCTCTAGACCAAATCCCTGCTTTCAACAGAGCAAAGAAGCAGAGAGCTCCTAGCTTTAACAGTTGGCAGTACAATACACAAACCTCTCCACCACACTTTCCTTGATAGGCTCTCAGCTTCACTGGAGGCTACAGTTTTTAATTCCTCATGCTAGAGCTAATTCCATGATTAAAAAGGGAAAACCAGGTGCCCTTGGCTACAGCTCAGCATCCCACCCATACGAAAGTTCAAAAACAGCTGCAGAGCAATGTTCAGAAGTAGACCAACAAAAAAAAATTCTAACATAGATGTGCCAGACTAGAAATGTAGTTAAACCATGTGTGAACATTATTCCCATGCTATAAGACTTCAAAAACAGTTCACCGAGCATACCAATCATTTCTGTATGGTCTTGAAACTAAACACTTCCATCGGTGAACTTCGCCATGCAGAATTTTCCTCCATTCACACACAGACACACACAGTCCTCAAAGGATGCTTCTGGAGAAGTTTTTGCTCTAGTGTCTGATGTCATTTCGAATCCAGTTTGCCTTTACAATGACCATTTTTTTATGCTCCACTTCAAAGACACCCACCTATTTAGGATATGTCAGTGGTTTGTGTACACGCCTGGCACAAACCTGTATCCAAAAGCAGTAAAACTTTATCATTCTGCTGAAGTGTTTCCAACCTGGCCTCTACCCGCCAAAATGTAACCCTTGAATGCAGACTCCATATGACTTGCCCCTCAACTATAGAACCTGTCAACTTGCATTATCCATGGTAACAGTAATATTTAAGAAATACCCTCTGGCAAAAAGCTTACACTATTTTTTTTAGCTTGAGCAGAATAAATACCAGACAGCAACAGCACCAAAAGCATATCATCATTCCAGTAAACAGCTCGAAGTGGAATTTTGTTTTTATAATTCCTTAAACTTAATAGTTTACATCATATCCTTTACACTCATCTAAAAATTGTATTCATAATATTAAAATGATCTTACGCTTAGTAGCAGCAAGTTGTAGGAAGAAAATGCATGGAAATAAAAGAAGGTAAACCGTACTGAAGGGCTATTTCTTCTGCCATCAAAGTATAGTTAAACTTCTTTTATTTCATCTTAAAATACACTTTTGACCACCACTGCTAACTCTCAGTTTACTAAGGAAAATCTGCACGCAAATTTTTATAACTTAATTTTAAAATTATTCACATTTTAATGACAAATAGAACAAAACTGCAACCTGAAAAGACACTGGAAATATGCGTTGTTAATTGATTATCATGCCAAACTGATCTTTCCACCAGATGAAGTACAAGCTGTATCTGACAAATGTACCTCCTGATCACTAACAGGCTCCAGGGATATGATGACAACATGATGACTTTGCTTCCTCTTAAAGCTCGTTTACAATATGCTTTGTTAAGAGCATTTAAACAATAGCTAGTGCCAAATGGGATTGGCAATGCTCATTATATTAATCAGTCATCTTATTAAAAATAAGAACATGCCTGTTCATCATTTTTCTAGGTTTCCTAGGAAAACAAACTTGTTTCATCACCTTGTCTACCTGCTATCTCTACTCAACCGACAGCAGACAGCAATGCTGAAGAGTACTGAGAACAAGGCAGCTGTGAACAGTGAACAACTTTGAGATTCGAGGCTGTATTTATGGGGAAAGAGACAGCAGTAAGAAGTGTGGAACATTCAGGCACTAACAGAAAATCACAGATCAGTATTTCTGATTCTCAAGAAGAAATTTTTTTTTAACTGTCAAATTTTAGAGAATATATTAGTCACAGGTACACTCTTCTTTTTATGAGTGTACTTTTTATACATTCTTTCAGGGTCAATAACAAAAAAAAAATCTTTTTCACCTCCTTTCAAAAACTGAGACAGATTAAGTAAAAACCTACACACACATACAGAAATGAAAAACTGAAGGACAGAACAATTCTCCTATTCAGGAACCCTACCACAGGTTTCACTTGCTTCTGTGCAAAGGACATAATATAGTTAATCTCATTAAGAAATAATGAGAGAGATGTAGAATGAGAGCCAATATTTTAACTGGTATCAGAGAAATTTACTCTATCTGTATACAGTTAATGTGGAATCAGTTTTGCACTGTATAGTGTCAAATGACAGACAAAATAAAGTTCCTTGGCAGAAGTCTGACATTACTACTTTTAAATTTAAAAGTAAAATCCAGCTTCAAATGGGAGCACACATACTTTGGAAAGTCAACATTAAGCTTATTTTTGTGCTAGCCAGAACAGATCCCCATGTGCAATATGTTCTAACTAAAGCCAGAAATAATTGCTGCCTAACTATGTGTGCAGGTCCTTTGTTGGATCAGGGAGGAAGAGCCATGCACTTGTGACCCACACCCTTAAATACCTCTCCACAGCACGCAGCCACTATAAACACAGTTATTTCATATCATCTGGAAGCAGCACAGCTCACTTGCCTCCCATGTTCTTGCATGGGGCCATGAATTTCCCGGCATGTGCTAATGTATAGCATTCTCCACAGAGTGGTCCATGACATCCAAACAAGCAAATTTTACTGCAAATAAGAAACAGTGGTATGGAATATATTAAATATTCACACTAGAAATCTAGGAGGTAACATTTACAGATATTTTTCTGTTGTTACAGACTCCAAAGATACATAAAATATCTTGCATTCATAGTCTTGACATAAAAAAGGCAAAAACATGGTATTTTTGCCTGGAAGTCTGCTAATGATAACACATAGTTGCTATAGTTTAAAAATATCCCCTGTAAGTACTCTTTTCAAAAACTATTAAATAATCCGTTTAAAAAAAGTAAATTTAACATCTCTATTATCTGAATAAATAACAGAGTAATTCAACATTAGGTGTGGTCTTAAGGTTACAAATTTCAAAGACTATTAAGAAAACAGAAAATTGAGACCAAAACCTCTCATGAAACACACACCCGTTTTTGTAACAGGGCTCAAGGAGCAAATATCCTCTTGCTAATAAATCATTACCAGCAGCAGACAGTGCATAAATCAGCATCGTTCAACTGTGAAGACATCTGGATTTCTGGATTTTGCCTACACAGCTCAGCCAGTACAGAGTTAAGGAAAAATCTTCTAGTCAAACAATTCAGTTGGACCTGTCCTGCAGCTACTAAGCCAACAGGTGTGTCACCCTAGAATTCCATAAGAGCAAGACAGGACCCAAAGCTGTGGTGTGATCAGTTTTACTGTTTATATTAGTGCAAAAACTATCAGTCTCCAGCTGGAGATGATGCTATTGATGGTAATAAGACTTATCAACACCAGTTCCATTTACAGCTTGGCTTTAATCCAAGGTGTCTACAGCAGTGAAGCAAGTTACATTCAGGCAAATTAAGGAAGCAATTCACTAACTGGACTCTTAACTTTCATTCCCATCAAAAAGTTTCCATCCATGCAACTTTTCTTCCGATAGAGTTCTAGAAATTTACTCACTAAAGTGATCTTTTTAAAATCAAATATAGAGATACACACACTCATGGAAATTCCTCTTGAAAAGCCTCACTTCCTTCTGGTTCCAGTCTGCCACATAGAATTAGAAGAAAGATGTTTCTAAATTAGCTCAAAATCATTACCGTGACTCAACAGTGACACAGCATATTAAAAAGGTTTTGACAAGAGGATATATTCTATCACCACTTTCCAGTTTCCCCTGGTAAACTTCACCAGTTTTCCCTGGTTTCCCATACCAGTTCCTGGCAGACCGTCCTCTCTAACTAAAAGGACAAACCGTTTCCAAAACAAAGCTATGTTTTTATGCTGTGTAATAAACTAATTTTTGAACTGTTTGCAAACGACATTTAAATAAAGTGTCACTAAATCTGGACTCTGATTCGCAGGGCCATATAAGTCACTCTCAAAAAGAATTTGCATTTTAATTAGCAACTGGCCTTGTGCATCTTATCTCCAACGGAGACCATGGCTGCTTGGAGCAGAGGGTAGGGCTTCACGGATCTGGACGGACTGTTCCCTTGACTAGACCAAGGCACATGACTCTGGGATGGAGCTGACTCCTGACCTTCTGGTCAAATGCCACACCCTGTCTCCCATACAAAACACTTATTTGGTGGGCTTTAAGGAATGCCAGGACAGACATCTTTGCACTTTGTGATGTGCAGGAGTCTTAGCTTGCTGCAGAACCTGCGCTGCAATAACAAAACACATACCCTGTTCTTGCCTTGCACAGAAAGTGAAGAGTTATTTTTGATTGTGTCAAAAAATCTGAAGTGTAACAAAGCTGCACATTTTATAGGACTCCTACTCACCTCCTCAGCACCACATGTGTCTTTCTCTTTATTTCATTTCTTGGCAGAGCATCCTCTCCGGCTAAGAGGACATACTGTGTCTAAAACAAAACTGTCTTTGTATGCCACATAACAAACTAACTTCTGAATTTGTATGAAAGTCATGGAGTTGACAGCTTAGGGTTTAAATGATGGATTTTTAGAACATTATGTAATCACCTCCACAAAATGAAACATTCATTCTGGGTAAAATTCACAGAAACACTGAATCACTTAACATGTATGTATACACTGAAAGCCTTGAGGACATACAATGTTAAAGATCATCATACTCTTCAGCTCCAACTCCACCCCTTTGGCATTAATTGAAAAGGAAGGTGAGATCTTTCTAAGTAAAGTAGGGATTCCCTACTGATTGAGAAACACTGAGATGGTGATAAACTGACGTATTTGGCTCCTTGCCACCACACTGTGGTTTAGCAAATACGGAGAGCAACAGCCACAGGATGCAACACAGGGTCTAGCACCATGTATGACCCTCCTACACTACCAAAGCACAAATAAGCAACTAATTTATAATTTTTATTCTCTTTTTCCCTAGATTTCCATTGGGTTTACACTATTAAATCTGTGAATAAAAAATTTTCTGTGGTCATAATATAACTGTCTCACTGTTTAGGCACTCTCAAGACAGAATACATAAAAAGGCACATACAAATACATAGATAAAGCTTACTGCTTTCTAGGACTGTGTTCTAGCTGCTCTTCCTGCATAGAAACCAGGAAATGTCACCAAAATAAATAATTGTTTACGAAAGACTTAACTCTTCTGCAGTCACTTTCTGCAACGAGTTGGAAAGCTTTCTCATGAAGAGGATCTGTTTTCGAACAGTTCTTAGGACACATCCTCAACCTGTCCAAGAGCCCATTTTTGTTATTCTGTGTTCATTCACTCTGCTCCAGGAATAGAGAAGAGGAAACTATTTTTCATTACAATACCTGCTGAGGGGAACTGTGGTCTGCTGATATCAAACACACATCAAACACTTCCTCAGCAATTCCCCACAGCTGATTGCACCTCCCCTTCCCCAAAAGCCTGCTCTTTCCAGGGTTCTCTATGCATAGTATATGTCTCATTCTAAGGACAAGTCAATTTTTGTATGCAATTACGTTAAAATCCAATCTGTGACTTATGTTACTGAGTACTAAATATGAAATTTGGAGCATCCTGATCCAAGACTCTAGGAACAAGCTCCAAATAGCCTGTTAAAATACCTTCCCGTACAGACATTAAGTTACGGTTTTACCTAAACTAAGTCTGTATCATGTCAAGCCATACCTGGTTTTTAGCATCTTCAATTTTCACTTGCTATCTCTAGGCTAAATAAATTTTTAATAACAGCACTGAAGGAAGTCAGCATTACTTTTCACTATGAACCTCAGAAACTTCTGTGACAGAAACAGGCTGCTAATAAGAGTTACAGAGGTTGGCCTTGGAGAAGTTCTCCAGGGACTGCAGGTGAGTGACAGTTCTCTGTGTGATTGTATAAGCTTTGAAAACCAATTATAGCACTGCCTGCAAAACCTACCTTCTGGTAAGGACCAGAGCTCTTCAGCCCTCTTCAGTCCCCCATTATTTTCCCTCTTGTGTTCAATCACTAGCAAGAGAGCATCTCTACGATAAATATTAATCAGCATCTAACATTGATTTCATTGCCCTTAGTAACAATTTCACACTGATACAACAGTTTATCTTTTCCAAGCACTTGAAAAACATTAATTATGATGTTAAATTACAGTGTTTTTAAAACATATCAAAGTCAATGACAAAATCCTCAAAAGAAATTGAAAAGCATGTTAAATGGAAGAGTCTGAAACACACTAAGGCAACAGGTCCTTATATGCTGAAAATGTTCTCTCCCTCTTGGACTGCTTAATTCCAAATGTCATGATTTAACAAAAAAGAAATGTGAGAGACTTGCAGTCACACCGCATAAAACAAGTTTACTTAAGTCGGAACTTTCTCTTTAGTAATCAAGCACGTTCTTAATTCCATGGGGTTGGACTGAATTCTCACCAATTATTAGCATTTCCCATGAATACACTAAAATAGCTACATACATATCTATATCCTTGCACAGACGCCTGCAGAGTCACTGCAGATGTTACCTGAGCAAGCTTCAGAAAATGTGACACAGGCCCATGTGCAGTGTTCAGTATTATTCTTGACTTCCAACAGCCCCACAGTCCAATATGAAGTAATACCACCATTTACAAAGAAGCTGAATAAAGCCACAGTTCCTTAAATTCTCTCTTGATGCTATAAAGGAACCTGCTTAGTGTGACTAACTCATCGTAATGTAAGAGAGCTGTGACGGGTGAGACGTGACTGTATAATAATGTCAGAATATGCAAAGATAATGTAACTGAAGTGTGCTTAACTTAACCAGGATAGCTAGGCATTAATTCTATACCAAAACCATTTAATGCAAATTGCTGGAAGAACAAGCAGGAAGCCACATCAGGGCCCCCGGGTAGGAATATTTTGTACATATTCAAAACACTATTAACTTGGAGGGTCCTACAAGCTGTCTTATTTTGCCAGTTGGGAAGCGTAATGAAAAGAGAAGCATAAAACCCCTTCAGTCTGAGAGAAAAGGGCAGTGCCAGTTTTCCAGGGCTGCCTGGGGAATAGCCAAGGGAGAAGCTCTGCAGAGGAATCTGAAGAAGCTGGACATACCAGACTAACATTTAAGTGAAACAGCATTTTCCCTTCTACAGATTGATATCCAGATCCCCCTCCCTCATGCTTTTCCTCATATAAATGAAAAAGCAAGTCTATTTTGTCCCCTTGCACACGTTTACGAACCACTGCAATACAGCATGTAAAACACAACGCATTTTATAATTACCACCTTATTCTGCCATCAAAGGGGAGGGCCACAACAGCAGCTACTCAAACACACTTATCCCTCACATGACACTTGGACCAATAAAGCTATTTGTGTTTATAGTACTGACATGTCCAATAGTAAGCATAGTAAGCATCAATCTTGCCCCAAAATCTGACCAGGAAGGCAAACAAAAAAATGAGAGAGAGATCAAACTATTTGTGCAAGCTGCACAGAGGGTGATGAAATCAGAAATAAAGTAATTGGGTTTTTTTGCCCTTAACACCCTCACCTAGTTTATACTTTCTCACATTTAGATCATCTTCCTTTAAAGCCTTTAAAACCATACAGAAAAGACAGAGTTAGCTTTCAACAAGGCTATTTCATCTCAAACAGGGCCACTGCTTGGCTTGAAGCTATGCTGCTGAATGGTCTTTAAATATGGAATGAGTTGCATGCCCTAACTAGAAATAGAAGCAGGATAAATCTAATGAATGTGTGAAATATTCATCAGGGAAATGTGGAAAAGCTATCATAGCAGTTTCTTTAAATGGCTTTATGAATTTTATTCTTAAATATCAATGAAATTAGTTACTTAGTAAACTTAACAATGAGTATAAAAATAGCCAGTAGGGTAATCAGAAACGCTCTTTTTAAAAGAATCATTTCACAAGGTTTTTCCAGTATTAATAACTTCCAAGTCCTTAGAAACTTCTGCTTTCTTTCTCATTGGTGATCATCAGCACCAACTGCAACAGAGTTGCCCCTGAATCATATTGCTAGGAGCCGATAGAGACCCCACAGTTTGTCCAAAGGTGCTAGCAAGGCCTACACGCAATGCACTCAAAATTCTTTAATTCAATGCATCACCTGTGGCAGGGTAAATGATAGCAACGTACTAAAAAGACAACTATACTGACACTCTACCATTTGGGAATTAATTAAGTACAGTCCTGAAATCCTCATTTTTGCAGTTTCATGGATTGGGCCATCAGAGCAAAGTGTTAGTTTCACCTGGAGTAAGCAGGAAAAAGAGTAAGGATGTAACTGAAACTGAAGAGTCAGAGGAATATCACCCTACTAACGAAAAAAAAAAAAAAAAAAAGATTGCTGCCTTTATTCTATATAACACAGTTCAAAATCTTTGCTACAATATTCTCTCAACCCTTACACAAGAAAAAGAGGATGTATGATTTCTGAAGCATGGAATCATTGACTTTGCTAACAGGAAAATACATAAATGTAGTTCATGGTTTGGCATTTTTCAGTTCAGACAGCAAGAGGGAACATCCTTGAAAAGAACAGGAGCTAAAATGCTGAAAAAGATGAAATCGCTGGTAAACTCGGCTTAGTCACCAGGTCAGTTTAGGGGCATTCCCTGTAATTTAATCTTTCATTTCTCTCAGATAAACAAGGGTAATTACTTCCCTCCTTCAGGATAAATTGAAGGAATGATGGTACTTAATTTAAAGCTACTGTTTCATCTTAATAGTTCCTTGGTATGAAAAGACTTCAAAATTGTTACTATCTAGACTGTTAGTAAGTCAAAGGCTTCCTCAGACTTTTAACAGCAGCAATCATTGATTCTCGTCATATTTCAAAAGCCAAACCAGAGGTGACTAGTTTAAATTTAATACTCCCAGTGGAATAATGTCTTTCATCTATGCTATGATCTGAGTAGCTCTGCTATTACAAACTACTCAAAGTAGTCTTTGTAAGTAAAAGTGCTTTATAAATGCCAGGTTTAAAAGAATCCTGCACTGACACCATTTTTTTTCTAGTTATTGAGGTTCTTTCCTGTTCAATTAAAAGTACTACAAAGCATCTTAAAAAAATACAAAATACCATTTTTATTTTTCCTATGTATTTAAACATATGTGTAGCAAGAACAACTTTACAGATGATGGACAACTGGAGACTGCCATAGTATCATATGAAGAATATGCAATATACTTTAAGTACAGGAATAGTAAAAATTTTGCCTTTATTTCCACGGTCTTCACGTCCTTCCCTTACATGAAACACCTCTTCAATCTACCTGTCAATGAGATCTCTTTAAACACTAAAACAGCAGCTGTCATCTCTCTGATTTGGCAAGAATGTCAGGCTCTATTAAGGCTCGTTAAGTTTTCATATCACCATTTCTGTACCTTCTTCACTCTTGATATGAGCCCCCTGCAATAAAACTCTTTATTAACTTCTCCTTTGTCTACAAAAACTTGGCAGGCATTAGACAGAAGGCGTGTTGACAGCGTTCCCCTCATAGTGGCCAATGCTGTCTCCCTGTTTCCCTATGCTGCCCCTTCTGTATCATCACTCGCCTCTCATCTTTTACTTAAGCTGTAGGATCTCTGAGCTGAAACCATCTTATTGTTCTGCATCTGTGGAGTGCGGCACAGTAGCAACACCTGTCTAAGTAACAGCATGAACAAAACCCTACTGTCTCTTGCAGATACTTAGAATTAAAGTACAGTCTCTCTTTCAATTCTGCTATATTTTTAGGGATTTCATTGCAAAATCTAACTGTATAAATACCAGTATTACAAACTGAAAATGAATTTAATTGCAAGTGTTACCTACAGCCAAGCTGCAGGAAAGGATTCTCTCTTCCACTTGCTCAGAAATCTGGATGACTGATCTTACACAGCTGTAAGAGCTCCCCGCCTTAACCTTGACCTTGGCTGGCCCGCCAGCTCACTGCAAAGTTAATTAGGATACGTGTGTATAAAGGACATCCTTTCCTAGGTGCACAATAATGAGCTCAGCAAAATAAAGAAAACAACTTTGCTGCAAACTTTCAGAAGTCAGATTCCACGTGCTCACAGATCAGGCAGGTCAAAGCCAATTTCTTACGCACTCTCATTTGGAAAATATTATTGACAGCTGATATTTCAGTTTATGATTTAGCTTAAGTATTGTTCAAATAAGAGAATGCATAATCCCCTCAAAGCAAATAGGCAAACAAATCCCCAAAGTCTTGCTTAGCCTTTTCAAAACATAAATTTGAGGCAACAAAATGAATAGAGTATTTCAGCCCAGATGGAGAGGGTTTGAAAGCAATATAAACTCGAGTTCTAACTAATGCAGCTTTAACCACGTCCATGGTAACCTGCATACATTAACATTTTTACCTGTACCTAAACAATGCAAAATGAGGTATACATTACCAAGTTTTAAAAGTCATAAATTAAAAAACATTGTCTGAACTTTTATAAACTACGTCCCTGCAGTATTTTTCACACAGCTTGTCAGAATTTATAATTTTTAATTGAGCAAAAACCTTACAACCTGATTTTGAACAGAACTGTAATTTATGTGACCTACAAAACTATTTACTCACTTTCTTTGCATATATAGGCAAATGCCAGATAATTTAAATATCTGTTGAAAACATACTAAGGTTACACCAGTGCTTGCGTGTCTTTTCTATTTATAGTTAAGTATAAAAGAGTCATATGCACAATCTGAAAAAGCAGCAGTGTTGATAAATGCCTGGTTGCATGTACCAGAAGAATAGCTCTTGGTCTGGTTTGGCATTTAAAGTCTGACTCCTTTTCACACACCCCAAACCCCACACACATTTACTGCTAATACTCAACACAATAGGACTAATACCGGCTGATTAGAACATGCTTCAATAGCATAATTCTCTAAAGAGAATGAACATCCTATAAGTTAGATGATGACACTAGGTTATATGAAATCCTGATTAGCTCAGCAGAAAAGAAGAAAGGCTTTACAGATATGAAACTGTCAAAGCAGACCATCCATAAAGGGGTGTGATTTCCTCTACCTTTTAATCTCATTTTTGAAATAGCTTCCTAAAACAGCATTTCCAAATACATCTGTTTCTGAACACAAAAAGACTAATTCCATACTGAAGTGCCTGCTCACCTGACGATGTAACGAACACCTACCAGTCACACAATCACCACGAATTAGGTTCTAGTTTTTAGCCTTCTTGCTAAGAAGTAAGCCCTTTGAGGTTAAGCCAGTGACAATGCTACAACACTAAATTTAAATGGCTTTTCAACAACGACCAAAGCTATTTTTCACCCAGTGAAGTTAAGTGAACCTTCGGAAGACACTGACTTGTGTTCCTCAATGAAAACTCTACTTAGGGACTCCTGTTTTATAATCGTGCCTGCTGTTTGCACCTCTTACCATTTTATGAAGTGTCTGTCTGTCTTTTAAGCATACAGCTCTCCTGATGTGTGCAATTCCCTGTCCTTTGTAAGATACTCCTTCTGAGTCTGAAAAATATTTTGGGTTGGATTCTGCCCATAGATCCAGAGGCAGGATCTTCTTCCACAAAAACCTGTTGGAGAAGTGAATTTACAGCTTTATCACAAAAGATGATGTGCACGTTGTAGGTGACTGTATAATGGACACAAAAAGAAACAAGCAGAAATGGAGTCTAAACATTCACTTGGGCCCAGTGGTCACCCCTCTTCGGGAGATGAAGCTGGTGAATTGAATCTTGTGAACTGAACTGGCAATTCCCGGGCTGCACCTCCTTCTCCCTCTCAGCAGAGTCGAGCTGTTCAAAATCACAGCACTTGCAGAATAGAAGCTGGAATAACTTAGCATATTTTGCTCTTGCAATGAAGAGTTTTAGAGGCAGCAGAAATTTTTCAAAGAACTGGTAACCTGAAGCCACTTCTGTTACAATTGTTCTTACAGAGACTGCCAGCAACAAATTAGAGGAAGTCAAGGCAAAAGAAGGGGCACACAAGAATCCCTGGCCGCAGCTGATTCTGCTGCTTCTTTGTTTAATCATAATTCCAAGTGGCGGAAGTGGGTGTAGCAGGAAAAGCAAATAACAAGAAGCTGAACGCTAAAGTCCTTTTTAATTTGGGCTTAAAGTTTGACCATACTATCATGGAAAATGCTGCTGCACTTCCCATTAATTTTGATGCAAATTCTCCCAGCATATGGTTAGGAAAATTATTATTTTTAGAATACAAGACAGGGATAGCTATGGCAGCCTTGCTATTTTTTGTTGTGACAAGAGTTTTGTTTTCCATCTGTCATAAAGGATAATTTTCTGTACAGTCACACCCTAAACTGAGAGAAAGAAATCAAAAGGAACAGAAATAAAACAAAAGGGAAAGATAAAAAAAGGGAAAGGGAAGTAAAATCATCTACAGTTGCTATTGTATTTTTTCAGGTCCAGTGTTACAGCACAATTGCAAAATGACTAACAGGGAACATGCAATGAAGCAGTACCTGTATGTTTAAAGAATCTTCCAGGTGTTTTTGAAATCCAAGTATGAAAGAAAAAAACCTGCTCCTCTCTACATTCTTATCTATACAGTCACTTGAGATACCATATATCAAAAAGCATTTCTACTCTTGAGTTTAGGAAAGTCAGGATGATTTCAGTAATTCTGCAAAACGGAAAAAGAACCAGAATCTTTCTGATGATGTCACTGGCAACGTAGAATTCACAACCCTGGCCGCCTTCTCACCGGGCCTCAGTCAAGATATGTTCATGTTGGTGTAAATCAAAAATGACTCCACTGATGCCAGTGGAATTAAACAAGTGTAAAATTATCACACGAGATCTTCCACTGATACACTCTTGTGTCACAAGTCAACACACTGTTGAGACTGCGCAACAGTAATCACAAATTAACGAGTATGCTCACCTTTTAACCCTCAGAGAGAAAACACTTCATCGACTCCAAGTTGGAAACTGCCGTGGGAATTCTACCACTGGCTAGAGAGCGCACAGCAGACCCAAGCTGAGGAGGTGCTGTGCCTCTGTCCTCTGAGGTGCAGGAGGTTCATGGAGCACTGCTATGGAACAGGAACAGGACTTTTCTGGTGGGCTCAGCAGAAGGAAAGCACCATCTAAAAATGAGTGACTCTTCTCTCGTATGCCTGTGACTCCCACCAATACCACGAGCACGGTAAGCGCAACGCCATTTATAAACAGAGGTGCTACACTGTGTCTCTGCAGAATCCTGGACTAAAATATCTGGAAAATAAAGTCCATTCTTTCAGCATGAAATAGCACGTACGGATTCATCAGCCTGACAGAATTTTGAGTAGCTGTATGACTGAAACTGATCGCTTCCCCTATATAAGGATGATGACAGCATGGTCGAAATTTAGCCCTAACAGAAGTTACCAATGGAACTGTATCTGTATCGGCACTAAGGTGGGTGGTAATCTGCTTTCAATCAGAGCACAACTTGATTTTAAATGCATTTTTACCTAATAATTGTGGAAATAAATCTCAGTGGAAAGTATATGAAAACCAAGCTACAATCACCACACGCTTTTCCCCCAGCAGTCACGTTCTTCACTTGCTCTCATTTATAAATGAAGGTACAAGGCAAATTAAGTTTCCTTTGATCAGTGATATTGTCTCTACAAGCTTTGCATTGGAAAATACTGCATAGCAGTGAGAATCAGTGCGGGAACACTCTGAAAGAGAACAGTTTAGAAAGGGAGATTGTTGCTACCATAGAGAAAACTAGAAAAAGCCACACAGAATAACAGTGAGTTCACACACTCCCAAAGCTGCTGATCAGTGCAACTGTCAAACCCAGCTTTTGTTCATGTAAACAGAGGAAGACTGTTCCTATAACAAATTTGCCCCAATGTGCCCTGCAGGGATTCATGTTGAAATTCTTTATCAATTCCTGTCAGGCATTATTCTGCCAGCTTGTAATCCTATAGTAGAAGTCTGCATAAAGAAATGTTCAGGAAAGAAGAAGTGCAACAGCTCATCTTTCTTCATGCCATACATGCCAAAGCACTGAGAAAGCATTCTGCAGATATGTAAATGGTAATAGAGTAGAATCTGATTATTTTTATTTTTTAAAAACTCGCTGATAGTAATACACACAAGAGGTTGGATTTGAAGCCTTTCTGAAGGGGGTTTGAACAGCTTCTGGGTGACTTGACAGTTACTGTGTGGGACTGCAGCAATAACCAAAGAAGTTGGGGGCACTATGGAGTAAGCTTTGATGGACAATCGGCATGGTTTTGAACAAAGACAGGGACTCGAGATGTGTAGGATAGCTATAGTTCTTGTTTTCCCAAGAAGCATGTTTGTTATTTAGGTACTAAGGATCAACTTGCTGTAGCAGATGCAACTATATACTAAAAAATGCACATTTATTCTCTCATGCATTTCAATTACTTGGAAAGTAAACATTCCTGCTTTCACATGCACATGTGCATCCACACAGCTTTGCATTTCTAAACACAGTCTGGGCCACTTTGCTATGACAAACACTACCCGGCCTGGGAGAAAGAGAATGAAAGTGAATTGTCAAAGTCAGCCCAAGTCCAGTGAAAATTCTCTGCACCGTTAACCTTACAGCAACAGCAGGTTATTTTTATATTAAGCTCACTGAAAGAATTAGAGTGAGAAGTATGCATTTCCTGTTCATACATTTAGAACATTTCAAGACAGGATTTTTTTTTTTTTCTCTTCTCTAAGGTCATTCAAGTACAGCATCTACCCAGAAAGGAATCTCAACTCTGGCTGTCCTAATCAAACCTCTACCAGAAATTCCAAAAGACAGTTTGCAATGACAGCACTTACATTTATATATTCCATTGCATTATATAGACACGCTCACTTTGACAGAAGCAACGACTAAGACTTCTGAAGTTATTCATCTTCAAATGCGTATCAAAACTTAAACCTCTAAAAACAAGTATTTTGCTGGTCTCTTCATCTATTACAGTATGTATAATGCAGCAAGACAATTAGTGAGAACATCCAAACACTGGAAACAAACTCAGCTCTAGACAAGTTGCAGGCTGTAATTCTCTAAATCCACCTTACATGCATAGCAAGAGGTTGACATGTGAACCAATTAGTGTCTGACAACTCTGTTTAGGACTAAAACATGTGCCATCATCTCATCCTGTAAATGTCATTGGCAAACTGTTCCTTCTCCCACCAGGCCCTGTGCAAAGAAATTGCTACTAGGACTGCAGGAAACCTTGTATGGCATTTAACCTCAAGAGAACTCGAAGGGGCAAAGCAGTAATTTTATAGTACTTGCAGAGAAAATGGAAAGCAAACGTAGCAATCGAGCATCTCTGAAAATGTTAGCCTATGGCAAAGCCACCACAACCTTCAGATTGTTATGGTCCAGAAAGCCACATGTGTCTGTGGAACTGTGGGGGATGTGGAGATGTAAATGCAGGATTGTGCCACAAAGGGCGAAGATCAGGAGAGCAGAAAGGAGAGGAGCCCATCTAAATTTTCTGCTACTTCTGTACTAGGATACATTAACTGACAATTAAAATGTTTGTGCACAACAGACAAAAATGACGGATGGATTAATTATTTTCAAACATGTGAATTGATATTTGTTATTCAGAATGAAAATGAGTAAAGGAGGTCTAATGCTTTTCACTTTGTTCAATGAACTGGGAGGGTTAGATCCACCTCTTCCTTTCATAACACTGAATATTTGCTACTTTTTATGCAAGTGGAAAAGACAGTTCCATTAAAATATCATTTCCACCCAAGTTCAAGCCACAATATCTGAATGTTTGCCAATTTTTTTGGCATATTACTAGAAAATAGTACTGCACTATTTTTCAGGACTGGACTGCCACTCCTATGTACTTTTCTCTGTTCAAATATTTCCTCCAAACTTCTTTTGTTGCAGTATTTTTACCTCTTCCAGACTGGGGAACGTTTATTCCACAGACAACTAACTCAGGCCATGTTTAACTTCACAATTTATTCCTGAATATAAATACTGCTGCTATTGTTTGCAGTTGAAGACATAAATAATGCAAAAAAATGCTACTAAGTATGGACAAAGTTTGATCCCCTATGCCCAAAGGATTTTATTTTTTCATAAATCTAAGCAAATGTATTTTTGCAATCAGAGCTGTTGGAAAAGTAGTTCCCTGTTTTCTTGAAACTACCCAGGATTAGCTTGGCTATCTATCTGTATAAAAGGTCAGCATGGAGAAGGTGCATGCATTACTAGAAATGCTCACAGCAATGACCTATTAAGTCAGTTTTCCCCTCAGGTCAATATAGGGTAGGGCACTAAGGTACTGTTTTCAATCAGATAAAAGAAAAAAATGTCTTGAAAATGCGTGGCCATGAAAAAGCAATGCATACGTGTCTGTGTTCCCATGCATGCGACATTAGAGTGTTAGCAGTCTGGTCTTTTTAAAAGAATGAATAGCTATCTTATGCTTAACATTGTCCTGAAGTCATAAGCGCTCTGTACAGTTGTCCCGCACCATTAAACAGTGACAATGTTGCAGCCTAGAGGTAGCTTCTTTTCAGTGATGGGTGAAGTGATTTTTGTGTTTTTTCCTTGTATAATTCATAAGTTAGCATGACCAGAGTTTTGAATTGCAAAAGTAGGACATCTGTCACCATGGGGAAGCAATGGGGGAGCATGCAGCATGCTTCTGACAGCTGTGGGCTTGTGGTCACTAGGAAGGTGCCTACTTGATTTTCTCTCCACTTTAGTATTCCAGACATTTGGCTCTGTCACCTTCCAAAATTCTCCTACAGAATAACCTTCCTAATGTCCAGCCAGTCATATTCTTTCCCAGCTTGGCCACTAGCTCCTTCCTTTGAATTACTGGGACCCCCCTAAGCACATCAAGCCCCCTCCCAGCTGTTCTTGCCCAGTGAATAACACAGGATCTCAAGTTACACAACCACTGCAGAGAACATAAGCTGGCTTAATGGATTTTTCTAGAGGGATAGATTCCAAATTTCCTGCTAATATAGGCAAAGATGGGCCAAGCTGTGGTCTCCCAACAGAAAGCACGTACAAAGATATGAAGGAAAGCATGGGACAAAGTAATCTGACACTTCGACCCAGGTGAAATGAAAGAGAATTTAGCAGATTTATCTGAGCCCTTACCAGAGGGATATCCTACTACTGAGGTTAGCTCTCTCTGAGGTTTCTCAGTGCAATCAAGTAGCTATGTAGGTTTTATTAATGACACACACGTATCTTTTTAGTCTCTTTTGCAGCTCATGTCTTTATGACTGCAAACCACTTTCTGATTTTGCAAATGCAGTAGGAAATCATGAGTGTATCTTCTTTTCTTCCTCTAGGACATTCGTGTTCATGTCTGTTTACAGTTCAGAAGTAGGGCTACATTCACTGGTGGTATTCACCAGTATGAGGATCAAGACTCCAGCCCAGGAAAGTCGCTTCCTCAGCTGATGTGGCAGCTCTGTTCGTAACCACAGACAATAACACAGACCAGTAATCTGCTTTCTAGAGCAATCCAGAATGTGGTCACAGTTTACTAGAGTCAGCTGCATAGTATCTGCTCAAGAATTTGCCCAAAACTGCTCTGTTCTCTGGCCCAGAACCACATTTCAAAGTGCCGCTGGAAGTCACGGCAGGGCTCGCTCACGGAGCCGGCAGAACCGTGGCAGGACAAAGGGCCAGGAAAGGAGGCCACCTGTGACAGACCACTGAGCTGCCCTGCTGGGGGTCCACCCTGGCCCTGACTAGCCGCCAGCAGAGCAGTCCCCTGCAGAGCCGTGAGGCAGGGGCAGATATGAGGAGGGGTTTCCAGGCACTCCCCTGGGCCACAGGCTGGACCTCCATCCCAAGGGCGTATGTCAAACCTCCTGCTGGCCTGGGTGTGAGGATTAGTTTCGTCTCAGGGATCTTGTGGACTGCAGTTCGCAAGACTGTGTCCTCAGGCACCTTTTCACCCTTATTATTTAACAGTCTGTAACAGTTCAGAAACAACTATGTATCAGGAAACAATCTCCTACACCAGCAAGTCCAGTGCATTATTTGAGAAAGTCCACTGAACTTCTACTTTTTTTATATCCCACCTTTTCCTAGGAAAAGGTTTTGCTTATCGCGATCTTTTTTTTTTCATCAATAACAAAATGCACACCTTACCAATTCACTAACAAGAAATTTACCCCACAGCTGGAAATTCAAATTTGAACCAAACCTTAAGATGTCAGTGAAAGCAAAAGAGCTTCCTCACACCCCAACATGCATAGGTTAGTGTATTTCTATTATTATATTCTACTAGCTACATAGCTTCTTTGCTACTATTGTCAATGCTTTTATTATCTTGCAAGACGCTGCTTCCATTTCTGTAGGAATTTTGGCCCCTTTGAAGAAGACCCGAGATTGGAACCAGGAAGACCTGGTATTAAAGTACACAACAAAAACTGGAAAGTTCTCTCAACACTGAGAAAATTAGCTTGAGCATGTTAAGAGACTTCTTGATGATGCTTCTCATTTTCCAAAATAATTACAGGCCTGCCCCTAAGGGAATCCTAATTGCTCTGCCTACACTAAACTAAAAGCCCTTTTATTTTAAATAGTACATGACTGAGGAAAGCACGCTATCCCTGAGAGATGCAGTATTTCCATGTAGTCTAATGTAGTCATCACAAAAAGCATCACCCAGCTTCTCAACCTGTGACCTCCAACAATGTTCTCCCTCTCCTCAAAATATTCTAGGCTGGAAATTTGGATACAAACATACTACCATCTTGTTTACTGTAAACCAGCAGGTGATAAAAAATGCTTTAATGTCACTTTTAGGAAAGGATTTCTACTCCTTGCTTGAAATGCTTGCTTGCTGCTACGGTAACAAGGAATATTTCTATAATGTAACCAGACAAGGAATTCATGATACTTGCATCATTCACATGAGGGAGTTCAACTCACATATCTCAGTCCAGAATACTCAAAAAAACAGCAACCAAATACAAGCTTGCCCTACACATCTTACCTATACATCTGCTTGGATTCTGAACATACAGGAACACAGCTAACTCATGTGGATTGGTCCTGAGGAAGCACAGGACGGCCAGGGCTGGAAGGGACCTCAGAGACCATCCAGTCCAACCCCTGCCACAGCAGGGTCCCCTCCAGCAGGCTGCACAGTCACATCCGGGTGGGTTTTGAACATCTCCAGAGAAGGAGAACACAACTAAACAGTGCTTAGCTGTTACCAAAAGCTTCCTGCAGGAACTCAGGGCACCTGTTGTAGGTCACACTAAAGATTCTCAAACAGCCTAAATCAGTGCATCTGTTTTGGTGTAGGGAGACGCTCACCAGGATACACCAGCTGAGTAACTAGTCCTTCTAGTACCAAACTAGCATGAGAGAATCTGAACATTCAGGGTGATTACAGACTCCAGCTCCTAAGGGACACCTTTCTGTATGTAACAGCCTGTTAAGTGTTTTTAGCAAAATGCTAATTTTAGATATTATTGTAAGTCAACCACTAAAAATTACTGGATATGGTCACAATGTGTCTTAAGACGCAACATTCAGAGATTTTTAGTAATATGGAAAACACAACTACAAAAAATTTCATCAGCTTACCATACAGACTCATATTTCACATACTTTTTATCTCATCAACTGTATCAATATTTGAACATTTATATTCTAAACTTCTCCAAGTTCAAAAAAATATTTTTCTGTTTTAGGGAAACATATGAATACATACAAATGAAAAATTATTTTAACCTGAATGCTGGAGAAATATTCTTTTTCCCTACCAAGTGCTGACGAGCTACATGTTTACCACCCTCAGTAAACCAACAGACCAGAATGGTTCTTTTAGTCAACGAACCATAAAGTGAAAAGTCTAAATAGAACTTGCTGTTTTAGCCCGTAAGTCTGACCACAGAAAATGACATTTAAATAATCAGAGAATCACAGAATTAGAGGCTGTAAGAGATGTCAAGAGATCATCTAGCTGAATAGGGCTTGATTGCCAGCCTGGAGGCCAATTCACCCAGGCCAAGTTCCATTCCCTTCTCCCAAGAAGTCAACAGTAGCAAGCTGTGGGTCACAGGAATTGTTCGGGAGGTGCTGCCCCCTCCAGCATGATCTTTGCTGGGGCCACACATCCCTTACAGATCACAGCAAATGATCTGGCAAGACTACAATAAAAATCGGGGAAGGCTGTAGAGCAAAATCCAGCCTTTACCTCATTAAAATGTTCATATGAATTAGCCCATTCTCTCCCAGTGAGTCAAGATAAATGTAATTAAATCTCCCACAGGTATTTCTCAGACTTGTTTTCAAAAGTCTCCAGAATGCAGTCTGTGCACATGAACCTCAGCGCAATCCACAGGTCACAACTTCGCTTAAATGTGACAGGAAGGGGACTGAAGACAAAATGATGGATTGACGGATTCTGTGCTGACCTGTGTCTCACTTTCGGTGCAAACAAAGCACTTTTTATCTCCGATCCCACAGCCAGTGGTCCTGGGGAGCAGTGGTTGCTGTTGATATTTCAACAACTTTTCACCTATTTGAAAATTGATGTTTATTCTTTTCTTCCCTTTTCTAGGTTTAGCAAACCCCATTTGGCAAATGTTTCTAAACACACCTTATTTGCTGCTTTCCTCTGTATACTAAGTTACCCATTTTCCTCCTAAGGGCAGAGCCAAAGAGCGAATGATTACTCCTGGTCTCAGAGGAGGTCTTGCTAATACATCTGAAATTGGCAATCATACGAGTGTATTTCAGAACAACGTTTGCTTTTTTTTTTTGAAACCACATCACAGCATTGACCAACTCAGTCTGCAGCCCTGCACAATTCTCCATTCACTCTTCATATTATTGCTGCCAACCACTTACTCCTCATTCTGGTTCTCATCCGATTTCTTCATCGGCTTTTGAATTTAGTGGATTATGTCTTATTGATCTTAGACCATCTCTTCAACTAATCCAGATCATTCCAAATTCCAACCTGCCCCTCAAAGGATTTAGAAGCAGTTTCAGGTTGTTACCATTCAGATATTTTATAAGTATATCCCCTGCTCCCTTATATAAACTATGCATGGGAACTGTCCTTATAGGGATGGAAGGACTAACACTGGTTGAGCCCCACCTGAACCAGCTACTCTTTCTGACAGCAAACCACTAGTAGTAGTATACTGAGCATGTTGTTCTGAACAGTTCTAAAGTGGATTTCTATTTTTACCTCATTAAAATGCCAATCAGGATGTTATATGGGTTGTGTTCAAAGTCTCACTGAAGTTAGATATATAAAACCACTTCGACTTTCTCTCGTCTACCAGGCTATGTAAGTATTGAAAAAAAGAACAAACTTGGCTTGATATCATTTGTACATCACAAAGGTAAACTCTATGTTTTTACCACATTACTATGCTCAAGATGCTATAAACTGGCTGTTAAACCATATGGTCTAGTATCTTGCTGATACTAGTGAAGCTCCTTTTCGTCTACGATTCCTTAGCTCTCTCCTGTTTAAAGGGACATACTGTACTAAGGGCATCTCCAGACCCCTGGGACCTCGCCCCCTCATCCCCCATGGGTTTTCAAACATAACCACTAATGCCTCAGCTACTTCCGCAAGTAGTCTAGGATGAATTCCATCAGGAACTGCCAACTTGAATATGCCCAACTTATCTAAACACAGTTTAACTCCTTGCCCTCCTGTTTTGAACTGACTTTTATCCTTCGCTGAACTCCTGCAGCCCTCTCTGTACCTGTCATCTGTGCTCATGGTGATGACTAAAGCCAAGTTACAATCCACGTAATAACTGAAATGTCTGCCTTTTACATTTTAAATTTAAGCCTTAAAGTAAATATTCAAGAATTGCAAGCAGAAGAATTAACTCTCCTGTTCTGCACCTACAATATTTTCTAAGCAAGTATGTCTCAAAATAGTTTAAAAGATTTTTCCTATTTTCTTCCCAAGTATCTGTTTATAACTTCCAAATATTGAGACACCTTTTCTACAAACTAATCACAAAAGAAATGGTATACTGTCACTGGTCTTTAACTATGTACTATTTAATGAGTTCCAATTTTAATTTTGAGCTATTATATACTGTAGATTTATCTTGCTAAAGCACAGTGTAATAAAAGAAAATACCTTTTTTAACTATTTTGCAAGTCAGTGGCTATAGTGATTCTTCCCAACACTGCAGCACCTCTCTGTATCAAGCAGCACACAATAACAGCCTTCCTTTGGCAAACTTACTTTTTCAAGAGAGAATTATACTATACAGCTTTTGATTTTGAATTGTTAAAGTAGTACTTTGACAGATAAGGCATCTAGTTTAGATTAAACATAAAAAAACGCTAAGGGCAAACTTCAATTCATACACACTTTTTCTATTTTGGTCCAGATACATAACAGAGAATAGAGTTTGCCCCAGAATGTGATTTCTCATTTTAACGTTTCTGTTGGCATTTTGACCAACCATACAAGCCCTTTTGAAATTAATGCAGGAATTAATGGTTTTCAATCATAATTATTGTTGGTTTGTAAACTATTTTTAAGCATGAGGTCCCAGGGCCTAACTCTATGCTTCGAATTCTGATCAAATAAAAACCCTCTAGAACTGCTTTAGTGCTTTAACTAAATGTAATATGCCATTAACCCAAAAAGTATTTATGAACATTTCTTCCTTTCTGCACGTATTTCACCTTTCACTTCCATAGTAAACCAAAACAATCTACATTAAGACTTGAGTTGCTCAAGTGTTGCAAATTTTTCTTTCTACCAATGAAAAACACTGAACGTGTTTGCATACTGAGATGAGATAAACAGTGGCTATAAGCCACATGGAAGCTTATGTGTTCTTTCCCCTCCTTTTGCTGATCTCCCTGGAATCAGCAAAAACATAAACATGGACAGACAGCATGAAAACTAGTATGAAAAAAGTCCTATGAGTTTATATAGGTTATGTTAATTTAAATAAAATGTATTGTGTGTTTTTTCATATTTCTCGATGTCAGGACATAGTGACTGACAGAATGTATATACCTGAATCTGACCTTACCTCTAACTTTGTGGAATGGAACAAACTGGCCAAAACTTCTGTAATAGGGAAACTTAGCACTTTGCCTCTTCTCCAGAGGCAGCTGTGGTTTCTCTTTTGCTTTCTCATTCTCTTGAGTTCGCATGAATGATTTCTCAGCCAACTTTCTGCTGATCTCTAATGTCACAGGCAATGGAGTGATCACCTGGGAACTGCGGTCACAGTGCAGCGTCAGCATTTCAGTGCAAGCCTCCAGTGTGCTGAGCCAGCAGGACCCAGCTGTCCCTGATCACTGCAATGTCTGTTTGCCTTCAGCTAACATGCTGTGCATCCAGATGTGTCAAAATGTCTCTCAAAGCAAATCCTGTACTTAAACACGGAAGAACTCTGGAAAAGCATCTTTCAAGAGTATTTCATGTTTTATTTATGAAAATCCTGTTTCAGAAATCATTTACCATCACGCAGGACTCAGAAGCAATAGTGGAGGGATGCATCCATCTACTTGCTGCCTCTCCACAAATGAAGAAACCAAAATGAAGATGCCAAAGTGGCACTGATACTCTCATTCTGTGGTAGATGGACTATCATTTACCTCAGTATATATGCTGATCTGTAAGGACTTGGAGAGTTGCAGAATTTTTTTCATTTTTCTGCAGCTTCCAGCAGCAAAACTGCATTAAAAGAAATCTGAAATACATCTAATAATTTCATTATATGATTTTCTCTATTGAAATTTAAGTTTGTATTACTGGATAATGAATGAGAAATCCTGAAAATATAAAGAGATGATACATTCTCCAGAAATACGTCTTGAAGAAGCTGAGAGAGATGCTAGGCACAAAAAGAGTCCAAACACATGAAGATGGCATACAAGACAAATTCTGTATCAAACTTACAATTCCACACAACTTTACTGAAGAGACATTAAACAAGGAGATTTCTGAAGGCAGAGGAGAGTTAATTTTCTTTGGCAATTACAGTACACTAAGTAAAAGACAAGTATCAAAACAGAATTTGCTTCACCTTCTGTTTAATTTTGAAGCTTTCCTACCACTATTGCTGCACTGGGCAGTAATAAATGGAATGTGCAATGCAACCTGGAAACATCCCACATACTCCTAGTATACCCACCTTCTCTTAACTGCTAATGAAAACTTTTAAGCCACTCCACATATAGATAAATTTGATTCTGACTTTTGGTTATTTGAGAATAGAACAAAGGTAAAGCACTCAGCCAGCACCCAGAATGTAACAAGCAAATATTATTTATTTGTGTAATTTCTTATAGGCTCTGATCAAAGCTACTTTCAAAAAAATCAGCTGTTCTATCAGATACCAATTTGAAAACGGGAACGGTTTGTAGTGAGGGAGAAAACTATATCCCCCAACTACTGTATATACACTGAAGCAGTTATTCTGCCATCTGGAGGATTTTTCTAATGTGGATTTTTCAATCCAAACACCGTCCACTCTGGAGAGTGCTTTTAAATATATATTATTTTATATTCCATGGGACACAGAAATCATCAGGCATTAAATCTAAGGGGTGAATCTGGAAGGCCAGACATTCTACTTCAAGCTGTCTAAAAGAAATAGCCAGGAAAATCTATTTTTGTGTATTGACCCTCATAAATAAAAGAGCAGGTTTACTCCTTCAACTTTTTTTTTCTTTTTTCCCTGCTCCCCCACAAGGCACACTCATTTAGTGTACAGACCACTGGCCCGGAGGTTCAGTGCCATCCTGGATGGATGCCGCTCCTAGCTCTCGTTTTCCTGGTGGATACCTATTTGCATGTTTCCTTCCTTTGCTTTGTCCATCTCTTATATTTAAATCTGTGAACTCTTCAGGACAGGAACTGCCTCTTTAAATACATATATATATATACAATTAGAGCTCCTAGCAGAATCAGATGCTATCACCAGCTGCCTCTCAATGCTACCACTACAAATAACAGTAAACACCGCTACTCTGAAAACTTCTGGGTGGCACTGTGCCACTCAGTTTCAGTGCTGCACTTCCTTAACATATAGCTAATTTTCAGTCTCCAAAGACAGAATTTACTATTGACACAACAAACTGGTTTCACACAAACCGCAAGAGAAATTTTGCTTTCTCAATTTCTGTATTTAATGTGGATTTTGATGTAGTTTTTCTAGAGCTACTGATACTTGGGCTGAAGGAGACCGTTATACACTCACTGTCTGAAGATATCTTCATTCAAGATAAAGATGACTGACTGGTAGGTAATGAAGTCACTTTCATAAAGTATGTTACAGTCTAGATCATAACTTTTTATTCCACTGGCAAGGCTCCAGGTCTTGCAACTGCTCTGCAAATAAGCCACTATATCAACAAGAGTGGTATTATTTCTTATTCTTCCTCAATTAAAACTATAGAGTAATTCCACAAGAGGAATGATCAATTGAAAGAGAAATCATAGGAAAAATATTTTGAAAGAACGCTGCAGATACGGGCTCATTTTTCTTTCAGCTAACTGCAGTGCGAGGTAGAACTGTTCTGACATGGTACTTTGAAATCTCCTCCGAGATAACCATATAATGTAAAAAGTGGTTCCCAAAAATCAAGTAAGGAGTGCAGAAGCCCCATCTCATACATTTTACATTTAAAAGTAAGCATGCTGAAAGGCAGGCATGCAATTGTAAGTGTCAAAAATGTTTATCTAACATATATAACCTGCCACTGTTAGATATGACAGGAATGTACATAATGCTTTCTAAGTAAGATTGGAAAGCAGACTACTTCCTGCTAGACCATCGCTGTGGGAGCAGCAAACATCTCTCAAAACCTCTGTTCGTGGGGAAGTGTCTGCAAAGTAAAAGGACTTCAACTCAAGAGATTAAAATAATGAGGGGAAAAAAGCAGAGATAGCAGCAAAACATTTTGCTTGACCTCTTCTAACTTACAGATGTATTTTGAGCAGACTGGGAAAAAATTACCATTATTAGAACAACATGTTTTTCCCATTTGCCTGTGGAATTGTGACTGTATCTCCAGATCACTCTTACTGATATCAAACAAACTCTTGAAAACTCCTTGAGTTCTACCAAAATTTATGGAAGTTCAATTTGGCCCTTTGCATTTTCAAATCTTCAAAACTTGTTTTTACACTGAAGAATCAAATATCTTGATCCACAATATCCACAGAATCTCACCGACAGCCAGAGGGAATTTGGCATGGTGGTATTAAACACAGCCAATTGCGATGAAAAACAAAATGCAAAATTGGCAGTGTTATGTGCAACTGCTAATCCTGGAAGCTAGTCTTAGGTGTCAGCTGTATAAATAAGTGGACAGGTCCTTTATGTTTTAAAGATGTTAAGTAAGCCTGACATTTATTTCTACAAAGGTGTCTAGAGATCGTAACTGTGATTAACTTAAGCCACATGACTTTTATAATTTGTTTTAAAACTTCAAACAAAAATTAAGATCTCAATCAGAACCTAAAGATTATAAAATCTATTTTGTAACTGAACTTCCTGCTGTTCATGCTCTTTATACAAAGACAATAAAGAGACATGCTATGACTTAAAAGTCAATTAAGAGTTTCCACTTATGAAATACAAACTGCAAGACATTAATGGAACGCAGGATATTTACTCTGCTAGTGGAATCAACATGTCTCTAAATGTTAAAGGAAATATGTACTATTATACCCTGTGACTCCACCCTTCCCTGTGGGAGTAATAAAAGGAAAACAAAAAAGTCACCTTTCTACTTTCGCTGGGTTTGTTTACTTCTTCTTACTAGCATTTGTTTTGGCAGGCTGGTAACAATTTCACCACCCTAAAAGCCATTCCCAGTGAAGAAATTTTTTGACATGCAGCTTTCTTGATATGGAAAGTCTTGCAAGTACCTCACAGATAGAATTACAGCCCTGCCCAGCTCCTCTCCCTCCTCAGCAAAGCCTGGAGTGACCAACAGGCACTAACAGAACGAGAATGCCAGGAATCTGTGGTATTTCTTGGTTCCTATAATGGTTCTACTTAAGGACAGCCTTCTCTATAATTGTTTTTAAATGGGATTTCTATCATTTTTGAGTATTTAAGATGGATAAAGGCTTGCTGCAAGGAAGTACTTTCTAGCATGTTTTCAAGAGAGACTTTGCGCTGCTCAGCTAAAGTCAAACGTACAATGCAGAAAGACCACTTTTTTCTCCCACGCTTTCTTTTAAGTTAGTCCTTGTGTTTTCTCCATGCAGTTATGATAAGGGCTGTTTTTTGAAAAGTAGGTCTTTCAGGTTTTCAGTCTGTTTAATCACTTCTCAAAGTTTCAGTGTTACTGCTGTTATTAGGTTATATATAATATATATAAATATTTTATATTTTATTATATATAACATATATTATATATAAATATAATAAATATATAAAAATATAAATATATAAATATAAAATATATCAATATAATAAAGGTTATTAGGTTATATATAATATAGGTTATTACCTAACTAATTTTAGTCTGTTTTTCCATACTGCCCCATTAAAAAAAAAAATAATTCTTAGCCCTTGATTATTTTCTTGCTTCTTGAAAAAAATTCTTCCTCAATATGCCATATACACATCTCCTGTCTTGTACTTCCTGAATATTTCACTCAGCCTCAGTTAAAATTAAGAAAGATACCTTTTAGTTGATAAAATGTCATAGGACAAAAGATACCAGCCGTACCATCATCAAGATCTTTGCCTCACATGCTCAAATGACCTAGAAAAAAGTCATGCATTACTTAGTTACCGACTGACAGATCTAACAGAAGCTACTTTTAAGGGTGGCATCTTGCGTTTTGAGAAGAATTTTAATTTTTCAGTCCATGTACATTAGTGATAAATATAAGAAGCAGGACGATTAGAAGTAGATAAAAGTAGAAACAGATGTAAAAAAGCTCATTAAGCACTAGTCTAACTGCTCCCATGAATGTAAAAGAATCTTTCCCGTGGGGTATATTTCACTGCTGAAAAGAATAGAGTATGTTTACTTCCTGGAGTAGCTTAACAGAGTTTATACCCCACCCCAGACTCGTCTAATTAGGGTGCACTTCACAACTATCGGCACCTAATTCCCTAGTGATTTTACCTAGGAAAAAATACTGTAGAGGAAAAACACACTTGGACTCAACAGATACAATTTAAAATAAAATAGAACACACAAAATTTTTGAAACTTTTTAAATTTCCATTAGATCGGTCTATAGTTGCACTAGTATGTAAACGCACGCATAGCATAAATTTCAGTTTCACTGTTCAGAGCCATGCATCTTTTCTTGGAGGACAAATGTGCCTTATCTTTTAAACGTGACTGTAGTCAGACCTGTTTGTTTAAAGTGGGTAGTATATGCCCTTAACTGTGTCCATCACAAAATCCCTTATTTTACATAAACCATAAATCAAATATTACATCAGTCTGCTGCATCCACTTGTCCCATCTTTTTTTAAAAAAGAAAATCTAAATGGAGTTGGCATATATCATAAAATGTTTGCAGCCTTTGTGGGTCCCTATGGCATGTTTTTCCAACAGGGCTCATTCTGTCATATCTATAAACTTTATTTTTGCCCAATGGCAAGTTATCTTGGTTTAGAAGACCAGCCTTACCACCAGTACTTCACTTGTATGTCGGCAGGTTTAGATACTGTTACTTAACAGAAGTTTCCTTGGTATCCTGAGGACACCACCAGTTCATCAACAGTACTGTAAGCAAGCTCATCTCTGCTGTAGCAAATATGCTACTCCCGTATGTATTAAGGGGGCTTTGTTTTCCATTTCCCGTGACAGAGGCAAACCTCCTTCCTACCTTCTTGTGCTGAAATGCACTCCTATTTCTACTGTATTTCATAGTAGGAACTACTCACTGTGGTAGTGTAGCAGAACAACGGAATCAACTGTTAAATTAGGAGTACAAATCCCCTAATTTCTCTCAAGATTTAAATTTCCATTCCCAAGAAGCAGATGAAATTTCCAACTCAGTAGCTAATGCAGCAATAACTGACAAATATTCTGTGTCTTGAGTACTTCATAGATAGCAAAAAGCCTATGCAAAGTTGCTACATTTACTAGGTCAATAGCAAATAGTTATGAATGGATTGACTCCTTAGTGAACAATTGCTGTCAGCAGTGCAGCACTCGCATCTTGGCCAGAATTTCTACACCAGAACACAGTGAATCAGAGAAGGAACATGTCTGATTATTTTTTAAACTTCTTTGGTAATGTTTTGGGTAGGATGGCAGCGGAATGAAAGAAGCTGTCCACTCCTTTGGTCATGCACTGTCTGAAAAAGTACTAGAACTGATACACTGCTACTTCAAAGACAGCGTACACAGAAGTATCAGCTACAATTATACATGTGTATTATTTTGCTGTAGTGTTCTAAATTAATTAAACTACTTTCATATCCAGTTTAGTGTAGACACGTTTAAATCAATTTCAGTAACTGAGGAATTAGATTCATCCATTAATTCATTAAATTAAAACTAAGTGCAGCTGAAACGATTCTGAGTGCATCCACAATAACCAAATCAATAACATTACAAGTGTAAATTATTAATCTAATGAAACCTTTAGTGATTGCTATTGATTTGTTTACTAGTAAAATAAATATTTCCAAATCAGCATTTTGAACCAATCCATGTGACCTCTAGTTTCCACACGCTCACGCAAATAGGTGCATGCACCCATACACAACAATCGTTGGCGAAGTGCCTTGGTTTTTTCACACGTAAGGAACATACAGCTTCCTGTCACCCATGGTATGACTGGATCCCAGCAGTGACAGGAGTCACAGCACAAGTTTGGAGTGGCTGCATAAACTGGACACACTTCCTTTAAAATTTGGCATTTAAGAATTACAACTAGCAATAACACAGACATTAACTGAACTTGTGAACCGTATTTGGCTAAATCTGTCCCTGTAGAAGGAAAAAAAAACCAGTAAGCAAAGTATAGAGAGCACTATCTGCATATCCCAATAGTAACTGCATAGAAATTGTCTTTCCTTGTGATTTTCCACAGGGTCTTTCTAAATTTCCAACACCATGGGAAGCTTGAGGCTCTTGCAAAGAATTTTTCCAACACATGTTGTCAGAGCTCTCAGCCCGACAACAGCCCAGTGCAACCCTCTACATGTGATCTGCAGGCAGTGACAGCATATGGATTCCTTTTGCGCTGGACACCGAGCACAGATCACTCCCACAGCAGACACACACAGAGTCAGTTTGTGCAGCCTTCCTCCCCTACAAAGAGAAACCACAAACATTCAGCCACTCTCTGGGAATTCTTTGTATGTGAAAGATAAATTTTGACCTTAAAATTTATAGGTGCAGATTATTTTTGAGTGTCTTAATTTTCTTAGATTTTCTCCCACCCACCCCCCCCCCCCAAAACAAAATGCCATGTTCTACATTTAAATGGATTCAGGGGGAAAAAAAACCCTGAATAAACAGAGGCTGAGTAATAAAATATCAACAATATTTTTCCTTGGCTAAAAGAGAAACCTGTAACTCTACAACAGAATAAAACTGTTATGATACCAGATATTTGATTCTGGTCCTGCTTATACTGGTACAAGTTAGAAAAGAGACCAGAATGAAGCTACCAATTTAAAACAACAAAATACAATTAAACCAATATTAGAAGTGGTAATTCTGAAGACAGAGGAAAAACATCTTGTCATTTTAGAAATTAAGCCGGCTTCTAAATATTCTGCAATTTATTTTTTAAAAAATTAATCTCCTCCAAAAATAACTCTATTATAAAATTAATAGCAACATGACTACAGAAGAAAGCTTGGCATCTGACAAGTGGTTATTTAAGACCTGGATTTTAAACCTGGAGCTCCTTCTCCATCTTGTAAATTCTCAAACTTGTTTCTGTAGAAACACTATTCCTTTATTCAGCACAGCAAAGATGGAGATCTGCCAAACTGTTATGCAAGATAATGAAGCAGTTTCTCAGAGGGTGAGAGATCACATGAAATCACATGCACTACAGAGGGATTAAAATTTAAGGAATGTCCAAAGTTTTACCTGCTGTTAACTTCTTAAATTACATGACATTTCTGTTGGAAATAACTACTTTGCTCTCAAAGTTTTAAGGAGTACATAATAAACTACGGACTTGAGTTTTCAAAATTCTATCATCTATTTCTACCATTTTTCACATGGACCATAAATTTAAATCCTAGCTGGGAGAAAAAAAGAAAATTTTCCATACAATGACTAAGCTCAAACTGAAGCATAGTTTTCCATCTAATCTTTTTCTTCTGCTGATCAGAATGATACAGATAAAAATAAATATTTTAAGAAAACCGAGATTTCTTCACCTACATAAGATTTCCATACTTCTTATGACATAGCAGTTCACATTTGCAAGACCCGTCTGTCAGCCTCCATTCTGCTCTTAGCTCTGCATGGCATGATACTTTTCTTCATAATGAATTTTGTTTCAAATATCAATTTTATTAAGGATTTTGTGAGTAGAACCTGCCATACTGATATAATCACAGAACTGATACTTCACATAGCACAATGCAATCAAAAACTTGCAAAAGGACTGCATACATGGATTTCACTGTGTATCTATGAAAAGATCTCTTTTCAAAAGTTGTCTCTACTCTAGCATGTCCTTACAAAGAGTTTAAAATTTATCTTCAGTATAGATCACCTTTTTACAATCTGTGTATGAGCTATGCTGATCAGTGTTCAGCAACTCGAAGAATTCAGTCCTGAAAGACCTAGTAAGAGGTAGTTGTCATCAAAAGATTAGTTTGATGATAGAAAATGAGGTAGACATGGTCTTCTCAGAAGATGTATGGAGAAAAAAAAAAAAACAACACATTTCAAAGCTGTCTATTCTTCCCTTTGGCACAATTAAACTAACTTTTAAGTTCATGATCTTTTTATTTTCACTTTTAGAATATTCAGTAAAAAAATATCAAAATTTTGTATTTTTTGTAACAGGAAGATGTGAATCCTGAAACCAAACACGATTTTAAAACGGCACGCTATACGTTCTATCATAAATTCTAAGCTTTTAAAGCACTAGTTTTACTATATTGTACCAAGTAGTTAAATCAAACCACTACAGAAAAGAATTATACTGTACATATACCTTAAAAGCTTTTCCCTACATTGGAAAACACAGTTATTTTAAGGATTAATTATATGCATAGTAATTCAAGGCAGCCAGCACCCTTACAGCTGGAACAAGCACCCTTACAGCTGGAACATGACTGGCTAGTATAGAGTTACAACATGCAGTTTAAAAACTAAACACATAATGACTGGCTGTACAGTTTAGAAATCCACCAGAGAGGTCTGACAGACTGTTCCTTACAGCCCCAAAGAATATACTGAACTCTGAACCCTTTATCACCATTATGGGCTATTCCTTGAGAAACACTTTTTTAGTTCATCTAAGATTGTTACAAATATACACATAAAAGGTTCAAAAATTAAAAGCTCCAAAAACCCAGCCTGTCCATAGCAGACAAGAAGCCTTACACCCCAGGACCACGTAAATGAACAGGATTCCTCCTGAGAATCTCTCAACTTTTTATAGGTATATATTACATTTATTTTAAATAAACAGACTCTGAGATGTATATATGGAGATCACTTGAGACTACTGCTACAAGATAGCTTTTCAGTAATACCAACCCATAATCATTCACTTAAGAGCCTCCAGTACCACAATTTACTCTCTGTTGTAAGATGCACACTTTTATGCACTACTCTACAGGTCAGGTAACCTGAAAGAAACACACAGTTTTGCTAAGCTCAAAATTTTACCCAATATAATAGTGAGATACTTGAGAAGACAGCTGCCATACTATCAAACTAAAAAACATAGTCATTGATACTCGGCTTCTTGGCAAGAACTGCCTGCCAGTGCAGAAATAGGATGCTAGTCTGCTCAGTCATGTGTCCCTTTAGACATCAGTAATATTTTGTTATTTTGCCAGCATTCATTCATGCCTTTTGGATAAGATACACCACAACCACATGCACACGTAGGTGCCCCGGACCATTACCTGAATGGTCTCCAAGTCAACGTTTAAGCAAATACAGAGGAGAACTGTTGCAATGGGACATCTATATGTAAAACAGATCAATCTCTGGGTTTTCAGCTGAAGAACTACAGACCATTCTAGAGCAGCCACAGCAATGGAGGTACGCCTGTGGAGAATCTTGTGCTGGCAAGAGATGGCCTGGATGACCTAACAGGACTTTTCCCATCACTAGGCTATGATTCTCTGAACTTCATGCTTTTTGACAGTATTACAAGGTTCGACAGGCACTTCTCTTCAGAAGAGGGATTAAGGTCAGTAAGAATCAGCATCAACTAAAAAAGTACACATGAGGCAATTGAGATGGCAGTAGGCAAAAAGACACTCAGTCAGGGAAGTATTCAGTGCTTGTGTCTTCTGTATATGCTAAAAACTGTGATGTAATCAAAGCACTAAATGGAGGAACAAGGAATATGAGATTCACGCTTTCACACTGATTTTTCTGTTAGAGTGAAAGAAGCAAGGTATAATACGATACAAAATAAAAATATTATACATAGCATTTAAATTCCAATTTAAAAAAACTGGTTTGGAAACAAATTGCACAGAACGTCAGTCAAGTTAATTGGTATTCATCACTAAAAGCTCAATGCCTAGTAAGAATTGAAGCTGAACTTCAGAAAAAAAAGTTTTGTTGTATAATTGAAGTGATACACAAAGAACTTTTCAGAAAAATGTGAATTATGTGGTTTTCATACTCGTATGCATTATTTCACAGGGACTATCACAGGAATATGCTTCTTGCTTTGCAATACCTACATAACATAGTGGGATAACTAACCATACAGTATATCCAACAATCCTAAGACATAACAAACTAGAACAACCTAAGCCAGAGGGACCACCATGTGGCTCTTGAGCTACATATAGTTCTGAAGCAGCTCAAGTCAGCTCTGATGCATCACAGGGTCAGCAGCGTGGCTGTGCTGGAGAGTGGCTGAGTGCTGAGACAGCTGTGACAGTGAGTCACTAAAGGGCTTCTGAGATGCTTGGTCACCATCCAACGCAGCTGCGCTCCCATCCGACTATTTTTAAAGCTGCCTTCCTTTCAGTTCTCTAAATGTACCAGGAAGGTAGCCCTGCAGTGTCCATGGAGTGTTGTATAAACATGAATAAAAAACCCAAATGTTTAAAATTTAATGTTCACAAATGCGGTAGTATGTACCAGTGTAGAAAGATTCCTTACATAACTATTCCCATCACATTCTGTCTTCTCTACAAAACATCACAGAGATCTTTACACTCCTAAACATCAAAAAAAAATTCAATGAGAGGTAAGAAAACTCTTTGTTTTCTGAAACAGAAGATTCTGAAGAAAATGGTATTTACTGGCAACGGTAGCTCATACTTCAATAAGTTACCTGCATGCTTAACCCTGAGCGTGTTTCTGTTCCAAACTGAACTATTACTGCACATCCCACATTGGAAGAAAAAAACAGTCAAATTATTTTCATCCATCCGTTGCATAGCTCTCAATCTAGAGGAAGCAGTTTTGACTCAAAAGCCAAGTTGAGTACATCTGTTTGCTCAAAGCACTAGTGTTTTCAAGAATCTTAGATTCTATGAGATAAAACACAAAGGTTAAAATATTTCCAGAGAATATTCAGTAGTTCCTCTGAATTATATGTCACAGAAATTACTCTTACATTCTAGTTCTAGGTCCCTGGTTTTCTTTCATTAATGGCTTTAGACAATTCAACCTTATTTAAAACATTCTCAGATATACAGTTCAGAATAAAAGACAGTATAAATATTTTTTTCAAAGACAGTGCACAGGTTTCTTCATGACTTGTGCTACCCAACATTCTGCTGCATTCCAGCGTACAATGCGAACTTAAGCCTTGAAACGATACTAAGAATTACGCACCTGGAACATGAATTGGCATTTAAAGACCACCTACTCATAAAACTGACAAAATTTGTTGTGTCAGCAGAATTTGTAGTTTCCCTTAAAAGAGGACTAATGAAAGAAATACAAGTTCAACATGGAAACCCAACAGTGGCCAAGACACAGAAACGAAGCCAACTGAGGTGAGAGGAAACTTGATTCAAAAGGGTTTGAAAATAGTTTCTATACATATTTAAATATTCTGGTATGTGTGTGGGCTTGGCTTAGACCTCAAGGGAAAAGTTAATGAGATAAACCCCTTTCTGCTGGTAAACAGTAACTGCAAATTAGCAGCTTTGCATTTCTGAATTTGCTCGTCTTTCCCAGTCCCACTATCAGCTGCTTGTCCCATTGTAAAAAGTTGGTGAAAGCAAAGCTAATTGGCCCAATTAAAACATAAGTCTTCAAGAGTGTAGTGTGCTTCAAGGATTTCCTGTAACCCAACCATTTAAAACAATAACTGACCATCATCTTATTACTTTCATAACTGCATCAAAGTTATATTCAGAATAAATAGAGGTTTCAAGCTGTATCTACTTGAAAGCACCAGCAAACCCATGAACCTACTCAGGGTAAGAGAACCTTTACTGGGGCTATACCACATTCCTCCCACCAAACCAAATGGTAGCGCTCTGCACCTTAAGCGCTGCAAATGTGGTATACCCTAAGAAATCTCTGAAAATCTAGTTATCCATACAGTTACCTTACTGCATTCTTTTTTGCAGATGCCTGAGAACACAACTACACAAAAGTACATTCCAAAGGACAAGCATGAAAAAGGGAGCATGCATAAAAGATTAATTCTCTCCTCCCTAACCTCCGTGCCAGATCTTTTCAAAAGAGACATCTCCTGTTCACATCTGTGAGGGAGGTACAATTACCAAGAATTCAAATTTTGTACTAATGGGAGCAATACTCTGATTTTTAAATTGCAACAATCCACGTCCAAGGAATCCCTTCTGATTCTTGGACATCAGAGAGAGTAATCCAATTTAGAGTATTAATGGATTTAAAGAAAAGCTATTAAAAGTGAAACAAGATAGCACTAATGAGGTCTGAACACTATATGGCAATAAAAAGACAAAAATAACTAAGTAAGATTAGAAGTAGGCACTGATAAAATTAAGCTAAAGGATTTTTCATTCCATTATTTCACTCTGCATTTATATTATTATTCGCAGTATCCTTTCTGTTGAAGCAAGGAGGTATGTGGTAGAGCAGCTGAGATAAAACCAATGAAATGGTGAAAGGTCCTTATTGAACAAGACGCCTCACTTGGGATCTGGATGCACCTCTGTTTGTAAAGTGCATTCACAGGGTTACAGGTTTGCTGGGTGCTAACAAAATAAAAAACACAGTAATGTATTGTTCCTTGGCACACTGACTGAATATACAATGGAATTCTATAAAACATGAAAAATCTCAAAGCTAGCCAACGTAATTAAATCTTGTAAAACCTGTGCTTTTCACAGAAGTATCTTATTGCACTGAGGTAGCATAGCAGTATTTTAGATCTCTTGCTAAATACTCACCCTTAATGTGTAATACACATTTTGGCCCCATATAAAACTATCATATTGCGTCCAAACCTAGCTATAAAATTAAGAATAAAAATAAATGGTTGATTTTTCACTACAGCAGTGAACTGCTCCATACTTCTGACTAACAGGAATGACTAGTAAATTTTGATGACATAAAACAACTGACACGTCCGAACCAAAAATGCCCTGAAGTTTCAGATATCCTAAACAACCAAACTGAACAGCATAAAGACAAATAAAACTTAATGCTCAAAAATACCAACTAATGCAAACTAAAAAAGAAAAATTTAAAAAAATAATTACAAGCGTTATAAATTAATTGTGTCAAACCAAATACATTTTGTGGCCATTGATTTAAATGTAGAAAGCTCAGCAGAAACATCTGATCATCATGCCAAAAAAAGAAACAAAATGTTAAGATACAGAGGGAACTGGATGGAGAATAGCACTGAAAACACTGTCATTTCCTCAAGGAATCAATAATGGGTCTTCACCTGAATCCTATGTTTACGTGTCGTTCCTTCTAAAACAGGAACTGCAGAACCAGAGGGAAGATACAAGACTCCATAGAAAAATCTCCTTTATGAAAAGACTGCAACTAGACAAACTGGTATGTTCTGATGACAGATACAAAGATTAGATTTTTGTCCCAGATTACCAGTAAATGCATATCTGAGCTTCCTAAAACCAGTAAAAAAAGGAAATCATAAAAACAACAACAATTTTTTTTAATTTGGTTAAAGTACGTAACTCATTGCCAGAAGTTCTCAGGGCAGAAACTTTGTTTCTTCCCTGTTTATACAACAGAGATTATATATTTGCATCTCAAGAAAACATGAACATTGTGGACAGTTTCTAAAAGGATTTTAAAACTTTGTCTTAAGGCCAAAGCTAAATTCCTTTGAAATAAAAGCAACATGGAGTTATTTAGGGGAAAGATTTTTATACCTATGCTTACTTGCAACACCTCCAGCATCTGGTTCTAGTCGTTCTCACAGACAGGAAACTGTATTAGTGTAATCGGTATGCTTGTTATCATTTGCCACCCTCACTGATATTAAGACTATGCAAATAGAGTACTCAATAGTTAGCAGAGACTGCACCTCCCCTTAAGGACAAAGAGATCATTTATTAATAATCCCTTACACGGACATTGTAACCCCAACTGCAATGTAGTATTCTGTACAAATTCTTTCTACCGTTCTGTACCACAAGGTACTTTACAGCAGGTCAGTTCTAACTTGCAGTATTATCCCATTGCTCACTACCGTTACGGCTTTCCCCTCCCTGCTCATTTTCAAAGAGAAAATTGTTACTGCATTGAAAACGGGGCAGGGAAAGCAGAGATGCAACCAGCGGTGGACTGCTTTATGATGCAGTTCTGGTTGACTGATACTTTCAGTTTCTAGGGATGATGCAGAAGTATGTATTTGGAGATACAGCCCCTTTAAGTTAATTTTCTGGTGTTATTACAGAACATACATGAAAGTACAGGCATTCTGTGAGAAACTACATGACCAATATGTGTGATTAGATGAAACAAGTTTAGAAGTCAGTCCGGTGTATGACAAAATTAATTAACATATTTAGCATGCAGAGAGATGGATTTCAGCCAGCACAAGACAGAAGGAAGGGGATTCAAACACTGAACATGGTGTGAGACAGTGAGAATTGGCATTGGGAAAAAGCAGGTAGGAGGCTAATTAGCACAAGGTTTGGAGAATGGGAGAAAATGTAGCAGTGTAAGAAAAGCAAATAGCCCTTATTAACCAAACTCCAGTAGGCTTCCTCATGGAAACATTCCTACTTTTTTAATAAAAGTACCTGACCATATACTAGCAAATTCTACTCATTTCTCAGATCCTACCTGTTTTCTGCGACTAGATTACTTGCAATACAATAAACTTCCTATCATGCACATAGGCACTCATTTGTGGTAAAAGCATTCTCTTAAAAAAAAAAAAATTATAGGGTTCAGCATTAAGCTGTTGTTTGTGAGGCCTGTATACCTTATTTAATGTCTTACACAGGCAGACAAGTCTGCAAAGTTACAGGTAGTATCAAATAAAATAGTTTGTCTCATCAATTCCTCTAGTGGCTTTTCCTGCTTCAAACTTCATTTCTTCCTTGTAGTCCAACTGACACAGCAGTACCATTTACATTACATTTAAATTTAGCCTACACACCATTGTGAAAAGATGGCTAGCCTGTTAGGTGCTTAATTCTAGCTGTCAAAGCTGAACAGTGAAGAAATTGTCAAAAGTTCTGAAGTTTCTCTTATCACTAAAAGTTTAACAAGATCAGTCTGCAAAAGCAGAACTGTTTAAGAAAAAAAAAATAAAAAGGAAGGAAAAATAAACAAGAAAGTGTATTCTAGTATATAAACCACTATGCACCACTACTGTAGTATCATAGGGAATGCCTCAACTGCCTTCAATGGGAGGTTGTGAAAGCAGCAACAGATGCAATATGCTCTGGAACCTACCTGACTTGATCTTTTGCAGACCGTGATATTGGTGGTTCTTAGCAGGACAGTAAGCTTGGGATGACTCTCCAAAAACAGTCACAGGATTTACTTACTGCCTTTTGAAGAAAAATAAACTCAAACATCCAAAAAGGTCAAAAAGCAAAGTCAAGAGGGCTTAATTACAATATACTATTATTTACTTGCTTTGTAAGTTCACTAGTTTGAATAATCGTATAAAATGAAAATCATAGCTAAGCAAATTGTGAGTGAACAAGTCGCAGAAAGTGCCCCATGGGTCATAAAGTAATTGCTTTCTGAAAATTAATCTAGCATATTTACAGAGTAAATCAAAAAATTTTTCAAAAAGGAGAAAATTGTGCACTGTGGTTAAAGTCTTTACCTTCATATCAAGAGACTGGCCCAGGACAGATCATCTTTTGCACTTGAAATTGCTGCAGATACGTTGCTGCTGGTACTGCCCTGCCAATATTCCAACAGCTTTACTTCTAACTAAATTTCAGTGCCTAGCTATTGGAGAAAACCTACATAAATCTGATAAGCAGTCCATAGGAGTTTAATACTACCTTATTTTTTACATCCTTTCAACACTGCTCTTTAGATCTTGAAGCATCTGAACCACCTAAGCTCCGATATTCTTTCAAAAAAAAAAAAAACAAGTCTGTTTGGAATTTCTTGTTTGACAAGCTGATTTCATAAAGCATCTTTGACAGAAGACAATTACTGTATTATACTTTAGTATCTTCTTTAAAGATTAATTTACCTTATATTGAAATGCATTTTAATTAGTTTTATCAAAGAGTAGAAAGCAGGCTTAGATGGGTTGTCCATCCTTTGAGTGTCAGAATAATTTCTCTAAAATCTTTGTCAAATGTTTAGTCTCTGTAATTTACTATAATTTAATAAGAACACAATTTACTGGGATTCAGGTACTCAGATCCTGCCAAGCTTTGCAGCTGATTCACCCTCATACCAAACACTTAAAATCTTGCACATATTTAGTTATTTCTGCTGACTCGTCCTAGCAGCTAGATTAGACGATTCTTCTTCACTCAAAGCAAAGCTGAAATCCTCAGTTTCTTCCAGCCCTCGTGTTACATAAAGAGCCCGGAGTAGCACAGAGGGTCTGTCAGAGGCTTGCGACAGGCTCTTCCCAGCACCGGCGCCGAGGGTGACAGCTCTAGGGCTGTGTGCCCGCCACCCTGTCCCAAGGCACGGGCTACTGAGGGGCAGAAGCAAGATGATGATGTGGGGACACAGCTCTGCAGAGTGCTGTCCCTAAGGACAAGACAAGGGCAGGTGACTGCAACTTCGAGACCACATGCAGGTTGACTCCAGCTGTGAAAGAGATGGTACAGTCTGGTTTGGTCAAACGGCTGCTGTCAGTATGCCTTACTTCCCACTGCTTCTGCCCCTTCTCCTCCAAGCTGCACACTCTGCTTTTGGCTTATTCTCCTCCATCCCCTTATCTGCTCAGCTTTAGGCTGCAAATTTCCTTCCTTCTTCTATAGGAGACATAGTCCCTGCCAACTCCTTACTTCTGGCCCTGCTCCCAGGCTTTCTGCCCCTGATTAAAGGGTAGAAAACCTCCAAAGGAGACCACACTTTCTTTACATAATCTATTTAATAATCCTTTTCAAGTAATTCAAACTTCATTCTTACTCCTGAAAAGATCTCAAAAAGGACTCCAACGATTTAAAAGACTAAAATCTGTGTTGAATTATTGAATACAAAGGATGACAAAACCCACTGTTGTGGACTTCCACAAACATACCCAAAACACCACAAATGCTGCCAAATTCAGTCAGTCAAAACAGTAAATCATAAGTGACTTAAAAGCCATAGGATTTGGGTTTCTTTCATGTTTTTTCAGGTCTGACAATTTTTTCGTCCTTTCTTATTTAAGTTTTTGGTATATACTATAACCAAGTTCCAAAGCTGTTCCACAGTTACAAGGGAGGGGATCAATGAAAATCTTCCCCAGGAAGAACTTTAAAAACCCCATATCATACACATCAGAAAGGCTGGACTAAGACTACAGTAAATGGCAACACCGTACCACTGTGCAGCCCAACTATGCACCCTACTGGTGTTTTTCCAAAATTACTATGAAAATGCATTTTGTGAACAAAAGGGAAGATTCTGTTAGTCTTCAGATTCCATTCCATTTGGTCAAAAGTCCCTTCTATTAGGTATCCAGCCCCGCAATCATTTTATCATTTTTATGGATGTGGTAAGGTAAAGACTGTTCTCCCTTCTCCATACAATTAGAAATAACCTAATTCATCTCCAGGAAAGGTGGTGCACACAAAGAAATACTGACTAGACTGCAGGTTCTGTAATTTTTTTAATTTCTTCAGGCTTCTATTTGTAAGCCGCAAGGTAATTACTGCCCACTTCAGTCTTCAGCCTAGAAAGTAGTTTACACAGCAAATTTCTCTCAATGCCAGGTAAACTTTGGTAGAATTCCAATATACATGTCGGTGTTTTTCTCTTAGCACCTCTTCAATCAGAAAGGCCCCAGAAACTTTTCTGGTACAAGAACGATTCCCTCCTTGCTCCCCGCCCTGTAACAACTGTTGCTAAGATGAAAACTTGTATTACTGTTGAGCATCTCCACAGGTAACGTTCAGATGCAACTATCACCTTTAGTTAGGTGGCATCCTAAAGCACTACCAACTATCAGGCTCATTCATTAGTCAGGGAACATAATTAATGGGTCTCATTCTTCTCTTGGTCATCTTGTTGCTCAAGCAAGGAAATGTCTGAGAACACTTCTTTGCACTCCAGAAAACAGGAACACCTGCATTAAAGAAGTGGCCACATCTATTCTCAGATGTTCTGCTGAAATTCGTTTGCTTTCTCATCTACAGAACTACAAGTGAACACAGCATTTGTCTGAGACTTAGGATTACCACAATAATCTTAAAATAGAATGCTCTCTCCTCCAATATCACATTATGAACCATGAACAAAATGATGACAACTAATATTCTCAGAATTTTTTCTCTGCTTTCCAAAAGCAAGTATTTGTAAAAAGACCTATTACTCTCAGTACTCTTCCTCTTATATGTACTTTATTTCAGTCAAGGTGTTTCCTCGATGGTATTTCTACTTAGAACGTATGACCTTTAAACAAACATTCCAGATCACGCTCTTTGGGTGAAAATGCACTGCTCGAGTTTCCTCCCATGTGTTCCCCTACAGCACATTTGTTTTGTTCAGTCCCATGTTTATCCTGCTCATTCCAGTTTGCCAACATTCCCTCATTTCAATGAGCTCCATTCCAATGTCCTTATACACAGTTTCCTCCATTGACGGGATGCTGAGCATCCACATCCAACTTTAATTAGAGCAGTCACAGAAGAGTCAGCATGGGTGTCCATATTTTAACACCGATGTAACTATAGGCCTTGAGAAAAGGTGATTTCAGGGAAAAAAACCAGCTCAATTTGGTGAATATTTTAGGATATATGTCTGCATGAAAATGAAGAGGTAGAAGAGCAAACACTTCAGCCATCCGAGCCTTATTAATTTTAATTGACACATCTGCACTAGTGTTTTTCTAACACATTTTAACATATTTAATGCTTAGAGAATTGAATCTTCTTCTATGTTTGTAGAACATCTGGTATAGTGGGGACTCTAATGCTAACAGGATGCTCCAAGTACTACTGTAACATAAATAAGAACCACAAAAGCTGAAGATGAAAACAAGAAACAAGACAAGCTGTGTAAACGTTAACGTAGAAGTCATTACAGTCCTCAGTAAGGAAAATCATTAAGGGATAAAATGTAACTGCAGATCTTCAGCCGCTCTTTTTAGAAGTCACGAAGTATGATCTGGTCAAGGACATCTAATGCCTCATCCCAAACTGATGAGGGAAATCCTGAACTGCCTGAGGGCACTGGGGTCATTTAGCCTGGAGAGGAGGTGGCTTAGGGGGACCTTATTGCTCTCTACAACTACCTGAAAGGAGATCGTAGGCAGGTGGGGGTCGGTCTCTTCTCCCAGGTAACAAGCAACAGGACAAGACGAAATGGCCTCAAGTTGCCCCAGGGGAGGTTTAGATTAGATATTAGGAAAACTTTCTTCACTGAGTTTGGTGAAGCACTGGCACAGGCTGCCCAGGGAGGTGTTAGAATTGCCATTCCTGGAGGTGCTTAAAAAAATCCATAGATGCAGTGCTTTAGGGATATGGTTTAGCGGTGGGCTGGGCAGTCCTGGGTTAATGGTCAGACCTGATGATCTCAAAGGTCTTTTCCAACCTAAACAATTCTATGATTCTATGAAACCTGTACAGTGTGTTAGTCCCATCCATTTCTTGAAGACCCTTTTTAAAGATATGGTCTGAAAACACAATCTCCATATTGAAAAACCCAGATTAACAGCAGAATCAGAAAGTTTATAAGAAAGATTTCTCGCAGGGAGCTACTTATAATGCTTTGCTAGTAACTTACACTTGCAGTTGCTGCCCACCCCTGTATATCTTCACAAGACAGTATGTATCAGCAGCAGATGTGTAACAACACAAATTGTTGCCACTTTTGTGAGCGCTCCACAGAGTGCAGGCACCATTCTAAGTACTATCTTAAATGGAAAAGTTTGCAGTGGTAGGAGAAAAAAAATGAAGCTCTTGTAAGGGAATTTTAGCTGTTTGGGATGAAATCCAACAAATTATCCTGACTCATCCATTATCCTCCTCGTTTTGCACTTGTTCTGAAAAATCGCCTGTTTTCTATCCCAAACTGTTATTTCTCCGTGCAACTATCTTAAAGCCCCAAGACTCCCTCACAGAATGCACAGCAGCACATCTGAATCTACAAAATAGACACTTCAGAGGAGATTAATAATGTCAATACGAGATTACAAAGTACTGGCTGCAAAACTTCTGGATTAATGTATCACACTTCTGGGCATGCACCTGTGAACATACAGAATTGCTACCAAGTGGAGAAATGAAGGCAGGTCAGCCGTGGATGCTTGTATCCCTGGATTCCTATTGCTTTGCGAGTACTTGATTCAGTAGTAATCATTCAGGTACCGAAATCTATTTTTGTTATACTGCCCAAAACTGTTGCCAGTGAGTGTAGAGGAAATACTGCATGCAGTAATTGGAAAGATCTTTTAGTAAGGTGGTGCAATAGGAAAAAAACTGATTTAGGCCACCCCTACAGTACCTTCTAGATAGAGAAAAGAAAAGCCATGTATTGCTCTGGTTACGCAAACACTGGTAGATAACCAACTAAGTTGAACATAGTCGAACTTGGTCAACCTAGTTTCACAGGGATCACATGTTTAAGAATAAAAGAACATAGACTGCATATCCAGTTACAAACTGTGAAAAGCTTTCACGCAGCTGTTGAGGGACTATTCATTTGGGAGCTCACATCCTTATCTTGTTAGAGTAAATGAATCATGATTTCACAAAGCAGTGCTTTACTGTCCACGTGTACCAAATATGCCTAAAAAATGGCAGCTGAAGTCAGGCCTGGGCACTTCAGGCAGCATCCCACTTTGATGTATATGAATTCACCATCACCTTATTCTATATTCATCAGTCAGGTCAAGAATCAAGACACACCAGCTTACAAAGAGGGGAAGAAAATTCACTCTGTTTGCAGTTAGGTTATGCTGTATTATCTCCACATTACACTGGAGTATGAGTCGTATTTTCCCTTTGTCTGAAGAACTGCAAGAAATCTCACTGAAAAGCATATTGCTCAGACTTGAGTACTGTCTATTCCTAACTTACCTTCAGAGCAGGTTCAGAAAGCACTCTTTGGTTTCTTAACATTTGGGCAGCTCCAAGAGCATATCTTCTCCTTGCTGATTTTTCCCCTTGTCACTAGCAACCTTTCAGGCCCCTTCCCCTGGACTGTCCCCAAGGGCAATGAAAGGCAACACAACATTCAGCTGGAGAAAGTCAGTAGATACCAAAAGTTAAAAGTCAAATCTTCATAAAATTACAAACACTGTTTCCTATTCACGCAGTGGCATTCACCACAGTGAGAACAGCATATGTACTTTTCAAATTCTCTAGCTCTGAGGGGTGCTAGATAAGTATAACGACAGTGCAGCCAAGACTGCTAAATTTATTACAGGAGCCTGTGATCCCAATAGTATATTGCTAATAACAGTGCCAAATATCCAAAGGCAGCTGCTCTTTAGAGGTTATCCAGTCCTGTATGCTCCCTCACGGAACACTGCAGAGCAATAAGCAAAGGCATATTATACCAGTGGGAGAGGCAAGCTGCTCTTCTTAGATATAGACGGACAACAAACATCCAATATTTCTTTGAAAAATCAAGGAAGACTGTGCCAGAGGACAAAAAGGACATCTGTGCCAAAAGAAACCAGAATCTCTGCAACCCAGAAGTGTCTTTGCTGCTGCAAGAACGATGAGCCATCCCACGCTAACTGCCCTATTCCATTAATGCAGTCTAACTCTTTTTTTCAGTCTAAGCCCAGCTTATAAACAATTTGTTTTCCATTCACAGCCCCCGACCTGAAAAATGACAAATTTCCTTGGACTAAAACAACCCAACAATCTCCTAGAAGTTTGCTATGACATTTTTGCAAATTCATGCAGTCTGAATTCCAAAGTGCTTACAATCAATCTTTTTTATTTTATTCAGCATTTAGGTTGAAGACTTCAGTATTGGGTGGAATGTACTTCCTTTTCAACTTTCAAAGCATAGAATTTTATTTTCATTATTCTAACAACATTTTCTTTATTTTTAATACTTTCCCAGTGACTGCAGCAAAACCTTACGCTACAGCCCATATTTCAAAAATTTTTTTGCCTGCTGAGAGTATCCTGTCAATTCTTCTACATTAGTACTGGCGCATCCTCTTAAAATAAACCATCTGCTAAAGGCAAATTTCTTTGTTCCTTGCCTGGGCACACTGTTCAGCCATTTAGATGACAAAGATGGGGAAAGGGCTAGATATAGAATTATTTGGAATGGTGAAGAATGTTTTAAAAAGCAGTATTTTATTTAAGTGATAAGTGACACATTCCTGAGCACCCACCAGGGCTTCTAGAGAGCAAAGAAAAAAAGTTGGTAAAAGCAGACCTTGACAGGGTGATGATGACATTTTACAACTGTTGTTGAAGGACTGCCTGTTTAGGGTCAGGTCCTGCTCTTGGAGATGCTTGCTACTGGCAGAGGCGGCATAATTTGACAGGTAGAATTTAGTCAACAAAACTCTAAAATTTACGTAGAGAACATGCGGTCAAGAAGTGACCTTAATCAGTAAAACTTTGTATATTAAATGCAAAGTGCATGCATGTGTAAGGAAAGAAACATAACCTGGTGCTGTGAAATAGCCACTTTGAGACTGTTCTGGTAGCAGTTCTGAGTAAAGTCTCTAAGTCATGGTTATGGAATACTTTGATTAGTACTTATTCTATAATAACTTCAGGGGGAAAAAAACCCAACAACAAACCAATTTCAAAATACCTTCTAACAAGGCCAAATGTATTCCAAGATCTTGTTCAGCTTCCCTCTCAGCTTGCCCTTTAATATTTGACTAAGTGTATCTGCGGGCTTATCAAAACAAAACTGAGTATGACTGCAACATTTGCAGACATTCCGTAAGCACCTCCATACCAAGCTGGCCTGTGTGACTGAAATGCTGCTTGACGAGAACACCAACAGGTAAGCACTTTATGAGAATCCCATTTATAGAAAGACTCACTGCTTAAAAACTCCTGAAAACCTGAAGACTTTCATTATAACTGTGGCTATTGTCTTCATGCCTAAGTTATGAAGACACTCCAATTTTTCATGTAGATCAATTCCCTTGTTTGGTTGTTTTTTGGGTTTGGTTTTTTGGTTTTTTTTTTTTTGGGGGGGGGGGAGTCTGCTGTTCATTTCAGTGCACAAACAATTTTTAAGTGTGTGGGGAATACTAATATTCCCATCCTTAACCAGAAGGGTTCCTGCAGTATTGCTGGGCACAGACCAGAGATCCCGTTTCCAAGACAGTAACAGAAATGAAGTATCTGAAGGTCATGGAAAACATGTCAATTTTTATAATGGAAAAAGTAGCCAGAAAACTTTCTGCCCCATCGAAGACTGCATGCTGAGGCTGCCTGTACTTGGATTATAGGATCATTAGTATTTCCATAAAATTATTATCTTTGCAGATGTCAGTGGTGCCCAGATTTAGACATGTATTTCGTGACAGAAAATTCCCAGCAGCTTTTGCAAACAAAAACATCATTTATTTTTAAATAATAAAAAAAGAATTTTAAAAACCTTTAGAATCATTAATCACAAATTCTAGTTTCCAAAAGGAAACAGTTCTGGTAAGGCCAAAAAATTGGCCAAAACTAAAAAAAAAAGCACAAACAAAAAAACCCCAAAAAACAAACCACTCAAAAACCAATAACCTAATAAAAATATTAAAATAGACATGCTACCAGGATTCTCAGCATGTACATTCTAGTGATATATCTGAAAAGCCATTCTGACACTCCTTTTATTTGCTATTTTTAAGCACAAGGCTGAGAGCCTGCAACAGAAATTGTTGCAGTCTTTGTTTCCTCATATATAACCAATCTGCCTCTCTTTGAGCACAAGAGTGAAGAAAGGTCAAACAAATAAAATCTATCAATAACAGGAAAACAGATTGAGCAATATAATCTTAACTTCTACTCTAGAAATAAATTAGTGGAGAATTTCTGGCATAAACGATAGAGTCTGCACTTAGACTCAGAAACAGTTTAGATTCACATAACATTATTTAGGACAGAAACAATAATTTACAACATAAATATGTAATGCCTAACACAATGTTAATAAGATATCTCATCTATAACAAGAAACCTTGATTTTCAGGGGAAAAAAATAGATTAGCATTTACCTAAAGAAGCTTATATTTATACAACTGGGTTTTTTTCCCCCCCAAGTCATCACATCAAATTACTTTAATACAACATTGATCATCATGTGGATGCATACAGAACCCAGTCCAGAAATTAAGACATTCAAGGGAGCTCACAGAGACACCTCGAAAACAGAGGTAGTGGTCATTCCCAATGAGTCCCTGGGCTAGTTGAAGGACAAATAACTGGACTTTCATCCTGCTTGGGGCTTCAGTTCACTGGAAGGTAACTGCATGTGCACTGTAATATTGAGACTGAATACATTATACTAGCATCCTATACAACCATACAAAAGGGATCTGATCTTATATAATTTAATTATATAATTTAAAGACACACTATACAACGTCCTACATATCTTTAGACATTTTAAGAAATGAGAGACCCGACAACCATACACCAGATATGATGATGTTGAAGTAATCGACCAGGTACTACTCTAACAAACGCCAAAGAATATTTCAGTACAGCTCCATCTGCCCCAGTTCATAATGTCATTCTGAGAAGAAACAAAAATAACCTAAAAAATGTACTCCCTCAAAAATATATTCCTAATTAAAATAAAAGGTAAACCAAGTTGCTAGTAAAATCACTATTATGGAGCTAATATCCTTGGTAGATTTAAACTGGAGTGCTGAATTTATTCAGAAACATAAATCAATCATTCTGAATCACTTCAGAAATACAAATCAAGGTCAATCACAAGTTAGAATTTAGCGAATTAAATTACTTGTTCATTTATGGCTAACATCCTTAGGTTAATCTTAAGGCTGCATAAGCTTCACCTAGCATTATGCTTGAGACTTAATAATTTGCCTGGACATTTAGAATATTCTTACATAAAACTTTGGATTAATTTTTTTTAAAAAAGGCAAAATGACAGAATAAACAATGCTGAAAATATTCTCCTCTTTCCCAGAGGACCTGTAATCTTGGATCAAAAGCCTACAGTTTTTTCTCTTTCCATCAGTATTGTATTTCAAAAGTTGTTCCAACTACATTTTAAAAATATATAAATTTTCTCTGAATTTAAGACTATTAACTATATATGTTAAAACCAGTAATATGTATTTTTCTGTTTTCTACATACTCAACCAACAAAATACAAAAGGAAACTATAAAGTACTTCCATTAACTTTAAAAGTGTTAATTGGTTAAATAAAACAAATATTTTATCATTTAAACTAACTTAGGTAAAACTGGCTCTACTGTATAAGGTCAGTGCTGTGTTCATATATCCATCAATAGATGAAATTATTATTATAATAAACGAGTCACAGTACAACAACAACATTGTGAAGCAACTAAGCTGCTATTGAGGATTAAATTCTCGGAAACAGCTGCATAACCACCACACTTCTCTGAACAGGAACAAATTAAGGGCATCCACAAGACTCCAGCTGTGCTAACGAATTCTTCCTTCCACATCTACAGAGATGATCAAAATACCTGCAGGACTTTTTGAAGAATGTCAGTGTACTTATGTCTCCATCCTAAGAAATCTCTCTGATATATATCATTTGTGTTATTATTCACCTATCATTTTACTAGTTTTACAGACACATATTCAAATTAAAATGCTCAGCAGGAAAAATCAAGACAAATGAAAATATAAAACCAGAACAACTTCATTAAAAAAAAAATAATATCAAACTACAGAATATCATCTGCCACCTCAGAAGCCATTTAATAAGATGATTCAAAGGGAAGATGAGTTTGGGTTAGATTAAATAAAATAGAAACTGCAATAAATCCATGCTCTTCAGTACACACGAGATTGCCTTGCTCAGCAATATGCTCTATGAACTAGTTAAGTAGTGTAGTACAGCATCCTGTTTTGATCACCAGATTTTTTCACTGGGGCTGTGAGGCTAATCACAGCAACAGTTACCCAACGTACTGGCAAGGACATCTCAACCAACAAATCGATTCTCCAGCCTGCCAAAGTGAGTGGGCAAGTGAAATAAAGATGTAATCACAAACTTCCATGAAAGTTAATCACTAAAACCTCTAAACAGCCTTGAAAAATAAAGCAGGTGAAACTCCTGGTAGCAACAGCCACAGCAAAATAAGGTAGACGCTCACAGCTGCTCTCAAAACACTTGGGTGCACATGCACCTCCTTGCACATCGAGCATGCTGGGCACACACAGCCCCACAGAGAGCATGCGAGGTCAATCACTCCATCCTGCTAATGAAAGCAGGCAATCACAGAGGGAAATAGAGTCTTTGCATCTCTGCAAGAAAGCATACAAGATATCATACCCATGCAACGGCATAATACTACAGTCAACTAAAAACCGATGTTATAGGTGAACATGTGCACCTTCTATCTGAAAAAGGCAATCATGCATTAGCTAATTCTCACTTTCTCATTATCTTTTCCTTTGTTGCCTCTTCCATTTTGCCATGCATTCCACAGTGCTTTATGCAGACTGCCCTTTGTACTTGGTTGTCTCTCTTTTCTCCTCTTTTGGGTAATCTCCTACCCTACTGTGTTACTTTTGTACTTCGCACGCTGATACCCACTGACCTCTAAAGCAGTAGTGCATGGCAATTCTAGCCAAATTCACTTCATTGTCAGTACATGGTGAGAAGAGACTAAATAATACATCTGAAAAAAGTAAGACAAGAAAAGATTGGATAAGGGGGGGGGGGGGGGGGGGGTAAGAGAGACAGCATTTCTATAGCATTTTGCAAAATTTTTCCTTGGAATTCCACCCCAGTGCAAGTGGAAGTACGTTGGAGATCACCTGCTTCACTGTGACTGTAGGTTAACTGAAAACTTGCTGTGTGCATGTTTATTAAGAGCATGCTAGCACCAGCTGCCTCCAGAAAACATGCAGAACTGGACTTCCTCATATTGCAAATAACTGCAGTGCTCTGATTTCGAAGGAGAGCTCCTTCACTCACAAGGGCTGATCTTAGCAGGAAAGTGTTATGTCCATATTCCTTCAAACTCACAGTTTTCAAGATGCTGAATATAGTAATTTTTCAAGTCCAATCAAAAAAGAGTTCCAATATTAAAAACGAGAAAGAAAATATCTTAGACATTCCATCTCCATTAAAGTTAATGAGATGAGCTCCTTATAAACGCTTTCAACAAAGTCGCCCTTCCCGTCATTCCCACCAAACATCATTGCTGTCTCACAGGGAAAGAAGGGTGTAATTTCTCTGCATCTAGGCCCTGTAAGGGTGGTCAATGTAATGCTATGAGCCATGTTCAAGATCTGTCACATGCTCAGCAACCACAAGATCCATTCATATACCTCAGACCTGTCATACAGACTCCCAAGGTAGTTTACACACAAATGAGGATGACAGCCCCCCAGTGCTCTATCACACAAGGCTATCCCAAAATGCACCCAACATGACCTTCAGAAGCCCTAGCACCAGTGCAGCACTTGAACAGCTTGAGAGCCATATGCAGCTAAAGAATCAAAGGTTAGTCACATCTTACCTATTGTTATAAATAGATTGTAAAGTCCTTAAGAATAAACACTTCGTGTTTGCACAATGCCTAGTACAACAAAACCCCTGTCGATGAATTGGGCTCAGAAGTGCTGTTGCTATACAGGGTAGCTTGTGCAAAGACAGTTTGTTTCAGTGTAATGAACATTAAAATACAGATGTAATAAATATTAGTACGACAAGCTCATCCTACAAGGTAGTATGTATTCGACATCTTTCTCTGAAAGCTGATAAATCTATACTTTTATCTTTTCTTCCAAACTTTCTGCAATGTGTGGGTTGCAGATCACCACTTACCAATATTCAACAAAAAATAATTTTACTTTTGTTTAAACATACCACCAAAGCTGAGTATTTCAAAGACTAATATCTAGGGAAGCATAGCATCATGATACTCCTTAAAGAAGAAAAGGGCAATAGAACACGCTTTATTTAATTTGTGGGAACAGGTCCTAATCCGACCAAGCAGTAGCACTAATGAATGGAGAGGATAAAGAAAAGGATGCAAGAAGTTGAAGACAAGATACAAGTTTTAAAGGAGCTGCTGTACTATCACCCTGTGGCTCAACATTATTTCACCACTTTATCTTCTTACTTGCCTTCTTAGCAAAATGATAATGAGAGGCATCACTATTACAAACCCCAGTATCATCCACTTAAGACAGCAGAGTTATCACTTAGAAATAAAACCCTGATTTTGTCAGCAATCCTGCAGACTTCTACGACTTGTGATCAGGGAGAATATTTATCTCCTAAAAGGATGTTAAGGATACTACAGCATGAGCCAGCTATGGGACAGTAACACAGGTATGCAATGCACCAACCAGGAGTCGCGAGCACTTGGGGCTTGCAATAAGCAACTGCAGCAGCAAGCCATCCAATAATGAGGTTTTACAGGCAAAGACCTCTAGTATTCTTAGCTGTATCATCCACACTAAAAGCCACAAATATCACAAACTTCAGATTTTATTAACTGTGGTAAACGAGACTTGGCAGCATTACCTCGTCTCAAGATGACCACTGAAGGCACACCACCTCCAAGTCACTCTTTGGCCTCCACTGAAATTTTACACATGCAATAGGCCCTTCGCTGTTTATCCCCTCCCTTGCAAAGAACAATGAGCCTCTCAGCTTAATGCAGCTCCCACAACTTACCCCCTGCCATAGCTCAAGTCACAGTAAAGTAGTAAATATGGTATTTTCATGTATTTAATTTCTGTATGTGCATACTGCATAGAAACCCAGAACTTTCCCACTAGGGACACATTTCTTCACACTTGGAGAAAAGAAAGCATAACTTATTTTTTATGTCTTTCTGCCATTACAATTTGTCCTCAGCAAGAATTTGCTTAATGATAAGAAACAAAAGGTTTTTAAAAAAAAAAGTTTGGATGCACATAGGCATTACTTATTTTAAAGTGAAATCCAGTAATATTCAGCATTATTAATGGAGCTCAGTCTCATTACACAATAAATAAAACCAACAGTTCACTAGATGCTCAAATTACTTTGAGTTTGCCAGCATGTAAGTTATGCACATATTTCAATACAAAAGTTTTCATCTTTGTTGTGCATAAAATGGGTATACTACAGCATAAGACAGCTGTAAAGAGGAAGTTTTAAAAAGTTTTTTCTCCTCACTGTGTAAAAGAATTTCTCACTTCTACTAAATCTTTGATTTTTAATTTTATTCTGTCTGCTAGTGCCTGAGCTTCCTTACTAGAAAAAGATGCTTAACATGAAAAACATTCAGTTCTGTGAACTCTCTGGAAAGATTCAGGCATACTAATTTCCTCAATTATTTCTTTAGATATATTTTTAATCACAATCTTAAAACAATAAAAGTACCATTAAACAATATCAAGAAATATTTGAATTGACTGTAAATTATGTAGCAGCAAGAAAATCCATATTTATAACTCTGATTTGTGTGCCTAGCTATTTGAACTTGTATCATCCCTTAACATGATGCCACAGAATAAAAAGTGAGCTTCCCTTCCTGATCCTGATTATCAATACCTGACTATTAACATATGAATTTACACATATACATACTCTACACATTTGTATGCTACAGATACAGACATGCCCCATTATTATCCATCTTAAATCTCTTTGCAAAGGTTCTATGGCATACAAGTTATTATTTTTACCGTTGGCTATTATCTCTTTTTCTTTGAAGGCCCCAAGGGTAGAGATAGATTTGGATAGAACTCCTTAATAGGACCACACAGCTGAAGACCTATATAGCACAAGCTAAAATTGTTTCAGTAATTTTGTTCCCTAAGGGAATTTTTAACCCTCCATAAGGTAACGATTACATCAATATCACTGCTATCACAACAGTTTGCATAGACACACCAAAACTAGGTTTAAATTAGACAGCGCGAGTTACTGACAGCACAGAACCGAGCACCAGGTCACTGCACATGTTTCCCCAGCTATGGGACCCAGCTTTGCAGTACCCACACTGCTAGAAGAATCCAGACACCATGCAATACACCAAATCACAAATCCTTACTACTAATTTCATGGCTTCCTTAAATAGCCATCAACAAGCTCTTTGTCCCAAAGACAGCACTACAAGACTTCCTAATTAGAAACAAAATGGTGCTGAGAAAAAAAACCACCAATTAAGCTATTGGCATCATCTGTAAAAAACATCACACAGAATGATGCAACATACTCAAACCATTGTTTTGCTTTAGATAAAGATGCTTCCTCAAATTGCATCCGAACAATTTAGTTACATTGTTTATATTACCATGTAATGCCAGACAGTATCTCCACATCACTGTTGATTCGTACATTTTAAAGACAGCATATATTTCCTATCTCCCTCTTTCATCCTCATATTCAATAACTGGTTTATAATTTAACATAGTCTTTGACATTATTTTAGTATTTCAAAACTACATCATATTACTATATAACAATATTATTTTGGCCAAATTATCCCCAGTTACTTGAGAGGTGTAGCTTGTAATGGCTTTTCAGTAAAGAATTTTTGAATACATACTGTGTTTGGGACTAATTATAATACTTTGTAAACAGTACAAATAGCAAAAAATCTACCCCCATGTCCCATACTCTTTCATATTATCAGTTTCTTTTCTTTCATTATTTGAATGTAAACAACTCCTCCTGAAGTAAAAGTGGTATAAAAAACTAGCCCAGTTTTTTCTCAGTTCAGCAAGATCTCTAAAGCACCACCTATCATCATGAATTTTCTGAAGGTATAAGACAAACATACCTGCATCCTAACCAAAGAGAAGAAAATAAGTATATACCAATACTGCTTAACCACAGGAAGGGATCATCCGCGATACTAGCTTTTAATTGCTATAAGCATACACATCTTTTAGGAACATTTATTTCCTTTCTAGTACTCTTACCATAGCCATATACAACTAAAATAATGGTGTGGGGTTTGTAAAAAATAAACTATTTTACTTTAAATGCAGCTTCCAAATTCTAAATATAAAAACAGGATTTGAAAACATATTTCATTTTTCATATTTCCTCCATTTCCAGTTAATTTCTTCATCTTATGCAGATGCCAATATTAAAATCTGACCTCAAAATTTGTATCTCATGGTTGCTGAAGAAAAAAAACATAGTTATGCATCACTAATTATACAAGCAGCATCACTGTTCTTAACGTTTGGCAGCGTAGAACTGCAATTACAACATCATTAAGTACAATACCTCTTCTAATTCTGATAAAGAGATAAACCCACTGCAAGAGCAACAACTGCTTTATCAGCAAGATTCTCAGAACTTTGTAGAGGATAAATGTAAAAGATATGGTACTTACAGTGAATTCACAGAAATCAATGCTATCAAGACTTTTACTTCTGTGTATTCTCCCTTTTATTCTTCTTAAAGAGGGCTTTCCCTGACTTACACTACAGGTAGCACCATTGGGATTTTCAGAAGATGGAGTTACCCTGCCAAGCAAAAAGAGCCACATATCAGACAAAGAACATATGTTTTTATGGAAAAGAACATTGCCATGCTACACAACAAAAGCATGCCATTCCAAACCTTATTTTTCAATCAATGAGTGCCAAAATAACATCACAAAAGTATTCAGAAATCTAGAAATCTAGCTCCCATCAAATCTACCACTGCTTGCAGATTTAGTCAAAACCATACCACAGTCATAATTTTTGTACAAAAGTGAGAAGCGTCAGAAGAAGAGACAAATTACAGAAAAATATACTTCTGAAAAAAATAAAGAGAATATATTTCTCTATTAATTCAGCCCAAAACAGAGTCCCGTGATACATGTTAATGGCTGTCAGTTAAATCAGTCAGTATTTGGCTTTTGACCTTTTCTAGTTTGAGTGCTAACGGTACTTCAGCTGTTCTAGCAATGAATAATGATGAACAATAATGAAATTAAAAGGTTCTGTTAAAGTTATAGGGCTAACACATTAAGGAACTTTATAAGGCCTTTCAGCACACTGTAGTCTACACACAGTCTTAAGGGGAGTCCGTAACTAAAATATTTTGAGTAAGCAATCACAGAATGACAGGATGGTCAGGGCTGGAAGGGACCTCAGAGACCACCCAGCCCAACCCCTGCCACAGCAGGGTCCCCTCCAGCAGGCTGCATAGTCACGTCCGGGTGGGTTTGGGATGTCTCCAGGGAAGGAGACTCCACAGCCCCTCTGGCAGCCTGTGCCAGGGCTCTGCCACCCTCCAGGGAAGGAAGTTCTTCCTCACACCCAGCTGGAGCTGCCTGTGTCCCAGTTTGTGCCCGCTGCCCCCTGCCCTGTCGCTGGGCACCACAGCCAAGAGCCTGGCCCCGTCCCCCTGACACCCCCGTCAGGTGTTTGTGTGCGTGGAGAAGATCCCTCTCAGCCTTCTCCTCGCCAGGCCGGGCAGCCCCGGCTCTCCCAGCCTTTTGTCATCAGGGAGACGCTTCAGTCCCCTCACCATCTCTGTAGCCCCTCACTGGACCCTCTCCCATAGTTCCTTGTCTGGAACCGGGGAGCCCAGCACTGGGCACGGCTCCAGCTGCGGCCTCACCAGGGCAGAGCAGAGAGTAAGAATCCCTGTTTCAATCCATACTTCAGGGGAATTGTTGGAAGTTGCTAGGGAGTAGTAGTGGGGGTAACAATTAACCAAATGTATTAAGGTTTGTGAGGTAAGTATTTTAAATGCAGAAGTCTCTAGTCAGTCTGACACCACATTCAAAAAAAGAAAAACTTAATTCCAGCAAACATGCTCACCAAGAAACACCTTAAACCATCAAATTCTTAATGTGCAGATTTACACTTGGTTCATACAATTTCTCAACTGCAGCCATAAAAAACTTCAAAAACTAGCTTAAATGAGAAATAATACGCATCGTTTTTGCATTCCCCAAGACTGGACAGGCTTTCAGTGTTTTCCTCTGTAACCATTAAGATTCTTCTCACAAAAAAAAATAATTAAGTACATGTTTAGGTTCTTTTACTTAGAATTAATGGCTTTGGCATGCATATAAATGTTTTTACAAAAGTGAATGAACAGTGGTGATTTCTTACACATATGCATCTCCAAAAAAGGACACTGCACAGAGTGGGCCACATTAAGACTTGAAATACATAGTTCAAAGTACATATAAATACAATAACCACAGGCTGAATGCACTTGTTCGATCAGCAGGACTCCTAAATCTACAGAGCTTTATAGTCAGGGTAAAAGGTCCTCCTCCTGTTCGTAGGAGGCACGGGTGAAGAAAAAGTTGCAATAACCAAATTTGAAAATGATGACACATCTTTTCAAATCTCTAATTCAATGTATCAAGATAAAGACCTTCATTTTTTTGTTGAATTACTGTGATTACCAAATCAGTATTTTCTTCTCAGATGCCCGAGTCCTGTGGGGTTTGGGTTTGGTTGTTGGGGTTTTGGGTGTCTTGTTTTTGTTTTTTACACATGCACACAGACACACACAGAGCTTGCTCCAAGTTCTCTTAATGATACAGTTATGTGGTTTAAATGTTTTCCCCCTTGGCTTAATTTATTGCAAACTTCTACTTGCAAAGATAAATATAAATTTCTAACTGAAAACATAACATTCAGATATTTTAACTACATTATAAACTACCTGCTGAAACTGCACCAGATCTTTTTGTTAAATTATATATGGATTAAGTTCTGAGAAACATGCCTGACTACTACAGTAACAGAATTTTTCACAGAACAGAAGCTGCAGAAGTGCCACAGATTCCCTGCTAAAATGTCTTAAAGAATTACAGATTTCCACAGACAATTGCTCAGTCTCAACACTTGTTCCACAGAGTGACATTTACAGTGATCGTGTACTTCTATTGTATCAATGTATCTTCTGATACCAAGCTCTCCAAACATCTCTGATAAAGTTAACTCAAATGTATGTAACTGTACATATTCTGAGACCATGTCAAATGCAGATGTTGCAGCCCACAGAGAGATCCACTATTTCAATACAGTTAGAGGTCTGTATTTATTCTCTCTCCAGAAAAACTTTGAGGGATGTCTATTTTGTTATTTAAAATTTGGGTCAATAAATCTTCACATGCACCTCTGATGAATTAAATGCTTGGCACATTAGACTTCCTCCTTACACTTCATAGAAAATCTTTTAAACAGCTGTAAACTGCATCAGGCTTTTCTTAATTTTGAACTATATTTCAAACCACTTATTCAAGGGCCTTACCTATAAATGTGCATTTTTTTTACGTTACAAGCCTTTTAGTATTTCCTGACACTGAGAAGCCTTTATAAAAAATAAGAAAAACCTTATGTGAAAGAAAGCGAGTAAAATTAAGAGACTAATCAATTTTTTATATAGTTTTAACAACAAACTAAACTAATGGTACATTTTGAAGGCACTTCCACTTGGGAGCTCCACCTGCCTTAAAGCCACCTGAAAAAATTAACTGTCTGCCGTTGGAATCCATCCATCATTTCATTCTGCTGGCGAATAAATTATGGCCATTACTTGTTAGCTGTCGAGATTCAGAAAAATGTTTTTAAAAATCACATTTAACTTTCAAAACATGATTTTATGGGAAGAAATACCACAATTGAAAGATTCCCTTCAATCCTTTATAAAATCATTAATTTCTAGGTGTCTTTACAAGAAAATACCATTCAACCAACCAAAGAAAAATCCAATCAACATCATTACTGGGAATCGAGAAGCTTTGCACCGCATTGTGCACCAAGGGAAGGACATAAGGCAAGACAGCCATATTTACAGAATCATGGGGCTTTGGCTCTATGGTTGATGAGGATACTCTGGGAAAAGTGCAAAGAAATTAAGTATCAGCTTCTCCGGCGCCTCTGCTACTCCTACAGTTTTAGCAAAGAGAAGCAATAACAGACCAGAGACAGACTTGTATCTGTTTCACCGTCTTCCCGGAATGCTGGATGCAGCAATGGAACTGTCAAGAATCCATTTCCAGTAACACTCGTGTAGTACTGCTATAGGAACTCTTTCAAGTACTAGAAATTTCCACACAGAATACAACTAAAAGGTTAAGACACTAAAGTTGCAAGATAAACACAAGTGTCAGCTTCAGTGAGTCCAAATTCAAGAGATAACGCCTGAAGTGTTTGAGTTTGACTTGAAACTAAATTATTAAAAAATCTGGAAAACAGCTTTCTAAAATCCTCCTCACTTTTGAATCTTGCTCTATGTTCTCAAAGTGTTCACTGTAACCAGAGAAACCAAGATTTTCTATTTAAACAAACAATGAAACTATAATGCAATATTCTATGGTTCTGACATATGAACTTCAAGTTTAAAAAAAAGATCAACTATTAGTGAAATTTACTACATCTGATTATCTTCTGCTTTTATCTTTTGTTAATTGACAGAAAATTAATAAGTGAATTCCTAAGTCACTGGCTGTAGTACATGCATCAGAGTAGAAAGAAATTACCACAGGTTAAAGCAGAAAGATTTGTAAGAGCCCTCTTGAAATGTATGCAGCATAGCAACTACTTCAAGGCAAACACTCCTGAATCCAAGCCTAAGAATGATATGTTAAAGGCAGTCTAGCACTTTAAAAGGTAGAATATAGCATCAAGATCTTTGAAGGCAGTGAACAATTCCAGATGCCTTGTTTGAAACATGCTGTTTCTGTTCAAAGAACGTGTTTAATATTCTGGAAACATAACACCTTTCTAACGGAGCCCATCACCGGGATCCTACATTAAGGCACCCCAATTAATTAACTTTTGGAAATTTTACTCATGTAAAATTGAACCATTTTGTAAATCCCATTGGGAGCTTGAGGCCCTTATTTATTATCCACAATTCTTACAACAGTTTCATTGACCTTGTCTGGTTCCTGATCATATATCACATTACATAACCATGACTAAATTATTTCTCTAGGTTGTAAAATAAGCAAAAACCTTAAATATTCAGCATCTGTATTCCACTGACAAACATGCTACCATAAAAAAATGCTACACAACAGTGACTTCTAGGTGCAGCATCATATCAAGGGCTACTGACTTAATACATATCATAATATAATCAGCTGAAGTGCATATAACATAACTGGTTTTATTAAAAAAACACCTGTATTTATATTCTACTTGCACATAACTACAATTTATAAGAACCTTCAATATTACTGAACATGGGTTTTGTAGTTAATCTTTGTCTGAAATGACTTAATGTCATGTTATTTTCTAGACAGACCAGTCAGACTGAGTATCTTCTAAGATCTTAAAAAAATCTGTTCTTGTTTAGTGATTAGAGTTCTGAACAATTTTACAAGAGACAAGATCAGAATATTTAAAAGTCTCGAAATGACATATTTTCTGTATTTTTTTTGAAAGTATAGTATTAATGCTAGAGTTAATGCAGAGAGGACAAGTTTTTGACAACTACATAGCCTCAACAAGACTCACAAAGCAAGTTGTCTGCCTATCTTACAAAAAATTCAGGTACTTCTAGCAAATTACTATTAGAAATGGTTTCACAACATGTAAACCAAACTCCTCAGAAATTTCTACCTTTAGCAGTTATACAGATCTCAGTTAACAGTTGTATGAAATTTCCATAATTATATGTCCTCCCATTAGAAGACAGGCTTCCTCAATACTAGAGAGTGAGGACATCAGCTGCACTCAGCTGAATGTGATCAGTATGTCTTCTGCCTACAATACAAGGGTGCACAAGCTGGAACTTACTCCCACTGATCAGACAGGAAGCCCTAACAGTTACAGTTGCTCAATATTAGTATTTGTTTGGGGAAAAAAAAAAAAAAAAGGCAAATTTGAAATAAGAACCAGTAACACTGAGCAGTCAGCTGCTATGCCAAATTCTTACGTGCCTCTGTAAATACCTTCAGTTCTAAGCACAGTATCCTGCCTCCATCAGAAAAAAAAGAAGGTATTAATTGATTTGCAACATAAATAAAACCTTACAATGGGCTAAACTTAAACAGTTATCCCCGTTTCAAAGAAATATTAACAGAAACCAATAATCAAAAAAGAATAACATCCATTCTGGTGATCTGTACTTTTCCACATAGTTCTGTAGAGACACCCAAGAGATTCAGTCTTTGATGCTTTCTCCTATACTAAAGTGACATTTTCCATTATTTGATTATTCTAAATATGACTCTACTTAGAACTTCAACAATGGCACTTTTCTCCCTAGGGATGGTCCTAATGGTAAAACAGACATCCTTCATTATAAACCTGGACTTCTACATGGAAGCTCCAACCTCAGTACAAAGACTCTGACTCAACAAAGCTTTTAGATGGATGCTTAATTCCAGACACGCTGGTTACTCCTCACTGATTTCAAATAAGTTTACTCCTATGTTTAAAAATAAATGTGCCTGTGCAGTATCTTACAAGAAGCAGCCATCATTTAACATCCAGGCTTCTCTATCACACATTCTTTTAACAACAGCACCAAACAAGCAAATTAGATCCTGTTAAAATTCAAATTCTGTAGCGCACTGCATCTGCATTCATTTCTTTAACCTAGATTGCTTATGACAACTACCAATCATTTTCTTAAAAGATGCAGGAAATTTAAACATGGAATAGCCTCAGCCATTTCCATAATGTTCTTCACAATGAAAACTTATCACTAACCAAGATTTTTGTCTTATTTCATGACTCTGCACTCCCATGCACCAAGGGAACATAACAGGAGCAAGCCTGGGCAGAAGAAGCCTTTCAAAGTAGAGGCAAATGCTCTAAGAAACAGAAGGGAGTATTAGCATGTAGAGTTACGTGACGTGCTAGGATATCGTGTTCCTTTTTTGTTTGCCTGCTCCTTCTCCTTACAGCAGGGAAACATAATATTCAGTGCAACAAGAAATTATGGTTTACTTCTGTAGTTCCCCTTAATAATGTGATTTAGCACTGTGCTATTGTAAAAGCACTCAGGTTGCACTTACCGGAACTGCAATAAACATTTATGTCAATTTACTCTTTTAAGGTACTCCCGGCTTGGTAGTTAAGTTTTTTTCTGAGCACCTTTGCAAATGTTAGTCCCCCCTGCATTAGCAGGGTTATGATGGTGGGGGTTGTATCCACATACTGTCCCCCTAGCAAGACTATTATAAACATCCTACTCATCTCATTTAGTTTCCTACGTATTAGATTACAATGCTGCACAAACACGAGAAAGGGTCTGAATCAGCAGTTTGGGACTCCAGCAACTTCCTCCACCACCGAGATCAAAACTCTACTGCCCCAAGTAAACCTCACCATAAAATGATGAGGCTCCACATTAAACACAAGCAAGTTTCTGGCTCCACCACTGCCCACTGCATGCCTGTGGGACATATCAGTTCTGTTTGTTAAACTCTGTTTTGTTCTCAGCTAGTTTGTAACAATTTATTCTTAACCCATCATAAGACACCAGTGTCCATCTTTTTTGTTTTCATTTGTAGCTCTGCCTTCATGCACCAAAAAATAGGACTTGCATTTGGGGGGCTGGGGAAGCAGGAGAAAATTGGAGTGACAGATGCTCTACAAAGAAACAAAACATTGCTGCTACCTTTTTCATTTTCATTCAGTAGGATTCAGGTGGATAATCTCCACCAACAAAAAGATGAGTATTTTAACCCTTTTTTATTAAATTATGTCTTCGCTTCCACTTACAATATGGACACATGAAAGAGTTTATGAATCTGATCGGTTAAACAGCATGTTGTAAGTAAATTTTTTTAAATAATAAGTAAATAAATTAAAAAAAAAAAGAGATGAAAAAGAATCCTCCACTTATGGACTGACTTGATTTATACATTTTCTTTAGGTATTTTTGAGATTTCCAATGATACAGTACTGGAACATACTTTTGGTTTACATGTTGGAAATATACACTAATATTGCATTGATTTTAGTAACAGCAACATATTCTTCTAATGTTCACATTTTCTTAACGTATTATTTGATACAGACTATGCACAAATAAAAAAATTAACATGGCACAGTATCTTTCAGCATATCTCTAAATGCATCAGAATACAGTATTTCATCCATAAGCATAAATTCTATCCATACAGATAATGCCTAAAGCTATTAAAAGTTCTCAAAGGAAATGTGACTACATAATATCATGTCCCCTAATAAAGAATATCCCAGGGACATGCTTTCAAATGCTCAAGTAATTCATACATCTCCCTAAAATATAAAAAAATCCACCTTATTTTTCCTTAACACTTTTAGTCAACTAAATCTTCACACAGCGTTGCACTGCAGCAACATGTCAAGTTACAAATGTTGTGAAATGCAATGCTTATCATACCTGTTCATGGGGATCCACTGTATTGTTTTGCTATAACTCAAAAAGCACAGAATCTCACCATGAAACCAGGCAATATAAAACTGATCTAACTCAAACTGAAGACCTAAAATAGGAGTTGAACTGGATCCTTTCAGGCTTACTTTTAAAGTACAGAAATACAGGTAGCTTCAATTTAACACACCAGCAAAGAAGACATTTCCAAGAGACACAAGAAATATGAAATAGAACAACTGTTAAAATTACAGTACCCTTAATTAAACTTATTTTAAAGAAGTAATACACCAATACATACAGTGCTGCACACAGGCAGGAGTGCCATTTGGAGAGAATAAAGTAGGTAAGGTACACTTTAACGTAACTTACATAATCAAAACCAAACCACTGAAAACATTATGAAAACCTTTGATTAAATGTAATGAAACTTATCTATATGACAACATATTTTTTGCCTAAGACTACATTTGATTTTGTACATTACAGTTAGGATGAACAGGTTTGCCAAACTGCATTATCTGCAATGAATAGCAAGATGTGGAATTAATGACAGAAAGATTACTAGTTCCACATTATGTTTCTTCAAGTGATGTATTTCCTTGACACTGTCTATGCTAGCTGACAACATGGGGAAAGGAGGGGGAAAAAAAAAAAAAAAAAAAAAAAAGGCAAAACCTCCACATTCTACAATTCATGTAAGGCCCATTTTTGCTACAACTGCTGACATAAAAACATTTCTATCTGTGAACTACCTTTTTTTAAATAAAATGACCTATTATGCCTTCTGTGAGACTTTAGTTTCCTTCACTAGGAACACGTAAGCACTGTGAAAGACAACTGTATGACCGTTACCACCTAAATATTACTCTTGGTCTTTTAGAGCCAAGAAATTCTCAGCATATTAATTTGTTGTCGATGTTTTCCTCCCAGAAAATCTGACTTCAGGAGTTCAAAGATTTTCTCCTTACAGTTTGTCCTTACGATGACACATATCCCACAGCTTCAGCCAAGCTAGCAGTGGGCTCCTACCAGCCCAGGCGTGACTGGGTATTGCAGTACCATAAGCCTGTCGGTGCCCTACTCACCCACATTACACCATTATACTTCAATACATTTTTTGTAACGTATTGTTGGTTCATGCAGAAAAATCTGTTCAGCACACCATCGGCCAGCACCGAAACGGTGGCGGCAAGTCGGGGGCAAGCAGGCTTTACAGAAGAATGACCGTGTCGGAGCATCACCGGCTCTGCCGCTCGCGAACCCGCTGAACTCGCACCTGCCGTTCCCCGCGTCTCAGGCACCGCGGCCGGCAGAACCGGGGTGGGGGCTCGGCACGGCCGCTCCGCGCAGCCCCGGGCGGGGAGCGGAGCGCGCCGCAGTCGGCAGCAGCGCCGGGGCTGTCACGCAGGCGGGCAGACCCCGCGCCAGCGGCTCCCGCGCCCCCCAGCCGGGGCCGCCGCAGCCGCGCCGAACCCAGCGCCCACCGGCTCTCCCCGGTGGCACCGGGAGTCATGATGCGCGGGAACCGTGCCTCCCCCGGCCGCGTCGAGCACCGGGCCGGCCGCGGACAGCTCCTCGGGCACCGCCGCCGCCTCCCGGCGGGCGCCACACGACGGGCAGCGAATGGGCCGCGAAGTTTGTGCCCGCCGGGAGCCCAGGCCCGCTGCCGCCCGGCCGTCACGTCCGAGGGAAAGCCCCCGCCGCCCCGCCCGGCCGTCCCGCCGCGGCCCGCCTCGGCCCGGCGCAGCGCCCCCCGCCCGGCCCGCAGTGCCGCCGGCCCCGTTTGTGCCTACTCACCACAGCTTCCTCTTTAAGGGCATCAGACTGCCCCTGTTGGAGGCGGTCACCCCTATGGCCATCTGCAAGACAGTCAGGTATTTCTGATACTTCATTTTGCCGTCGCCCCCCCTGTCCCTGCCTCGTCCCCGCCGCCGCCACCGACAGAGTCTCTCCAGCCGCTGCATGCAATCATCAAATTTTTATTTCCAGGCATCTGCCGTCCCTGCGTCGCGCTTCTCCCCCTCCTCCTCCTCCTCCTCCTCCTGCCGCGCTCCCTCTCTCTCTGCCCCCCCGGCTCACGCTCTCCTCCTCCTCCTGCCGCACTCCCTCTATCTCTGCCCCCAGCTGACGCTCTCCTCCTCCGCCTCCCGCCGCGCTCCCGCTATCCCCGCTCCAGCTGACGCTCTCCTCCGCCTCCCGCCGCGCTCTGCCCTCCCCCGGGCCCGCGCTCCCTTCCTCCTCCCTCCGCTGTCGCACTCCCTTTTCCCTCAGACCCCCGCACCCCGCGCTCTGCCCCCCGACCCGCAGCCGCGCCTGTCCTCGCCCCGCCGCACCTCCACCCTGCTGCGGCCCAGGGCCCGGCCCGCTCGCCCCCTCCTCACCTGGGCTGCCTCCTGCCGGCTGCCTGCGCCCCTCGCTAGGCCCGCCGTGGGGCCTCGGCCTCCCCCGCTGACCCCGCGCCCCCACAGGCCGGGCCGCCGGCGGGGCCCGCTCCTCCCCTTCCCCCCCGGGCAAGCGGGCCTTCCCCGCCATCTCTGCCCCCGCCCGGCACCCAGGGCGCTGCCGCCCCGCTGCCCTCCGCAGGTACCTGGGGTTTCCCGCCCCCGCCCATGTGGCGCAGCTGTTGCGCTGCCCTCCCGCCATCAGAGGGGCGCCATGCCGCAGCCCGGCCGCCGCGCAGCGCTGCCCTCTCCGCGCTGCCTCGCCTCTAATCCCATTAGCGCCTAGAACAGCCCCATGTTATTTTAATCGCCTGCCCCCCCGGCCCCGCCACCGCCTCCCGGCTAACAATGTCGGTTGTAGGTTAGCGGTAAGCGAGCTGCAGAAGCAAACGCCTCACCACCTGCTGGGGCGGCCCTGCGGAGGCGGTGAGGGCGAAGGTGAGCGGGAGGGTCAGCAGGAGGATGGGGGCGAGGCGCGGGTGAAGGCCAGGGTCACCTGAGGGTGAGGCGTGGAGGCGGGCGGGACGGTGCTGCAGCCGCGTTTCCCGCCAAGCCTGTGAGGGGCTGCCCCGCGCCGCCCGAGGAGGCCACGGGGAAGACAAAACGACACCACTACCCTTTTTTTTTTTTTTAAATTCCTATGTGAGGAAAGCAACTAAAAGGTGTTTGAAAATCAGCTGGTGATTAAGTCAAACTAAAAGTATTAAATGTTTTCAGAGGGGTTGCCCACCTTCTGGTGGATGCCTCAGTAAAAGCAGCTGAACGCATACCCGTGTGGTTGTTTCCTGAGGTGTGACACAGTTACCGTCGCACTTTTCATCAGTTTTGTGCCTTCCTCCTTCAGCTCCACGCTAAGAGCTCCAGAAGACAGTGGCGTTTAACAAGTGCTTTTGGAATTAATTCTAAAACAGCACCAACGACCCTCCTCAGCGCGAACACCGCTGGAGCAAAGTGTGGTGCTTAGCAATAGCAGTGGGAAATGCTTTGGCTAGAGATGCCCTGTCAACATTTTGCGGAATGCAGATACAAACAAATTCAGGTGGAAGTGACAACTTTTCGTTAAGGTGCTGTAATGTAAATAGTATGAATTGTAATACTTACAGAGTTGAGGTCCTCAGGTGGCACTATGAGCTAGCAAAAATATTGTGAACAGCATTGTGGCTTTATGGCTCAGAGATGAACATTTCGGTGATTATTTTTCTTTTTTTATATGTAATATGTACCTCAAGACTGCAGTCAGCTGCATTGTGCCTAGACCTGTTCATTATGCAGAAAGCAGAGAAGATAAATATATTACTTATAAGCACAACAGATTTTAATTAGAAACATAATAGTTGTATTAGTGTAGTTAATGAGATGGATGGCTTCGCACTTTCAGCCAAGAAATCAGAGATGTATACAAATGTCCTGAAATCCGGTATCACAAACAATTTAAAAATTCAAATGCCAACTTGATGCCTAGTCTGAGCCTGTGCATCTACAGCTCTCAAGATAATGTTAATGTGTTCTTTGTCTTTGGAGAGATCAAGCATTAAAAGCAAAGAGAAATGGCTGCCTCTGTTAGGAAGGTTAAGGAGGAGGAATTAATTTTTGTTCTTAAACAATCCTAGTAGTATACTAACTGGAAAGTCTGTATCTTCTGTAAACAGAACATCAAATCAGTTTGAAAACCTGTGGAGATCTTATTTTACCTTAAAAACAACTGTAAAACCAACACATTGCTTTCTCCTTCCGTGTACCTAGTCATTATTTAGCTGACTGAAAAAATGCTTGTTGCCCACACAAGGTACAAGAGAGTATGGGCTGGATTTTATTCTCTCCATCATTAGTAGAATGCTACTTGCGTTGTAATTGAAATACTCATTTACACTTGTGCAATCCTATGAAAAAAATCATTTACACCTTGAAATGGTAAGAAATGCTGACATAAAGAATGATGAGACTGTACTAGTTTAAATGTCACGTTTCAGTTTAAATGTTACACCTGACAGCTAGAAAAATACATGTTATTCTCATTTCATATAAAAATTCTTTATAGAAAAATCCAGTCTTAATATGGTTGTAGTTGTAGAAATTTGGTAGATAAGACAATGTAAGGATACAAGGGAAGCAAAGTTTATTTGAAACCTGATAAATCTGGAAGAAGCAGGTGAGCTTTCAGAGTTTTTTATGTTCTAAAAAATACTCTGTATTAGAAAGTCCCAAAACATTGATTTTTCAATAGCAGGGTTGAGGCATAGATTTATTTTAAGAGTCTGTATTAAAAAAAAAAAAAAAAAAAAAAAAAAAGGATTAAGGAATGCACCAGTAATACCTTGCATGAAGACTTACAATGAAGCCTGGCTGCATATTGAAATCTTTATTCAACTTCTTCAAAAGTCTGTAATGTTATTCCTATTCTTAATTCAATAGGAGTTCCTAAATCTATTTAAATTTGCAAAACAATTACAGTTGTTCCATGTTTAGCTCTATAGTTTTCAATGATTATACTCTTATCAGTCTGGTACTAAAAAATTAACTTGTTTTATATATTTCATTTATCATCTTCCATGCCCTTTTTGATGTGCATTAGAGACCAAAACTGGATATTAAAGAAGAAAGTTTATCCTCTAATTTTAATTGGCATGATTTCTGTTTCTCTCATACCTGTTCCTCCTTAGTGGTGCTCCATTGTATATTGCCTTTCAGAACATCTTGCTTTAAGGACCTATGTTTTACATAGCTGAAAGAATAAAAAGATCCTGTCTTTCTTGCCTTTCAGATGGACAGCCTATTTTTAACAGGAGTCAATTAGCAGCTTCCAGATTAGGGTAAGCATCTGGACATCCCATGTTAGCTCTGAGGCCTGTGTGGGCCCATTGGCTGAGCTAAGTCCAAAATTTATACAGTAGATATCCCTGCAAGAGAGACAGTCTGGTCATATTTGCAGTTCTCCATGCAAACTCATTCTGTCTCACAAGATACACTCTGCTTCACTACAGAAAGCTGAGAGCTGCTTATGGTTTTTTTTGAACCCAGCGTGCATTTTAAAAGCAGTTTAATTCCTATTAGGTTACTTCAAGTTAATATAGTTGTTTCATAGGGTTTTTTTCAGTACAAAGTCAAGCAGAACCGTACTAATTTCTTAATTTTATTTGCTTAGGTAACTTAACTGCAGACTTTACATCAGAACAAGCTCTATAATCTATCTGTTGCTTTCAGTCTGCGATGCCTCTGCCTTTTCTGACAGCTGCCCCCACGATGACCTTCCAATGCACTTCTTGGCTCAGAAGAGCAGACTGCTCTTTCAGTTACAAGTTTCAATATTATGTATTGTACTGCTGCACTTGAATGGATGTGCAGTTGGCGCAAACTCCGCTCAAGATAGTATGTTTATACAAGGACAGTGATGTCTAAAAGGTAGATGGATGGACCCTGAGAAGGTGGCATTTAATGCCATGATCTAATTATGACCTGTGCCTTGGTGCTTTTAGGGAAAGCAGGCTGTTGTCAGCAGCAGGAGACTGACTGGTTGCAACTTAAGGGGGTGCCACTGTGACAGTTGTACATTGGGAGCTCCCATCAGCAGCTAAGAATAAGGGAGTGTAATTGTGGCATAAAACTGTTTTCATCCTCAAGTTGTGCCTTTTGTTTTTTCAGTCTTAATATTGTTAGAATATATATCTGATTCCAGGTAGTGCAAAGCAAGATTTTACAGCATATCTACTTCTGCTGATCTTTGATTTTATTTCAGTAATCCTGTCATTACAACAGGGATTGCAGAAACTTATCTTGTTTTCCTTTATCATTAGCCCACCATACATCCTTGTAGTGCCAGTTGTTGCTTGGTGCCATCCTTTTCATACTCTCACCTGTGTACTCGGTCTTGACTGAGCTCACAGGAGTTAGGTCTGACTCAAAACAGTCTTTGGAGATGTTACAGAAATGCACTTTTAAAAGGCTATGCTTAAGTTACTTAAGATAAAAAGAGTAAAAAGAAAAAAAATAATCTTACCAGAATAAATGGCATCTTTATTAGTACTGTAATAGCCGCATCAGAAACTTTTGAGAGTAGATTAGACCTTAATGACATGTTTTAAGTCTTCGATTGCATTCATTATTAGGTTGTCAAAATTGTATTGGAACTAAAGCAAACATTAAATAAACTTGTTGCTGGTTTTATGGCATATTTATATGCCATATATATATGGCTATTTATAGCATCTTTTATTTGCATTTTAGAATAGTCATAATTTTAGCTGTACTCTGCATGTAACAGAGACTTTTCATAACATTATATTGTCCGTTCCATATAGTTCTCAATATTGTGCTACTATCTATGCTGGAGAATTAACTTTTTGTTTATTCCTAGGATATTCCTGTTCCCCTGGCTGACTTTTATGCCAATGATTGATAAAAAATCTCAATATACATGTCATATTCTATGCTTCTGTGGTATTTAATATGATTTCATAACTTTTTAGTTACACAGTTCAGTTGGTAAAGTGGCAATATTCCAGAAACTGATACAACACTGACATTAAAACATGACATTAGATGACTGATCTCCATCTCTACTCTAATGTAAATCTTCCTGTTTACTAAAGATGGTTCTTTTCCTGCAGTAGTTGTTAGTAATATTTTATTCTGTTAATTTGTACAGTTAGTCAATTATAATCATAATGTTAATAAAGATTTATGTTAACTAAGAGCATTAATGTAGAACCTTCAGGCAAGAAAGCTACTGAAACAGACTTTCTTGCCATTTCATTCTGCCATGTGTAAGCTTCATACATCTCCCATTTTATTTCCAGAAAGAAAAATAAAGGGATCATACCTGTCAAAGGCAAAAGAGTTTCTTAGAATCTACAAGTATGTCAGATGCAGTGACTCCAGGGGTTATTTTCTCCGTCAAAAGTAAGAAAAAAGTGTGCATTCATGTGTTTCCTATCTATGTATTTAAAATACATCTCTGACTTTTTTGGATCTATTAGGGCTTTTCCATACCCATATTAAATATATTTATTATATATAATTCAAAGCCCTTTTCTGGTCTTATTACTGTTTCTTCTATAACTCCACGTTACATAAAAATCTATAGATACATACAGTACCATCATAAAAAGGCAAATAAAAAAACTCAAAGAAATTTTCCTGTCACACTTTACTGCACAATTGACCATCTACAAAAGGGGAATTTTTCTACCTTTCTTTGAAGTGTCTTCATGACAGGCTAGCTTGACTGGTGGCAGAACACTGTGGGTCTAAGTGCATATGGTATTAAACTGACAGTCATTTAGAACTAACTTGGGTTGTCTGAAACAGTTTATCCTGGTCATTCAGTTGAGCTGCCAAAGTAGAGACATAAATAATTTTTCTTTGAATGAAAGAATGTTCACCATGTTTTCAAAGAAGAAGATCTTCACAGAATAAATAACTTCTATTTGACTATGGATTATCAAGAAGAAAGAGTTTGCTAGATTAAGCAATTAAAATATTTACCAGAAACTTGCAAGCAAGTATCCCTGTTTCACTGTGGTCAGGGCTATTTAGTAATGGCTGCCTGTTCAAATAGTGTCAGTGCTGTTCTACCAGGTCTGATGTGGAGCTGCTTTATACTGTTAATATCAAATCTAGGTTACTGCAAAAATAAGAATACTATTGAAGTGAAGGATTCAGCCTAGAACAAAGTGGACTTGTACTGCCACTATCCAGTACTTTTACATTTACCCATTTCTTGCAAACTTGTACTTCTAAGATTTTACTCTTAAAGAAGAAAAAACCTTAAGTCAAAATTATCCAAATATCACATTATGCCTGACAAGCATGACCCTCGCACAGGATAAAACAAGCTTAATGTAGAAAAAAATAGGCATATGCATTAATTCCATTAGTGCTTTCTGATACGGCTTATTCATGTAGAAAACTACTGGAGGGAAGAAATCACCAAGCATACAATTTCAATGTGAGATGCAAAAGAAAAAGAAGCGTAAGTAACATCACTTCCCAGAAAAGATTCTAAGCAATAGATTGCATCTGCAACACATCACTATCTCAGTACATAAAGATTTAATTAATTAGTTTTGCTAACAGTGTATTGTTAGAACTGTGAGAGTATGTAACTCTGAGGTGAGGTGTGACCAAACCTTGCTGTCATTCTGGCATGTAGAGTCGCTAATAGCTTTCATTTTCATTTTTAGATCTTATGCCTTATGGGGAAGCCTCCAAGCACAAAATATTTAAGAGAGAAGGGAAGATTGTGAGAAGCAGGGGATAATTATAGTTCCCTGAAGCAAGGGTGTGGAATTCAAAAAACCAAAAATTTAGAATATTGGAGGCTGAGAAAAAAATACGTATTTCTGAACTGTTGTACTAGACATTTTATAGAACCACTGTGAAAAATCGTGAATGAGGACCAATTCATAAGGCTGTACTCAGTTGTCCAGAAAGACTACTTCCTTGCATTTCCTTTACATTTTTTTGTAGTTGTACAGGGAGTTCTGTGCATGGTAGCTTTACACATCGGGATAAATAGATCAAAATGAGATGCAATCTTACTAAAATTTAAGGAGCTTCTTCTGCCAAAAATTATATGCATGCCTCATTTTGTATATTAGTAGCAATTCAGACCCTTATTTAGTCTCATTAATATATTTGATTAAATGTTGATAGGAATGTTTCCACATCCATGAGAGATAAAGCCTGAAGGCTAGCTGGATGTTTCACGAATGTGTTGAAATTGTTCAGAATCCTAGTTGAAGCCTGTTGTGTGTTTAGTTGTATATTTGCACACTTACTAAAAATATGAAAAAACCATCTTTAACTTTCAGGAAGAAAGCTGTTCTCATTGCAATGTGTATGGCTGTTAATGCTGTACTATTTTAATCAGATTACCAGTACAATGAAAATTAATGTAATAGGATTTACTATAGTTAGATGCAAGTATACAGTTATCTGCCGTGTAAAGAACACAAAAAACTTGGTGGAGCTCATTACAGGAATATTGTTTATGCTAGTTATTCAATTTTTTTTTTAATCACGCTAAGCCTGATTTTAATCAATTTTATTTTTTTTTTTTACAAAACTTTAATCAAACAATTCAACCCAGAAGGGTTAGTAATAGTCAAGTATTACTCGTCTGGGACAGAGAGAAGTGCAACTGAAGGACTACAAGCTACTCATTTCATTGTCCTGACTGAATAAAAGATAAAATTTAAACAGAGTATAAATGATAGAATAGTGTTAAACAGAATTTTACAATGTGGATGAAGGAATCAAATTTGAATTTATGGTTTTAAGGCTAAAAGTGCTCAATATTTATCAATATATACCAAATGTTCCTGTAACTCCAGCGTAAGGAAACCTACACAAAATTTTGGTGCAGATTGCAGATGTGTTTCCCAAGTGATTATGCTGTTATTGTATACCTCTCCCTTGTGACATCCTAATAGATCATAAAACTGAAGATACACACATTAAGCCTAGCAGGTAGGAATTAAAAAAATGAAAAGCTAACCAAAAATGATAGCTCAGCCTACTAGCAAAAGCTTTGATGCTGCAGGTAACTATTTCTGTGAGTATCTGGGACTACACCTGGTGAAGAAATCAGCTTGAACACAACAGGTTGAGGGATTGGTTCCTATGATGTCCCTTTTGCTTTCATCAGTAATCAGCTTGTGCCATACTGTAGTGATATGGTATCCTATCCTACTGGAGACCAGATTTTAGATCTGGTAAGATTCAAAATATGGTAGTGGGTTACAGTTTGCGTCTACAAAATTTTCAAAGATCCAATATAACTATTTTCAAGGCAAACCTTATTCATGCTGTTAAGAATGTGCAAGATCTGGTCTTTTAGTCACTTATTTTCTAATGTTAAGAAAACAGCAGAGGTAGCATTTGTAAAATTTCAGGGAGATAAAGCCCTCCTATTAAGTCGGGTGGAGGTGTTACGTATATAAATATTAATATACATATATATATACACACACACGTACATATATAAAAGACAGATAAAAAACAGCTTGAAGGAACTCCTAAGCCAAAGTTATAAAATGTTTACATTTCTGAGAGCCAAGCTTCAGACAGTATATTATATATCTGACTGGGTGTCACAAATTCTTGCTCAACTTTGAAAACATTGGTTCAAACTAATATAAAATATGTTAATAAAATAATGTGATAAAATTTTAAATATGTCATTAAACTGAACAACTGGAGCTCATTCTTTCAGGAATATGGAAATTCAGCATATAAAACATTTTTTCTCTTTTGTTTCCTTCAAAATCATCTAATACAGAATAAAGACATCTTCTTTCCAGATACAGGTATTTTTGAATATCAAACGTGTATTTTTTTACTTCATTAACTACTTAAGGGATTTACAGTCGTTTATGTTCTTTCACTAACTGGTGTCAAGAGTTTTCCAGACTCCAGTAAGTTATTTATAAACGATAAAAATCCATGTGCAGATCAACAATCTTGCTACAAACCAGATTTTTTATAACAAATAAGCAATTTTTTGTCCTTAGCTTCAGAGAAGACACAATCAATTCTAGCTTATCTTATACAATGCAGTTATTGCTACTTTTGGCATAGATGATCTGGCTCCAAATTTGCTGTGAGTAGACCAATTTTTTTTAATTGCCCCAGTATAAAAATAAAACTGCCTTTATGGCATTCCTGATGTTACACTATCAAATTGCATAAGGCCTTACATCCTGGAGAAAACACAGGAATAGCAAAATGGGAAAAGGGAGAATTAAACAAATTACTATTCTTCCCTTAACACAGAGCGCAGTTTTGGGTTTGAGTTGTGTGGTATGGTGTGTTTGGGTTGGTTGGTTGGTAGTTTTTAAGGGAAAGAATAGGGTGAAGTAAATAATGCACTACTAAGATTTTGTCTGGTAAGGTAAATAGATTACCTTTTGCTGTTACGGCAGTTTATATACCATTTTTCTGATCAGTTCAGCTTCTCTTGGTTGTTTTTAGACACTGAAGTAACAAAAGCATGTACAATACTGTTGTACAAGATTTTATTCATCTAACTTAAAATTGGTCATCACATTAGTACTCTCTAATACTGAAATATTTATACTTCCTAACATATTCTAAAAATGAATCAGCAAAGATACGAAGTTGTATGTTAATACACTCTGTCCTTGCCATTTGTTTGCCTCTTATTATTTCATATTTTTGCTTGGAGCATCCAAAGAAAAAGCAAGATCCTGTTAGGGGCAGGTACACTCAGCTGGCATAAAATAAGAAGGCCACACTGGAGTCACCATTTCATACCATGTGAGGGTCTGCTAGTGTAGGTTAGTCCACGTGTTTTGGTGAGAGTTGGGAGCAATATTTTTATGAGCGTTTTCCTGGAGCTGACCTGGATAGTGTCTGTCCTGAGATCTGTCATGCTGTGATCTGCACTGCTACAAGTACAGCATACACCATATTAACAGTTACAGTATAATTACTCTTCTCAGTATAACCTACAACCTTTTTTTCTCATTACACACGAGCAGGTTTGAGAGCTCACTTGCGCTCTTGCCAGCCAAGCAATTTACCTACCATCTGCATGTAAAGAGCACCCAAGCAGTTATGAAACTGTCTGGTTCTTACTCAGCACTGGGGGGTGGGGGGGTGGGGTTGGGAGCTATTCATTGGCTCTCCAATCTTTGGAGCAGCAAGGGAGGATGCAACAAAAATGAAAATAAAGCTTTGAGGTTTATTATTTAAGAACCTTACTTTTTGATTCTGTGAAAATTCCTCAGTAATGTACAAAGGACAAATTTTGAACATTAACTAAAAGCCATAAATAGAGAGCTCTCCTGGCACCCTAAACATCTCTGCAAATCTGTTCATTTTATTGCAGTAGTGCAAACTCTTCCTCAGAACCATCTGCACCACTACTGAGATTTGAAAACCAGAACACACAAAAAAGACCGTTGCTTAGTGGATAACGAGCAAGGGCACTCTCAAACCCACTGCACTTATCTTCAAGCCAACTGTCCAGGCAGTTGGAGTACACAGCCGCTGATCTCACTCCCGAGTGAAAGATAGAAATACTACAGAAGCTCAAAGCATTTCCCTGAAGAAAACCAGGTGATATCTCACACGAATCTAGTGTGATATTCTTCCTCCAAAACTTTGCCTGGACCTTAGTGACAAACAAATACAATGAAAAAAGCAGCAACTGGGCACCAGAACAAATAAATAGCAGTGAATATTCAAATAGAAATAATGAAATCAAGTTCCATATCTGCTCATGTAGCCAAAAGTGATGATGCTGCACTTACTGTGAGTGACCTCGCAGTGGCTGGAGATACCCTGTTGCAGCACTGACAATCTGAATGTGTACCAGAGTACACTGACACTAAAAGAAAATGCACGGATCTCTGTAGAAGACAGAAGACATAGTGTTTGTAGGAACAAAGCAAAAATACCAACACTTGCAAGTAGTCACTGCAAAACACGTTCAGTCTGGTGATCTGTGCACATCATTGTGACAGCAGCCATAAGTCACAAGCTCTGCAGCTGTTTAGAGGGAAAGTTTCCTGTGAACCTGAAGCCAAAGATGAAGGTGGGACACAATGTATTGATTCCCTCCTTTCAATGGATAATTTCTGGTTATTGTATTATGCAAAGAACATAGATATCATCTGTCTTGGGCATTAATGAAATGTTATTACTGTGGTATCTACACTGTGAACAGAACAGAAGTAGTCTCTGCTCTTGCCTTCCAGTATTTTCATGTGAACACATCTCTGATCTGTGTTAAATGATCTCTTCTAGTGCAGCTTCTGAAAGCATCTGTCTTAGCATTGCGCTGCACCTTTTATCTGATCACGTAATGTGCTAAATACCTTCAATTCCCACTGACTTCAGTAGATTTTGACAATGTAGTGCTAGTCTACCAGAATAAAATGTGCAACTGACTGACACAGCTTTGATCCCAGCAATTCCCAGTGGATGGAAAACACTAAGAAAGATTATCCAGCATAGCAGTGGGATAGAGATGTCCAGTAGCAAGAAAGATAAGTTCTATATAAGCATTCCAATGCTATTCTGGCCGCAGGGAATTTTACTCTTTTGATGGATTAAAAGTCAGGATAGTACCAATGTCATTTCGCAGTTACACTGCATCCTACTCGATGCAGACACCTGACATTTCCTGACAAATCCGATGCTCCAGAAGCTCAGCTTCGCTCTGGTGAAGTATATTACAAGTACAACCAAACTCAAGGTCATAGCTAAGAATCTGAGTGAGTATGATTAAATTAAATATAATGCATAGAATCTCATTCCCGTTTCTGTCATCTTCAAATTTATACGAGCCTCTCTGAAGGAATAATGATGAATAACACCAACCTTGAGAGACTGATGAATTTCTGGGGGAGCTGGCTACGGGAGTTATCTGAACCTTCACAAAATCTTAAGACTGAATTTGCATTTTCTTTGCCATAGGTATACAGTACAAAGAACGTCCGTTTGAGAGATACCACTTTTCTCTTTACAAATGCATTGTCATACTACTGTACAAATAATGTTTATCTGTTAACACACCTAACATGCACCAGTGACAAACATTTCTTCTCTGATATATAACATTATTTAAAAATCATTCCACCACTACTTATAACCTACAGTACATACTCTTACCACCTTTTGTCTCAGTCTGTCTCTCTGAATCTCATTAGCATGCTTTATTCTAGCCACCAGCTGTTTGCCCTTTGAACTCAATTGGCCTTCACTAGATGGAACAAGAAGGGAGTATTTTCTGCTATTTTTTATCAAGACACCTTGAACACACATTCTTGTTCTTCATATATTTTCTAACTAACATTAAACAGAAAGAGGCTAGTAAGGAAACGACCTGTATGAAAGCCCTATAGGTTTCATCTTCTGCCAGCCCAACATGGAAACATCTTGAGACATTTTCACAGAGTTTGTGGTTAGCTTTTGATATGCTTCCTTTTCTGATGCTTCCCCCTCCAATATCATAACCTAAATTTTTCTTTGCAGTCTATTGGAAGTTCAAACAACAAAGTTCATCTTCTGTCACCTACACAGAATGACAATGCTGTCTTCCATTTGTTTAGCAGCAGCACTGAAGTTACTTATAAATTGTGCTCTGCATTTGACATATAGCCAGCCACCAGAAGAAGCAAACTCACTCCTCCCCAGATATTATTCCTTCGTTCTGTAACTCCACTGTATTTATCAGACAATGCTAGTTAATGTGGTACATATAATTATTTTTATGTACCTTTGTCAGCCCAGAGAAAAGAAGAGTTCCACCACCTGGTTGTACACACCAATTTTCTGTAATCTTATTAATAATTAATGGTACACACATCATTGAGCACTGTTCATGTGAACAAGGTTTACAGGTGTTTTGTAAAGATACTGTTCCTTTTTTTCACATTTGTTTGTAGAAGGAATACACGTCCTCTTACCTATGTTTCAGTAATTACTCTTGGTAAAGTTAAAAGGAAATTCACATCAAGAATAGAACAATATTAAAGGGATAAAGGGAACAATATAAAGGGGTAAAGACCCGAGAAATCAAACAAGTTTGAACTTCAGTTTAAATTATCCTCTTGTGCCTGCCTGGTGCATATTGCCTTTATTTTTCTATGTCTACTAATACTGATGGTGTATTTGCTCATGCAAAGTAGAGGAAGCCAATGGGCGAAAGTCATATGTAGAATATGTTTCCCAGTGCCTCAGGGTGGGACAGATGTATATATAATCCAATTTTCCTTTACCAGGCAACCATCATGTGTTTGTGTGCTGTGTGTAGCAAAAGGTAGCATCATATATAAGGTCTTCAGTCCTGTAACTGAAGAACACATCAAGGAAAACCCAGCTCTGCCTAGTTCTGAAAGCTGCCTATATATATTTCTACTTAGCTGAATAGATGGGGAATTTGCAGGCAGTGCTTCCCATTGCTTTGGGGGAGTGCTGGAGGAAGGCAAGGGGAAGATGTAGCCATGTTTAAATATCCTATAGGATTTCTTATGTCTTCCATGGGTTGATTAAAATCATTTGTTCCTGCTTGTTCCTCATCCTTTATCCCTCACAGAAGGAGCATGCGGCAATAATTTGCAGCAAGATTTTTATGTAAGCGTCCCCCTTACATGGGTTTTATGCAGAAGGGAAACATATGGTTCTGAAAGAGCATTAATACCCAGGTACAGCTGGTCTTTGAAGATTGTAAGTGATCCAGATAAAAAGAATGATCAAATGCTTCCCAAGGGAGACTGTGGCTGTTCCGACACTGTTCTTTATCACAAGTGTAACACTTAGAGGGAGATGTCTACAGAGACCTAAGAATAGAATGGGGATTGTATTGGCAAAAGCAAACCAGGCATATAAGCAAATAAGACAAAAATAAAACCCTCAACCTGTCCAGCAATAGAGAACTTAATTGCAGTCTACCAGGCTGGCAGCAAAGAAAAGGAAGCAAACTGTTTCATTCATCTATTGTTATTAGTTAATGCAACAACTTAACATTTCCCCATGACAGCAATGTCTCTGTGCCAGGTTTTTATTATCCTGCGGCACTGGCACTCTTAAAATTCCTATTACTCAGAGAGTTTACATTGATTTAAAATGGAGTTTTGTTTGCTTGATATAAAAAAGAGCTATCACAAAAAATTTAGTGTCAGACCTTAGGTGAGAATCAACCCTATTTTCTATTTAAAAGACTCATTGGATTTAAAGACAAGTCACTTTTAAAGAAGCAAATATCTAAGCTGCCAGATTTATTTGAGGAGTTGATCCCAAATAATCATCATAGAATCATGGCAATCATAGAATTGTTTGGATTGGAAAAGACCTTTAAGATGGCAAATGGACCAATGCTCAGTTTTTGTATTTATCGTACGGAAATATCACATAGCTCCAACCATACTTAATCAGGCTTCATTACTGCATACTCCAGAGTTCCAAACAGAAGCTCCAGAAGCTGAAACTAGACACTGTCACTAACTGCTCTTGTGCAGGGTAAAATTCCCCAAGATGTATGTTCCTGGGAGAGACCAGGTTAACAAAGGAATAGGGAATAAACTCGTCATAGAGAATGTGAACAGAAAGTTCACAAGAGAAAGTTTAGGAAATGTGAAAAATTTATGAAACGTCTATATTTTCATGACTGCAAGAAGAAAATTAAAGGAGCAGGAGAAAGTCAGGAGGAAAGATGGAAGAGAATTGTATAATCCCGTCAGAGCTCTGAGGAGGGGAGCCTTTCAAAGTCTCAGTGAGATTGGTAGCAAATCCAGAGCTTACTGTTAATACAAACAAGAAAGCTAAACCACAGAATCTGAAGCCATGGGCCAAGTCTGGATAAATTAAGTTTTATTTGGCAGGACTACTCAAGGTAAAAATCCCATTTCAGAAATAATCCACTATCCCATCTATAGTTACAACAGCAATGAAAATGAAGTTGCTAATACCAAATAAAAATATAAACCCCTCATTTCCTCTGGGTTCTGCAGAAAGAATGTATGCGGCTAAGGTGCAAATCTTATCCTGGGGCTGCCACTGGATAACATGTCCCTAACTAGCAGGATTAGAACTACCATGACATAAGAAATCCTAAGCTAATTTGGAAGTAGAACAGCCGAAGAAAGGCTGTTCAACAGAAGTTTGAATTAGAGAGGTTAAATTGCTTCAGATTCTTCCGATCTGTGCTGATATTGGTGCCAGATGTGAAAGTCTGGGTGAGATAACTGTCCTCCCAAACCACCAAATCTTTCATAAGCCAGGAAGTTTAGGGGGAAAGATGACATATTGTATCTAGGACTATAATAAGAAAAAAATTCCTTTTATTTTTCTCATGTAAGGTTACTGCAAGACAAAAGAAAAAAAATAAAATGGAGGGACATACAGCTATGTTTTTTTTTTAATTGAAGAGACACAAGATATTAAGTACAAGTCAAAAGTTTAAATTATGGTAGTTATTTTAAAGTAACTAGAAGCTGCCTCACAGATTTTTAACAAAATACGTCCAAGGACTAATGACAGAAATACGCTTGACAAAGTAATTTCTCAAACCAAAAGCAATAAGCTCTGGTAAGCCTTACATAGGTCCAAGTTGCAGTCTTGTTCTATAATATCTGCATGAGTATTTTATATGTTACAGGTTATTAAGCATGTTGATGTATAAAAATATGCAGAAAAGTTGGCTTCTCATAGATCATACATCACAAAGAGATACTAGCTACATAACAAATTAGTAACAGCTGGATGATTTGGAACCAGAAGGCCTAACATGCCAGTACAAGGCAAATTTCACTCAGTTTATGAAACAAGACTACTTTACCTAGGGCAATAAACCAATGCCTCTAGATTGGATTTTGCAGAACCTGGGGCTTCCTTGTGAAACTGCATGATAACTTAGCCATGACAAAGATGCCACAGGATCTGGGAGGCCAGCAGAGAAATTCTGCTGCCTGGAAAGATTCTGGCTTGAGAAATCCTGATTGCTTGGAGCATTGAAATTAATGAAGGAATTAAGCTTGAGGTTACAAAATTAAAAACGGAAGTCTTGTGCTTCTATGCTTTAGTATGTCTTTATGATAATTTTGATTTCTTTAAGAAATAAACCTGTATTCTATCATCATTTATCTTTAGAAAGAGTTCATTGTATGAAGTGCTTAAAATTTTCTGCTTTTAGATTATCTTTTGGCAGAGCAGTGGGGATTTTTTCAGTGGAAAGAGTCTTTAGCTTTAATGTCATATTTCAAAAGACATTTTCTTGCTGTCTTTTGCTCTTTCCCTTTGACAGCCATCATTGCTGAGTAATGCCCAGGGTCATACTTTTGAAAAGCAAATTCTTCCTTTGCAGCATTGCTGCAGGACCTATGGCATAGCATATATCCAGACAGCTAGGCACTTATCCTTTTATAAGAGATAGGTTCAATTCTGTAAGGCATATGTCTGGCACAAGAGTTAGATGCAGACCAGTAAAGAAATATGAAAGGGAAAATCTGCAACTGTAGAAATGGTTTTAGGAATACACATGCGTTCACATGTATATACAGTTTTGGGATGCTAAGGAAGAAGTGCATTAAATGTAGGGTAATTTACTCCACCAGAAAACATGCAGCAAGCTATTAGTCCAGGTCATTACTTGCTTGACAAAACTCCAGACTGAACCAAAGACTTTGCTACAGAGTGCAGAGCTTCAACTGAAGTCAAAATAGTTAACCCACAGTGTCAAAGGTAAATTTCGTCTGGATGAGAAGTCCTGAAATAATGCCTAGATAGAAGTTATTTTCCTAAGAGAATTTATTACCAGAACAAAACATACTTGAAAATAAAATCTTCTCACATCTCTTGGCAGAACATCAGATATTTTAGTAAAATACATTTTCTCCTGCAACACATTTCCCCACTTAAGAAATGTTAGTACAAAAAGTCACTAGCATTCAACTCAGATTTAGTGACAAAATTGAACCAATGTCTATTGGGATGCTTAGCGTAAACATGGCGTTGCAGAATGATTGTCCATTTGTTGCTACATCCTGCTTCCACAAAATTAATAAATTCTGTTAATTGCAAGGAAAGCAGAATGGGGCCTGTAATCACATGATGATTCAAGAGATAATCCTTGTTAAAGATTAGGTTTGTAGCCACTGAAGGTGACAGGGTAACAAATCCTGGCTTTGATAGTTACTATTTTGTCAGCCATAGGGCAGGTCTTCACGGGGACCTTAACATTTCCCCTATTTATAATTTGCTTTCTGCTCCCTAGTTTTGTCCAGCATTTTAGTTCAACTGGTTTTATGATTGTCCAACATAAAATATGACTAGTTGGTGTATGACATGTTATCTCCACAGTGTATGAACATATTTTGATTTCTACAGCACTGAGTCAGCATTCTGATGAGTTAGCATTTATATTCCCGACAGCTGTTTATTCCTCTCAATGTAATTTCAGAGATAAATGTCCAGAAGGGATTTGCTGCCCCAGATCTATCAGAAAACATATTTAAGATATTCTGTGGTATTTAAATCATAAAAAAAAAAAAAAATATTCAGTAATGCTAGGGCAAAAAGTGTTTAATTTTTAACATTAAATAACTAATTTAAACCTTTATACTATTTTTAAACATAATGTGGTAAAAGTCAAAGTATTTTTATTTTCTGACTAAAATCACATCAGTGGTTTCTAGGGACATTATAAATTTAAGAAATGAACTGAAACTTCCAATCAGTATTTTTATGTTACTCCTTGTATTCAGAGTGGAGAAAGTTGCCTTGAGAAGAAAAGGAGCGAGAGCAACCAGTGCACATAAAGGACCAAACTGTTCCTGGAACAGCTGATTGATTGTGTCTTACTGAAGCCATGGGACTAGTTGGAACAGTGGAACATAAATCTTGATAGAAGGCAGAACCAGTAGATGAGGATTCACTGCATTCTGAAATTCTCCAGGTAACGCTGCAGGGTTATTTTGGCAAGTATGGGGTAGGCTATGGTCAATTATATGCCGTCATTTTTTATCTACTTGTTTTTTGGGTTTAGTCTTCTTGTAAAGCAATGCACATGGCACAGAGCAACATAGATTTTCTTTTCCTGCACCAGCCCCATAGACTTTATAGGGTGCACCCTACAGGGTGTTACCACAGCTTCCTTATCTTTGTATTTTAGAAAGGGCAAACTCTTTCTAGGAGATGTGTCTTCTAAACACTTTTCTGTTAGATGTGAGTTTACAATATGGTAGGGAAATTAAAGTTACTGTTATTGAGATTATAGAAGTGTCTGTTACCTGTGCAAAAATAAAATGCAGTTCTGAATCCCATTAAATTAATTATTTTGGTCATGTCTGGTGGCAATGATTCTACTGATTACTTATGATTTTGATAAAAGAGTTAAAAATAATATTAATTGTTCTGTTCTCTGTCCTTTCAAAGTCCATCTTTTCTTGTCTCAGGACAAAATGTAGAAAGGGATTCTTGATATAACTTCTCTAAAAATTCAGCTGGTATCCTCTATTACCTACCTTTTGCCTTTTCCTATTCTCTAGTCTGAATCAAGCAGTCCCTTTTTTCAAACTCACGTAGAAAGATATCTTTGCTTATTAGATTAATAATATATATTGCTGAATAATTTTAATTTTGCTCTTATGGATTTTTTAATTTCTTTTCTGGGATAGAGTAAAAAGAACAGTGAACAGCATTACAGAGGCGAGTTTTCCAGTGGATTCTTTCTGCACCCTGATATTGTGGCTACTATAGACCACCAATCATCAGTTCGTACTGAGCTTTCTATATTACTGGCAAGTGCTTTTTGTTTTTTCTTCCATGGTAACTATAAATTTAGAAGATAACAGGCCAAATTAACTTGCAGGCGATTCCATTCATCTCAGATATAACTGTGTCCATAAATGAGCAGACAAACCAATGAATAAAACCATCATGGTTACTACGCCAGTAAAGTAAGACTTCTAAAATATAAGCAGTACTTTTGAAGCTAAACTCTTTAATGAAACACCAAAACTTGAATGTTATTACCCTAGGACTTTTTTCCCAAATCCTTACTTATGTCAACAAATGAGGTTAATCAGGAGGTAAAAATCTTCATCCCTATTTACCATAAAAACTTACAGTATGGGCAGACTCTATTGTGTAAAGAAACTGTCTTGAATCTAAGCATTCAAGATCATGTATATGGCTGTGACATATGCACCATAAAGAAAAATGTGTAAGTAGAAGATAATAATCTCTTTGAGCTATTAATGAAAATTTATTTGGGCCATTTCTGTACAAGCGTTGCATTGCCAGTGTAGACTAATGTACAGCTTGCTCAAAAATCATTAAATGAATCTTGAGATTGGACAGTGGTTACAAATTATTGGATCCCTTCTAAAATCAATTCATAATCCTGTGTCTGCATTTGTCAGTTTTCTTTCGGCTTTGTAAAACATCCTAAAGATTGCAGTGCCTGTACTTTAATCTGGTGTATGTGTGTTCAATATTCCACTTAGATTTAACAGTGTAGTGAAGAATGGGCATCAGGGTCAAGGTATTTGTGTAAAAGGTAGTCGAAGTTTAATGCTTTGCTTTATTTCCAGATTTGTGGGTAGTACAAGTTCTTATTTATAGCTTAGTCCTAAAAGATGTGGAAAAAGAAGTAATTTGATTGATTGGAATGCTGCTTTAAGCCATTGTGCACATAGCTCTCTGCCTCTTGAGAAATCGTTAGCTTGCACAGTAAACACCTACATATACTTTCACTGCAAGAACTCTAAAAACTTTGTGCTGAGATTCATGTGATTATTGATGCAATATCCAACACGAAAGTTTCCAAATATGTATGTGTACATATACACAATATGTCCTATATATTGTGAATGATATCAAAAGCAACAGCAATGCTAATTTTTTATTTCCGTAAACTGAGTACCTGTTTCTCAGTAATATTGTTGCTAGCATTATTTGTATGACTTCAGTGCCTGGAGTTCCCAAGTGAGACTGATAAACATGTATTCCGACCTAGAAGTGTTTACAGTCTAACTGTGTCTTTATGGCAGTACTGCTTTGACAGAAAGGTCTAAGTGATGCTACTACATATAATTTAAAACATTGTTTTCCTTGGTGTGCAAGCAGAGGGTATGCCAGCAGCACTCTCAGAAGAAATATTTTTATGGCAATTTTATGATTCAGTGCTGTTGGGGTAGAGCTGTAGCAAAGAAGATGTAAATTTACAGAGAGGTAATCTTTCTAAGTACAGCCAAGTCTTAAGACAGAATGCTTCTGTGAGAAGTTTTTACTGAGATGCAGTCATTTTGTTATGGTCTCTTACTCAAGGACTGGTTAAGCGTAAATGAAGGTGTGGCCAGAATACATGCATATTCCAAGTGACTGATCAACACAGTAAGGGTGGGTATGCACACTACTACGTCCATCTCCTCTCACACGTATCCCCTCTCAAAACACACACTTCATTTTTTTAATCTTCACCAGAACCCCTGCACTTTCATAAGAGGAAACCATTATAGAAGGGAAGAATCGTCTTAAGAACGTTGGGTGGCCAGCTGGATGGCCAGGCAGCTGGAGGACCTGATCCCCTTGTGTGTATCTGGGCTACTATCACAATGCAGTGAACCCGGGAAGCATACCCAATACAAAAAGGCTCTCTGGATGGTGAAGAGATGGCTTATTATGCATATAGCAGCCCCATCGCTGCTTCCAGAGTATGGTATTTAGCTGGATTACTGTTGTAGTCTGGCTCTTTCTGACACAAAGAACAAGCTTTTGGGCATTCCTAGCCAAGAATAGCCAAAAATAAGCAGTCTGAGACTGCACTAATTAACTGTAGAAGCCAGAAATTAGGGAAATTCAAAGATCAGAAAACATGTTTTTTAAGGCCAAAAGCTACCCTCATCCTTTTGCTTGCTTTGTTGCAAGCAGAATCCAGGGAGAATAGATAACCGGGGTCTGGATATTTTGAGACATGGGATATTGTGTCAGGAAGCATCCATAATGCATTGCTATGGTAATGGTTACCACAGTTGGTATCATTTATGGAAAAAAAAATAAATTCTGTAGAAGTGTAGTTAGCTTACATAAGCAACTGCTACTTTAGTCAGACGAGCCTTTTAGTTATCTGTAATATCTTCGAAATTGTCATATTTTACATTTAGTGTTGCAAAGCTAGCAGTTTATAGAAGTGACAATTTATGTGGATGAAAATGCAGGTTAATACCCTGAGCTGAGCAGGCTACTGAAGAAACAATCTTGTCTTTATTATACTTACAGTACAATTAACTGCAGTATCTGATAACTGCTAATGTGCCAACAGTTGCAAGAAATTCCAGCAGCAGGCTGGAAAGTGCTTTTTATGGTATTTCTAAAATGGAAATCTCAAAAATTGCTTGGGAAAGACACTTGGTCCGACACCTTTATTTGCTTTTCTCTTCTCATCTTTATTTCTCCTTAACACTTCTTTCTACTGCTGACTATAGCCGTGGCTTCTCTGTTCCAGGTTCCAAACCGAGATGAGCAGCTTCCTGTCAAATAAACCAATGCTACTGGACAAATTGACCTTGACATGACTGCTGTGATGCCAAAAGCCACAAGCTAACTGGTAACAATTGTTAGGTATGTCAACACTAATTGTTATTGTTGATGCATGTCATAAAAATACCAGGTGCTAAAGAAGCAAACCGGTGCAATCCCTTGGTTCATCAAAATCTAATCCTCTTGAACCTCAATAAACATTTGGGATTAGACATAATGTGAATCAAGCCTTTTCTATATGCATATTACCTGCTGTATTAGCTCCCAGTTTACAAAACATGGTTGCACTAAAAATACACACAAAATTAGGGATGGCACCCTCACTGCAGTAATACTGGCAATGACTTGGGCATGCCAAGTAGCAGATGTTTGGAGGAAGCCACTCAAGGTTTTGTCTCAGTAATTGCTGGCAAGAAATGGCTGTTCCTGCTTTTCTTGATCCTTGATTGCATTGGCTCAATATATCATCCTCTCTTGCAGAATACCCACTATAAGGAGGTGCATAATCCATGAGAATTTTCTCTTACAGTTTCTTCCCACGTAAATTTCATCAGGAAGGCAGGATTTGTTTTCTGTTTTCAATGCCACTCTGAACCATTCAGATGTGGAGAAAAACATGACCATTCACGAAGGGGTTCTGTATTTCCATACCAAGCACATCCTTAGAGGCTCTTTTGAGGAGTAACTACTCTAAATCCTTGGAAGCAGGAAAATATGAGGTAGAATAAACAAGAGCACCAGGCTCCGCTTTTTCCTTCCTGGTTGCCATTTTACAGAAATGTATACACCTATCCTCCCAACTTCTTTCCCCATCCAAAACATAGGAGTTTGGGAGGGAGAAGGAAGAATAGTATCATTTAAGGCTGTGAGCCTACTTTTAGAATTAATTCCCATTTAGAATAGAGAGAATTGATCTGTAAAGAATACAGGGTACGAACAAGCCTGCTTTTCAAAAACACTGCATGGCATTGGCAGAACTGAGGGTTGACTGGAATGCTGCTTTAGATTTCTACACCAGAGTTGCTACATCAGTAGTGTAAAGATGATTACAGGTAAGAAATTGTAATGATGTTTGAAGGCTATCATGTCTGGATTTCAGTGATGATATTTCCTGTTCATAGTTCAAGGCATCTCATTAGAAATGGGTATATTTCAGTTTCTCTACACATTTGTTTAAATATTGAGAGTTAATGAGTCGCAGAAACATGACAATCCTGCCTGATACAGGACGGACATTTGGTGTTTACTGGGAGTTAAAGGTGTAGTGTCTGTAAAGCGCTAGCTGCTGCATTCCCATACATGTTCTAAAAGTACAGTGGCCCTCATTTCCGCCTTTGGATGGAGCCTCTGGTTACTCTGAACTGCCTGCCTCCGTTGGCTGGTTGATTTCATTCATCTTACAAATTATGCACTAACAAAAAATGAATGAACAGTGGCACATCTAAGGACTTTCTAATCTGGAGGACTTCCTTGCCAATGCCCTACTGCCATTGCCAGCCTGTCCTGGCTTTTCATCCCATCAGGAAGAGGGGGAAGCTTGACAAGGGGCATCCAACTTCCTGTGAAGTGATTTTCTGTTTCCTTATCCTGTTGTGTCGCTGAACAAAGCACAGCTAGGCAGGACCTAGCCACGCTTTGGACACCTTTTAGAAGCAGTGGGTGCTGTCACGGTCAGTGTACCCTACTTCAGCCTTGTTTCCAAGACTTGCATATCCTATCCTTTCCTATCCTTTAATTCTCACTGTCTCCTTTTTTTTTTTTCATTTTTTATCCCCTTCCATAAGCCGTTTCTTTTCCAGAATAAAGAGTTCCAGCCTGCTTAGTTATTTTTGCTATGGAAACCACTCCATCCCATCCGTTCAATCATCGTTGCCTTTCTCTGAACTTTTTAAAGATCTAATATAACATTTTGAAGATGCAAGCACCAGAGCAGCACATGGTATTCCTGGAGTGAGCAAACCATGGCATTATAGACTGGCATAATTATATTTCCTGTTTTGTTCTTTTTTCCTTTCCTAAGTCACCAACATTTGCATTTTTTGACTGCTATCCTTCACTGAATTGGTGTTTTTATGAGTCTATCTGTCACAGTCCCAAACTTTCACTTCTGAGTGATAACAGGCAGCTCAGAGCTCGTTACTTTATTTATAATGCCAAGAACACTCTTGTCCACATATATAATTTCACATTTATCTACACTAATTTTCCTCTGCTATTTTGTTACCCAGTCACTTAGTCTTAAGGCCCATCTACAGTTTTATGCATTCAGCTCTCACACTTCCTACACTGAGCAAATGCGTATCCTCAGCAAACTTTTCTGCATCACTGCTAAGACCTTTTCCAATCAATTTTTGAGTTGGTTGAGAAGAAGCAATCCCCTGCAGAATTCCACTGATGTCTCTGTATTGTCCCTGTGGCTGAAGGTTTGGGAGGGGGCACAATGATGGTGTTCAGCAGGGATCTAGAGGGTGTTACAGAGCTACATGATCCCTTAGCTCAGGCTTCATGCCTAAGAATCATGGGCAGTACGGTACTATGCTCTGCCTCTTGCAGTGGAGTCCTGCACACAGCTAGGGCTAATCAACCTAATCTACGACTTCTGGTTCGTCTGTGCCTGACGCTGCTTGGGAAGGGAGTGACTTATTTGGCATGTCCCAGCAGCAGAGGACTGTGTGCTTTCTGCCAGGATGCTGATTCACTGAGGTCCTCTTGAAAGGGCCTTTTTCTACCTGCAGTCCAGCCTTACGGCCTTTGCCTGCCATGCAATTTGCCCCCCATGTTATAGATCCCCCATCGTGTGACCTAATACATGGAGTCTCACATGTAAGAAAGACTAAACTTCAGAAATCTAACTTCTAGTGGGAGGTAGGACGCCAACAGTCTGTGCCAAAGGCACGTATCAGGGCACAGACAAAGTGTTTTAGAGCAAAGGAAGTTTAACAGTACACAGCCTTGTGACCCAACAAGATAGGACCCAATGCAACAGTCTAGTGTGGAGCAAAAGAGTAGAAAGCCTGTGGAAATATGATTTGGTTTCATATACGCATGCAAAAAAAAAAGAACCATATATAATCTGTTGGAAGTGAGTGCGTATACCAGAAACGGTTAGTAAAACAGATAAAACCTGAATGTTGAAACAACTGTCGGGTTTTATTCAGTTTGCACTTCATGTGCTTGATTTACCACTATGGTGCCCTTAGTGGCGTGGTTTGCATATGGAACATGGGTATGAACATTTCCAAGTCAGCAAGGAATTATCCCCGAATTCCTGTAGTGTGAAAATTATCTCCAAATTTGGGCTTTTACTCTTCATGGGCTTGTATTTGGATTCCGTTTGTTCCTGCCTGGGGAGCACAGACTCCAAAAGAGTATTTTGTTTACCACATGCAATGAAGGAAAGGCAGTATTTGCCACTATGCTTTGAAACATCATAGTTTCCTTTGTATTGGTTGGTAAGGAACGTAGGCTAATTAAGTGATATTAGTGAATCAAACCAAGAAATGCTTCTAAATCCCTTATGTAGCCTCTGTGTGTTTTGTGTGTGTCGTGGCCAGGAAAACTGGGCAAACAAATCGCCACTACTAAATGTTCTATAGTTACAATTCTAAATAATCCTTCACAGAATGATTTCCAGCGGTAGCGGAGGAATCCAAGCACTGTGGCGTAGTCCCACCTAGTGGCCACGTTGAACAGGATTTATCAGGGACTGGTCCCCTGGAGGTTTGGGTATCAACTGCCAAATGCTGCAGAGCTGCTGCTTGATTTTATTGTTATGGCAAAGGAAGGGACTTATTTTTAATAGCTATTAGTAGCTCACTGTATAACCTTGCAAATCTAAATATAACAAGGCTACTTAAATCCCTGGCTTGTGCACCCAGCTGCTTCTCGGACACAGCTGTTTGAATCCTGTGATTTTGACTGAGGACCAGAAGGTCCTCAAAAAAGGCTTTGCAGTTTGAAATCCAACATTGCTTTTTTGAGACTTTTTAATTTCAATTACTATTTCATTGAGTATTCATTGCAAAGAAAAGTAAGTTCTATCTCTAAAGCAAAAGTTTAAGGAAGTTCTGAACTCTTACTTTACAAAGGGTATGAAAAATGAGACAAGGCCAATTTACTACATTCATTCAGTAAGCCTGATGCTGTAACATCTTCTCAGTCATCCTGTCTTAGTATGAAAATACTCTTTGTAACTCCATGGTTTTTATTGTTAGAAAAAAAATATGTCATAGTTACTTAGCCAGCCCGTTATCTTTTTCAGCCTAACATACATAATCTGATGTTTAAATGACAAAATAGTAAGAAGTAAAACAGAAACTTACGTCTATAAGCATCAGATTGCCATTTTAGAGAAAAATACAAGTAATTCCTTTGTGACTGTTAGATTATAGTGCCTTGTCAGATAATTGGGTCTTTGTCCTCAACAGTGCTGGGAATTAAGCCTGAATTTAATTTTTTGGATTGTGCTCCCTGTGCTTTTACCAAGTTTCTGAAGCAACACAAAATGCATGCCAAAATGCCATAAACATTCTAATTCCTGAATTAATAGCAGTGTTTAGAGGTGTCAGATATATGGCCATCCAAACGAATTGTAAAAATATGGTGCTGTGGCTTAGCTCTGCACTTCTTCCTAAATACTGTTTGCACAATTTATACACCTTATTTTTTATTTTCTAAAGCAAAGCAGTGACTGTCTCCTTTCCCACAGGACTTACAATTAGCAGTGAAATTTTGCCACACTTAAGATTTTGTTCCCAGTGGAAAATGTTGGCTGAGAGCTCTAAAATACAATTCCAATAGAATTCCAAATTTCCAAATCTGAATTTCCAAAGAAAGGTATATTCTACACCAGAACTGAGCCATTCTGAAATTTTAAACATAAGTGTGAAATCCGTAAAGCAGACTTCAAATACAAATTAATTACATGCACTATAAAGCATGTATACACGCACACGTAATCCATTTACATGGAAATGGAAAAGCTGTGTGCAAAAATCTCTTGTTGCTTGCAGTGTGAGAATAAATGGCTTGTGTTATAACAACTGTAAAAATAGTATCTGATTTTCACAGTTTGGATATTACTTATTCTGATAATTTATTTGACAGACATTGCGACACAATCTTTTCTTAATACATGAGAAAGTAACACATATATGTACTATTAATGCTGCTGAGAGTTGTCTGCTTCAGCATTGTAGTTCTCAATCAAGAAGAGAATAAAACCTGTTGTTGGAGGAGAAAAAAGAAAGCCTGAGGAAATTAATTAACTATTTTCTTTTATGTCATCTGCATGATTTTCACAGGGCCAACATGAAATGTCCAGTGACGCCTCAGAGATAAAAGAAAGAAGCAAAGAAAAAAAAAAAAAAAGAAATGTCGTATTCAGGCAATTACTGACCCAACCTATAATTCTATCCACTTATCTAATAGAGATTGTCCTTTTTAGAGATGGTATTCTGGGAAAGAAAGTACAGAGAGGACGATAAACAGAGCCAATGACAAAATTTTCTGATCCAAAACCAAACCAAGACCATATCCTTAATACTGATTTGCAGAAGATACACGATATGGTACTTCTGTCTGGCATCTTTGTGCGGGTGTTTGTCAACAAGCTGCTTGCTCTGTGAAGTCCTAGACCAAATCACAATATGCAAACCTTGAACTTACTCAGTTTCACCTGTGTTATGGATCACATTTTTACTGTATTCATCAAAAATGCTGGAGCTGTCTCAAGCGGGGAAACTGTGAGATTAGAGCAGGGTATCCTTATCAGGGCTCTCACCTTGGAATAAAAAATTGAGTGTGAGCCCACACACCTTTTAACTTTGTTTTCTTTTTGCCCAAGGTGCTTTACTGACTGAACTACGCAACGGCTATAGTTGGTTGACTCTTAACTAACTGGATCATCTTCGTATTTAGAACTGAGGTGATTCTGCTCTTCTCAGACATGTAAAGTATGTGTCCGTCTATTCTGCGGGGACGAGACTATGATAACTTACATAAACACAAATACAAAAAAACATAGCCTTACAATTGCTATATAATTGTGTAACATCTATTATTATCTGTATCATCAAAGTATTCTAGCTCACCATGACAGTCCCACTAACATCATCTGGAATTTTGTCATTTATTTCAGAGACAAAAGGTTCTTGTCCTCACAATGTCTGTGTGACTGACATTTTTCTGTCACTGGGAAAAATACTCTACAAATGCTTGAGAATATTTACAAATACTGGAAGAAGGGCAGTGAAGCTGTTTCCCATTTTCTCTTCATGCTTGCCTCTTCTTTTCTAACTACATCTCTGTATTTCTGGTTGTCTTTCTGCACCCTGTCATCGTGCTCTGTTGTATTTATGGACGGTACTTTCTGTCTCTGGTTGCCCTGCAGCTGTGGTTTGTACTGTGTGAACCTGTGCAGGATACAGAGGGTGGCACGTTGGCTTTGCTTCCCGCTATATTGTTTCTTCAGAAGTGGGGGTGTCATTTTCATGGATTTTACAAGCACTTCAGACTCTCTCCTCCACAAATACCAGGCTGATTGTGTAAGATTGTCTTTCTGGCGTTTGACCCAAGTGTGGCGCTTATGGGGAAACTAGCATAACCCAGTTACTGATTATATTTTTCTCTTGGATGGAGGAGATGAGTGTCAGCGTACAACAGTGGTGTGGGAAGACTGGTGCTTTTTTAACCTGCTGTCAGGGTGTGGTTTTTTCCAGGACACTGGTGTTGAAGTAAATTGTGTGCTATTGCACATGCGTTTGGCTTCTCATTGAGCTCACTGTTTCCAGCAGAGGTGACTGTTCCCTTCTTTCTGTGTGACTTCTGGGGCTACATCGGCTTCCACACTGAACACTGACACACTGCAGGGAGAGTGTAGCCCCAGCAGCTTTTTTTCCTCTTACGGGGTATTTGCAAGACTGATACATCATATGCTTTCTTACCAGGTGGAATGTATGTAACAGTCTCACAGTGAGACTACCTGATCCCACAACTACTGATACTGTCCTGCTCTGTGATATCTGGTTGATTTTTTTTAGAGCTATCGGGTATTTCCAGCATAGACTGGCTTCAGGAAAGCCCTCGTATTTGCCTACTGCTTTCTTAATGTGGTTCTTCTTAATTGGTTTGGTTTTATAAGTGAATTGTCTTATGATGTTACAGGACCGGTGCTACAGAATTAATCTGTTTAAAGCCAAACAACACATACTCAGATTTAGAGTGACTGCAAGTCTCCTGGAACTCTTGTGAGTGTATATGGAGAAAAGAGTTCTGACTGGGATGTCGTTAGCTGTGGCCATGGATCAGCCCGTACTGTACCATTTGGGCCTATACTGTATTGTATCATCTGCCTGCCTATTCTGTTACCATTTACGTTTCACTGCTACTCAAGATGAACTTAAGCTCTTACGACCACAATTTTTTCAATCACTTCACAGTCGTTAAGTTTTACTACACTTCTACAAGCTACTGTAATCCAGTCCCTAGCTGAAACTTAACAAAACTAACCTAGCCATGCAAAGGCGTTAAGGCTTCATAATTTACTATTTATATGCTACTGACACATTGAAACAGCAGTACAGCTTTTCCTACTTTTCAGGCATTTTTTCTCAGATATAAGTTTCTGTCTTAGCTGAATATCTGTAAATTACCTACACTATTTCTTAGCAACTAACGAGCTACTGAGAGCTCTAGTCCATTCTCAGTGAGATTCCTTACTGAATTAAGCAAAGCATGATTCCATACACACAACGGCAAATGCCTGAACTGAATACTAGCTACATAAAATTCAGCATTTTAGGACTTCCAGAGTTTTGTTTGTGTTCTCCCTTTGGGTTGAAATCTCTGAAGCAGGGACCTAAATCCCAGTACGTCTCCAGTTACGTGCTGCTCTTACACAGGTCTTCCTCAGTTTCTGTTCCTCTTAATATGAACAAAAATTAGAGGAACTGTGATATTACCATAGGTTGTCTCTCACATTCCCAGGAAGTTTATGGGTAAAATGTACTTCTACGTATGTACTTGGTCCTTGAGCACTGAAAACTAGCAGTGTCATCAACGCATTACATCACTACTGAATACCCGTAATAAAGACCAGAGGCAACCCCCAGCGTTCATCAGCATCAAAAGATGTTCGTTACACAAAATAGAATCATAGCTTGCAAGTGCCAAGTAAAATCGGGTGCAAATGAAATGGAAAATTTCTTGCAAGCATCAGTGGTGTACTTCCCATACATGGAAACTAAGTGACAGGAAATCATTAAAGACATCATGACACTGATAATTTTAACCTGTATTTGTTGAATGATTGATTGAGTTGCTCCTCAGCAGAAGGGCTTCCTTCTTGGTCACTCATCTGACAGGTTTCATGCGGCTCCATCTCTGATACAGCCCTCAGTTTTGTTTGCTCTGATAACGCTGGGACACGTCTATGCATACGGTCTGGATAACAACAAAGACATTTCTCTAACAGCTGGCACATGATTCAAAATAACATGTACAATTTGATGTAATTCTGCCTGTGATGTTGCATTTGGGTAAGCAGCTGGTTTAGATAAACAGGATTTCTTTTGACGTTGTATAAAGAAAGTTGTTTCCATGTTTTTGTTTCCGATGGGTTTGAGAGGTACAGGTCAGACAATTTATAGGGATTTTGGAAATAAACCTGAAATACTTACTCCATATAAACTCCTGCCTGGCCAACAAAGAATTATTTCCTACTGTGTCATACGGGCAAGTAAAAGCCACGTGGAGTCACAAGGAGCTTTGTTTTGTACTAGGATGAGAATTTTAGAAGAGTAGAAGAATCAAGTCACTAGTGTCTTGAAGAATAAACACTGCTATAACACCCCTTAAGTTGCTGTGGGTGTAATTCTTGGAAATAATGAGGCAAAAAGAGTTCAAATTGGCATTAAATCAACTGTGCAGAAGCAACAGCACATTCACTGGCCACATGTCACTAGCACAGTTTAAGGTTTTTGCAGTGAACTACATTCGTCCAGAGACAGAGTGACCTTTGGAAGCACACCACGCTTCCCGCACCTGGCCGGTGCTGCTTTCTGGGGGGCATGAAGACAATGGAAACACATCAAAGTGCCCGTATCTGCCAGCGCGGGCGGGTCCAGAAAGCAGAAACTGTCCCCTGCTGCACACCCAGCGGATCAATAACGGGATTGATTCTGTCCTGCGTGCTCAGCCAGCCTGCCATAAAGAGTCTTGTTAACAAGTACAGCGGGCGGCAGGGCACCCAGCGGCTCCGCAGCCGCGTGGGGAAGCCACGTAGCACTGGCACAGCAACTACTCATCATGCATCTAGACGGTGTTCCTTCCATTTTGATTCCTTTGTCCTATCAATTGGCTTTTATGGGGTGGAAAAGAAAATCATTTTAATTGAAATAATAAACAGTGCTCTTTTCCATCATACCTTTCTGTGTACCTTGTAGCGGGGCTTATCAAAGGCAATCTATAAAAATCCACAATGCATAAAAACTCATAATGCGTAATCCATTTAATTGAATCTGCAACATACGCGTGCGTGAATTTAAACAGATTATGTGCCTGAATTGATGTGAATATCTAGCATGTGTTTTTCTTTGCCTGCTATCCAGTGGATTATTATTAGCAATAACAGATTCTAAAACTAGCTTTGCACATTTGATGTGTGCTGCTGGGGGAGGGGAAGGAGGAGAGAGTGTAATAGTGGCTGAGCTAAGGCAGCCCGAGGCGTTTTTCTGCCGACACAAGGCACAGACAGACAGAATGGATTGGGGACGCTGTTCCAACAGTATCCGTTACTCTTTGGGAAATGTGCAGCATTGGCTTTCTCTTTTTCTCTCTGTATCTGCGATGATGTTGTCAGGGAGACAGAGTCCTTGACTTGCACCCAACTGCTGAGGCCATCGCCCTTTGTAACAGTGCTGTGCCCCAAACCTTGCGCCCACCACAAGATTTAAAACTGCTCTGTGACGGCCCCCGCATCAAATGTTGAAGTGGTATAGAATAAAAATCTCCCTGTGCTGTCTCTGCAGTTAATTCAGAGGAAGCCAAAACTTCCTTCCAAAATGCATAACCCGGAAGACCTGGCTTTATAACGTATCATATTTTTATTTGTATGCTTTTTTTAAAAAATGATAGCATAAAGAGGCTCAAAGTAACCTTTTGGTATTGTGGTTGTCCACAAAGTACATTCTACATGTATTAAAGTCCACAACATTTGTGAACCTGCTTTGATTTTCTTGTGATCGCCATAAAACTGTACTGTAAATCGAACTTGAACAGATACACAAAATGGGTGTCTGTTCGTAAGTAGATGATGGTAAAATATCTGTTGCCTTCCTGAGTAATTGGACCTCTAACTGTCAATTTTAAAAATAATCAGGTTTTCAAGAGAGGACCCAGACTACAGCTATTTTAAAGGTCAAAATGGGTTTAGATTTTAATTTTTCTTATTTAACTTATTAAAAATCATACAGTAATCAGACTCAGTGGGTTTCATTTATAAATAGCTGTAAATACTAAGGTCTTTAAATCTGTTACTGAACGGATTGGTGAAAGACATGACTATGTCAATTAAAATCTAAAAGGACATTCTGTGTATAATCTTTTGAGTGCAACCCTGCAGTCATTGCTGAGAACACTCCAGCTGACTTGCAAGACTCAAACTTGGAATGTAATGGACACAAAAAATAAAAATAGGTCACAAATAATTGTAAACACGCCGCACATTCTTTTTCACATTCTCTTTACTAATATCTAGTCAAACATTGTTTCTCAAGTAGGTATGAATAGTGCCCGGTATCTAAATAACATTTTGATTGCCTTCAGTTGTATTGTTGATATTAAGCCATGCAATCTTTTTCATGCAGCTGTTCACAGAGAGGCATAGTAAATAGTGTCACTTACAAAACAAACATGAGAGGGATCACTTACTGGGCACTATGCCTACAGAGCTCCGCAATCTATTTTTAAATATCCCAAAAATGGGAAAGAAAGTAAAAGAGCAGTGTTACATTTCTGCGCTGTTATCAGTAGTACTTGGGAGGAATCCTTTTCCCGATCAGACTCTCATTCATTACTAGCAGCAATGATAAGATACAGTATTTTGCTACCAGTTTAAATGTTCAAGGTATAACGGCAACATACAATTGTTTAATACATTTTCCCATTCTTTTATCTTTTATAAGAAAGAACCAGAAAGACAGCAAATAGTCCCTCTTGTTTAGTGCAAGAGAGAAAGTAAACACTAATTATAGCAAATAACTATTAGTGTCAAAGGATTCCAAGACATTACCAATATACACTTAAGCATTTCAGAGCAGTGACCTTACCTTCGTAGCCAAGGAGAAAGCATGTCAGCAAGTTAGGACAGACCTCCTCCAAAACGGAACAAAAAGCACAGAAAGCACTTGGGCCTTTTAAAGAGAGTTTATGTAAAAAATACTCCGTCCTCTTCTTGTAGCTCTCCTGAGACCAAATGTCTTTGTATTCCTCCAAGGAAAAGACTCTTTTGTAAACCAAATATGACAGCACTTTGTTCACATCCAGCTCTTCCAGTATTTTCTCTCTCTGATTGCTTGGGATTTCAGAAAACCACTTATTCCTGTTTTCATTTTCTCTTTTGGTAGATTTTGCACAGTTATAAAACCAAGACTTGGCTGTTCTTCCAAACATTTTGATATTTAAATAGAAAATAGAAAATTCTACTTCTGCATTTATTGTGCAGTATTCAGTAAGCAGAGTAAACATAATGTGGACGGACAGAGTGCAAATACATACTGCTGTCTGTAATTATTGTAATTCTAATGGAATAAAGAAGGCCTACATACAAATCATAAAAAAATCTAGCTCAATGCCTGCAGCCTCCTAAGAGGATTACGTTCCACTAATTAGCCCTTTACAACTGTTAACAGCTTCTGAACCGTAATGATGAGACTGAGAATTGCTTCGTTACTGTTACTTTTTAATTCTGTAAGTGATCGTCAAAGGTATCCCTTCGCAAAAAATAATTCATTCAAGACAACAGCTGATCCAACTGAAATAATCTGTACAAGCCGGTACAGGATGGCATGAAGTGCCTTGTGTACACGTTACTGTTGTATTCCTCAGAGGCATGCCCAGCCCACGGGACAAGCGCCCTCCACTTCTGATTCCTTCATAAAATATTAGCTTTATAAGGCAATGGCATTACACATTTAGAAAACATGTTTCTGTCAATATTTTTTTTATATTTATATGCATTGTTATGTGCATATATGTGTGTATATATATATATGTACTGTTATATGCAAAAGGTAAAAAAAAAAAAGGGTTACAGAACAAGACCTTTCTTGTGAAGGTAAATATCTCACTGTGAAGAACAACAACGTTTCTGCATGTTTTGATCTTTCAGGTGCGTCCAAGCAAAATAAAACGCCACGTAGTGCCCGTTTGGCGCGGCAGGTCTGACGGCGGGGATTACTGCAACCCCGGTGGAGGTGTTCTGCCACTGGCCATCCGTCAGTGCGGATCACGCGTTACATAACCCCCTTATGCAAATGCTGCTTAATACACGGACTTTGGGGCTGTGTTTTCATACTTTCTGTCACCATAAGTGCCCCGTATAGAAAAGCTATGAGTGCTTCCCGCCTCCTCCTCCGGGTTCTTGGTCTGCTTGTGTTGTTTCCGTTACTTCCAACGGATAATGCACCCATGTCCTCACCCGTGCAGCCTTACCTGAGGTTTTCCTAAGGGTGCTTTACCTGTCGTGCAGCAAACAAAAATATTTTGCCTGTTTTTAGGAAAACAAGTTTTATAACATTTTCAGTCCTTATGATGTTAAGATGCAACCACTGTGTCCTACTGTCAGGATTCTTCTCTTTAGAAATTTTCAAGTATCCCTCAGCTGGCATGACAGTTGGCTACCGACAGTATAATGCTTTAGGAATTTTATTGTGTATATCCCAGAACTGTTGGGCAGCCCCGCCTGTCACCTTGTGGTAGGTTGCAGGTGTAACAAGCCTCCTATGTGACTCCTTATCTGGAGTTTGGACTAGCGGGATCAGGTGTTCTAAGCCACGTTAGTGGTCCCAGTTTGGAATGTTATGGTTTATTGACCACAAGCAGCGAGACCCACGTGCTTCTTCTGTAATCATCTTGAATGTGCTCAGGTAGAGCTCCCTGTGCATCGCATGGCAGCACACACCACCTGAAAGGTGACCCGTTGGGGGCAGGCAGGTGGTGAAGGGCATCTGCTGTCCCGTTCAGCGAGCCGTGTGGCTCAACAAGGGTCACACACAGCGGCAGAGGAAGGAGACAACCTGTCCCAAAGACCTGACACCTTTAGAAGTAAGGGCTGCTTTATAAGCCTGATGCTCAAGATTCCCTTTGATTTTTGAACCTCCACAGGGGCCCCCATATTCTCAGTGAACAATCCTCATGTATTTGCTCCTCTCCAAGTAATTTCTCTCTCAGAAGTTCACTAGTACTGATACCGCAATACCTCAGCAGGCAGAAGATCCTGATGAAGCCTGGTACTCCACAGATGTTAGACAGCACCTTGTACATCAGCCTTCTCAGCCGCTGTAATTTCTGAGTTTTTCCGTTACTTCAATAAATGTTAGCGTAACGCCATAGTTACAGTTTGGGGTTCATAAGACAGTGTCCAAAGATGAGATACAGCAGATGTAACCTGAATACATTTCTCAGCACTTAATCTCAAAACTAAATCTGTGTTGATTTTATTGTGCTGATAACACTGATGATCATCAGTATCCTAAGTGGAATAATGTATTCTGCATAGTAATGAATTTAGCAGGTAAAAAAAAACAGGTGACCTGTCAGATTAACAACAAAATTAATTTTAAAGGAAGCTATAGAGTATGTCCTATTTTTACACAGTTCTCCCCGTGAGTCCATCCTCAAAGAAGAGTGACCTTGCTATATATAGTAAGTGATAGACATAAGTGTGGGCAAGTTCCATCTCTTGAGAAAAGGAAGAATTGGTGCAAATGAAAAATGTATCAGTTTGCTGGGGGCTATTCTCAGTACACCTTAAATAACAAAACTGTTTTTTTTAAAAAAAAAAAGCATGAAAACGTCCAGCTGTGGCAGAATGATTAGCAGAAGTAACTACAAAGCGGTTAGAAAATTCTGGGTATTTATGGGAGAGGAAGTGGTACTCTGCAGTGAAAATGCAAAGAGAGGCAGGTAGAACATGAGCTGCTCAATACAGACAGTGAGTTGCACTACACACAGCAGTCACCCAGGAAAACGGGAGAGGTGAGCGACCCCTTGCAGTCTGTGAGTACGCAGGCAGGGCCGACAGGGCCGCAGTGCGGGCTGGGCGCGCAGCACCTGCGCTCTGTGCCACGGAACAGGCCACAGGCCACGGGGCTGCCTCAGGTGGGGGCTGTCCCCGTCTCCCACCTCCTGCAGGTGCTCTGCCGTTCTGAGGATGCTCTGTCTTTCTAAGGATGCTCTGTCATTCTGAGGTGCGTGGTAACCACCATTCCGTTATTTGAAGAGCCCTTTGAGACCCCCTGAAAGGAGGTGTGTATTTAAATGTTATTAAGCGTTCCTCTTCTGTGTTTTTAAGAACACATGAGCTCTGCTGATGCTGAACTGGGCAGGTGGGAACACCACACATTTTTTGGCCAGGTCTGCTCATGTCTGCTAAATCAAGTACATCTTCCCTTGTGTACATGGCACCGGTGTTACTGTGTGGATAAACGCAGCCCCACTCAGGATCTGGCTGCTGCGGCAGACCAGGGGAGATGGCAGCAGAAGTCCTGCAAAGGACCAGGATGACAAGACCTGTCTGGGCAGAAACTTGTCCCCTCGGTTTACCTGGGCTAGCCGTAGCGGGTCTGCGGGGATGGTGCAGTTTCGCTGTGCTGCAGGTGTGGGCTGTCCCCTCCCTGTCACGCACCCCTCGTGCAGCCGCGCCGGCCACCGAATGGCCCCACCGGGATTTGCAGACCCAGCGACGCGGCTCCCGCCGCAGCCCCGCCGCTGCCAGCACCCTGGGGGAGGCGGAGGGGCGCAGACCCGACCGGCTGCGCATCGCCCCGGCGCGGCCCGGGGGTGCGCGACACCGGCCCGGCAGCAGCCACCCCAGGCGGGGCGGGGGCGGGGCGGGGGGCGGGACGGGGGCGCGTCCCGCCTCGGGGGGGCGGGGCGACGCGGTGCCGCCTGGGGAAGATGGCGGTGGCCGCGGAGGCGGTGGCGCGGCGGGTGTGGCGGCAGGAGCAGGAGCTGCGCTGGCTGACGGCGGAGGTCGGCCGGCTGAAGGAGCAGGGGGCGCTGAGCAGCCCCGGGGGCGGCAGCCCCGAGCTGCAGCGGCTGCGGGCCGAGAACGAGAAGCTGCGCTACCGCCTCCTGCACCTGCGCCGCAGCCTGGCGGCCGAGCTCGGCCGGGCGGCGCCGGCGGAGTCCCCGGCTGGCGGGCAGGTAGCGCCCGGGGGGGGGGCAGCCCTTCCCGGGGGGGGGACGCGGGGCCGGCCCTCCCTGGGGTGGGGTGGGGACACAGGGGGCCGGCCCTCCCTGGGGTGGGGGGGGACACAGGGGGCCGGCCCTCCCTGGGGTGGGGGGGGACACAGGGGGCCGGCCCTCCCTGGGGTGGGGGGGGACACGGGGGAACGGCCCTCCGCGGGGTGGGGGGGACACGGGGGGACGGCCCTCCCCGGGGTGGGGGGGACACACGGTTCCTGTCCAGCCCAGTGCCGGGTGCTGGGAGGAGGCCGGGGCGCAGGGCTGCGCTCCATGCGGTCCCTGCTTCCAGAAAGTCTCCAGCGCAAGTCTGGCGGTGGCGGTGAATCAGAATAAAGAGGAAAAGGAAGAAGCAAATGAAGCTGTGAACCGACATCGGAATGATGTAAGTAATAACAGGAGGGGGAGCAGTGTTTGGTAGGTGCAGACACAGTGCTGCAGTGAGGTACTCTGCTGTGTTCTGAAATCCAGAGTTTTGAAAGAAGGCTCGCGATAGCACACGTACGGAAAAATCATTGTGTAAGAGCTTCATCTTGCACGTAATTAGTCGGGCTACTTCTGCATTCCTAGATCCCTACTTTCTATGCAACGAAAGGATCGCCCCGTTGCGAGGCACGGGTCAGGATGCAGCGGCCCCCAGAGAGCCACGGTTTGGGCGCAGTTGGGCAGTGTGCGCAGCGGCTGGACGCGTGTACTGGCAGCGCTGGCTCCTGCGATAGGGCTCAGTAACGCGCCGTGCACTGAACTGATGGAACGTCCCACCAGTGCTCGTATTTGGGTGTGATGCCTTGGGTGGACTGACGGCAGCGGGGCTTGCTGGAGCAATTCAAACCTCCATAATGTCAGCTAAGCGCAAATTCTGGGGCAGGGGTACGGGAAGAGGCTTTCCAAGGTCGGACTAACAAAGGCGTTTAGGCCTGGCTTGATGAACGTTGGAAGACTGGAAAGCCGCTATGGGATAGTCAGCAAGTTAGATGGGACTGTCCTGTGCATAATTATTTACAAATACTTTGCCACGTATTAGTGTAAATCCTTGTACAGTGAAATCTGGTCTTGGTTGGAACGTCTGGGGATGCACGAACACTTGAACACTGTGACTGCTTTTATCGTCTTTCTCGTACAAATGCGTGTGTGTATGATGTAATTTGTTACAGCTGCAGTGTGGGCCAAGCTTCATAGAAGACAGACTGAAGATTTATGAGGCTCTGAAAAAAGAGCATGACGCTTTGCTGGCTTACAGAGCGGCCAACCAGAGCAAACCCATCAAAGTTACTCTGACGGATGGAAAGATGGCTGAAGGGGAATCTTGGAAAACCACGCCGTATCAGTTAGCTGTGGGAATTAGGTAACGTGCAGGCTCAAGGAGTTGTACTTAGTTAGTAACAGATTCATCACTGCAAGAGTACCTTCCTCTCTTACCTTGTACATAAAATACATACATCACGGTGAGTGAGTGGTGATTCTTAAGCTGGTTTATTTAGAAAGCATTGAAATTTCAGCTTAATGCAGAAGGAACAGCTGGGTGAGGTTACTGCTCTGAGTCGCGCTCGAGGTTCTGCACTGGGGCATAATGCTTGCTTCCGATTAATAAACACAGCAATCAGTGAGGCTGCTGGGAATTCCTAGAGACATCCTAAGTTCTGTGAGTTACCAGGTAACAGCAGAAAGTGTTGATAAAAGCAGGTGCTCAGTGCTGAAAACAGTTGAATGAAACTTTTGAGACGTTAAGGGTCTGTACCTTAAAAGTAGAAAAGTGTTGAGGATGACCGCACAAAGAAAAGTTAAAGGTCTTTAGGTGCTATGACATGTGGGTGGAGCCTCACAGAGTTTAGGAGCCTAAATATTTTGGTCTCTTTTCACCATTTGTGTGTTTCAGTCAAGTGTTGGCTTCAAATGCGGTCATTGCCAAAGTGAACGGTGAACTGTGGGACCTGGATCGTCCGCTGGAGGGAGATTGTACTCTGGAGCTGCTTATGTTTGATAATGAAGAAGCCAAAGCTGTGAGTAAACACTCACTGGTTTCTGCTTGATTAAAGGAACTAATGACATGAAACTGTTTGCAGCATTATGCTTTTAAAATCTTGAATATTTTTTTTTTTTAAAAAAAGATAATCCCCGAAACTATTAAAGTAAATGTATTTGTCATGGATACTAAGTTCCTATGATACAGAGGTGAATACAGTCTTGGTGTTCTTCCCGTCTCTTTTACATAAACCAGTTATTTATCACAGAAGATTGTACAGAATGTCCTGATTCATGTGCGATCTTGAAGTAGTTTGATGTCATCTAAGACGTGTTCTGTGGTTGGACTCTGTTTGAAGGTCAGGCACTGAAAGCAATAGTGAGGCTGGCTTACGCTTTCCTAAAAATTGTCCAATATCAGATTTGAGTCACAAGTAACATCTACAACTCCTTGTACTGGCACTGTGTGTTAGAAACCTAAGTAGGCGTATTTTAGCCAATTAAACTATGAATATATTTAGTGACATACTCAGGATAATGGGATTCAGTTGTGAGCCTATGTTTAACTTTATGCACTAGAACTAGACTTCATTTTGTCAAAGAATTATTCAGGTGATTGAGCTTGTTTGAGGCATTTCAGGAGCCTGTAACGGCTTCACCCTGTAGCAGTGGCTATGAAGTGCTCCGATTTAATAGGGACTTACAACATAAGACTGGTATTGATGTGCTGGGGTGTTGCTTAACAGGACTGTAAAGCACATTACCTGAGATGTCAGAGAGGGGAGTCAATGTACTGTATGTGAGCAATGGTAAATTGGTTGGCTACATCGCTTTAGGTGCAGTTAGTACTGCACAGACCTTTAACTGACGGGAAACTAACTTGTAAATGAACAAGGTACAATAGGACTAAGGTGATGAAATCATGCAGAGGTATAATCATCTTTCAGACTGAAATACCACAGGGCTTTGTTGCTGTATCTGCCATTATAGTAAACATTTAGCATACTTCAGAATAAGAACAGAAAATTGTTACACCTCTCACAGAATTTAAGGAACGATTCCAGTGTATTTCCCATCTGCAGATACACCTCTTTTAGTTTTTCTTTTTAGTTACACAATGCCAATGCCCTGTGACTTGCTCATCTCTCTTTATTTGCAGGTTTATTGGCATTCAAGTGCTCATATTCTTGGAGAGGCCATGGAAGGTTATTTTGGGGGCTGCTTATGCTATGGACCACCAATTGAGAACGGATTTTATTACGACATGTACATTGAAGATCGGTAAAATTTCAGCACTTCAATACTCTTACTGAATCTCAATACTATAATTATTTTTGTTCAGTCATGTTTCTGCATGTTAAAAGGAAAGTCGTATATCCAGTATGGTTTAAAACTGAGAGGTTAGTCTTCTGTGTATATGTAATAAGTGTGTCTATTTAAATTCATGAGCAGTGTTCAGACACCTGCTCCGTAAGACTTGTGGCTGTTTAATGTTCTGTGAAAAAACGTGTAGTGTTGGGGTAAAACTCGCTGAAGTTCCTGGGAGATGTAGGCGACTGTTTCCTTGAAGAATCATGGGAGTTTGGTTTCAGAGTGCCATAGTCACTTGTAGAAATGGCACGTATGCATGTCAGTCCTATAGGTGTTTACTACTTCTCTAATCCTTGTGCACAGCCTTACAATTCTGTTTTTCCCTTGTTTATCTTTCTGTAGTCAGGGCGAATACTGAATCTGCATCAGCTGATAAACTACCTCTTGCAGCTGGGTTGAGCCTTTTTTTTTCCTTCCTTTTTTCTTAAATCATACATACTTTTGAGCTACAGATCTTCCAGACATTTAAACGTTTCTGGAAGACTGTTCTAGGAATGACTGCAGTGGATTTTTCAGGGTGACAGAGTCTGTGTTTCTGAGTATAGTGTCTGAAAGTACAGCTGACTCGAAGAAAGGACTGTGACCAATCACAAGAACGCAGTCCATGTTTTCAGATTAGACCACTAGAAAGCGGTCACTTAAAAAATGGGAGTAATAAAATAATAAATTTATATTCCTTTTGCCTGTGTCTTTTTGTTTAGAGGTGTATCTAGTAATGAATTCCCACTACTGGAAAACCGCTGTAAAAATATCATAAAAGAGAAGCAGGCTTTTGAAAGGCTGGAAGTCAAAAAGGAGATCCTGTTAGAGATGTTTAAGGTAAATCTTAGGAGTAGCTGTGATTCTGGTACCATGATCTTTTGAAATGTAACTTACAAAATATTGCATGTCACTGACTCATCAGAATAGTATCTGTGTAATAAAACAAAGAAAAAGAATAGCATCTTTTCCCCCTCTCCATATCCCTGTCAAGTGTTCAGGATGTTTTCAGGCAGGAATAAAAGCAATTTTTTACTACACAAGAACACCTCAAGCTCAATGAGACGACATAGAAATTTGCATACAAAATGCATACTTTCATTCTGGCTCACCTGAGAGACAAGCCAAAAAAGACTTTTGTCCTCTATTACTCTTTTTTTACACAGTGTGTATTACCAGCCTCAGTGTTGTATGTTTGAATTGCCTCTCAAAAATGCTTTGAGGTGTTTGGGTGATAATCACTATGCTTAACACAACCCCAAAGAAATTAAGATATTTTTGTCTCTTTGCCCTCTTGTTTTATAACTCTTCTGAAAGAATGTTGAACTTTTACATAAATATATGTGATCATGTGATTTTTTTTTAGTTGTGTCTTTTACTGATGCATTTGCATTATTAATACATAATTTTAAAATACAATTGCATTAGCCGTTTTATTGATATTTCTAACTTTTCATGTTTCCCCACACAGTATAACAAGTTTAAGTGTCGTATCCTTAATGAGAAGGTGAACACACCAACTACCACAATATACAGGTAAAGAAAAATAAGGTAAAAGGTATTATGAAATTCTACAGTTAGGTATATTACTTTCAAACTGAGAGGAAAAGAAACTCCCCCCCCAGTTTCTGAATACTTGTGTGATTGGAACTTGATTTTGCAGTTAATATTGCTACTTATGTTAAGTCTGATCTTTTCTTTCTCTGCTGGGGCAGCTTAGGTCTCAGTTTGTGGACAAATGGCAAATCCACTTTTCACTCCTTCCTTCAAGTTTCAATAAACAGAGTAAAATAAGTTACTGCCTGTGACATTGAATGTTGGATAATGGGTAAAGCTAACTCTGAGCTCACTGTGGGGTGAGGAACATAACAACGTTCAGTTGCCAGAGATAAAACCAGTTAGTTGGAAGATGGCAAAACCATTTTTTTTTCCTGTTTGATGTGCATAGTTTGAAATTTCCTGGTCAACTTTTAACAAAGTTTACATATGCAACTATATGAATTGCTGAGTGTGTTACGATGCTCTTATAAAGGAGCAAGTGTGCTATTTACTGGGTGAATATTCTGCTTCAGGTAGAAGGCACAATTATTTATAAGATTGCACTGAATTTGCCAAGTGTTGCATTTGGATACTTACTAGTGTGTTTGAACATGTTGAGCGTTAACGTGTATGCCATTAGTGAGTGTATTTAGAATGTTGTTGTGAAATAAATGCTTTTTTCTTTTGGTGTATAGATGTGGCCCACTGATTGATCTCTGCAGGGGTCCACATGTGAGACACACTGGAAAAATTAAGGCCCTTAAAATATTTAAGGTCAGTTTAAATGAACTGTGCGTTAAAACTTAACTAAGCTGCGGGTCAGTTGATTTATTTATGCATTTATTTGTCCTTAAGTGATTATGCTAGGGTCCTTTGTATTGTTTTCTTTGTTTACTTGAAAACAGTCCTTCATTTCTTTCCCAGCTCCCATTGTGCAAGTAGAAGTACAGACTCTCATCATTCATCTACTTCCAAGGTTTACTGACCCTTGACCATCACAATAGTACTTCAGTGAAAGTGAACAGCATCTCTTTATCAGAGTACGAGTGCAGTAACATGCATGCTTAGGCTGTAATGAAAAGCACTGCAAAAATACTCAAGCTGGTAGTCACTAGATTAGCTGTGGAACTGATTATTCTGTGCACAGTAGAGAAGCGTGATGCCTAAGCTTATGTGGCAGTAGTGTGCTAGGGTCTCCAGCCAGCACTGCACTCTGTAGTACAGATGTCCTAGCTGAAGCCTACTAGCTGTCACATTTGTGGGGGGTGGGTGTGTGTGTGCGCTTGGTTCTGCAGTAAATGAACATCCAGGATACTCACTGGGTCAGAAAATAGTAATACCTTGTAAGATGGTATCTCTCACGTACAGGAGGTAAAGTGGACCCTGGTAGGTCTTCAGGTGCTGCTGTTGAAAAATGGCATTGCTCACAGGAAAGCCAGAGACAGCGTTTGCAGATGACTCTGGTTATGCAGTTGCTAATTTTGGTAAGCTTATTAGCCTGACCTTACTGGCACATTCATCATAGTTGCTTTAGCTGGCTTTGAGGCTGAAGTTTATGTAACTCTTTCGAGTTCCAGGGATTAGGTGTTACATGGTCAAAACAGCTAGGATTGCACTGTGAGAGTGAGTTCCGCTTCGGCTTCCGTGTTTCACTGCTGCATTATGTTTTGAACATAAGAGCTGCTTTTTTTGAAGGTATAATGTAAGATGATAAAACATGCCGTGATGTGAGTTAAAACAAGGTGCCTAAGTAGAATAAAAGTATGGCTTGACGAGTCACTTGTGATTGTCTTCTGCATTGGTATGCTGACTAAAAGGCAGTGCAAGTATTGTGTTATTAGAAACAAATTCTGGGTGACTGCATAGAATTATTTTCCCAAGGAAAAAAATCATAACATTTGAATGCATTAGTGTTTATTCCTCCTTTCCCTGAGAATATATAGTATTATCTTAAAGTACGGGTTTTTTGCATCAGAATTCCTCTACGTATTGGGAAGGAAAAACTGACATGGAAACTCTGCAGAGAATATATGGAATATCTTTTCCTGATAACAAAATGATGAAGGAATGGGAAAAATTCCAGGAAGAAGCCAGAAACCGGGACCATAGGAAAATTGGAAAGGTACACTATTTCATGGTCTACTTCTCTTTTATGCGTCTGAAGTAGAACTAATTCTCCTTCGTGGTTTGGGGTTCTTTTTCCATTTTTTTAACTGAATGGGAGCCTGTTCTATGAACTTCTTCGTGTCAGTTACATTTTAAAATTCTAATTTTACAAACTCAACTTGTCACTTGGATACAAATGTTAGGAGGAAGTAATGAGGCAGTCCCTCTGTTTAGGGAAGAATATCTTAAACCTTTTAATGTAGTCTTTTCAGAAACTACCTAAAACACTGTATCTTTCATAGAAGAGAGAAATTACTTGAGACTGTATAAATAATATGGTCATTTTTTTATAGGTATAAATAATATAGTAGTTAGGTGTATGTACATGTGGTACTTCAGCAGTTGTGAATATTGTTCATATATTTCTTGACCAGATTTAAATGACGAGATGTAACCCTAAATTGAGTGTAAATCAGAAGACACTGGATTGACACAGACAAGGACTGTGACCCAATATTGATCACACTGGCATGCGGTCCCCTAATTGTGTCACCTTTGCTATAGTTTTGTAGAGAAGGTGGAGATACAGGGAGGGTATTTGAGGGAAGGAAAGAAGCTTTGTGGATATTTAAAGGTACCATGGGTAGTGCAGGTGAAAGCAGGGAGACATCTGTTTGAAAAACTTGTGTAATTGGAGGTCAGCATTGTTGGCCGAGAGGACGCAGGCATGAACCTCTCTGCTTACTGGCAGACATGAAAGAAGAGACTGTGAAGGGCCTTCATAAGAAAAGATAACGACTGAGGGTGACTCAGAGGAGGAAGATGCCCATGAGGAATTTATAGAAAACAGTGACAAAGGGAAGTAGTAGAAAAATTATCTTCACAGAAGTGCTCATGCTTATTTCTATTAACTCATTAAGACTTGAACATTTGTATAGTATTTGTTTGATTACTTGCATGACTTTTCAAAAAACCAAATTATCTAGTATCGATCAAACAACTTGCTTAGCGTTTATATGTCTAATATCTGTGATACGAAGAGGCTAAAGTTCTTCAAAGATGTGTCAGAGCCACACCGCTGAGCTTCTGTTTTTCAGACAGAATTCCAAAAAAGAATGACTGGCTCACAAGCTTCAGCCATCAACTCTCAGATGTGATGGGTTAATTGCTTTGGTTGCTAAAGGTTAGATTGGTTAAGGTTTCAGGATTTTGAGGAAATGTGTATTTATGTAGTCACAGTCAAGTGGAATTTCTGTGTTAATACAAACTTGTAAGAGTAAGAACTACAGATGAATTAACCACTGTTGCTGAGGACTTGTAGGCTTCTGGAAATCATCTTGTTGCTGTAATAATTTGGTTTTGTGAGCAGATGTCAACACGTGTGAAGTAGTCATGTTCTGCAGTTCCATCTGCACTGGTGTTACAGCATTCTGTTTTTAATTTATCTAGGAGCAAGAACTCTTCTTCTTTCATGATTTGAGTCCTGGAAGCTGTTTTTTCCTCCCTAGAGGTGCCTTTCTTTATAACACACTCATGGATTTCATACGAGTGAGTATAGATACTAATGTAACTCCTAACAACCTTAATATCCATCGTTCATCTTAAGTGATAGGTCATTCACAGCACTGAGCTATCCACAGAAAGAGATACATCTATGTATGTAAACACATACCAGATTTTCACTATGGTTATACAGATCTACCCTCTTTGATAATAGGGCAGAGTAAAGCATTGACCTGTGCTTTTTCCCATTGTGCAAAACCCACATGTGCAGCAGTCCTTTAGTCTCCCAGTAAATCACCATCATAAGAACACAAGCTTTAGCTTGTCAAAAGCTCTGTCACCTTTTAAATGTTGATTTTTGTTTTATAGGAGGAATATCACAGACGTAATTTTACTGAAGTTGTATCTCCAAACATCTTCAACAGTAAACTCTGGGAAGCTTCAGGACACTGGCAGCACTACAGTGAAAACATGTTCTCTTTCGAGATCGAGAAGGAAACCTTTGCTCTGAAACCGATGAATTGTCCAGGACATTGGTGGGTAGTCTCACCTGAAAACCTTCTTATTTTACTATATTTACCCTTTTTGGGGCTGAGAGGAAATAAATGAAGTGTTAATACATGTTATCATGTATGTTTACAATAGACTACGAAGCAACTAGTGTGTCCAGAGAGCTTCCCTGACACTGTCCCAAAGCCAACCAAATGCAATTCTTACAGGATGATCTTTCAGTGAGCCTGCACTAAGTGAGCTAGGTTTGTGCATGCTAATACTACTCTGTACCAAGAGTAAATACAAATTATGTTGGCTAGAGATTGGCATCAGATGTGATGTTCCAAAAGAAGGTCCAGATGAGCCAGTCTTAATTGTTAACTGTCAGTGTTTCTTCTAAGAGGTCTTCAGCAATGTGTTCTGATTGCTGCTGCACTTATTCTGTTTGCCTGCCTTTTAGTATGCAGACAACCTGAATGAATAAATACTTTAAAATGTGGTTACTGTCTGTATTGATCTTGTTTTAGGTTTTGTGTTGTCTTAAATTTTCTGTAAGAAGGATAAAAGGAAGGTTCTTTCATGTTCCTTCTAGCTTGATGTTTGCCCATCGTCCACGATCCTGGAGGGAAATGCCTCTTAGACTTGCAGATTTTGGAGTCCTTCACCGAAATGAACTCTCTGGGACTTTAAGTGGTTTGACTCGTGTAAGGTGCTTCCAACAAGATGATGCTCACATCTTTTGCACAATAGAACAGGTAAAACAAACAAGCACACCCACCCCAAAACAACAACAAAAAAAACCCCAAAAATTAAAAAAAACCACCTCCCCCACACCCTCCTCCCACCAGTCAACCAAAAAAGGGCCCTTTCCCAGTGCAAATCAACATCAAACAAGAAAAAAATCCCCCAAATGTTTCCACTCTAGCTTCTTCTATTGCATTGCTTTGTAGCATAATGCTGCTTTTGATGGGGATTTTTGATAGGTTTAGGTACTTCCTTCTTAGTCATCTGATATTTCTTATTTCTTAACCTGCAATATTGCTGAAGTCAACAGGCTGTGGAACTTGGCATCTCTGATACAAGTACCTTAGCTAGCAATGCCATAATTTGTATTACTTCTTGGTCTCTTTGAAATTGATGTGTCTCTTATACCAAAAGAAGAAAACAATCTTACTTGAGGGACATTATTGATTGTGCATTATGTAATATTATCTGTATAGTTTTTCCCTTTAGAAAGATACATTGGGCAACTAAATCCCCAAAGATAAAATCTTTTGCATCTCCCCCTGCAAAGAAAAAAGTTGACCCCATTTTTTTTTCCATAGTAATGCTGAATTAACACTTCTACTTTGTCAGTCATGCCACAGATTTTAGTGGAGGTGTATGAATAAACTGATGTACTCTTGTCAATTCTGACTCATGCAATTTGGCTCCAGAAGCCCAGGCTTAACAAGAACATTACTCTTCCCTCCATGCTTTGAAGCCAAAACACCTCAGTTCTCTTTTCACCCGCTATGTAGATTTGGCTTTGGAGGATGTAATTTTCATGTGATTTTTTTTTTGCTTGTTTTTATTTAATGGACTCGTTCTGGTTATGATGAATTCAGTAATTGATGATGAATTACATTTTTAGGTAAGGAAATTTTAACTAACATATTTTGTTTAAGATTGAAGAAGAAATGAAGGGCTGTCTTGATTTCTTGAAGTCAGTGTATGCTGTCTTTGGTTTTACCTTTCAACTACATCTTTCTACAAGACCAGAAAATTACCTAGGAGAGTTAGAGGTCTGGGATCACGCAGAAAAGGTAATCCATTTAAAAGCAAACAAACAAACAAAACCCTTAATACTTGTATTTGCAGAGGTGCATATTTAATCAAGTTCTTTCATGTTGAATAGTGAAACTGCTTAAATCAGATGCTAAATGTTGTCCTTAATGGAAATGTTTGTTGGAAAATGTCACAATAAATGTGAAATTTCTATATAAACCAAGAACTTTCTGATTCTTACTTAGCTCCTTATCTTGAACTGATTTGATTTTTATTAATCTTTTTTTCTGATGAATCACCACATTTGTACAAGGAACTACTCTTATTTCAAGATTTATTATAAATGACTAAATGGTTGAATAGTAGGAGTCAAGCTGTCTCTTGACTCCATTTGTATTTCAAAGAGAAATGCTTTTACTTACAGTAATGAAAGGCCCTACTACACCTTTTTTTAATTATTCTCTCATTTTTATGATTAGCAACTTGAAAACAGCTTGAATGACTTTGGAGAGCAGTGGAATTTGAATCCAGGAGATGGAGCGTTTTATGGCCCTAAGGTTAGTGAATCAGCATTTTCATACAACTTTGGAATGGATGAGCACATAGACATTATGGAGGCAAACTATATTTAGTAACTGTTATTTTGCTTCACAGATTGATATTAAAATTAAAGATGCTATTGGCAGGTACCATCAGTGTGCTACTATCCAACTTGACTTCCAGCTACCCATTCGATTTAATCTTACATATGTTGGGTGAGTGGCTAAGCTAAATACCTTCCCCTTTAAATACTTTTTTAAAAATGATTGCTTTTTTATCTGTAATTCCCATTGAACTGAGATGTATTAATGCTCTTTTGCTCACTTAACAAACAATTAGCCTGTATATCAGGAGCCTGGTTAGGAGGGAAAACATCCCTGGTGGGCAGAGGCCTGAGTCATGAACTTGAAGATACTTCTTCAGTGTAATGATAGGTTACTTTAATTGGAAGTGCTGCTGATTGCAGGAAAATTTCATCATCTATCTTGCCTGCCAGTTCTGAAAACAACTGGTCATATATAATGCTAAAGAAAACTCAATTTTCACTTAGCGTAGCCACTGTGTCTCCTTTGAAGACGTTGCATACAAATTCAGACGTGGCTTAAGAAGCTAGCATGTTTGTAGCAAGTACTTCACATCCTTTTTCTCAGATGAAGTTAGTTAACTTTGAACATAAACCAAACGCGAACAGTTTTTAGTGAAAATCTCATTTTGGCTTCCAGCTAGCAAGAGGGATATTTATCCACTGAGTGAATTGGTCTTGTTCTATGGTAGATGTCATAGATATCTTTGGTAGGTGATAATACTGTTACGAGCAGCAGCTGGCTTATTTTTAAATCACAGGATTATAATTTAAGAAAAGAAATTAACAGTAAGGGCAGGTAAGGTCCTGTGCAACAAAATAAAAGCAAGACGTAGCAGAAAAGAAAGAGCAAGGAAGAACACAGAATAGTAAGATGCACAGAAGTGAAGCAGAGTCAGTTGAGTATTGTTTCAAACTGAGGCATTTGTCCCTGTGCCGCTAGCTACAGGCATTATTATTTTAAGTCGCTCTGATAATTCAGTATTCTTTTAAAAGCCCAGTTTACTTATATTTTCAATAAATCAGTAGGTTTTGCCCACGTATAAATAACTCAATTTTGTATTTCCATGAAAAGTAGAATCAAAAATATAAGTAAGATTATCTGTGTGTGAGCTAAGAGAATTTTCTTTTTCTTTTCTTTTTTTTTTTTAATTTTACTTACCCTTTTTCAGTAAGGATGGCGATGATAAGAAAAGGCCAGTGATTATTCACAGGGCTATCTTGGGATCTGTGGAGAGAATGATAGCTATTCTAGCAGAAAATTACGGAGGAAAATGGTATGTGGCAAACGTAGCTCTAAGAAATGTTGATAACAGACAATGCAGATTCTCCCTAATGTCCCTTATAATGCAAAATAATATCCCTAGAATTTGCTCAAAATTAGTAGGTAAGACTACAAGAAAAGAAATCTGATTTTATGGTCTCAATTGTATGATACTATTTTATTAATAGTTCATTATTAGAAATTAAATTTAATGAGATTGCAGGGGAAATTATAGCAGAAATAATAATATAGCAGAAATAAGAGTTGTAATTGAATGTATATGTGCTGCATTATTGGGTTTTTTCTTAAAAATCATGCTTTTTATATTGGGAAGATGTTAGACATATCTAGAGCAATTATTTATACAGACATAAATTAGCCCTAATGTGATTTTTTTTTCTTTTCACTTGTAAAATACATTGTTTCATCTCAAATAAGTGCTGAAGATATTTCTTCATTAATGTATTTAAAGTATTAAGGAAGAGTTAATTCTTGCCTTCAGCCACCTATGTCTGACTGTCCATCTTGCACGATAATATATTATAAATAAAAGTGAAAATTATGTGGCAAAAATAAAATTCTGTTTAAAATTGTGTAGTCAGAAAGTGAACAAAAGATCAAAGCTCTGTGTATGTGATTTTACTGGAATCAATGTTTGCTATTTTATGTGAATATAAAATACTACCCAACATCTTTAGCTAACAAATATTTTTATGAAGTAAAGAAACTTGTTGAGGAACATGAGTATGGATATGAATGCAAATGTAAAATGCACGTTTATTTCATGTTTTTCTCGTCCTGCTTGCCAGGCCGTTCTGGCTGTCTCCACGGCAGGTCATGGTTGTGCCTGTGGGACCTACTTGTGAGGAGTATGCCCAGCAGGTGAGAGCAGAGCCTTCCTTTTTATAGTAGCAAGCAATTTTAACAGCTCCTGAAGGAAGTACTTGTCCTAGAACAAAGGATGAATGCTTTAATAATTTTAGAGACATATCTGGGGTGGAGAAGTAAATTTTTCTGTGTAGTCTAAAATTTCTATAAGCCTGAGAAAGGGATATGTAACTAAGTGTTTTAGGTTCTGTTATGTACATACTTCACTAATTATTAAAGGAAAAATCATCCTGGATGACAAACCTTATATAATAATGTTTCATTACAGAATTACCTGCTTAAAGTAGGGGCAGAGCCGGTTCCTTCCATTCCCCAGCATGTATATTCTTGACTACATTACATTTGACCATGGTTGTTTTTACCCCTCTGCCCTGCTTTTCTTTTAATACAAGCATAAAGTGCTTTTGTCCCTTTGCCTCTTTCTCCTTTCTCTGACTGAGGAAACATTTTTGACATTCAGCAGCGTAGCTGTCTGAGGAGATCAGCAAATACTTGATACAGATGCTACCTTATTTTGTCTTCCAGCTGGAGCCCTGCTAGGCCCTTAAGTGTGTGTGCAGCTTTCTTCAAATAACTTCATTGACTTTCCTTAGAATGATTCACAAGAGCAAAATTGTGCATGTACATGAGTTAATTATTGGAAGAGATCAGGGATTACAGCATGTAAAATTTGTTGTTTAATATATACTGTAATATTAAGCAAGAGTGTTTTGGTTTTCTTTTTAGGTTTGCAGAGAATTTTTTGAAGCGGGATTTATGTCAGATGTGGATCTAGATCATAGTTGCACGTTAAACAAGAAAATTAGGAATGCACAGCTGGCCCAGTATAACTTTATCTTAGGTAATAGCAGCATCACATTTCTGAATATCATTTAAGTTTTAACGTTGGCATAGAGTTTGTCTAGACCCTAATTTTGTGATGTAAGTAGTCAGTTTAATATTGTGTGTGATATGCCTTGCAGTGGTTGGAGAAAAAGAGAAAGCAAATAACGCTGTCAACGTGCGAACAAGAGACAACAAGGTTCACGGAGAGATTTCGGTATCTTCTGCTATTGAAAAACTCAAGGAATTTAAGAGTTCACATATTCCAAATGCAGAGGAAGAATTCTGATGTTGCTGTCCAGAAAAAAATTTACTAGCTGCCCATGCAAAAATGGTGTTTCTTTCCTCCTGTACAGCACTGATGCTCATCTGAGAGAATTTTCAGTTAACGGGTACGCAAAATAAGCAAAGTAGCAATGTTGGTGCTCCAGAAATAGCATGAGAAGATGGATGCAACAGCCAACTCCTTTGACAGCCCCACGGGATTCCAATCTGGGAGAGTTGCAGAATGCTTAGTTCTAAAGTCCTACACCTCTGCTAAAATATGTTGGTTTTGCTGTGGAAATAAATTAGAGCTGCACAAAGTCAAGGAACAGGAGGTTGGGAAGTGTACTGGCAGCTGCTGCTGCAATTGCTGAGCTACCTCAGTCACATAGCAGTTGCAGAGCTGATGTGACTTTGAATCCAAAGCTTGGCAGTTTGTGGGTGCATCAGGAGCATTTTGGTTTAGGTTTTTTTCTAATGCCAGATTATGTAAAAAATTTTTGTTTGGTTTGGGGGGTGGAGGATGGGAATAGCTTGATGCTTTTTAAACTTATGCTCACAGGCTACGAATACATTGGTGTCTTTGTTGGAAATCTCTGTGAAACAAGGCACTGACTGAGCTGGTGTGATAACTGGTTGCTGTAAAGGTGACTGCCAAGAATGAAGTTGAATTACTCACCATATCTGTGTGTGGAAAGTGTTTTATTTTTTCCTGTGTCAACTGTTGATTTGGCTTTTTTCTAAAACAAACAAAATTTTGAGAAAAAGCTTCCATGTGTAATTTACTGCTGTATTTGCTTGGGGTACTGAGAATGCCAAAAAAGGTGCAGATGACAATCTTAATTTTAAAACACAGCATGTTGGAATTTAAATTGGCCATTATCTGACTTAACGCTTACAAATTATTGTAAATTCACTGTTGCAGGCAATTGAATTGGATTATTTTGAGATTAATTTCTACCATTATTTTTTTAATTTTATATGCTGTTTTTTAGTCAAGGCTTAGATAGCATTAAATACACTACTCAATTATCTAAGCTATGCAGTTGTAGTTGTGATTTCAGTACCACTGAAATGAAGCAGAAAATACTATTTAGTGCTTAGATGTTACACAAACACAAAGTGAGTGTTTTACTTCTGCCTGACAGTTGTACAGACTTGTGTTGTCAGCCTTTGTTTTGTTAGTTTGGTTTTGTGTATGTTTTTACAAACTGATTATCCCCCATTTCTAAAAGAAAAAAAAACACCCACCAAATAACAAAAAATGGAAGGAACAAGCGCTGGGAAAAGCTTCTGTTCCATTTTACAGAATTAACAGGGGTGGTGGTGGGTGATTTTGATTTATATTTAGGAATAATGTGTTTTATATATAAAATATATTTTTTATGGACTACAGCCTACATGATGCATGTGTGATGTATTCAGACTGCAGAATTAAAACCTTTGGGGTTTTTTTCAGTGAATTTCAAGGTTTTGCAAATAAAAGACTAACTTTTTAGCATACATCTATCTATGCTGTTGCCACTTAAGTTTCTGAATGACCTGCAGCAATGAGAGAGGTCATTGAGGATATAGATTTAAAAAATAATATAAATTACATTTGTGTACAGGGAGAAATACATAGAGATGGACAGACAGGCAAAGGAAGGACGGAGGTGAGAAAGCGGCGTCCGTGGTCGGTGGCCTGGGGAGGTGGACAACTGCGCGATGAGTGACATTGCAAAAGATTTACCAGAAGCGGAGTTTGTGTTCCCTCAGTGCCCGAGCGGAGCTGCTGTCGAGCGGGAAGCGCCAGAGGCGGTCACGGGCTGACCGAACTCGTTTCTCCGTCTGGGCGGCCGGCCGGTGGTGGGGTCACCTCCCTTCAGGAGTGTCCCCTCCTCATGGGTGTCCCCCACTTCCCTCAGCGTCTCCTTCCTCTTAGGGATCCCCTCTTGCCTTCAGCGGCGTCCTTCCCCTCAGGGGTGTCCTTCCCTCAGGGGTCATCCCCGCCCCTTCCCTCAACGTCCTCAGGTGTGTCCTTCCCCTCTGAGGCCACCTCCTTGTCCTCAGCGTCCCTTCCCCTAAAGGGTGTTCCTTTCTCCTCAGGGGTCCCCCATTTGCCTTCAAGGGTGTCCTTGCCTCAGGGCTCCCCCCATGGCCCTCAGCGTCTCTTCCCCCTCAGGCGCTCTGTTCCCGCCTGGGGCTGCGGAGGGGCGGCCCCAGCGCGCGGCTGCGGCTCAGCCGGCGGCCCCGCCCCGCCCCGCCCGGCCGAGAGCGGCGGAGCCGGCAGGCGGCGGCAGGCAAGATGGCGGGGCTGCGCGCCCTGCGGGGGCTCTGCGGCGCGGCGCTCTTTCTGGCCCAGCTCTACGTCTTCTCCGGGCCCGGTGAGCGTGGCCAGCGCCGCTCTGCCCGGGCTCCCCGAGGCCGAAACGGGCGGGAGGTGGGGGAGGGGGCCGCCGCCCGCGGCGGCCCGGCCGCTCCGAGCCCCTGGCTGGGCGGGGGAGGCCCGGCGGCTCCTAGCGCCTCGCCGGCAGGTGGGGGCTGTTCCCCGGAGCGCCGGCAGCCGGTCGCCGGAGCGGGGGCCGAGCGCGGCCCTGGCGGGCCAGCCTTCTGAGCGGCCGAGCCGGGAGGTGACTGCGGCCTCGGCTCGCTGGAGACGCTTCCCCTGCGGGGGGGAGGGAGCCGGGCGCCTCGGGCAGGGCTGCCCCCCCCAGCGCTGCGGGGCTGCAGCCCGGCGCAGAGGTCCTGGGGCGAAAGGCGGGGTGGGCCCCGCGCGCCGCCCGCGCCTGGTCCTTAACGGCCTGCGAGCCCGGGGGCGGCGGGGCGGCAGCGGCGGGGCCCGTGCGCTGCCCCCGGGCAGGGCCCGCTGGCGCTCTGCGTGTGCCCGGGGCTCACGGGCGCGGCGGGGCCGCGGGGTTTCCGCAGAGACGAACGCGCAGCCGGTGCGCGAACCCAGCCGCGTCGCCAGCCGGTTCAGCTATTGCAGGTTTCCATCAAAGCGGTGGCTGCGCCGCTGGATTAAATGGTTGCACACGCTTTCCGCTACTGAACAGAACCTGTTCTCTGAGCAGTGTTGTCATTCTCATCATTTAAAAAAAAAAAAAAGACTGAATTGAAATAATTTCTTGTCTAAAAGGAACTATTGAATTGTAGTGCGCATTTTAATGTTGGACAGAAGCATCCTGCTATTTATAGATCAGGAAGACAGATTTTTCTATTTTTTTTATTCTCATTACATTTTGCACTTGTAATTCCATATCAATGCATTGAATTTAAACTGTTTCTGAAGATGAATTTTAATCTAGAAATATCACTTTCTCTGCTGTTATTTTCTTGTAGCGGGATCTTTGATGACCACTAAGCATTCACAGCCGCAGTCTACATTTTCAAAAAGTCTAACTTCAACAAGTACAAATACTCCCTATTTTAAAGCAGCAGGTACAGTATTATGTTGTTTCTTTTGTTTTTCTTCTGAGGGCCTTGTTTTGCAGCGTCTTGAGTTCAGTAGTAAAGTTTTTGAATTATGTCTTAGGAACCTGTGCATGCTTTCACCGTGGTAAAAGATATTACAGTGTGACACATTACAAAGTACTTTTCAATGACTGTAGCAATTAGTTTTGTTTACAAAATCAGAAAATCGGTCCACTTAAGATTTTACAACTAGAAAATTACTAGTTAAACTGCCACTGTGGTTCATGTGTTCTATACTGTCTCAGGATGGTGGAAGTTCTTGAAAAACTTCAGCGTTCTGCAATAACTTATTACTGTTGCCTGCCCAACATAAATACAGTCCTTGTAGCTCACTAAGGGGCACATGAGGATTGGCTGAAACACTGTTCTTGCTAGTAGCTTAAGAGGTAATTCTGAACACATGCAAACAGCAAGTGGCTAAGATAGCTGTAAACTTAATTAGACCTGAACTAAAAGTAGCTTATGTGTCAACCTGCTTCTATACCTGCCTAAACTGATGACTTCTGCTGAGAAATACTGGCTGAGGCGGCGCTAATCCATGCTAAGATCTGTTCTGGTGTTGTACTGAATGGTGTTGCTGTGCTGTCCTGTATAGAACTTTTGTGAGATCCTTGCAGGGTACCCTACGATGTTGTGTAGCCCACTTGCCTAATGCAGTGGTTCCCAGAACACAAACTTGTAATGCTGTTCACTGTATAATAAGGAAATGCAGTGTGTGTGTGTATATATGTGTAAAGGAAAATGTGTATATATATACACTTTTGATTGTATAGCTTTTTTTATTTGCTTTTGTAATTTTATTCACATATTTCACCTTTCAGAAAGTACAGAAATTCCATCTTATGTGACTAAATGTCCTAGCAACGGGCTTTGCAGTAGATTGCCGCCAGACTGTATGACATGTAACACTAACTATTCCTGTATATATGGGAAGCCGGCCACTTTTGATTGCAAAGTCAAGCCACACGTTCATTGTGTTGTAAGTAACCTGTTACTTCTAAACCTATATTTAAATCTTCTAATTAAAACATGATGTCTTGTCATAAAATACAAAAATTGGATTTCCAGGTTCTTACATAGGCAGGCTTGCAGATCTGTGATACGTTTAATGGGTTCAGCTGCAGGCTGTTGCTGAAGAGGTGGACCTACCCTTCTCTGTTTTGCCTGTCTTGCACTGCATCTTTTTGCTATGCAGCAATGCAGTTGAGTTAAATCAAGTTGTTGATCTACCAAAACTGAACCATTCTGAGAGCAGGGAGGCTAAATATATGTTGGAGGTACAAACTGATCTTACAGGTGAGACTGAATGAGTCCTCCTTTTAGCAGTAGCTTTAGCTTGGAGGAAGCAGTAGTGTTAAACTGCACTTTAATAAGGCTTTGTCAGTTTTCTAATGTTGATTTTTCCATTTTACTAGACTACATAGAGGTCACTTAAGAGGGTAATTGTTAATTTGCCCAAAATGTCTATCTGTGGAATGCAATTGGATAAATGCACACCATGATTATTTTTTTATTTCTAGTGAGGTGATAACACTGTCCTTTTATAGGATCAGAATAACCATGAGCAGGAGAACTTTACAATTAACATGACATGCCAGTTTTGCTGGCAGCTTGCAACAACTGATTACGTATGTACAAATTCTACAAACTGCATGACGGTTTCTTGTCCGCGACAACGATACAACGCCACTTGCACAGTACGGGATCATATTCATTGTCTAGGTAAGGTGTGCAAAAAGAGATTATGTAAAGATTTTTGTCTGAAGAATTTCTTAATGTTTTTTGTAATGGGTATATGTGATGGTTGTTAATGTCCATTGCAGTAACAATCTGCACCTTGATTAATCTATTGAATTTTTTATAGTTACATTTTAATTTTAAGCATAATAGTGACAACTGACTGTAAACATTGGGTTTTAATACTCTTGTATATCTTCACATGAAAGAAAATAGTGGTTTTATTTTTGTCCACTTCTGTGAATTAAACTAATTTTGACACCACCAATGGAATCAACATAAAATGTCTTAGTAGGAAAATGAAAAGAATCCATGCTGGCTTCACCCAACTAGCTTAATTTTACCCCTGTTTGTTCAGTGACTTTTAATGTTTTCTGGTGTGGGACAAAGATTGATGGAACAGAGGACTGTGGAGTATATATGCGCTTTCATATTGACAGTGTTTGCTTTGATTAGCGATCTATCCTTTTAGACTCTTGTTAGAGAAATACAGTATTTTCTTGATTGTAATTTTCTTTCTCACTGTGTGGCCTTTGTTTGTTACATTAAGGTTTGAATTTTTTCTAATGTTTAGGTAATCGTGTCTTTCCTAAGATGCTCTATTGCAACTGGACCGGAGGTTATAAGTGGTCTACGGCCTTGGCACTGAGGTACACCAGAACTGTTAGATAACGTCAAGCTAAAATAGATAATATTATTAGAAGTAGATGGCTTGTCTATAAAATCTTCAGTTTGTGTGGTTTCCTGCTTGGTATTTTTTAATGGAGTACTGAATAACCAATATTTCATATCGTCTAGCTTAGAATCTAGAGCCATAGGATGCCCGAAGATTTCATATGCAGTTATACTAGTGGTCTTCAGTAAACAGAGCTTGAAAGAAACCATTTCCACTATGTCTGCATTGAATGTACTTTCTTCAGAATATGTGCCAATGATTCTTAGGCTTCACAAAGATACCCAGTTCCTGAGCAGAGAGGACATGGTTTTTATTCTGTATGGTGTCCAATGAGGTACAGATGCTCCAAAAAATCTGCAGATTTACGGGTGTTTTCTCCCTTTTTTAATATGTTTTAAACAATTAGAGCTGAATGTTGTCCAAATCACTTCTTGGCATCTGAAATGAATGCAGCTGTTCGTAAATTCAATAGATGTCACTGAGCTTGCTGTAATTGGTACACAGTTGTTACGGCTTCCTTCTCAACTGTAAAGCTAGAAATGCCTTAAGATGAAGTTTCTTGCACTTTAAATTATTAGGGGAGAGATCGGTTCAGCAGTACTGAAAGAAGCTATTTAGGTTATTCTTGTAATATTAAGCCATTAGAGCACCACAATAGCAATTTGAAAGTTAACTGTAGTTCTTTTGGTGGTGAAGACCTTTGTCAAAATTTAATATTTCAAAAGTGCTTAATGTGGTAAGTTGGGCCGTGAGAGCGTCTGTTACTAGAGCCAAAGGTTACAGTAAGACTGATGAAGAAAGCAATCTAACGCACTTGCCTTTATAGCGACAGTTGTTCTCTGCCACCAGCTGGGGAAACTTACTGCTGCTTGACTACTGTGTGGGGCTGAATTTAGCGTTTGGGTCTGTTCTCTATAGCTTGTTTGGGTTTTTTTTAGCATCTTCTAGCTTTGAAAAGTGAAGATGCGTTTATAAATCTGAGATTAAGGTTTTATTGTTTGTTGTGAATGAAAAACTGTCATGTCTCTGAATAGTATTAATTAGCTAAGAAATAGCATGCTACTTAATCAGAAGCTTCCTCATTTAATAATCCAGTCAGCTCTTTTTGTAAAAGAAATGTGTAGTTTATCGAATGACATAGAGCAAAACTATCGTCAAGTTGTAGGTCTGTCAGAAGGAAGTGTGTATGGATACCCAAACTAAGTTCCTCTAAAAATAATTACAACAAATCATGTTTTTATTCTTATAGCATCACCCTTGGTGGATTTGGAGCTGATCGTTTCTATTTGGGCCAGTGGCGGGAAGGTCTGGGAAAACTCTTCAGCTTTGGTGGACTTGGAATATGGACACTAATTGATGTGCTACTAATCGGTGTTGGCTATGTGGGACCTGCAGATGGTTCTCTGTATATTTAAATGTGGGTACAACGTGTTTCAGAGAGGAGTAAGTGCTTGGCAAGGGCTCTAAAAAGAATGTAGAGATTTGCGCCTTTAAGGTAGAATGATGAACAACTGTTCTTGCTGTGTGCATACATTTTAATGTACAGTATCTGTACTTAGTTTGCCTTTAACTAAGGTAAAATAAAAGAGTGGATCACTGATTAAGTTGAAATTCCCTTCCTTTCTTCTATGACATGCTATTTTTCTATGAAAAATGTTGAACAGTGCTTGAAGGTAGATGATTTGTCAAGCACCAAAAGAGATGCAAACTTAACTTGAATATTGTTTACTTCATATTTGTATGCTTGAATTTAAATTTATTGCTACCTTCTCCTAAATATGTCAGCGAATTTTATTTTGGTCTTTTTTTATATTTGTGGGAGGATAACTTATTTGCCTGAATTACTGTAGGAATATGTAGGTCACAGTGTTCTATGATGTTAATTAGATTTATCTTTTGTTTTGGGACATAGCAAGAGCTAACATTTGCTTAGTGACTTAAAGTTGTGGGGGGGTTTAAAATTAGATTGCAGTAACAGCTAAATATGAAATACTTTAAATAGATTTTAGGATCGTTGCAGAGCGTATTTATTTTGGTTGGGTTTGACCTGCGTGTCAGTGAAAGGTACAACTTGTATTCTGGCGCTAGCAAGCTTGCCAAGTTAATTTAAAAAAAAAAAAAAAGGAAGAAAAAAAAAAAGGGGGGTGTCGGTAATGAAATCGATGCGTTTGTGCGCTGAGGGCTTCCTCCTCAGCAGTGACGGAGCGAGGCGCGGGGCCGGCACGGAACGGCTCGGTGCAGCCCAGCGCCGGGCCCGCGGCGCCTGCCCGCCCCCCCGCCGGCGCATCGGGCTCTGCCGCCCCCTCGCGCTGCACTTGAACCCCCGCGCGTGTAGTGCTGGGGTGCGGCGGCCCTGGAAGGCCTGTCACTTGAATAAACGCGGAGCTGGCACGGACCCACGCCTCGAGTGTTCCTTACGGCCGTGCCCCGGCTGCCCGTCTGCTTCCCCGGGGGGAGGGGGGGGGGCGCGGGGCGCGGCGCGCAGGGGCAGGCAGCCGCCCGGGGGGGCGGGGCGGGCCCGGGGGCGGTGCTGCCGCCGTGACCCTCGCCACCGCCTTCCGCTGGCACAGGCGCCGTCATGGCGGGGGAGCCGGAGCTGCACTTCTATCGGCAGCTGCCCAAAGTGGTGAGCGAGCGGCGGGGGCGGGGGGCGGCGGGCGGCAGCCGCTGCGCGCGCTTTCCTTGAGGGGACTGGCCCCTCTACGCGCGCGGTCCCTGAGGGGTCTGGCCCCGGGCAGGGTGTGGCGGGCCCTTACCGGCGCGGCTGGCTTGCAGCTCAGCGCCTGATCTCCCAGTTACCTCAGTTGAGCGGGATCGTGGGTTTGTTTTTATTTTGGCCCTGTTTTCCCCGAGGCTGACCAAGGAGTCTGTCCCCGATAACGCTGTTCCCCGTGTCCCGAAGGGTGTAGCCCCCTCGCAGCGTATCGGCGCTGCCCTCCAGCGAGCCTTCCCGGGCGCCCGCCCCGTGGCCTGTTTTGCAGGGTTTATGGTTTTCGTCTGACTGAATTCTCTGAGGTATTTCACTTGTAAGACTGTGACAAATACAACGCAGCAGTAGCAGTACGTGTCCGGCTTGGTTTGCAGAGGCGGCGAGCAGCCCTAGCTCCTGCTGCTCAGCTGTAGTTGTGCTCCTTCACACGTTAGGATGCTTGGACACCTTTTCTTCTGCTTGTGAACTTTGCGCTTTAAAACAGGAACCTGAAGTACAATACTTCACAAAGTTAAAATAATTAAATCTTGAAGGAGTTACAGTTCCCACACGTTTTCCAGTCGAAGGGCTGAAGAAGTATTTCTCCTGTTGTTCTGACCCCAGTGAAAGGGGCGCATTCCAGGGGGGCGAGGGATCAGGAACAGTGCAGAGGCTCTGTGGACATGTTTCACCTGAGTTGGAAGGGCTCCAGCGAGCCGTTCCCGTGTTGGGAGCCAAGAGATTGTAAGCAGGAGTGAAGGTGAGGTGAGGAAGGGAGCTGAGGCTCGTAGGTTTGGTCCAAAGCCAGGCAGAAAGCGAGCTCAGGCAAGGGAGGGCAGTTACCCCCGCTGCTGTCAACAGGCACAGGTAGCATCTTGCTGGATTTCTGGTGTGAGTTGAAACTTCAAAGTATGAAAAATAGAAAGGTGAGTGGATATACAGATGTTGCTATTTTCAAATAATATACACATACATTTCACTTACAGTGGATATGGGGAAAGGGTTATTGAATCCTTATTATACTTTTCTTAATACTGGGGTGGCTGTTGGCTTCCTCCTCCCGTCAACTCACAGCACTGCAGTGCTGGGCTGGAGAGCTCCCCTTCCCGAGCTGGCTGTGCTCCCACTGAGATTGGTGCTGACAGCAGCCTGCCAAGTGAGAAGGAACGAACAGGACAGTCTCAGTTGAACACGTGCAAAAGCATGAGGAAACAAGTTTAGCTGCATGCAGAGGTAGCCTGTTTTATTTTCAAACTCAGAGTGAAACAACAACATAGGATACAAAAACAGTAATACAAACAATACGTAGAAGCCATCCTTTTCTCCAGACAAAGCCGCAGGATTTTTTTCTTTAGGAACTTCATGCTCATTTGAATGGCTGTATCAGTTCTGCCACTATGAAGAAACTTATGGCCCAGAAGCCATACCTTCAGATCCAGAACGGAATGACTATGATTGACAAAGGAAAGAAAAGAACCCTAGATGAGTGAGTAGATGCATGGGTGTGTGTATGTGATGAACGGTTACTGAGTGTCCTTTAAGTTCAAAACAGAGACATGTATGGCCTTACCCATTGACTGCAGAAAATACATTTTTGAGTCCTACTTACAGGCCAATCCATTCGATTTTTTGCTGCTTGTATCTATGAATAACTTAGATATTTGCAAAGTGAAAGGATAGCTCATATTGATTCACTCCCTTTTTAAGGGACTGAAAGTTTTCACTTGTAGCATATGCACTTCAGAAAAAATTGACTCATATTTATGTTTTCCTTTGTGCTTCAAAAAGCTTTGTGGTAACAACAACAACAATAATAATAATAATAATAATAATTTCTGTTGTGAATGCATTATTAGCATTTAAAATCAGAAGTCACCATTCAGATGGTCTTTGAATTTTAGTATACAAGCTTGCTAGTTGAGCATAGTGAGTACATGTTTTCAAAGTGTATTTTTTTATAATAATAATTTTACTGTTCAATGCTTGTCCAATTAATTTTTAACTTTTTATTTTAGATGTTTTCAGATGTTTCAGATCATCTATCAGATTACCACTAGGACTGAAGATATTTTACTGGTAAGTTAATTAAAAGTTCACTCAAAACAAGCAAGCAATACACACAGTCAAATGTAGTTGGATTAACAGCATGGGGTTCCAAGTAACATTATCAACAATGGTCCTTTCAGCTGGAAGTCAGAATTATTATTGTAAAACACATTAATTTTAAAACACAGGGGTTCATATAACTTCTGTGTTTAATATTTGTGAAAGCAGTGAGCTTCCAATATGGTGGTCATTGTGACTGCTCAGATGCTTGGACTGATAACGTCTTAAAAAGGTGGTATCTCTTCATTGTTACCAAACTTTAGATTTACTGTAGTCTTCTGTTTCTTCTTTGGTTCATTATGTACCAAAACTACAGAATTAGAATTGCCCTTTGTTCACCTCAGATTACAAAACTGTCAAGGAGAACTGTTGTGAGGTCAGAATAGGGAGCAGAAAGTGGTGTAGTGTCCTTGTCTTTCCTCCTGTAAAGGGATGTTTAGGCAGGCTGTTGAACTTGCCGAAGGGTACAGCAGCTGTGAAAGGGGTGATGGCTGTACCGGTTGAGGGGTGTTCCTGTTCAGACAAGGAAATTCTCATTTGTCCTAACTGTTTAGTACCACTGAGGGATCTGAAGGTGTAGTATTTCCAGAGATGGAGAGCGCTAAAAACACATAGGGCCTGAAAATTTTGCAGGGGTTTCATGCCAAAAAATAATGGGGTCTTTTAGTTGTAAAGGAAAATATAACCAATTACAGGCTTTACTATCATAATGTTGAATATGCCATTTATTAATCAGATAACTAAAGATGTTATTAAAGAATTTGCTGATGATGGTGTCAAATATCTGGAATTGAGGAGCACTCCTAGAGAAGAAAAGTCCACAGGTACAGTCTGTTCTGGTTTTTAATTTGTAAGTCTGATGTGTTGTAAAACCTAAAAGTTTAGACTATGTTAATAACAAGTAAAGTCAAATTCAGTTGGTTCAATAAAAAACCCCAAAACTTTAAATATAAAAGCAAAGATTTAACTGTGTAAAGGCATGTCACTTTACTATTAGATTTTTGAGGACAAAATTGTATGGGTTATAACAGCTACCCAAGCATTTGGGTTATTTGCTTTAGTACGACATCTGAGTCTGCTAATATTTTAAATAGCTGATATATTTTCTTCCAGTTACTTAATTTTTTATTTTCTTTTAGATGTGTTTTTTTAGAAACACAGAAAATAAGTCCTGCTGCTACTCTCTGGTTCATGTTAAGTTATTTTCTTTCTCCCAGATGCTTAGGAGGAGGCTTAATTCAAATATATGCTTCAAAGTAAAGCTGCATTTATAAATAGAATCAGAACTATACAGATGAAGAGTCTATGGACTAAAATCAAAGGTGCAAATTGAAACTTTGAGGCTAGAGAGCTGGGTCTGCAACATAATAAAATATGTTTATTCCAAATGTGTGTATGTGTTTATAGGTATGACCAAAAGGATGTACGTTGAAACTGTACTTGAAGGTATAAAGCAGTGTAAAGAAGAAGGCTTGGATATAGATGTAAGGTAAGTAAAGCACATGGAGTACCTCTGTTTCAAGGTTTTGTGTCTGATGCTTGGTCGTGGTTTGCAGAGTTTACAGACCATTGGCATAGGAAAGAAAATGGTGCTTAAACTAGATTACATGGAGTGGAAACAGATAATTTGCATGGAAACCTGAATTTTTATCTTTCTTTTTACTGGTAGAGAATGAAACTGGGTAAAGCTTTTCAGCTCTAAAACGGTCCGTTCTCTGCAACATTTTCAGGAAAAGCAGTGCTTTTGATGGAAATTGCATTGAAGACTCCTTTTTCACAGTTTAGATCGATCGCAGAGATTTTCCTTGCTTGGCTGTACAAGCAACCTGCTGTAAGGGAGAAGTAGTCCTAATCAGCAGAAAAGTTTCAGAAGGTGTCAGCGGTTGCTTAGGGGCAGTCTGCTTGCCTGTCTTTTATACTCTCGTAGCAACCGTTGTTAGATTAATTTGTGGAAGCTGAAGCATTCTCATTCTTCATGTGTGCTCCTCGGAGAGGTTGCTCGCCTGATATGGCAGGCGGCAAATGAGCAGCACATTGTTCCCTGCCCTCCCTCTCACTGTGGCTGTTGCATTTCATAGGCTAACCTATTCATCTTATGTGTGTCCCTCTGCACTTTGGTACCTTCATTCCTTGAACAGTTTCCTGTACAAATACTCCTTATACTCAGCCATGGAGGATGTGAAGTGCCATTTTTATTGGTATCATATTTGTTGGTCTTCTGATATTACAGTTTGTATTTAACTTAATATGTGTGTTTCCACTCTAGATTGTTAATAGCAATAAATAGAAGAGGCGGCCCAGCAGTTGCTAAGCAGACTGTTAAACTTGCTGAAGAGTTTCGTCTTTCCACTGACGGCGTTGTAGTAGGACTTGACCTCAGCGGTGATCCCACTGTAAGTTTTTGTTGATTTTGATCTGTTCTTGAAGATAAGTACATGGTGTTGTGTGACAGGGAGCGGTTCTGCTCACACTTCGATCTTACAAGGTTTTGTCTGATCTTTGTTGCTAGTTTGAATGGATTACTTGTACTCTTGATACCAGGTTAATCCCTGTTGCTGTAAGGGACAGATACTGTAACAAGGAATCAATAGATTAATATGACACTGAAAAAAGAGCCACTGAGAAGTGGCATTTATCTGGGAAGTGTCTTGTTACTAAATTGTCCTGATCAGAATGACTGCAAGTTGACACTAGTTTAAATTTTGTTTAGATGCACTAAATTCTTATTGCACAATAAGAAAGCAGAAATATTTGAGGATAGCTGCCAAGCTGAAATGAAATAGCCTTGGGTGATAGTTGTAGAAAGGGTATCAAAATCAAGACAGTTGGCTTGTTGGTGTTGGGCATCATCATCTGAACTACTGACACTTGACCAATTTGTCTAAATTGTGCTCATATAGCAGAATGTTATGTGACTTGCTGCATTCAAAACTGAAGTGATGGGAAAAGAAAAATAACTCAGTGTAACTGTTTTTGCATTAAATATTTTGATATTGCTAGGCTTCTTAACTGTTGTAAATAGGAGGAGTGCCATAAAACAAGTTATAGAATGTTGATGTGTTTCTGTCTTCAAGGCAGGACGTGGTCAAGATTTTTTAGAACCGCTCTCAGAAGCAAAAAAAGCAGGTCTAAAGCTGGCATTGCATCTTTCAGAGGTAAAAGTTTTCTTTGGTTTGGTCCTTCTCTGTAATTCTCATTTGATAAAAACCTTGATGAAACTAGAATTAATTTCTGTGCTTTTTGAACTTCTCAGGCCAAAGTAGTAACAGGTTTGGGGCGTTTTGACAAGAGAGAAGAAAACAAGGAGAAATCTTCAACAGTCTTCAAATTATTTGTTATTGTACTGTATCTATTGGGGGGTTAGGTGCGAACTTAAAAATTACTAATATTCCAAGAGATCCACTGTTTTCTTCCTGGTAATTTATCAGAAGTCATGTGTAGTAAAATTTGCACATTTTCATGAGTGGTTCTGTTAGCTCTGCTTCTATCAGTAGAAAGAGTTGGGCTTCTGCATGCAATCTGTTGCAGTGGTGGCTGAAGTTTACTCTGAAGAGCCTGATAAATAGTGAAAATATTTTTATTCCTTTGAGAAATTAAGCATGAGATATATGAACTCTCAGGCCTATTTATACTTGCTTCTGTTTCATTAAGGAGGCTTTTGCAGCGTGTTCCTGCATGCTTTTCTGAAAATATATTTCTTAATGTCTGGTTTTCTGGTTTTGTTTCATTTTGTTGTTTGGTTGCTTTTGGCCTCTTGCAGTTTAAGGTCTTCACGCACCATTTCTTTAATCCTTGTGTAAAACAGATGTTAAAGGTCGTCTTGAGAGAGTAGTTTTGAAACTGAAGCATACAGAGCTAATCTAAGGCCTCCAACTGATAGTTCTTCAGAACTGCAAATACTGATTGCATGTTTTTACAAACCAGTTTAGGATTATGGCTTCCTTGGTTTATAGTTCCAAGCTGAGGGTCACTTTCATGCACTACGTCTTTCTTTACAGGGTAGTAGTGCAGATATTTAGTCTCACTAACACTTTCTTTTAGATAAGATATGCTGTGAAAATAGAACTTGAAGTCCGTTGCCATTACTTAATGGGCTGGTTTGTGCTGCATTGACAGAATGTAAAATGCATCCTCTCTAGATTCCAAATCAAGAAGAGGAGACCAAAATTCTCCTGGGCCTGCCTCCTGACAGGATTGGACATGGAACATTTCTCAACTCTGCAACAGCAGGTTCAGAAGAGTTAGTACCCCTTGTTCGACAAAATCATATACCTATTGGTAAGAAAAAAAGTTAAGAAAATTACTTGGTGATCTCTAGATTGCAGAATATGATACATACTGCTGATCTAGAAACTGATTTGTCTTTGACCAGAGGTGGCTTAGAAAAACGCAGCACTGTATGTGAGAGAATTGCTTATAAAGCTACACTGGTAATGCTTTTTTTGGACATATTTGTGGCAGCAGACAACAATTGATGTCTCGGATGAAAACAAAACTAAATAGTAACTTGTAGTTACTGTGCAAGGTTGTGTGGTCTTTCTTTACCTGTTTTGCAAGCTCCATAAATTTTATACCCAGCCAGTAGTTCAGAAGAAACTGATGACTAAACTTCCCTCAGAAGATATTACCAAATATTTGGAGCATAGAAAACGAAGAAAACAACAATAGCTGATTGTAATTTTCAGTCAGGAACAGAAATAAGTCAATTAATGTTGTCAGAAACATGTCTTTTGTTTTGATATATATCCTTGTTTCTTCTTGTTTTTTCCCTTAGAACTTTGCATGACATCAAACATTAAAACTCAGACAGTGCCTTCCTGTGACAAACACCATTTTGGATACTGGTACAACATGGGCCACCCTGCAGTGCTTTGTGTAAGTTTTTTTTTTTATTTTAACCATGTATTTAGGCAAAGAGCCAAACCAATGGGAAACTGGAGAAGTCAATCTCCTTTTATGGATCACAGAACTCACCAACAATTTCTGACCTTGCAGCAAATCATCTGCTTATAGGAAAACATCTTTCATGTTCTGTTTGAGAAATGCTTGTAATACAAATGAGAATTTTCAGTATTTCTCCTGGTTCTATTGTAAAGCAAGACCTTTCTCTTTCTGTATAGATAAAATGGTTGCTATACATCCAATGAGCTTCTTAGCTGTTTGCATATTGACAGATTTCTGTTACACGTATTGGTCCAATGCTTGCATGTAAGCTTGTGCTTACCTGGGTAGTTATTGTGTTGGATGAAAGTTCTTGAGTTCTCTTGACAGGTAATTAAAGTCTTTAAATGTTGAGGTGCCCAGTACTTCTGCTGGCACTGGCAGGTTTTTACTATCATCCTGTTGGTTTAACCCCTATAATGTGTAGCATCGTCCATGTGCATGTATATACATTAGAGCGTTGTGCTTACTATTCAAATAAGCCTCAATCCTTTATTATATACTTATTATTGAGTTTGAACTCTGTCATATTACATGAAAAAATAATGACTAGAGATTGATTTCAGACATTTTCAGTTGTGAAAAGACCAATGAGGTCACGTAAGTAAGCATTTTACCCGTAAAGGTCTACAAAAACAAGACTAGTAGAATAAGGAGATAATACAGTGTCATAAATTTAGCAGGGTATATTTAGCATTCTTCTCTGTGGGGACACAAGGACTCTGATTTGCAGGTGGGTAATCTCATTAACCCTTAAATAATCCTAACTTGCTCCTTTTAGATGAATAATCTTTAGATGGCTTTTGATCATATGTTTTTGCTGCTAGCATAGTACTTCAGTCAGTATCAAAAACCTGTTCTACTTGACATGAAGCACAGAGGGTGAGAGGGTTTCTTCCCTGAAAGTGTAGGAATGCAGAGCGGGCTGCAGTTGCCAGGTCTGAGGACAGGGAAAAGAGGAATAAGGAGACCTGTGCATACTGACAGGGCTTGAATGTATGCGTCATTTAATAGCCATCTTTCTCTAGCCTTTTTAATAAGAAATCCTATCTTCTTGATAAATTGTGCTGTCACTTTAAGATGTTTTCTTGTATGTTTGAATAATTTATTCCTTTTGAGTGAAAATAGGGAAAATGAAGTATGAAATGATTGCCAGCAGTTGAAAGAACTGTGGAAAAACATATGAAACTGGAAGATAAAACTGGTATGTATAGAAAAAAACCTTTTTGATGTAGAACTAATTTAAACTTTTTTTTTTCTTTCAATTTAACTCCAGACTGATGATAAAGGCGTCTTTGCAACAGATCTGTCACAAGAATATGAGCTGGTTGCAAAAACATTTAATCTGACTCGATCACAGATGTGGGATCTTTCCTACGAATCAATCAACTATATCTTTGCTTCAAGCGTAGTAAAATCAAAGCTAAGGGAACAGTGGTGTAAACTGAAGCCAACTCTGTTTGATTAATCAAACTGTTGTTCTAAACAGCGTGGGTGTATTAGCTTATTATAATTATATAATTATATATAGCTTATAAAAAATACTCATTTTTTACTGAAATCCCTGGCTTTTTTTAGACTTCAGGTTTATAAATCCAGCCCATAAACTGTGCTGGTGCAAAAAGATTACAGGACTGCATCCTTTGTTAGTGGGGACAGACGTAAATGTTCTTTTGTGTTTGGGAGGGCTCCCAACGGGTGGCTATAAAATTCCAAATGTGTTGTCACAACATTCCTCTCTGCTTGATAGGAGGTTTTAAAAAAATTGTTAGTTGAACTGTGTCATCATACTACAGACATTTGACAGAACAAAATGAAGGCATGTTTTGTGTGCTTAACACAAGCTGTTAGGGTTTAAAATGTCTCTATTGGCAACATTACGCCAAGCTGTTTGTGTGTATGGTGTGACTATTTGGGTTGTGTATTGTTTTTAAACAGAACTTTTGAATGATTGACTGAATGCAAAGACAGAAACAAAGTGGGGGAGAATGAAATATTTGTCCCAAAGGAATTAAATATTGCATCTGGTAATATTTATGTATATAGAAAGTATAAAATAATTTACTGGTATGACTGAAGCCTGCTGTGGATTGTGTAGCGTACTCGGTGGTGCCTATTGATGCGCTCAGCACTGGTAGTGTTTAGACTTTTAAGTTAAGAACCTTGAATGCCTTAGCAAACTGTGAACTGCTTGGTGGGAAATGGGCTAACTCTTAAAATGATTTTTAGATTTGCTGTTTGTTTCTTTTAAAAAAAACAATAAAAATAGCTTCAACCTCCTTCAAACTGCTACTTGGGGTGTGCATGTGTGTGTATGTGCACGCGCACGTGTGTGAGATCTGCAGAAGAGGAGCAGGTATCACTTGTTGCAGGATTTGGCGAGTGTGAGTCCCCGGAGCAGACTCCCTGTCTGCAAGCAGCACCACTTCTCTTCTGACAGCAGTCGGTGCTCCTTGGTTCAGGCAGTGACAGGGTTTGCTCTGCATGTCTCTGTGCCTCTGCATTTTGATACTGAGATACCAAAATATATATGAAATATATATGTGCAACAGTATGTAATACTAGACATTGCTAGCTACTGTACAAGGTATCCCAAGAGAAAGTATTTCATACCTGGTATATTTTTACATTGATTAAACAAGCAAACATTTGGGGCTCTGCAAGGAATACTGAATATAAATATAATGACACAAAAGCTGTACATTATTCTGTTTTGGTCTTCTTTTAATACCAACAGCATAAAGTAGTTGCTCTGGCCCCAAAGTGGCAATAAGAAATGAAATGGGGGGTGGGAAGATAGCGGAGAAGTGTCTGCGGGGCTACCTGAGGTGTCCACAGAACGGTCGGTTCAAGCAGAAAACCTTCCTGTGGGAGATGGGGGAAGATCATGTGAAGCAGAACTGTGGGTTTATGTGTTCTAACCTGAGCTCAGAATAAGACCTCATGCTGACTTTTTGTTTAGAAACGGTACTTTTCTATTACTTGCCAAATAGTTTCACTGATCACCCTATCTTTTGTTGTTTGATCAAGTTGCATTATCACTTGCTGTTTGATCAAGTTTGTCTGTATTTTCTTTCTACAAAAAGAATTACTACGGTAAATGTATTCTTTTTCCTTTCTTAGGGAAAAGGTCTCTATAGGTTGACCAGCTTTCTGGAATGTTACAGAACATTTATCTTGGTCTCGGAGTAAGTGGGCCTACGCTCAAGTGAGATGGCATTCTCTTGTAAGTTTTATAATATTTTTATAGGTTATGGCCCTCTAATAACACTTTAATAACATAGTATTTGGTTTATTAGTGAAGAAAAACCATTGACTATTTACTAAAGGGTAATCCTCAGTGTCCATTTATCTGTCAAGTGTAGAACTTTCTAAAGCAAAACAAGACTCACAGTTAGTGGCTGATGAGGTTATTACTTTGATAATGTCAGTTATTTGGAAGTTTGATTTTTAAGGTTTACATGTGGAATGTGACATGCTGATGCGTTCATTCCAAGAGCACAGCCCTAGTAAATGCTGCTGGTTTCCTTTTTTGCTGCAAGCATACAGGTTCTTAGATTTTTAACATTATGGGTTATTACAAGTAGTTTTCAATATATCCATTTAATTGACTTCGTGCATCTTCAAAATACTGCCTTGCATCAGTGGTAGTACTACCCCCGAACAGTTTTATAATTAAAAATGCTATAATAAAATAAAAATCTTCCCTGATTATAAATGAAACAAGTGTTCTGGATAAATAGTGAAACAGTGCTGTCACATCTAATCCAGTTATGGAATCATCCTTCTGAGGACCACGTACCTATCCTGTCACCTGGGTCCTTGCAGACGTGCTGCTCATTTAAAACCCCACCACTTTGCATTTAACAATATTCATAGTGTCTCAGCTGGTAACAGGAGTCAGGAGGTAACTTGGAAGATTCCATTTCTGTGAAGTAGAAGAATTGGGAATTGATTTGGGTGGCTAAAGAATAATAAGCAGAACGAGGGCATTTCTGTATGCTAGTTTTGAACTGCACGTTACCACAGTTATTTGCGCTGCAGAAGTGTTATGCTTGGAGTGCAATGGAAGTTGGAAAGGATGGGGAGAAGTTTTGGAATGAAGAATCATCGTCTTATTAAACTTTTCTCATGCCCACTAGGAGCCGAAATCTTCCCTCCTTACTGCCACTAGGCTGTTTGGTTTGCAGTATAACTTTTATAAGTCAAACGGCAGAGGTTCCTTCTTTGGCTTCAGTAGGATTATAGTTAATTTTAATTTAAGTGCTTCTTGCTGAGCCTGCTTGTTAAATTCAGAGTTATCAGTGACATAATCACTGTTTATAATACTGTATAAAAATGACTGTGACATAAAGTCAGAGTAAAGTATCATCACTGAAATAACCATCAGTAATGGGACAGAGGACTATTTTTTTTTTCTCCCTGAACACAGTGGAAACTTCAAGTATCTATTTCTAGAACTGCATATGGTCTAAGATGAGCTTTAAATATCTATTCAGGTGCAGCACAACTGATTTTTAAAGTAAACAAAATAGATCTAGACCCAATTAATATTTTTGTTTTATTTCCACCTGATGATATGAGAGAACACTTACAGAACAGTCTCCAATGCTCACTCTTTATTCACATCGCATGAAAATATACGCTTTGGTCCTACTGAGCAATATTGTCTTTGGAGATGTGTGCAGGCCTCGCTGCAGCGTGGGTTTGTCAGAATTCCTTTTGAGACCAAGTCTTCAAAACCTTTACTCCTTAGGCTTCAACTCATACCACAGCTTGTTACAGTACACCTGCTAAATTGCAAGTATTTACACACTGCTCTTCAGGATTGTAGCTTTGCAAACAATGTAGTTACACATGAACGATTGATACGCTTGTTTCAATATTTATGTATGTCAAACTAATACATTGAAAAAAATAACGCAGGTAAGGCTGTTGCATTAGATAAGTGCATAAGATGGCAGAGGGACTGGTGCATCTCTCACGCGAGACGCCCAGAGGGCTGGGGCTGGTCAGATGGGAGAAGAGGAGGCTTGGGGAGGGTATCCTCAATAATTTGTAACCATCTGATGGGAAGGAGTAAAGAAGGTGGAGGTGGGCTCTCCTCAGCGATACCCAGTAACGGAAAGGGGCACAAAGTTAAACACAGGGAATTCCACCTGGATGTAAGGAAACACCTTTTAACCATGTGGGTGGTTGAACATGGGAACAGGTTGCCCAGACAGGTTGGGAAATCTCTGTCCTTGCAGATACTCCAAACCTGAAGTGACCCACTGTAGCGGACCCTGCCTGAGCAAAAGAGGTGGACTGGACAATCTCCAGAGATGCCTTCCAACCTCAGTGATTCTGTGAGGAGAATATACAAATATACAAATGATAAAGTTTCTATATGAATACAAAACCTTTTAAAATTAAATACGGACTTAACTCAGTCACTCAAGTGACAATTTTTCACCAGGCTTCAACAAACACAGTTGACTGACTTGTGAGACTGTTTTTAAAGAATCCCTTATTCATTCTTTGTAGCCTTCCTTCTCTCGCATCCGCCATGGAACCCTTTAGTGCCGTCAGGCCCCCAAGGCAGCCGCAGCACCCCTACAGGCAGGCCATCTGCGTTTTGTATTTTCCGAACCAACATGGGGCTACTGACGGGACTCTTCTCTTGTGTTACAGTTTGAGCTTTTCTTCTCTGTACCCAGGGGCTACCAGAAGGAGTGATACTGCTATCCGAGGAATAATCTGTACACTTCCTTGGAACTTCAGGGCTAGCGCTTGGGTTGAGCTTGCTGCCTGCAGCCAGCGGAGACTTTTTGGTTACTTTTCTTGGTGAAGATGGACTGTTCCAAGGACTTGATCTGAGTGACACATTAGGACTCAAATAGTTGTTCGAGTGAATGACAGGGCTCAAACTACTCATAGTATTTGTTGCAGTACTCCTGCGTCCTGACAGTGGTGATGTAGGATTACTCTCTGGATCAGAAGAGCTATTTGCTGAAGATTCATCACCAACAAACTGAAGTTCCTCAACTCTCTTATTAAGGGATCCAGCCTTCTTAAGGCTCTTGCTGGTATCTTCATCACGGTTCTTGTCTTTGGGAACTTTTTTCTTTGGAGGTTTCATGCCTATGAGGATGACTTTCATGCCGGTCTCTTTCTTTTCAGCACTCATAAAGTCATGAGCACGTATGGCAGCATCTACTTCTTCAAATTCTATAATTGCACATTCCTGAGTTCCCAGTTGGGTGTACCGATTGCTGATCCTCTTGATATCAGGTGGTAGATCTCTACCAGGCTTGAGAATACGAACTGATGAAATTACACCAAAAGTTACAAAGGCTTTGAGGAGATGTTCCATTATCCTTTCTTGCATGCATCCATTTTCTTGGTTTTTAAGAGCCTGCAGCTCAGAATTCATGTGGATATCATACACCAGTAACATCCTGGTAGGTAGGTTTTCACTTGGAAACACTGGAACTGGATTATTTCTTCTAACCTTTTTGTTATCATCGTTCAGCTCAAGAGTGTCTGAGTACTTCAGGGCATAGGCTGTAGTTCTCCAGTCACGGGTAAGGTGCTTCACCTTGAAGATGCACACAGGTTAAGCAACACAACCGATCAAACCCACTCTAACTACAGAAAGTTTAAGGCAGATGCAGGCTCTAGTCTACAAACAGGGATTTAAGTTTCATGTAGCAGACTTAAAGTGAAAAAGTAAACAATTTTCCTGCTATGATGGGCATCAGTGAGCTAAAGCTCATGCCCTGTTGAATATGGTGAAAATAGGAACTGCCACTAAATCTCACACTGAAACTCATTACTTTACCTTAAAGCCTGCTCAAGTCATTGATGTTCAGTCATTCCATATCTAGGTCTGAACCATGACCAAAATGCATATGCTGTGGGGTTTATTTTGCAAAATATGCCAAACAAGTAGTTTTGCCAAGTTTAGGGCTGCACTTTGCTGAACTGATTTTTCCTCCCTCAAAAATGCCTGTTTAAAAAACCTCAAAACGTCTCCATTTCCAAGGAGTGTTTTAAGAGTTCAATCTGTTACCGGTATAATCCGTTTGAAGTGGTCTGCAGAAACTAGGCCTTAACTTCTAGCCTGAATAGTTCTACAAAACTGTCAGATGTAGAATCTTGACAAAAGTGTTTCTAATGTAATTTTGGAAATCAGTAACATGCACGTATTTACACAGGAGTTCCTAATATAAGAAAAAAAAAAAACCAAAAAACAAAACCCTCCTCCACCTTAGTTACTACATACTTTCTACTACTCTTAATTTTTAGGTCTCCATATATTTGCAAAGGTCAGATTCACCATCCCTTCTCAGAGACAGGAAAGTAACTTTACCCAGATTACTTAGCTACTTATGAGTAGCTTATCTAGAAATTAATTTTATCCAGCATCCCGTTTACTATGCCCTCCTCTGTCCCAGAATGATAACTTAAACGTCTAGTTGCTTAAAAGCCTATGACTTCCCTACCGCATCATGAGTGAGTTCAGCAATTGGAGTTCTGGATGAGAACAAACCTGTCACATCAAACCCGAATCGACCCCAGAGAGAGACAGATAAAGACGAAGACTGTAAACACGCCTCTCTAAAATAAATTACTTTCATCTTTCTTGTTTTCAGATTCATCAGGCTAACACAAGGCACTTCAAGGCTTAAAGTTAGCTTACCTTCTTAAAAGAAGTGAGGAGTTTAACACTGACATAGCCCATCTTATTTCTTCTCACGTGCTTTAGAAGGAAGGCATCTTTCTCGAGGTTCTCATCTGAGAAGTAATATTCAATCTGTGTTACTAATTTCTGGATCAGGTCATTTTCTGGTGGTTTCCAGTTCTGATCAGAGTCATCATCATTTTCCCCACCACTGGAAGACAATTAAATCATTTTATTAACAGATTGTCATATTAGTGGATTCAAATAGTCTTTCGAAATGAAAAGGCATAACTAATATTGATTCCATCTCACAGGTATCGCCCTATCCACCTGAGGCAGGAGGCCAGCTCAGGGGGCGACGCTTTCCAGGCAGCACAAGGAGTGAGTTCCTCAGCTCATGCCTAAAGCTGATCTCAGTGTAGAACAATGAGACATACACACTAGCATCTCGAAAACACTCTGCCAACTCAAATCCTACACCAAACCATGGAGTGCAAGTGCACAGGCACTTGGTGCCAGGCACTTGGTGCTGTAACAGGTTCCTGTGGTGACAGTTTATTCTTCAATATGAAGCTATCAAACACAGGCTTGACATTTACGTGCTTCATGGGTGGTGGCATGTACCAGTGAATGAATATTCCAGCTCGATGCAATCGTGATTTCTTGAGCCTCTGCACTGCATGATGCAGGGGCCAGTATCCACGGAGTAAGAAAGACTGGCAGGACTATTGCACTTTTTACATGTCACTTCCAGAGTGATAGTAACTTAACTAGCAGTTTACCAAGGGGCTTAAACTGGATGCACATTTCAGATTAAGGGCTTTGGTGCAGTAGCAGCTCACGTACCGCAGGAACAGTTCTATATGCACACATAGGCAGGTTGCTATGAAGTCACTCCTATTTCCTCTCTCCCCCTCCCATCACGTTTGTCTAGGCACCTGCACAAAAATGGAGCCCCACTGAGCATCCTATCCCAAAAAGATACAGCAACCATGTATTTGAGAGAAACTTCTTACCACATACCCTTACAGCAACACGTTTGTTGCTGAAATGGAAATGACCACTTCAGTTGTTATCTAGCATGGAGGTAAATGGTTCAACCACAGACTACAGCCATAGATGTTGCTGTAAGAACTAAATCTATCTTAAGGCAGTCATTTTTTCTAAAGCTGTTAGTAATCTAGTTTTGCTGTGGGACCATCATGAAAGTTTCTGTTAAAAAAAAAATAAATTATCTGCTAAGCTCCCTAGAGCCTATAAATCATGCATTTCTTTGGTCTCCCATGTACCTTAGCAAAAAAAAAAAAAACAAGGAGCCACACATTTTTCTAAAATTGTGCTGAATGGCTTGTGCAAAGCTTGTGAAATCATCAAACATGGGAACAGGCATCATGCTGCGGTCCTCCGAGGGCAACCTGGCAGGGAGAATGCAGGCTGTGAATCACCTTGCCTTGTGTCAGTTTTGTCCCAGAGACAAACTGGAGACTGTGATCTTAACACGGCCCGACATGCTGCCCGTGCCTGGGGACAGGCAGCAGCACTGTACTGCTGAGGGTATTGTTGGGGTCAGTGGGCTCTGGCCGGGAACACACTCCCACGTGTGACAAGTTATAGCAGTTCTCTGAAGCTAATTGAAGCTAACTATTTATTTACTTATTGGGGTTCTTCTGGTGATAGGGCAACACATCAGATGAACAGGGATACTGACTCACACAATCCTAGAAGCCTCCTTGTTAAAATCTCCTTAGCCACTTAGTGGGGTGCAGTTCAAAGTGATGATGAGAGAGCGAGAAAAAAAATTTATTTGACAATGCCAGAAGTTGAGGATAATAGATGAAGTTACAATTAAGATATTAAAAAAGATTTAAGGGCCAGCTGTGTGTGCTGGCTTCAGAAGGAAGAAGACACAAGATTATATTTATTTTTCATTCACAATATTCCCTTGCCCCAGTACTTCTCACTTTTCATTCACTACCGATTCAGAACTAGTGTGGGTACAAGAAACTTGGAACATTTCAGCGTTTTTACGTACCCACATATCCTGCTAGGAAAAGCTTACCTTCAATTCAGGATGAAGCTTACATTTTTTTAGTGGATTTATTAGTACAGACATTAGTAGGTATTTGGAAGGTTTGGATGGAAAGAAAACGGAGCATCATGCTTGGGGAAAATAAAAAAATAATGAACTGCATGTTTGCAGAGATCAGTGCCATCCTTACTTGCAGTGTTAACACACTGAACAAGAGCAAAACAGGTCTCATTTCACCTCTCAAATATTAGTCATGGTCTGACCTATACACCATTTCTGTATTTGGCAGATGGTTCAGCATTTACAAAATCCTTAGGGCTCTTACAACAGCCCTCACTAAGTACTGTATGGAGATTCCACCTACAGCAAATGCAGAAATTTGTAACTAGCTCCATATTAATTCATAGTAATATCAACTGGTAGTACCTCTAGGGTTTCAATTCTACTACAAAAGTAGTTGATAAATCAGTGTCAGCATTGACAGAAAAAAAAAAAAAAGCTTAGTTATTCACAACTGTCATTTACTGATTTCTTTATTCAGAGCTTTGTGATGGATGTGCTTGTCAAAACAGGACAGACTGAAAAACAACCTTTTAACATGGTGACTCATCTGGCTATTAGTCACACAAGAAACTAAACATATCTGCATAGAGAACCCATAGATTTGGGGTTTTAAATATCAAAACTCACAAACGATACAGTAAATTGTCTGGACAGAGTCTAACCTTTTGACAAGTTTTCACCGAGTCTCCAAAAGAATAAGGTATTGTATTAATAAGCACTGTGTGGCAATGTTACTTACAGCATTAAGTACGATCACTCGCAGGTCTTTTAACAAGAACTAGCGGATATAATACTGCGTGCCTACTAATGGCATGTTGTGACTGCACGCACTGTTAAATTTCAGTTTCTATTGTGAAATGTTGTATTTTAGACAGACAACATCATAAAAACATTGACTTTTCAAGCTCAGATTCCTCTTGTGTCTGTCTGCATCCAAAATAAATGTAAGCTGCACAAGAATAGCTTTCCTGTGCGCATAGGAGAACCACCTGTTTATCAACAGTCTGACAATTTTTCTGAAGCACCTGGCAGCTAAATGGCTGAGGACTGAATGTCACAAATACTCAGAGATCTCCCAAAGAGCTGTGGTGTCTTGACCACAGGGAAATGATTTTCATTCCGTAAGTTACCAAACCTAGAGGCTGAGGAAAAAAATCTAAATTGTCTGCTTTTAGCTGGAGAGAAAAATGGCTGATTCCCAGCAGTTTTAGACCATCACTGACAATTTTCCAAATGTCTAGGTCAATAATTTCCTATCCAGTGTTGCGTTCCTGGACATAAATCCTTAGCTAAGGATACATGTCAATGGCAAAAGCATGCATGAACTCCGCTCACCTACTTCTGATGCAGAGCATTTATAGTTCTCTCCATGGCAATACCTCTGGCCTTTCCTGGGTCAGGAAGAGGCCGTTTACAAAAAGGCAACCTCCACAAGAACTGAATATACATCAGCATTCACAGCAAACACTTCTGATGATAGCATCTACTGCAGAGGATTAAATAAGCAGCATTTAAAAGGTAGCTATTACATGTTATAAAGCTTGAGAAAATAACCACCCTTTTTTATAGCCCAGGGCTCGAAGCTCTTACGCAAGTAACACTGTCAAAGAAAAGAAATTTTACAAATATTCTGTATTTCAGAAATTAGTAATTGGAATGCAACACTGTAGACTGCTGTACACATTTGATTTATAAAAACTTATAAAACAGTCACATATGATTGTGGAAAGGCTAAGCAGACTCAGTTTAAACATTCTGCTCGTGTCTAGCTATGCTCGCCTCTTGTAGTGCACAGCTGACGATTCTGGCAGCTGCAGAAAACTTCTACTCCCCGTTTGTAATTTAAAATAATGCATTGCAGTTCATTTTGAGTCAGTGCTAGGATATGAAGTCAGAGAATCGATTAGAAACAACTGACCGTCAAACCGAACACCAAATTTCATGCTACTGTGCCTAAACCTTTATGTGACAGTTTATTACTGCATCTGCCTTGTTAGTAGAAGACACAAGGTGAACTACAACTAATGATCTTTGTCTCCCAACAGTTTTCTGGCACAAAAATCCCAGCAGTTCCTTTGACAAGTAAGGGACTCTGGTAGGCATCAAAGCAACTTCAGGCATCAGGAATAATTCCTGCAACTTAATCATTGCACACAGACACTGCTATCGGCATTATCAAAACGTGACGTATAGAGTGGCTTATAGAGTGGTGCTTCTTCTGCATTTAAAGGGGTCTTCATTTTTGATTTCACGTCTGGTCAGCTTGTTTCCAAAGCCACAGCGCAGTCTTAAATCTATTAAAGAAAACCTCAACGGTTCCCTGCGATAAAAGCCGAACGGCAAAGAGCCGCCACCAAAACAAACGCACACCACCCGGCCCCAGAGCCCCCGCTGCAAACGGCGGCGCCAGGGAAATGCGGGGCCCCGGCGCTCCCGCTGCGGGGAAGCCACGTCCCGCTCCGCACCTCGGGCGGGGCTGCGGCGCCCACCGGCCCCGCCGGAGCCTCCCGCCCCTCCCGCCGGCGTTGCATCAGCCGCGGCCGCACCGTTCGGGGGGTGCCCGCGGCGGCCCCGCACGGCCCGGGCCCCTCCCGCCGCTCCGGCGGGCTCACCTGGAGCGCCCGCAGCGCCCCGAGTCCTCCTCGCTGCAGCTGCCGCCCGCCGCGCCGCCGCCCTCCGCCGCCTCCGCCCGCACGGGCACCCGGAGCTGCACCGGGCCGCTGCCCGCCGGCCGCTGGGCCATGGCGCTGGGCTCCGGCCCGCCGCGCCTCTCCCGCCGGGGCGGCGGCGCTGCCAGCTCCACGCCCCCGCCCCCCCGGCACGGCACGGCCCCCCGCCCGCGGCCGCCCAGTTAGCGGCTCTGCCTCGCTGGCGGCCGGGCGGCGACTTTCTGTTAACGGGCACCGACGGGCTCCTCACCCCAGGGTGACGCCCCAGCTTCTCCCCCCGCGGCAGCCCCGGGGGCTGCGGGCTGAGCGCCGTGTTGTGAGAAAAGCACAAGGGTTACGTGTGTTTAAGCGCCAAGGGTGAGAGCTGGAAATAGGAAAACCGAGTGAACAAGGACACGATCGGCTGTATGTTCTTTCTATAGAGTGCTCCTCTGTAATTCTGCATGGTGTTTCAGTGGAACAAAATCATTCCACCCCAAGAACTTCCTGAAAGAGGCCCCAGTTCTGAAACGCTCAGGCATTGATTTGAACTTCAGACTGTATTGCAGTGGCCTGTTTCAGCTGCTAAAGCAAAACCAATGTCTGTGTTCTCTTGATCAGAAGTTAAACCGTTTCAATTTACCATGTAAATACTCATTCTTCAGTCAGGCACGATCTTTTGATCGTATCTGAACCCAAACTGCTAAATGTAGGTTGGATCTTTAAGTCACCGTTTCAGCCACGACATCCTTATTTTTGTCGTTACAGTTCATCTGAATTCTACTCCACTATATGGCTCCAATGTTTTCCTTGTAAAACTTTGGATGGGTGAAAACTGAGACCGCATGCAGGAGCCAGTTCTTCTCATCACCGTGACAAACAGTCCTCATGAGTCAGATTTGCTGGCAAGAACACATTAACGGGACTGCCGCTCTGCCCCGGTGGGTTTGGCTTATTTCTCAATGTGCCTTAAGCAATGAAATATTTTGTTTATGAAATATGCTTACATGCATCACTAACCAAATCTCTAGTTCTCTGCTAATGGAACAGCATTTTGTAATAAGTCTTGGGTAGGGCATCACTTTGTGTCCCACATTGGTGGGAGCAGAAATACAAACAGTAAATACACATTCTAGGACAGCGTAAGTACAGGAATTGTGGATCTGATTTTGTACTGAAGTTCATGGTAGTTGTTTTTCTCCCTGGGTAGGAATGAGGCCCAGACCAGTGTGAGCAAAGAATGTGCTACAGCCAACCTAAATGATGTGAGAGAGAGGCATTGCAGTTTCACCTTATGACTCCTTCTGTCAAGGGATTTTATAGCGAAGGGCACTAGATCCGTGACCAGTGTTCACTGCACAGAACTGGCCTTTGGCCTTGTCAATGTTTTGCTCATTTCCTTGAACAGCCCTACTATATCATCTAGTCTGCTACAAGTATGTTAACAGTGTTGAGAGAACTAGTGCAGATGAAGACTGATGTAATTTCAGACACTGTGCTGATTAGATCCCCATTGAAACTACCAGGCTAATCTTTCTTTTTCTTTTAATATAGCAATGTTCTGTAATGCTTAACTAGCAGCAGAGATTAAGCAGTATTTGTAACCATGGAAGAACTTAAAACTAAATTAATAATGTAGACAAGTCCCTTAAAGGGGAACCCATATCTCAGATGAGCTTCTGATAGCCACTTAGGATTATAATCCCATGATTATAAAAAAAAGAAAACTTTCACAGATTTCTTATGGCACATTCACTGTTGGCACAGTATTGTCTACATATCATAAAAAACACGCCCATATTTTATATTTCTCACAAAGCAAGCCATAATTACATCACTTTCCTGTCAACCTTTCAGCAAATGGTAACTAAAAGGATAATCACAGGATGGTCAGGGCTGGAAGGGACCTCAGAGACCACCCAGCCCAACCCCTGCCACAGCAGGGTCCCCTCCAGCAGGCTGCACAGTCACGTCCGGGTGGGTTTGGGATGTCTCCAGGGAAGGAGACTCCACAGCCCCTCTGGCAGCCTGTGCCAGGGCTCTGCCACCCTCCAGGGAAGGAAGTTCTTCCTCACACCCAGCTGGAGCTGCCTGTGTCCCAGTTTGTGCCCGCTGCCCCCTGCCCTGTGGCTGGGCACCACAGCCAAGAGCCTGGCCTCGTCCCCCTGATGCCCCCCTAAAGGTACTTGTACACAAAGCTAAACCCAGAACACAAATGAGGAAGACACCGTGAGGGAATTCACAGGCCCTTCCACACACAGCCAGCCACACCTGCTCTTTTAGCCACTGAGTTCGTCCTTGATGTGTGTAAAATCATCTGCTACTCATCTGCGGGGCTTCTGGCCTCCGAGAGCTGCCTGGGGTCACAGCAAGGGCTGGCCCAGGGCCGGGGTACTGTCCCGGGAGCAGGCGGCACTCCGGGCACACCACACCCCTACCCAGGCTCTCCAAGTCAGATTTTCACGTTTTGTGACAGTATGTGCCTGCAAGGCAACTTCTTGAGGCAGAGCAGCAACCTGGAAGGTGAATCCAGCTTCTTGCCTTTCATGCGTTTTCATACATGCTCACTTGCACTTAGAATTCAGGAAAATACGATTTATTAGAGTCATTGGCTACTGGCGAGGCGGAAGGCGCTCACTTGCGAGGCCCGCTCCCGCGCCTCCCGACCCCCGCGACCCGGCCCCCTGCCTGCGGCCGCCCCACCGAACAGCAAGTACCGAGCAGCGCCCCCGGAGCGGGCTGCGGGGGACACCCAGCCCCAGGGGACAGCCGGCCGCCCGGCCGCGCCGCACTCCACCGCCTTACGGCTCCCGCCACTTGGCACCGCCTCAGCCGGCGGGCGGGACGCGGGCGAGGCCTGCCGGGAGCGGGCCGGAAGCCGCCGTTGCCCCGGTGACGGCGGAGCGATTTCCGACAGGAGAGGCGGTGGCTGGCGCGGAGGTGTGAGGCGCCGCGGGTGTAGCAGCAGGTTGACATGGTGCCCAGCAAGTGCCGGCCCGCCAGGGGCCCTCGGGCCGCGTCTGGCCCGGTAGGTGCTGCAGGGGGCGGGGGGATAGCGGCCGGCAGCCCTCCCCTCCTCAGCCTCCGGTGTGTGTGTGAGGGGACAGGACCGGGGGTGTTCATCCGCCGCGCGAGCCGCGGCCCTCCTCGGAAGGGCGGGCCCGGGGCGGGGTGGCGGCGCCTCAGAGGGCGCGGCCCCGCGGGGCTGTGAGGCGCCGGCCGCGCTGGGCTGGGATGCGCAGCGGGGCAGCTCTGCGCGGGTCCTGCGCGGGCGGCGAGGCAGAGGCGGGTGAGGGGAGCGCGGTCCCCGCGCCCCCGCTGGCCTGAGGAGGTTCCCTGGTGTTCGCATGCCGCCCGCTGTGGGCTGGGGAGTGGATATTTGATTAATATCTCTGTTTGATGAGCTATTTGATTAAATATTTATGTTAAATGTTTTGATGATTTAGCAGGTAGAGGCTATGTTTTGTCATATAAACCAAATATAAAGACCAGCCCGTTTTGCCTTAAAAAAAAATTACTGTATTTAAGTGTAAACACTTGTTTTCTTCATAATGAGGGTAACACCCCCATGAAAGCCATGCATTCAGTGTATATTTAAAGCTAAACCCTGACTTTTTTAAGCTAAAAATGATTTGGTGTTAGTGTTGTGAAATGTTCTTCATAAGAGCTTTGCAAAAAAGTTTATTTCTTGGCAGAAAATACCTTCACCATTTAAAAAAAAAAGTGGCATTCAAATTTTGTATTGATAAGTGTTTTTGAAAAATGTAATACTCCCTTTCTTTTTCTTCCAACTTGCAGGTTAATAACTGTGGTCTTCACCTGGTCATCCAGACCTCATCAATAACAGATAAAAGCAAACCAGTAATTATTAGTTTCTTTAATAGCTATATGAATTAATATAGATGTATAGTATAGCCATATTTGTATGCTTTTAGGAAGGGATTGCCTTTTCAGTAGTAATGCATCGACTTCTAATAGAATATTTGATATATCTAATAGTCTTTTGGTAACTTATTTCATCCTACTAAAGATACCCATGTTTTTACTGTATGTATGTAATATAACCTACTGTAAGCTTTACGCGTGTGTGTGTGTGTGTGTGTATGTGATTTCTTATGCTTCCATCTGTACCTCTCTTCCTCCTGTAATTGCAGTATTCCTTATAGGGTGGGTTTTTTTCCTTAAGTTAACTGCAGATTAACTGGTAACTTCCATGTTTTCATTTTGGTTTCCAACAGTGGAACTTTTCAGTTATAGTATCTTAAGAGAATGAATACTCTTTTTATTGAAGCAATTATTTTCATTTTTAAAAACGTTTGTGGAGTTTCCCAAGAACTGTAGTTGTTACTAAGGTGGTGTGTGTTTGTATAAAAATGTTATTTGCATTTGAAAACTTTTAACACTTGTCTTAAATATTGTGTTACAGTTTGAATTCAGGATAAATAAAGATCAGTCATCTTTCCACAATAGACTTCTGCAGCATGATCTGGAAAAAAACTATTCGGGAAGGCAAGGTGATACTCTGTAGGGTTTGGTTTGTTTGTATCTTTTTATTAACTGAACAGTAAAGAGAGACTGTGTTATGGTTAGAATATGTAAGACTGACAGCTTTTCCTAATTGGCTACAGTAATTCAATACAATTACTGCTGCATCCCATCCTGAACCTGCTGTCCTGCTACTGCCTGGTGCAGATGGCTTTATTTCATCACATTTTACCCCTCATTCTGACCATGGTAGACCGTCCGTTCCTCTACCTAGAAAGCCACAATCTATCAAGTGCCCTACTATACATTCTGTCAGAAGTCATGCAATTCTCTACTGTAACTTTTTATTGGATGTTCAGTGCTTTAACTTATTTAGACAAAATTAGTTTCTAATTTGGAACCTTGATCTGAAGAGATAGTTTTCCTACTGTGTGCTTTTGCCAGAACAATATTTTGAAAAGCAAGATATTGGTGATATCACTGCTTACTGTGGTGAATCCTGAAGAAGCCTTGAAAAACAATGTTTGCCACGCTGCTGCTGCTTGCATGTCATATAAAAACAGTGATTCGTTAGGATAGCAGATCAGTTTAATTATTATGGCATTTCTTTATTCATTCTGTTAAAAAAATAAAGACCAACAGCTGTTCAGAATGGGTTGATTTTTAGGGGTATTATGCAACTTACCGTGGCATAAATGTAAGTCTGCAGTTTGATTTTGTTCCCTGCACAGGAGACCAAAGAGTATTAAGTCCATTGGTGCGTAATAAACAGATATATCTTCCAGTACCATCCAGTCTGACAGAACTTTCTGGTTTGGAGCTGAAGCAGAATACAAGTTCTTTATCAGGATTTGGTGACACTTCTATTCACACACCTACAAAATCCAGATCCCGACAAAGCAGCCACAGTATTAGTTCACATGCTTCAGGTAACAGTGAAAACTTCTCTTATTAGTCTTTTGTTTTGTTTTAAATGAGTTTCTTACTGAGAAGTTATGACCTGTAATGTGTTGCTTCTGGTTCTCAGAATGTGTGACTGAATAGCAAGTGTTTTCTACTGTTCCCTTTGTGTGTTAAGAGACGTAAATACATCATTGTCAGGAAACCATTAGAAATATTTTCCAAAATATAATACAGGCATTTAAATACAGGCTTTTTGTAAACCTTTCTTTAACACAAAGGGCAGTAATAGAGATCTTTTGCAAGTGTCTCTGGGGGATGACATTAGGGAAAAAAAAGGTCACTGTACTGCCATCATGTCATGTTTCAGACCAGTTTTTAAGTATCTGGTCTTACGTTTCTTGGCTTAAAAACCTGAAACACAACTAATTTAAGACTTTTGCAACAATGTTAATTGATTATTTTTGATCTCAGTGGTTGGGGTTTTTTTCCTTCACAGTTGTTTTTTTAAAAAAAAACTTTGAAGGATACACAGAGAAGGTTGGTTGCGCTAGTTTGTTACAGTAGCTAGTGATAAAATGTTACCAGAGTAGCACTTGACAAGATTCTAAATTCAACAACAAATTGTTTTACTTAAGTAGGTGTCTCTTCTAATGGCATATTTTAGACAATGAGCTTACTCTCTATAGTAGTAAATCAATTATCTTTGTTTATTGAAGAATTAATCCTTTTTCTTTTAACATACTTGGTTTATTTGGAGGAAGAGGTGGGGTGGGGAAGGGGGCAAACACATAGAAGTTCAATCTGTATTTTTGTGGTAGTATTCATGCACGATGATCTATTTTTGACCAGTTTTTTCCAGTGGATCATTTTCCAAATAAGCCAAAGCTTGCAGAATGTATTTGTTAATTTATTTTGTGGGTATTTTTAGTCATCGTCCCTCTTCACCCTTATATTAACAAAATGGGTAAAGATGGATAGCTTTCTAAATATGTTTTAAAGGGCTGCCTGTTTCTTTCTTGATAATGAAGTTAAACGTAATACCAATGATTACTAGGTATTGCATGCAATTACCTTAAAAGGCTTTGCATTTTGTTTATGGCTCAGTGGGACTTTTTCACTGTTTTGGTTTCTAGTTCTATCAACATCTACTTGATCGGTGTCTTTAAATTCATCTTAGAGTTAGATAATACCTTCTTTAAGTTCAGACACTTAAATTGTGAAACAATTATACAGCCTTACCTTAAAACATCATTGCGTAATTCTAATCAAAACAAAAGCATCTACAAAATATCTTCTTACTGCAAATTGTTGATAAAAATCTTTCAGAAGCAAAATAAATGGACGTACTTTGGAAAGAGAATGCAGAGGCATGTAGCTGTAAACAAAAAAAAAAAAAAAGGCAGGAAAGAAAATGGATTACCAAATAAGCAAAAAGCACTTACTGCGTAACTCTTAGGAAGAAAGAATTTTCTGCTTTTATTATCTGTGGCTGATGAAATGATTTTACAAAGAACTAGTTCATATATTCTCTATATGATTTTCTGATAGATAACACAAATTTTGGGAGCAGTTCATCAGTAACATTTCCTGTATTGCAACGTACTGCTGAAGAAAAAATACTGAACTCTGACAGACTTACCCTGGAAAGGTGAGAAGGTTATGGAGCACACACCATAGCCCGCGGCTCTTGTATCTGATGGTCTGAAGTGAAGTGTATCCCAGTAATGCCTGTGGTCAATGGTGTAAGTGGTGGGTTTGATTTTGATTTTTTGTGTGTGTGTGTTTTTGAGAGAACTGTGTCCAATAGAGAAGTTCTGTATGAGTCCTTGTGATGAATCTATCTGTACAGCAATCATTTCAGGCAGTTAGGGCTTTTCATTGTAAACTAAGGAGCTAGCTTAAGAGTCAAATGTGGTTATTCACATAATCTACAGAAAGAGGCTGTGTCTCCATTAGCTCTAATCTCATGCATTAAGAGTGGTTGTTTTGGTTTTTTTCCCTTAACTAGGACACACACAAAAATTTTATCTGAAAGCCATTTAATGGGAAATATTTATTTATCTGTTTTTGTGAGAGTATGCTTCATGTAGTCCAAAATATTTTGGCAGGTCAGTGGGACTCTTTATGGAATAATCCTAAAATAAGAATAACTGTGTTCAGCATAACTTCTGTATCTTTTACTTTTCACATTAACACTTACTGTTTCATGTATTTGTTTTTCAAGTGTGAAGTTCTAGAAACAAAAAAAAATAATCACATAGACATAGGATACTTTTGAATTCTTAGCTAAACAGGCTGCTTATGTGGTATCTGGTAGAAAAACTTAAAAAAGTGGCAGGCTGTGTCTGTTGAAATTTTAATTTGGTCACAACCTGAAACTTCTGCGTAGTTCCCATATAACAACAAATCTCTGATTAAGAGGACAGGCTTTCAGAGAATTTTGTAAGCACCTCTACTATATTTTATGCTTTTTTTTTTTTTTTTTTTTTGGTAACAAGGAGTTACTGCCTGATTTACAGGGTTTAATTAGCAGACCTAATAACCTTAATATTACCATAACATCAAGATACTTTCCTTGGTTCAGTCAGAGTAGGTGAGTAGAAGGTGGGTTACCGATTTGTTACTTCTGTGGGTTTTTTTTTATTCTGTTTTTTTTTCCTTCCAGGCAAAAATTGACAGTGTGCCCAGTTATCGATGGGGAAGATCATCTTCGCCTTTTGAATTTCCAACATAACTTTATAACCCGGATCCAAAATATTTCTAATCTGCAGCATCTCGTTTTCTTAGATTTGTATGATAATCAAATAGAGGAAATAAGCGGTGTTTCAACTCTGAGATCCCTGAGAGTCCTTTTGTTGGGAAAAAACAGGTAAAAATAATAAAACTAAATTAAAGCACCCTGTTTCTTTATAGTGTAACAACTGTGATCTATCTTTGTTTCTGTGACAGTTTTCAGTTTGTGATGTAGGCTGTGAGACCAGTGAGCTGGTCTCTGACACTAGCTAAGTCTTAGGGGTCCTGCTGAAGAAGCACACAGTTTTTGCTTGTACTGATTTTAATCTTCCTTTCTTACGTAAACTTTAGCAAGTTCTGAAGTATTTTACATGTTTCTGTCTAATCTTGTGTTCTCATTGACTATTAAATATGTATTCTTAGATTTGTGTGGCAATTGGAATTTCTTTTAGCGTCATGTAAAGTATTTTCTGGTTCTTTATAACCTATAGAAGTTATTTCTGCCCGATACATTTAGCTGGGAAAATATCAGACAGGTGAATCATGGATGTTGTTGCTTATTTATGGATTTTATTCTGCTGGGAGGTACAGCCTGCTAGTTGTATTACTATGTAAAATACAGTTCAAATCCTGTAGCTTTTAATAATTTAATAGCAGTATCTTTGGAATTGCTTGCACATCTAAGGTTGTGCTTTGATTTTGTTCAGTTTCCTTATTTTCCTGTTATTCAGTAAAGGAACAACTGGTAAACTTCAGTTATGTTCAGATTACAAAGACTGTATCTTCTATTTCAGCCTGTAATCAATAGTGCAGTATGTTACTAGAACTAGTAGCTTTTATATTAACAATCTCACCTGTAGAAATTAATTTTTAGTTATAGCAAAATATTGGGGCATGGGTATGATAATTTTAAGGTGCTTTAAGGAATTGCTTTCCAAGTCAAACTACCTTGAGTGCTATATAGTTTGTTTACATAGAAATATGATTTGTAGGTAGTTGGGTATTCATATGGGTAATCATAAATGATTAAAAGTCAGACACAGTTGCTAGTAACTTTTTTAAGGTTGATCTATATGTGATCTTTGATTATTCTTGAAATAAATGCGTAATATACACGATGTTTAATATCATCTGCCAGTAGATGATGCTGTTGAGTATATAATAACCAAGGTTATTGACAGGTTATGGACAAATAGGACATTAAAGGACAGGATGGAAAAGTTTTGAGATGGTGAAGTTGTACAGAGGGAGAAGAAATACTGCCAAATCCGGAGATACGTATTGTCTAGAAAAGGCTGGTGGCTTTCAGTTGTTCTTTCATTTATTGTGTTCTTCCAACAAACTCTCAAACGCCTGTGTTGCTACAGTCTTTCTTTAAACTGGTTTGGAGTTAGCTGTTTGCAGTAAGAATGTTTATGTTATTATTTTGGTACCTGGATAGGTTGGTGGTTGGCTTTGTTTTCTATTGGTGCAAGTATTTCTTCCCTTTTCATCTTCCTAGAAGAGCCATAGTGACAGTTGGAAAGGAAGGTGATAGTCTAAGGCATAGTCATTCATTTATTCATTTTTTTGTTACATGCTTCAGAACTTTGTTATTCTGTTACTCTTGGTAGGCAGGAACAAATGGCTAAGTTTTGTATTAGCTGGAAGACAAAATATACTCTTTGTCTAATATGAAAAATAATTTGTTGTAATTGAAATCTTGCAGAATAAAGAAGATATCAAATTTGGAGAACCTGAAAAATCTTGATGTTTTAGATCTTCATGGAAATCAGGTATAGTACAATAACTTGATTATTTACGTTTCTTATATAGACATCATGCATTTCCCATGTCTTTTACCAAACTATTGCTTTTTGAAAAGGATCTGGTAGCAAAATTTGCAGCTCTTGCAGTCACAGAAATCAGTAAATGAATAAAGGTGGTATGAAGCTATTTTGAATCTTGTCTCTGCTACTTTCAGCATTGTAATTCTGGAAAGTTAGTGGTTAAAATGCTGAGTCAATTGACTGTTCTGTAGGAGCCAGTGCTATTTTACTTATCTCGCATAAGCAGTTGTGACTTAGTTAACATAACACAGTCTTAAAAGCCATAGAAAGGTTTAAGATCCTATTGATGGTTGTATTGTTTCTGCTGTTGGTGATCTTATGAAACCAGATCCCTTGTGTATTTGTAGAAGTCTTAAATTTGTGCAGGAAAAAGCCGAATGGGTCTAAGCTCTTGATTGATTCATGCTTCTGGATGGCCTTATGTTAGTTACTTAATGTCTATTTGGTTTCCCAAGTTTGAGATTAAGCAGTCATTTCTGTTTCAAGTGGTGCATAAAACTTTAGTTGTAGTACATATAAGAGGAAAATTCTTGTGTTAATTGGCATGTCAGAAGCAGCGTGGAATATTAAGGCCAAGCTGGATATAGTATTTTTTGTAAAATAAATTTAAAACACATGGGATACAAAATGTTCCATAATTGAGCTGTTTAAAACAACATATGGTTATTGTGACTATATAAGACCAATGTGTGAATTTTCTGGATTTCTGTTCTGACAGTTTTGAAGCCTTACTAATTTCTCTGTGTGTGTTCTTTATTATACAATTGCTTGACAGTGGGAAATAGGAGTGTGGTTTTTTCTTTAAAAAAAAAAAAAAAAGAAAAAGACAAGCTAGCACTATAATGAGTTATTGTTATATGTGATGCAGTAAGTTCGTGGCTTCTTTGAATAACATTAGTCCAATATTGTGCACATTGTACTGAAGAAAAATGTTACTGTCAGGGTGGCTTGAACATTGGAGGAGGATGCCCAGACAGGTAGTGGGAGCTCCATCCTTGGAGGTGGTCTGAGCCTGCCTGGACACGCTCCTGGGCAGCCTGCTGTAGGTGACCCCGCTCTGAGCAGGGCGGGTGGAAGGGACAATCTCCAGAGGTCCCTTCTGACTTCTACTGGTGCTCTGATTCTGTGGCTAGGGGTAATTTAGAATAAACTCACTATCTTTTCTTTTCCTATTTTCTCTTTTTAGTGGTAGGGGAAATAGAAGGAAAAAAAACAATAGTAGATAAGAATTGTTTTGAAGATATTAGTAAAGTGACAGTTCTTTATTGCAAAAATGTCCTCTGTAAAGCCATGAAAAACCTCTTTACTGGATGAATGCGGCAGCTTACTGAGCTGTAATGGGCTGTATAAACATCGTGCTACAGTACTTGCTGAATGGCACTCTGTATTTGGAGTTAGGATAACAGCTGAATTTTCTTCAAATTTGTGAATTTGTTTTATAGAGTGGTTCATATTTATATGTGTATTAGAACAGTAATCTATTCTACAGCTTTTTGGTTTTATTCTTTGTGTGAATGTAGATAGCAGTTCTTGACTGGGTTTTACCTTTTGAAGTTGCTGTGCCATAGTTAATAGAGGACAAGGGCGCATCACTTGTGGTGCACAGTTCTATTAAGGGGAGAATATCTGGTGAGCAGTCTTCGTCACGGTAGAGGGTTAGCTGAATGTTTGCTGCTTGCATCCAGTTTTCCTGGGATACAAGTTAACTTGCATTCAGTGATTCTGGTATCACCAGCTTTCTTCTGTAGTCTGGCAGACAATTCAAGAAGGTTGTTCAACATGTTTGTTAGACTCCAGTAGGTGAGAAAGAGTCATGTAAGTAAAATGCTACCATTTAAATGATAGTGCCTGACAACAGTTAACATTGTTATGACAATATACTGTGCAATATAAATTGCTACAGTTGTACTTCTGAGTTACAATACAGAACAGAGTTTTCCCCATAGTTTTGTTTTCATGGTTTGGCTTCTCTGATGTCATTAAATAAAAGCCATAAAATTGAATGTACCAGTAAAGCCTTTTGATGCCTTTTGGCCAGTCACATTACCAGATTTTGAAGTTACCATGACATTGAAGGTGCTCACATATCTGGCAAGAAGAAAGTATTGTTCTTTTAAATACCATTTTTTCCGCTTTATGGTTTGTATATTTTATAGGACATATTTAATGGACATTAAAAAATACTTCAGTATATTATGTGTAATATCCATTACATAATATCTGACTGAATGGTTTTCATTCTTACTTCAGTACTTTAAATTCACAACAGGAATATTTTAAGGTGCTTTCAGTAGTATTTTTTGTGTGTGTGTTCAAAGCTATTGTTAATAATGCACGGTATCTCTTCTGTTATCTGTGATCCCAGATGATCACTGAACAATTAAATCTTGTGTACAAGTATGTTAAAGGTATTTGAAATGCATTAAACTACTGAAAAACATTACCTGTTTTATTATACACAGTAGTTCTATTGAAGGCAAGAAATCTCAGCAGTCACTCTCAATAGATGCAGAATATAAATCCTCAATTACACTATGTCCACAATATGAACATCATTAATCTTATTTTTCAAAAGTAGTGCTAGAGCCTAGCTAGAAATTATTTACTTCTGTTAATGTTCATAGAGTAGCAGCAGTTAAGAAGAAAGCTAGATTCCTGTTGTAGCCTTAGTCCCTCCCTCCCTCTCTCTTGGGGTGTAAAGCAGTCCTATAGATGGAATACAGATTGTGGTACTTTACAAGACTGGAATGTTTACAAGAGGTCAGAGGTGAGGAGAACAGAGGAAAATTTCATTTTTTGTTCACTTTTGGGAAGGTATTTTCATTTATTTGGGTGCCAGGTTTTTCTGATAATACGATTTGGTCTGAACTTTGAGACTTCTGCTTAAGTGAGAAACGTGCTGTGAACTGGATGTGCTTTGTAACATCGAGGTATAGCATTGCACAATGCTTAATGATAAACCTTGGTTTTGTTTTTTTGTTTTTTTTTTGGTTTTTTTACAAATCAAGCTTTTAAATGCATTACTACTTAAAGGAAATCTCTTCGTGTGATAAATATCCAAAAGAAGGTAAAAAAAATATCAATGTAATACCTAATGAAACACTGCGTTTGCCTGTGCTTTACAAAAAGGACAAAATGTGAATTCCATTGTCATGTTATTACTCTTTGCCTGTTTTCCTACATAATTTAGTAAGGCTCTTGATTTTAATACTGCCCAGTAAAAAACTTGTAAGAAAATACAGCACTTTAATAATATTTAATTAAATTTTTAAGTAGAGACTCTGTTTCTATGGCTATTAACATGCTAATATGGACGTATACTATAGCATTCAAAGACCCTGCACATGGTTGTGTGTGTGGTATATTTAAAGGACAACTCAGACTTAATTTTGAATTTATTTATTTTCTTTAATTTATAATTTATTTTATAAATTAATTTTAGCTATTATTTCTTTATTTATTTAAATTTGTGATTAATTACTTTTAATTAATTAATTAAATTTATTTAATTTATAAATACTATGCTTCCAAGCACTCTGAATAGAGAGAACGCTGATTGTTGGCTTGATCTTTGTTGTCAAGGTAAATAGTATAAAAGATATATGTTCCATAGAAATCTTTGAAAACCTTTTTATTTTAGATACGGTAAAAATGGGCTTTACTGTGTCTGTCTTCCAGTGAACTAGCTCATTAAAGTTTGGTCAAGTTTAACTTGGTTTTCATTCCAACATTATTTAGAATGAAGTTTTATTTAGAAATAAATCTTAAAAAGTCATTAGAGGTTTTTTTTTTGTGTTCTGCTCTAATTCTGTGAATCATTTTCCTTGCCAAAAGTTCAAGGATATAAGTAAAAGAAAAAAAAAAAAAAAAAGCGACTTGAACTTCTTTTCAGTAATCTCAGAAGTGTGTATTCAAATGTGCAACTCTTGTGCAGTTTAATTATTGATGAGTGATTATGTGATGCATAACAATCTTTCCTGAAATGAGTATTTCATAGTTAAGTATTCAAACATACAAGTGAACAAAAGAATAGAATAGTGTTTTTCTTCAGTGTTTACAAGTAAAGTCTTTGACTTGTGGATTTGAAAAAGCAACTAAAAATGGTTAATAATAATTCTTTATTTAGAATTAATAGAGAAGTCATAGATATTTTTTTTGTAAAATAAATATTATTTGAATCCTCTAAAAAGAGGTGATAATGGCTTGTATGTGATCCACACCTAATAGTAGGTACTAAAAGCAGGTAGTTATTCTTAACACTTAGCAAAGTGATAAAGAGTATTTCTATACATTGCTGATGATATCGTCATCTTCCTGATAGTAAAATGCCAGAATTAATATTCTACACTGTGGCATGCTGTAATTCTAGCTAGGCAGACATCTGCAGAGGTCTGTGTTCTTCATGCTAACCATCTGCTCTTGGCTTTGCTTTTACAAGTCTTTGTGTCTAAATATATTGTTCTAAATGGTGGTATTTTCTGATACGTTTGCTGTAATGTTTTTGTATCCTGGTAGTTTTTATTTTCTGCATATAATACACAAACAGATGGTGCATAATAGTTTAATTAGCAGTTGAATCAAAAGTTTCTTGAAGATGTGATTAGTTTTGGTTTTGCTGTTGACTTTTGTGTGCTTTTTAATGGAAAAATTGCTGAAGTAATTTTTTTTGGCAGCATATTTAAGTCATATGTCATAGACTTACATGTATATACATATATATGTGTGTGTATGTACATGTGTATATATATGAAAGTTACCAACAACATTATGTGTTCTCAAACCATTAAATAACAGCTACCTTACCTCTTCTCCCATTCCAGGAGCTGCTAGACACTTTCTGGAAACTGGCATGGCCAGACTTGTACTGGTCTAAAGCATCAGAAAGTTCATTATCACTGGGAAGGTGTGTGACACCAGTCGCTATCTTGCTCGTCTGCATCTAAGTGCTGTTGGCAGCTTTGAGGAGGAATAGCGTGCCTGAGTGCAGGGTTTTGAAGGGAGCTTATGGCAGTTCAGTAGATGATCTTTCTAACTGAAGGAATTCATTATACTTCTTAGTAGCTTTGTGCGCTGTATCCTTGGATGCACTGCCGAACCTGGTGAAAGGCGGAAGGCTTCTCCACAGGAAAACCTGCTGCCTTCTTTCTGCCACACAGTATAGGTTTCAGTAAGAATATGGGATATCCCCCTGTGCAGTGGCAGAAATTCATCTTTTCCGTGATATGTTGCTGTATGCAAGTCCTGCCTGCATGTCTGGATAGGTGCTGGAGGACAGATCCCAGACCACTATGATGAGAAATAAATATTTGGATAGAGATCCTTGAGTCGATCACCCTTGAGAAATACAAACAGTAGGAAATGAACCCAGATTGTGTCAACAGAGCAATAATTAATGCCTTTGTAAAACACAGCTGCATTTCTAGAAGTCAAAAATAAAATTAAGGGGCAGTTGCTGTTATTTTGAATTTATTTTTTTGTCAATATCACCTGCATCTTTCAAATAGGGTATTAAGTATAAAGAACCTCAGCAGCTGCCTGTTTACTGTAGTGTAGTTGCTTTGTTTGATCCCTCCATTTTCTAATCAGAGGAAGCCGTGAGTGGCTGAAGAAGTGCTGGGGGCTGTCAAGCAAATGTGCTGTGTATCCAAACTAAGGATGCTGCTGCTTTCTTTTCTAGCTTTTGAGTCTGTCTTCTGATTCCAGCAATTACCTGCTCGTAAAACTTCCTTACAAGTTCCAATTTTGGAATAATTGCTTTCTTCAGAGGGCTGTGGCTGTTCCTTGCCCTTGACTCACAGCACGTTCCTCTCCTCATGACCTGCTGTAAAGTCTACCTGTGGACCTCCTGTAGGTAGAGCTGTGAATGCTGCTACTGGCTTTTCAGAGGCATGAAGGGAAATCGGTGCAGATTTCTGTGATGATAGGAAGGTACAATGCTGCATATGCTTGTAGCGTAGTGCCAGGAGATTTGGATGTGCATTTTGTGTGCCATTGCAGACAAATTAAGGATCAACCATGCACAAAATTTCAGATTTCGGCATACCACAATATTATCAGTGTTGTCTTAGTTTTACAGTGTCTTTGAAGTTGCTGCTATGGAGCAGTGCAGCCAAAGTAATTTAATTTCTGATAGGAAGGAAGTGTTGACTGATCTTACTGCAGTATGATTAGAAAGGTACTAGTGAAGTGAATACTAGTACTTAATCTCTAGCAGACTGTAGCTTGTTTTCAGCAATTTATGACATGACTATCATGGTTTAGAAATATACACAAGCAGTATGCTATTAAGTTGATTGCTTATGTATACTTAAAAAAAATGCTACATATATCTATATAAAACACATGTCCATGTTTATAATTCTACCTCTTCCACAGATTACTAGAATAGAAAACATCAGTCATTTGAGTGAACTAAGAGTGTTAAACCTTGCCAGAAACCTGCTAACCATTGTGGAAAACCTTAATGGACTGGATTCACTCACAGAGCTCAACCTTCGTCATAATAAAGTCTCTGCTATAGTAAGGAATAGAACTCTTGTCTTTTTTTCTTTTTTTTTCTATTTGTTTTAACAAAATGCACTATTAAATCATATCAGCATTTCAGATTTGTGAAACCTTGTGCTTTTCTCTATTGTGTTGCTTATGTTCTGTTACAACACTTGTACAACATAAAGATGAAACAAACAGCAGTTTATTTTTGGTGTTATTTTGTTTAAATGTGATCAGTGGAGTTTGACTAGATGACCTTTAAAGGTCCCTTCCAACCCAACTAATCTCTGATGCTATGATGACTTGTAGTGATTCAAGTCTTGGTAACTTATGATAGTTCTTGGGGCGGAGGGTGTTGCAGGGAAGATTCTGAAGAAGCTTTGTGGTTCTAACATACAACTTTAGGTACTTCTGTTCTATACAAGTTTGCTTCCTAGAAAAAAAAAAACAACCTCTCTTGATATCTGTAGCTCAGCTAAGCAGCGAGACCATCTTAAATTTCATGTCCTTATGGGTACTTCTAGGGCGAATGCAGAGAAAATAGGTATTGATCTTAAAAGCAGAGTTTTCCAATTTAAGTTTTAACCTAGTATTTTAAGTCTTTATGTTTTAAAAAATAAAGCTTTTCACTTCACAACTTATGAGTTGTAAGGTATGGCAAGTAGATTATTTGAACAAGCGCTTTTCAAAAATTGTACAGTGTCTACTTAAAGAGCTAGATTATTCTGGCCTTTGTCATAGCTTTAGTTCTTGGTGTCTCCTATCGCTGCTGAGCCTTTCCTTTCTTGAATTTCTGCTACTTGCCATATATGAATTGGTTTTACACTTCAAGAATAAGAAATTTCTGCTCATTGCTGATTCTGTTGCTGTACCTTACCCCTACATGAATTTTGTTACCTAGAATTCTCTTCCTTGTTTGTAGCTGCTGCCTTTTCACCCTCTCAGGTGTAGCTCATACTTTCTCCTTGCTTTCTGTTGTCACAAATGGAGAGTCAGCAAGAAATTTAAATTAATGAGTTACAGGCTGGGACTCTGTGCTGTATCTCAATGTTTTCGTGTTTAGTGGCCAGAGACACTGTTTCAGAAGGTGATGTTCTGTAAAAGGAATCACATTATTTTGCCTAAGTGTGGGGTTTGTGTGTTTTTGGTTTTGGTTGTGGTTTTGTTTTTTTTTGCCCTGGTTAAATTCTTGTGGAATGGTGTGTTGTGTGTGTGGTTTTTTGTTTTGATTTTAATTGGGTGGCAATTTTAGCAAGTATGACACTAACTTTCCTTCCTATAGAGAAGGACTCCTAAATCATATGAAGTCAAGTCTTGGACATATCATACTACCTGAAATCTAAAGTAAATATATGTTTCTTTCCTACAATAAAATCTTTTTCTTATTTTAATGATAGTTTATTTCTCTCTGCACAACAATGTACATATATTTTTGTTACTTAAATTTGTTTAATTTTTTTAATAAAATGAAAGCTGCAATACTTTTGTATTGAAATCCAGAATCTGTTGCAATATGAAATTATTGAAAATCCAGAAGCATAGAAATAAGTATATAATTTTATGAAAAAAATATCCAAGATATTGTTTGTTACATTATTGCTGTAGTACTTGAGTAGTTGCGGGGAGGGGTTTTAGATATTTTTTCCTTTAAGATGAGGTTTAGGTTTTCTGATGGTTGACTCTGGGGGTGGGGTTGGTGTCAGTCATGATACAGTTATGATGTAGCACTTAACTGCAAAATTTTCACTCAAGCTCCTAAGAAGAATTTGGTTTCTGTGTTTTAGTTTTTGGACTGCATTAGTTAGTTACTATGACAATACTACAATGGCTTTTAAATTTGATTATTCCTTAAAGGAAAAGATCTAACTTAAATTTTTAAAAGTTTGTCATCCCCAAATCGTGAAATAGAATCAATATAAAACTTGTTCCTTTAGTACATTTTTTTGTGAACCTTCCTTATTTTTCGCACCCCCTACCTGCTGTAAGTATTGTTCTTGTAGGAAAGATGATATTGTCAGCTGTCAAATGAAATGAGGTTCTGTACTGAAGTCCATATCCATTGCAGTTAACTATGTCAAATAATTCAAATTACTCAACCAGATTATAGTTTTTGAGCAATTAAATGATCATCTCAGGCCTGTGAAACTTGCAACATATTTTACAGGACAGCAGCATATCATGCTGGTTGTGGAAGTCCGTCTTCAGGGGAAATTACTTGGTATTCTCCAATGCAATCTTCTTTGATTAGTTAAAATTGTTGCTGTTTAAGAACTACTGTGTACAACCCTGTCATGCCTGTCTTCGTGTGTGTATCTACCTGTACCATGCCTGCCCACCCCCTGAAGCATCAATGCTAAGTAGCCTTAGGGATAGAGGAGGTGTCCAGATGTAAATCTGTTATAAACTCAATCTTTCCGTGGTCTGATCTGGGAGGATTTTGAACAGCGTTGAACCAGGAGTTCTGCAACTGCAGACCTGAGCTACTAATAGGCCCTGCTTATTGTATACAGAGCTATCGCTTTCAGCAGCATTTGTTAGCTCATGTTCAGTGTCTGATTAATAGCAGCTACATAGTTTGTTTAGAGCTGCCTTGTGTTTGCCTCTTTGGGTAGAATGAACTGTTTCTGTTTCTGCAATGCTATGTAGACACGTCACAAATTCGGTGGAGGGAGGAAGGGCTGTAGATTTGATTTTGTGGCTAAAATCAAGGTAGTGAGCCCTGTGGTGTAAGTAATGGGTTTGCGCCCACTGATTGCAAGTTGGAGTATGCTCCTTAGTAGGATAAGGAGATACAGACATAGAACAGAGGGGTTGGGTGTGCGGTCTGAATGGTATATGAGTCAGTACAGACTGTGCTGTCTGGCCATTATGGAAATATTTTATAAATGAAGTTTGATCTTACTTGATATGTTTAATCTTACTAATAATTGAGCTATTTGTTATTTAGGAGTTTTCTGCAAAGGGCTTTAGTGGCATATATTAAATTGACAATTACTCATTCTTCCTTAGAAATTTTCATTGTAAAGGTGACAGAGTCCTTCAGATCATTCTCTGGCAGAAGTCACTGCTGTTTGGTAGTGCTAATTGCACTGCTGTATTGCATTTCAAAAGCCTGATTTCAGCATGGGCATGACTTCTTTATTTTTATTTTTTACAGTGTCTTTATCCTGCATCTTAAGTGCTGAGACAGCACCTTGGCTTATTTCCCAAAAGCCTGTTCAGAAACCAGCAACAGCCTTATCCCCTTTTCATTAACATCATTTGCTTTGCAAGTGATGCAGCTTGTTCTGCAGCATGGATATCTGCACTGAAACACTCCTTTGCAGTCTGCACTAGGGAGAAATGGAGCTGCACATTCAACACAAATCAATGTTGCAGCAAGGTTATAGCGTATAGAAATGAAAGGATTTCATCAGGGAGAGCAGAGAGGTTCAAAAGCTACGTTCAGCTACTGAATTTATGCCTCTATCTTTCCTTCTAGAAAGATGTGGATACTTTGCCCCGTCTCCAGCGTCTCTTCCTCAGCTTCAACAATATATCTAGGTAAGGGAAATAGCAGTTTGCTTCCTATCAATAATTTCAAGTATCCTGTTGGAGCTTATTTCATTAAAACTTAAATTCAAATGCTAGGAGTGCAGATACTTCCCCCCCAACATAACAGCATAATCAAGCCATTGTCTGTTTTCTACTTTAAACATAAAAATTCTTGAAATCCTTTACATTTTGATGTAGTTGTACTATGAGTATTCTACCAAGGAACTTGATAATTTTATTTAATTAAAAATACATACTCTTTACAATAACGATAAAAATTTAAAATAGTTTTATAAATATGTTGGTTTACTGTTAAACTAGATAGATGTTAAAGAAACATTACGTAGGGTGCATGTTATATTTAACATCACTGTATTTATGGAGTTACACAAACTGCTGAGTCAGATTCTACTTATGATTATTTCATGCTTGTATTTTACTTGTCCATATATTACTAAAGTCTGAAAGGTATATTTACGGTTATTTCCCTTTCAAACCAGATGGCAGGAGAATAGCTCAACTTTCAAAGCAGGGGTTCTATAGTTGTAAGTGATTGAGTGAGTGCATTTTGTTATAAACAGAAATGTTTGCCTTATGCTTTATGTAGTCATGCATTTTTTGAGTCTGCATTTATACTAGTGCCAATATTTTAAAAAATAATATATAAAAAATCCTGCATTAGCTTTGCTTTAGTATGTCCTTTTTTTTTTTTTTAATTCCTTAATCACCACCAGTCATCTTTGCTTAGAATCAAATGATTGTGATGCTTCATGTTCTAATTACTGGAAATACAGTGCTGTTCTTATATCTGCTGTCTATAAAATGTTATGCTTAGCATGGGCTTTTATTCTAATAGATACTTGGAACATTTTAAGTTGACCTCCATTATGTTTTTTGCAGACAGCTCCAACCTACTTGTCTGTGTTCCTTAGGCTCTTAAAGTACAAATGCAGTAGATCTCCTTAAATACTCATGGGTATTAAGCATATAAAAAAATAATCTGAGATTAACTGCAGGAATCTTTAACATGCTGTTCTATTAATTCATCTACTAGTTTTTTAATTTTATGTTTTAAATTGGCATAATGAAGAGAGGGGGTTAGCATTTTGCTTGTCTTAAATAATTTCCAGAATCGAAGCATGCCTTTTGTTTCTGGTTTTTGGAAAAAACGTTTCAGCTTGGCAGGAACAATGAGGGGACTGCAGTAGCTGGCTCCCTTGCTGTCAGGGAGCATCACTGCAGTCAGTGGAATTTCTGTATCATTTTATATACTTGGTATATGTTGTATAGCTTTCCGATTCCTTTCTCATGTTGTTTTATGCAAATTCATGTTATTTTTACAGTGTTCAAAGAAGAAAAAATGTTTTGGGTTTTCTGTGAGATTTTCAAACTAGATTTCTCAAACTTTATGTAATAAGTAGCTTGCTTCTTGGTAATTTATCACGATTTCTGTATTTATTTATTGGGGCTTCAGCTGAAGTATTGATAGATTTAGTCTTAAGTTTTCTTGTAAGCTAGAAATACTTGTTTAGAACAGTCATGCAAATATATTCATTTGGTTTTAATTTGTAGTTTAAATGGGTATAAAAAAATCTTAATGTCAAATGAAAGACATCACCCTTCTATCAATTTTTTGTACATATGTGGGTAGATAGGTGAGTGGATCTGTTTAATCCTTTATTTACCAGTCATTATTACACTGAAAAATGTCTTTTGATGATCACATTTAGCTTGGGTTTTTGAAATAATAACTTTTGGTTGGCTATAGCTGTTTTGAAGGCTAAAACCCCCCATTAATTCCTGATTTTTTGAGTTATGTAGTAGATGTATCTTCTAACAGGAAAATGATTAAATAGAAAAGTATACTCTTAACCATCTGTCTTCAGATACTTTGGCTGGATACTGTTTGAACTGACTGAAGAACTTGTATGCAACTGTAATACCAGTGAATAGCTGTGCTACATCTGAACACGCCTACAACCCTTTTAAATAATTTTCTGTTTCTGAGTCGCTTACCTGGGTTTACAGAGTGCCATAGATAATTTTTAAAACTTACTTTTCCTAGAAAAAGCTGTGTCTATACAACTGGCTTTTATTTTAGACAATCAAATTGATACACAGGTATTCTAATTCATTTATCTGTAGGTGCATAGAGAAAACCTGCAGATGGAAAAAATAACAAATTAATTGCCAAAACGTGGATATATTTATGTTACAGGTTCATTAAAATATTTGATTAGTGATCATTAAAAATGTAGCATTTTTGAGGCAGTGCTCCCTTGGAAGGTGTTGCTGCTTCCTATTTTTGTAAGTCACCAAAAATCCTTGAGTCTTAAATTTGATACATACTGACATGTATGAATTAATATTTTAGCAGAAGATTTGGGAATGCCTCTTAAAATTTTTCACTATTTAAGGCATGAGAATCTATCATGGGTTTAATCACATTCTTTTCCCCTTTTGCTTCAGAGGAGGCCTCAGAATGTGCAGAGCTTTTAGTCAAACAGGATGTATTGGCAAGATAATAATATAAGCTAAAACGAAATGCTGTAGAAATTGATGCTGATCTGAAACAAAGGAAGTCCTACTTCTGTCTTCAGCCCCCAAAAATTTAGCAGTTAAAAACTGAAGGCATTCATGCCTGATGGCTGAAGGTAACATGTATCTATAGAACAAGTTATAAAGAAGGGGGAAAAATCCCTTTCTGAAATTGAACGTGGTACTGCAAAGAGGTTACAGAAACTTTTCTTCAGGAAAGATATGCCACTGAGATTCAGAAAGAGGGTTATTGCTCATATTTCAAAATATGAAACCAGAGAAGACTATTTTTTAATCTTGGAAACAAAATACGTATTTTTCACTGCTGTCCAGATCAGCATCATATTGGCTTTTTCATTTAGTAAGACATGTTGTCTAGCCATATGGAAAAAAGTTGGATACAAGCTCAATGGACATGTAACTGTTTTTCTTCATTTGGTTGCTGAATTGGAAACCTGAGAGAAGGAATGTTCTTGGCTTAATAAACCCAAGAAAATATCTTTTTCTTTTTTTTTTTTTTTTCCTAGTGGAATGAAAATTATAAATACGTTGTTAAATACTTGAGCAAAACCAGTGCAAGGGGGATGAAAGTTTGACTGTGATAATAGTTATTGTCATCAGTAGTTTAGTGGTTAGAAACCTGGAAGAACCCAAGTTTTCTTCTTTGAATGTTTTCTGAACATACAGTTTCCTCTTGGGTGCCCTGTCAGACTCCAGCGAGTATGTTGCTTTTCTTCTCCAGAGCTTTTCCCCTTTGTGGAACATGCTATTAAAAAGTAATTGATGCAAACGTATAGAGAATGAACAACTGTCTTCCCAAGCCAGTAGGCTGTGACAGGATGAGTGTTCCTGTGTCCTTGCTCATGAACTGTGTAAATGTGAATGCAGATCACTTCTGGAGGTTGAGCTTACACCACTCCAGAATACTCTGCTGCTTAGTAATTGCCACATTCTTGTGGGAGGCGGGAGAATTGGGTTTGCATCCCCTCTGACAGAGGGGAGAATTGGATGCAGGACTCTGAGCATGGACACAAGATGTAAAACTGATCTATTCTGAAAAGATTTCCAGAAAACACTTTTTGATAAATCAGCCCAAATTCACAACTCATTTCTGTGTTGCTGAAACTTATGATTTTAGTAAAGATAAATTCATTTAGGAAAGAAGAAAGAAGAACAGGAAAGGAGAGGTGGTTGCTGTAGTTTAGTGGAACTCCTGCAGGAGAAGGTCTTTTGGAAAGATAAGCAGACACTCTGGTTGAGGAGATTGACTGAGGCAGTCTGAAACAGCATCATCCACAGCTGCTTTGTATTTTGTGAGCAGGGTAAAGACTCCTTTGTGGTGAACAGAGGCTAGAGAGAGCATTGAGACGTGGCCTCTGGTTCCCATAGGGTGGTCACCACTTGGCTCTGTCGCAGCAGTCTGCATGCTGGGAAGCAGAAGCTTGGTTGTAAAGTATGCAGTCTGTTTGGTAAGTGTGTTACAGTATAGCTTTGCTTGGCTTAGGGTTGGGGTGCCAGTGCGACAAGTACAGTATATTAAGTTTTCTACATTAAATTTCTGATTTTCTGACACTCTGTTTTTCATATGTGTACACGAAGATGTGAAAACATAGGTATTTTGCACTACTGTTTAGCTTTAAAATTAAGCTGCTAATAGGGCAGCTAAAAGCAGCATAAAGCAAACACATCTGTTTCAGCTCCAGACTGAATGTTCTTGTTTGCTAAAGCACTGAGAATTTCAAAGCACAGCAGTATGTATAAGTGGAAAGTCTTGAAAACGCTAGCAAACTTTCAACTTTTCTGTCATTTCCTGAAGACATTTGTTTTATTAAGAATCTGTAAATCTCATGTAATGGCAGTAGTACTGTTCAGCTGAATGTTTAGTGGGAAGTGCTTGGAGTAAGTATGTTTAATGCTTTTCAGAAATATATTTACATTATTTGAAGCTAATTTTGAATAGCAAAAAATGTTCATATTTGTCAAACAATATCTATTCTAGCCTGATGGAAATTCAGTTATCTGTTCTTACTGCATTTCTGAGTTTGCTTTCTGTGTAATTTGGGAAGATTATCTTTTGTCTTCAGGACATATTCAATATGTATGTTAAGGAATATGTCGGCCTCATCTTCCAGAAATGTGGTTCATAAACTTTTTTATGGAAAAGAAGCTGGATCACAAAAAGAAGCAGAAAATAATAGTCAAACCTGTAGTCTTAACCACATGTACAAAACACCCAATTCTTCAGATACGCTTCATTGGGGTCTGTACAGAGTTCATTTTCTGTCAGTTCTTATGTTGTTTTAATGTACTAAGCAGAAAGGTAGTAGTGTCTTCCACTTTACACTCTCATTTTTTCAGCTGCATCTGTTGGGTATATCACGTCGAAGTTACTTGCATGCTGCACTAATTGTATTGGGGTTTTTGAGATTTGTATTGGGTGGTATCTTCTCTTCATTCCTGCTAGCTTATGTTGGTATCCCGGCCTTTCTTCTGCTCGTTGAGACTGAGTGCTATTTGGTGATGATATTTTTATATTTTATCTATATTTCTTTTGTTGCAGAAATTGTTTTATCGCATATCTAGAATTTTTCAGGGATATCTCATTTGAAAATCTGACGTGGTGGATCTGAAGCCCTTTGCAGCTAAACGTTAGTCCTCAGCAGATTATTGTATGCTTTTGTGAAAGTTGAGTGATACCAATGATAAAGGCAGTTGTCACTTTAGTCAGTGTCAGTCTTTAATACGAACGTCTGTACTGCATGTGATTTCTGATCCCTCGGTTACACAGGGTATACTCAAGGTTTGGTAGCTTTCCAAGTACTGATGCCTTCCAAGTAGTAGTGGAGGAATTCTTTTCCTGCCACCAAGAATGAGAAGAAATATAACCAATTGATGCAATCAGTGAGATTGTCAGAATATAAAGAAAAATAATCACAGTAACTCCCTGTTTTCCACTTCAGAAATGGTCTCTTCTTTCAGAATATCATTAAGTGGTTTTTTATTTAGTAAAGTAATTCTCTGTTTAAATTTTTGTCATCATCATTTATTCTTTTGTAATTTTCAGATTTTTTTAACTTCATTCTCAAAAATAGCAAGTCAAATTATTTCACACTTTCCACTTAAACTTTAACTTCATAACATAGACCTGACTTTCGAAGGTGAAAGTGCACTAAGCATGGGCGCACATTTGTACGTGTATATGCTGTAATCAATTTCTTGAAAGGTGTTGGGGAGTCATATATATTTCTGTAACTGTTCAGTTGTTTTTTTATAAATTGTTTGTTTCTCTGTTGTTTAAAAATACTGTTTATGAGTTAGCTGGTTTCTTTTCACATGATGTCTTTAATGCAAGGGACATGATACAGGCTATACATTTCTAAATACATTTTACACAGACCAGTTATTTTTGTCAGAAAACAAATCGGATGTCTAAAAAGCTAACTTGCACCTGTTTGTAGACGACTGAACTTGGAACAATAGACAGATCTGATTTGAAGATAATATAATGCTTTTGTAATTGTTTTTCTTCTGATACTTAATGGTGTTGCAAACACCCAGGATTATTCTGTGGTATTTGTGGTTGGCTGCCTTTTTTTTTTTATTATTTATTTTTTTTATTTTCCATGGTTTTCATGCTGGCTTTGATGGCAAATACACCTTGTATTATTTTTTTGAATATGAGTTATGTATCCTATTTGAGGGAGGTTTTAGGTGAAACTATACGCCCATAGTTAACAAGTTCATGTTATTCTGCATCTCTTTTTTTCATCTGTGTGTGAAGAGATTAAGAAGTTTAACAGCAGCAGCTGTTGGTATTTCAAAATACTTGTAATTATCATATACAGTATTGATGGGTGGCAGTTGTACAGGCAAAATTCATGTTTTATTCTTAAGAAATAAAATCTTCCATCTCAAAATTATTCCTACTCTATGACATTAAAACTTTAAACTTTTTTGGTTACAGTTTTGAGGATATTCTGTGCCTTGCTGATTCCTCATCTTTGTCAGATATCACCCTTGATGGCAATCCAATAGCTCAGGAGACATGGTACAAACACACTGTTCTCCATCATATGATGCAGCTCCGACAGCTAGATATGAAGAGAATCACAGTAAGAAATTTCTGTTTTTGTCAAACTTACTAGATTATTAAAATCAGAAGTAAAATATAGGGGTTTCTGTGTATATATGTATATTAAAAATACCAAAGTTTTTTCGTAATTTAGTGTGGAATTAAGCCATATATAGATACTATAGTATTTAAAAATTTAATCTTTTTTTCTTTTGATCAGTATTATGTAAGGGTACGCTTTTTAACTTTAACATGTTTATTTTTAAATGCTTAAACTCTTCATTAGTAAATACGTTGTGATTAATTGCCATGTGATATGAGAGAATCTGCAAAGCTTTTGGTTAGAAGTTTCCCAACACAGTTTTTACTGGTTTGCTGTATAGCTGAAAAGGAACAGCATATTTCTTCCAAAGGAGTAGTCCGTTTTCCCTAAAATTGATGTTACTGGTATTTTCTTTCATTTAAAAATCTTGTTGATTACTTCAGTCTGCTTTTCTAAGGAACACTGGTGATTAGACCGTTTCTATGTGTGTGTCTGTATTTGTCCCTTCCTTACCTAACCTACTTTCCCTCTTCTGTTTCCGCTACACAAGTTCAAGTAGTCTTGATAAGCCAGAGAGGACTCGCAGGCAACCAAGTCTCTTACAGACTTCTTGAAAATACACTGTAAGGTAGAGGATGATGGGCAATCACTGCAGGCCTTACCATTAAGTCAACTATTTATCTCTTAATATAGGAATAGCCATTCTGATTCTTCTGTGTCTGCTCAGAAGTGATGTGTAAGCATGACCTTCTTAAAAGAGTAATCCATCCAACAGCAAGATAACAAATATATGTTTTACAAGCAACAGTGTTGCAGTGTTATCTTTTTTGACCAGGTGCAATACACATACATTATTTTAAATGCTCATTTCCTTTGTACAAAGGCTGTACTGCATTATAAATTATAAATCTGTTGTTTTACCATCTCTCCTGTTGTCCTGTGGCAGTCCACCATAAGCATAAAAATAGAGCTTATTAAGATGTAAAATGGAACATGCGTGGAAAAGATTTATTTAAAAAATGAAGTGCTTTGGGTCATGAGTCTTTTACTCCTAGCATCAGGAATAACAAAGACTTGCTTGTTTGCATGTATTCTGTGAGTTGGTTGGTAGGTTTGGGGTTTTTTCTTTTGTGAGTTTATACTGACTTAATTGACTGCTTGCTAATTAATTTGCATTTTAAAAGATCATTTTCTCAGTATTATTTCAGAAACTTGAGTTGCCTAAAGAAAATCTTTCCCTTTCCTCCCCACCTCTCCCAGCCCCTTCTTAAGAGGAGATGGATCCTGGTAGAACTCCCAGTGGTGGGAAAAACGGTAGAAAAAGCTCCAACTCCTTTTCAGACTCTATGGGTTGTGTATGGAGAAAAAGCTATTAGAAATGCACAGCCATGGGAAAAACTGAGTCTGGGTTCACACCTTGTTAAACATCAGAGAATCAGCCACAAGACAAAAAGCCATAGAAACCCAGGCTCCACCAGTAGTGCTGCTCATAAATCTACTTGTAAAAAGAATGTGTTTTGTGTTCTTTATTTGCCTTCTGGTTTTTGAGCCTTGAACTTTTTTATCATTTTCTCCATGTAGAGAGTGCTGTATGTTTTGTCCAATAAAAACTGTTACCCAGATAATCATATAACTTAAACTGGGATTATTAAGAGGAATAACAAGTATTATGAGGTTTGTGATAAAATTAGAGAGTTGGCAATGCCAAATCCAGCTATTCGGCCTAGTAATGCAGTGTGCTGTTGCCGTTGGCTGTAAGGGTACACGTAACTTGGTGGGGAAATGTAAGTGCAATATTGGGTATGTGCTTTTTCTCACTCGAGTAGTGTACCTAAACTTAATTACATGTATAGGATCTTTTCATTAGTCTGAAGGGTGTACAGACCATTTTGAACTTAAGCGTTGCTTTGCTATGTGAAGAACCAAGAGCTGGATCGGGATGTTGAGGTTTTTTTCTGACTAGGAATTCCTCACTAACCTGTTAAGAAGCTCTTCTGCTTGAGAACTGAGTTTTACACAATTGTTAGTTCTGCTTTTGACTTTTTTTTAATTGCTGGCTTTGCTGGGACAAGAAAATTAATTAAATAATAAAATCTGAAGGTTAATTTTCAAAAGTTTGTGAGAGACCTTGAAGTTTAGTCATATTGGTTTTCAAGAAGACAAAACGCTTTTTGGTACCAGGCCTTTTCTATAGGATTCTCTGGAGAAAGGGAACCTTGGACCAAAAGTCTGGTGGTAACTGCCTTTGCCTTAGGGAACTATTCAGGAACAGATTGCTGCCATGAAAATCAAATATTTGCACTTGGAATAAAATGGTTTTTGCATTGTAGTTGTTCTGATGTTTCATAAGCTGGGGCAGATTTGCCTTTATTCAAGGGTTTGCATCATCTTATGACAACTTTTAAACCCTGACCCATGAGGAAATTGGTGTTTTTTAGGTTGCCTCATTCCTAAGCCATTGTTGAATGTAAGATTTAGGCTCTTAAGCTGCTGAGGCATGGACCCAGCAGTGATGAAATCAGTTGGAGGTTAGTTACCTGTAACGAGTTTCACTGTAAGACTAACCACTTACTGTCCACGCTCGAAGATGATTTTCAGCTGAAAAAGCCTACCCATGTTGTATTGTCTATGTAAACCATTCACTCAATGGAAATCTTTTACTTTCTCAAACTCTGATAGATCAATCTAGAGGCTTAAAACATGGGGAGGAGGCTGAATCACTGTGGCTGGTCAGATGACTGTGTGCTGCCGGCGTTAACCATCAGTAACTGTCTGTAACAGTTACTACCTGTAGTCCACCTTAGTTGTGAGGTACTACATGTGACTCGATGAAATAGGCTTATGTGCAACTGCGGTGCGTTGCAGTCAAAGCAGGCTGAGGTTGCATATGTAGTCATTTCCATTGTCTGGTCAACCTACTATAATATTTTTCTGTAAATTTAAGCTTTTTGAATAGATTTCATAGTTTGGACTATTTCAAGAATGGATTTATACAGTGGCGCTTAGAGTTTAGCTGTTACCTAGCGTTTTTCCTCCAGTCTTTTGTAAGAGTAAGCAGATGTTGTCTGCAGACACATCATAAAATATTAAAATATGAATGAAATGTGTACATATTCCTTACTGAGGAATTACTTAACCAGGATCACTTGCTATGCGTGACTTCAAATACACTTTCTCAAGAGAATTTGCTAAATATATATGTGTATGTTATCTATCTATATTATATAATTTAGATATTTTTTTAAATGTGCTGCAGCTCCCAAATTGAAAGATAATCTGCAGTTTTTTAACAGTAAAACTGTGCTTCTTTTCATTGATGTTTTATAGGTTTTGGATGCTTAGAAGGCTGAGTTTGGTTTTGATTATTTGCTTAGGCATTTCCCTGCTGATCAGGGAGTAGATTTTACTGCTTTATCCAGAATAGAATTCTTTATTGATTCCATCAGCACCATGGAGTGTTGTTTTTTTAGGCAAGGATCCCTAATGTTTTTTTGCTTTCCACCTGAAAATAAGTTACTTCAGGAACTTCTAGAGTCATTCTGGTGGATTATAATTCTGTCTTTTAAATCGGGTCTTGCAAAAGTATACCAAATTAATAATAAAAGTAAAAAATGGAGGTACATCTTATTGTCAGGTACACTTAAAGATTCATCAGAAGTGTTACGCTTGCTGTTTTCTGTGGCTGTATTTCTCCTAGAACCATTCTTACTTCATTCTTGTGTAAAATCAGCCTCAGTGGTGTACAGGACAAGTAGTCTGCCTTCTGCAAGTATAAGTGAGCTGAATTTTATGCACTTTGTGTAGTGTATTGTAAAGTCTTCTTACGCTTGGCAAGCTTAAATGTGTATTTTCAGGCTATTATTCATATTCTCTCCCCCACCCCCTTTTTTCCCCTCCGTTACTTCAAGTAGTTTAAATAAAGTATGCTATAGCTGTTTCTATTCCATAGTAAAATTATTTGAATAATTTTAAGGTAGACATACTATGGAAATGAAATGCTGCATTCTTTGTGTGTTACCCTAGAATTTTTCTGTCGTGTGACTTAAGTGGTAGCGTTTGGTGAAAAAGAACTTGTTGGAATAACAGTAAAACAGCAGAGCAGCAGCAAGGAAGAATTGCCTTGCATTCTGCTGTGCTCTCTTTAGGATCCTTTTCGGGTCTTCCTGGCTGTTACCGATGGAAGGGCACCAGAATGACACAGGTTTGGCCCAAATCCGTGCTGGTGTCGTTACGGTAGTGCTGGTGTAGCAGTAGGGGGAGCTCCCAGCTTGGCGAAGCGGCAGCTACAGCTCTAATGGGAAACCCTTAAGGGTGGCAGTGCCTTTAATGTGTCTTATTTTGTGTGTGTCCTGTCGCTACTGTTGCTTCACACTGAGAATGTAAACATGGAGCCTTAGAATCTCATTGCAGAAAGTTATTACGTGGCTCTTTTTTTTTTTTTTTTTGTTTTTGGAAGATGGCTTCTTAGCCATTTAGCCTGAGAAGCGCAGAACTAATGAATGGCAGAGATTTCGATATACAAGAGGACACCCGAGTCCTTTTATAATGATCTGGCACTTCGACCTTCTGGAGGAGCATCCCTCCTTGTCCAGCAAGGTTTGGTTTAAAGATGAAACAAAGTTATGAACAATAACAGCAGGATGAGAGGGGGGGTCAAAGAAAAAGGGAGACAGAAAGAATTTCAAAGGTGCTAGAGCTAAAAGAGAAAGGGTGATAGTAAAAATGAATTGTGGCAAGGTTTTTAAGGGTTTTGTTTTATAACTTTGTGGGGTTTTTTTTGTGGGTATTGGCAGGGAGGATGTTGTGTTTTTTCAAGATTGATTGCATGTGTTGTCTAAGATTAATCAGGAAATGTATACGGATTTGATTTCCATAAAAAGTGGGTTTGGCCCTTGATTTATTTAGATGTTTTCCCTATTATTCTGCCTTTATGAATACTAACTAAAACTAGGGCATATTTTATTTTTAGACTGAGCTAATTTCATTTAGAAATTATTATTTTTTTAAACATGTCTAAGTAGGATAAATTCTTGATCAAGAAAAAAGAGTCTTATTCTGTAAATAGAAGACTCTTGTTAGAATATAATTTACTGTAGTTCATTTAATTCTTTGTGTTGAGATTGTGTTGGCAGGGAAGGTACTGGACTGACTTGAATGAGGGCAGTAGGCGCTCGTGTGTGGAACGCAGTGTCATAAAGTAGGTGTTTGGACTGGATTAGGGGAAGGCTTCGAGAAGGCAGTTAGGGTAAGAAGAGACCTTTGTGGAAGCCGAGGGAAAACTGAATTGGGAAACTTTGTGGATATTTGCCTTAGAGCTTTGCGGGGCCGGGTAGAGGGGGCAGACACGACCCCTTAATTTGTTTTGAAAGGAATAAAATCAATGATGGCTGCTTTATTATAGTTTAGTGTCATTTTGTTCTCTAATGCTCACCTTCCCCAGTGCAAAACACAAGAATACCTCGGTTAGTTTGGAGCTGAGTCTGTGACAACTGGCCATTGCTTTCTGCCAAATAGAATGGATAATTCCTGCTTCCTCTCCCATGGTGGGAAAGCAAGTTTACATTTCTCTTCTTTGCGCATGCCAGTTTTATATAATCAAACTTCTAGGGAACAAAAAACTTTACTTTGAGACTTCTAAACATACTTCAAGTTATTTAATATGTTCAATGTGTTGAAAAGTCATTAGAGAAGATTAAGACACTGAAATTGTAAAAAGCTTGTTTTTGTAGGAAGCCAATTTAAAAGGCATAAATGCAAGGTCAGATGAAGAGATTTAATTAGAAAATAAAAAAAGCCAAACTAGAAACAACTCTAACCAACTTTCTCTATAGAAAGATATCACTAATGTAATTGGGTAGTGTTTATATTTTATTTTAAGATTTCAGGCTTTTTCAAGTAAATGTAGGCTTAGTACACTGACACATAATTGGGATGAAGAGCTGTCATGAGAATAATGTTTGTAGTTGTTAACACTTTGAATCATACCTGGAGGAACAATAGATTTTTATTTGGCATTATTAATTATGCGTTCATATATGTGGCATGTTACCTGCATGGGGTTTATTTCATGATTTTCACAGCATCACCCTGAGCCCTCCCATTCAGGTATTAGGGTTTCATTGTGTGGTATTTTGTTGTATTGGGATCTAGGAGGCCTTCTGTATCTGTATGTGATTTTATTTAATTTATTGTTGAGCCTCCTTTATCATGGACTAGTGATCTCTTGAGTTCCCTTCTAATCTGGATTATTTTGTAATTCTATGACGCTGGCCCTTTGGTAATACCCTGTGTAGGATGAACTGAAAGCCCAGTAGCAGAGGAAGCTGCCAACAAAACTTCACCCTCAAAAGGCCAGAAGTTGCTTTCAGAACAAAACATCCACTCCACCCCAGCAAAAAAACCCCAACCAACAACCAAAAAGTGTAAGGCTTTCCAATTAGCACTCCAGGGAAATTCTTGTATTCACTTGGGGTAGAGGAGGCTTACCCTATCCAAAGCCTCATGCTTTAATCTGCATTAAGGTATTCCTCTTGTTTTAATATATGATTATTAAATGAAAGTTGCAGAGGAACAATTTGGAAGTTTGTTGTTCAATCCCCTTTCAGATTCATGTCAAAAGCCATGGTATGTCAGTAGATTTCAGGGAGGCTGTACACAGATAAGAGCAAATCTTATGTGAGCCTAACTTCATATGCTTTGGAAATAATTTTCTTAAAAATGTAACAGCAATCCTAAGTGTGAAGTTTCTGTTTTATTTCTCTTCCAGTAAGCCTTCACCCATGTGCTTAGGAGTTCTTAATTCTCTGAACATAGCATGTTTTATTTATGCAGAAATTTTGACATATCAGTAGGTCTTCATGGTTGGTGGTGCTTTTTGTTCACTGCTGTTTGTTAATTTTCTTTACACACAACTTTCTGGAAAGTGAAAGTGAAAAGGTTGGGACAGGAGCTTTCTATTTTGAGGGAAATCAAAACACTTTCCCCACGTTCTGGGAAGATACTTTAATAGAAACACCCAAATGGCATGTGAAGTAAATCAAAATAAGTTAAAAGTATGCTTCCCAAATATTTGTGTTGGAAGAACTCTTTTTACTTCATAGTGAACATTTCTTTTGTTACTTGGAAAATATATGTTCTAAAAATACTGTGCTGTGAGAATGTTTAGACTTCTGTAAATAGGGCGCATTCAACCTAATATGGGTGTATTGCAATATTAAAGTGCTGTACCAGGAAAATTAAGCATCTTCACTTACATGACTTCCATTATTTAAGAATCAGTGCTTTCTTCTTGCAACTTCTTCTTGAATGGGTAATAATATTGATGAGAAGTAATGTTAATGTAGGATACTTACCTTTGAAAATATTCTTTTCTTCCTAAGTTCTGTAGGAGATGGAAAAAAGTCGGTCCCTGGACACAATTTATAATGCTAAAAATCAATCTCTGGATTATGGTTTGAGCATAAATAGGGTTCAGCTTGTTCACTCTGTGTCTTTCCTTACCAGAAAAATCCAACTAATTGTAAAAACCACTACGAAGATACAATGCACTGTTATATTTAACAGATATTTATATATTCTTTTTCACTGTCATACTCACCATATGCTTTATACTTTTCCAAAGACCTTTACAAATACTAGTTTTAGTAGCTTTATTTTCACTATTTGTATCCAAGTAGATTTTTTCTGTATTTCCTGATTTATTTATAATTACAAATGTTATTATTTTTAATATTTAGAAACATTGAAATGTTAAAATTATTAAAATGAAATTGTTTATTTCAAATACCAACACAAAAAAATATTGATAATTTTTTAGTAACGCTTTTCAGAACCTGATTACTTTCTCCTTTTCTGAAGTTGTTTTTTCTTTTATTCATCCAGGAAGAAGAGAGACGTATGGCATCTGTTGCAGCAAGGAAAGAGGAAGAAAGGAAGCGTGAAAGCCATAAACAGACCTTGCTTAAGGTATTTTGTGTGGTAGTTCTAAGCCTACTGTAAACCAATTTACATAGCCCAGTATGCCTCTATCTTTTTTTTTTTTACCGCTTAAACGGTGCACTCCACAATTGAAACTCTTAGTCAACGACTCAAGATACACTTTAGAAAAAAATCCCAGTTGAATACATGATTGTGATGTATGTGAAAGGATGGCCAACTTAATTTTCACAAATCCAGACATGAAGTAAATCCAGGGTAAAGGAAAGGACTTTTCAGTGATTTCAAATTCCTTGAACTTGGTCTCCCCCATTTCATGTGAGTGCTCCAACTTCTGCCATGCAGGGTGTTCTGAAGTAGTTTTTCCTTCATTCTTTCCTGTTGAGGTCCTTGCTTTCTGTAGAAAAAGTTAAGCAGCCATCAGAGCAGCAGCTAGACTCCAGCTGCCGTCTTTTTCAGAAGAACACTTATCTACGGGACCACCTGGCCTGGTTAGGGCTTGTGTACGTGACATGGAATACTCCTACCAGGGGAGACTGAGGTGCACTCTGGAGTACTTTTATGGGGCTGGTGACCTATAATAGGAGACCAAAGTTCAAGTATCTAAGAGTCTCTGCATTTGAACGGGGGGGGGGGGGGGGGGGGGGAATAATTTAATGTTTAATGCCAAAAAATATATTTTGATTTCCTAGTTATTTTTATGCATTTGTAATTTTGATTTATTGTTTTAAAAACCACCCACAATATAACAAAAAAGTCTTAGATACAGTCTTTTTTTTTTTTTCTTAAGCAGCACTGTGTGTGGTGTGTGTGTTGGTTTTTTTTTTGATTGTGGAGTTGTTTTTTTTTTCTGTGTGTGTGTGTGTCCCCAAGATACTGATGTATTTCAAGTCTTTAGGTTTTCAGTTTTGGTGCCTATTCTTAGTAACATAAAGAAATGGGAAATTAGTAAGTAATATTCATACATAGTGTTATTTTATACTGCTTAAAAGCTAACTGTGTCTCTGGACTAGAAAAAAAGTAGGTGTTTATTTGAAGTTCATGTTCTTAACCGTAACTTAAACATTGATGTAATATTTCCTTGTAGCAGAGGGTTTGTTTGTCTTGATGGCCTAGATTTCTCAGTGCATTTTGCTAGTGGAAACTTCCCCTAGAAGAGAGAAAATAAATTTTTAATGTATCATGCTGTTATTATTCAACTTTCAACATTAAATTGTAGATTTTTTTAATGTAGTTGAGGTAACTTTGTGTCACTTTCCTCCAAACTTCCTTAAACTGTATGCAATGTAAATGAAATTATAAGCACTCATTCAGTAGTAAACAATGGCTGTTTTCCTGTACTTACTGCATCGAAGAAATCAATTTCAGCAATGTCATCTCTTCTTTCTCCCTTGCTGATACATACTTGCCTGCCCTAACAACAGAGTTTCTTCATCTCTCTTTTTCCAGACTTATTTTTTTACTGCTTAAAACCCACTCCTCTGGGAAAGCTTGGGATGTACTTTGAAATGTACAGAGAATGTAATTCCTTTCCAACAGAGGCTGAACTTAATTACTGGAAGGAGAAATAGTTACTGCTAGCAGAATCTTCACACTTCTAGAATTTGCTTTCTGTAAAATTAATTCTTGGAAGTTTTCAGAGGCTCTGTGGGAATCCAGCAGCCCACAGCTGAGGGCCAACAAAGCAGTAAAGCTGTGTGGTAGCTGAGGTTATGAGGAGACCCTCACCCTCCAGAACAAACAGAATTTTCTAATTGTGATGGGAAGAAATTGCTGACTATTTTAGCTTCCTCTACTTTCTGTGACATGGAGATCAGTCATCGCTGAAGTCTATGTGTAAACGTTGGGTACATAGTGTTCTCTAACCAGATAACATCATAATGCTTTGGGCAAATTGGATGGGGAATATTTTTGAGCTCTTTAAAATGGAAAAACTTTCAGAAGAAAATTGTAAAAGTAGTTCTCATGTACTTTCAGTGTCAGTAACAGACAACTACGGACATAATTTTTATGAACATTTGAAGTCTAGTAGATCTACCTCTGCATTATCAGTCATTGAAACAGATCACAGTGTTTACTCTGAGTATAAGAGCTGCAAGCATGAGGGATTTGTGTGTAGGTATTAAATGTTTTACTGTGAAACGTTTATATGCAGTTGCTCTTGATTCTGAAGGAAATACACAGGCTCCACAGATTTGCAGTCACAGGTGATGAAATGCTTGCTGCTTTTGTTGATATACTTTCTGTTTTTCAAAGAAATATTCATTTGTACTGCTTTATACTTCACATCTCCAACACTTGAGCACTGTGAGGGACTTTCTCAGTGAATGACACTGCGGTGATATCCACAACTTGCCTACTGTGAAAGAAATTACCTAAAAATATGATGGTAACAGTCACATGTTACTTTTATAGATTAAACCTAGAAGATAGTGAGTAAAGATTAAACTAAATGTATCAAAAATGTTCATTTCAAACTGTAAAATTAGGTGCTCCCTGATCCCCTGCCTTTCTCCGCAGGCATATAAAATAGTGGGGTTTTTTTCTGTTTGAAAAAAGGCGCTATAATAAAACTTTGTGGTTTGTGTTGATTTTTTTTTTTTTTCCCAGCCATAGAGTCTGTCTTAGAACAGAAACGTAAATGTCAATTTTAAAACAAATAAAGCCTTTCTAACCTTCAGGAGTTTTGGTACAGCCTTCTAAATCCTAATCGGTATTTTGTTGTTTTCTTTTTTAGGCTGATATTAATCAGCATAACAAAATAGTCTAAAGGAGACAGGAACTAATGTAATCATATTTAAAAGTATGATATTAGGCTTTTGACAGTGGTAAGAAATTGATAAAGGTGATTAACTTATGCTCTAAGGAAATAATTGTTAGCAGGGATTTACCTTCCCTGAAATTATTTTAGACCCAATTTAAGAGCATTGCAACTTAAAACTAGCAAGTACTTGCTGTTTCAATCCAAAATTCCATGGCAATGAAGTAGAATATTCATTAGTACATCTGAAAAGTATGCATCTTTTATACTTCCCCTGTTTATGGGTAAAATCAGTGACAAGTGCACAGGCTGCCTACCAACTGGTATTTGTGCTACGTAGGGCAAATTCCTGATTGCCTTCCTCCCCCCCCTTTTAAAATATGAGATTGGTAGCTTGTACTAATGTTCTGAAGTATATGAGAGGAGTTAGAGATTTCTTAGAATATTGTGGGGTTTTATTACTTTCTAAGAGTGGGAAGCTTTAAATTAAGGTGGTTACTCTGTATGGGTGTGAAAGCTGCATTTCTAACAGCAACATCAATTTAGAGTATGATATTATAACTAAGAAATTATTGGCTTTGACTGATACTTTGTTTTCTTCATGTATTGTGGATGTGAATTTATTTTATGCTAAGCTTCTCTATAAGATTTTCCTTTCAAATTCTAAGTCACTGTTCAAGTTCCATTGAGAGTAGTGTAACAGTGAGAGAGCTGACCCCCAGAGAGTTAGGTCTGGTTCAGAGAAACCAAATGAAGTGACACTAATGATGAATTTACCCTTTGATGTTATTACCCTTTGGTGTGCAGCTTTCATCTGATGCGAATTCAGCCACCGGTCCACGAGCTCCTAGAAAACACCTGGTTTTTTAACCTTTTAAAGTATTCTAAATTGGATCTATTAAATCACATATATCTATATGATATCATAGAATAATAAGCAATATATAGAATTGTAAGGTAATTGATGTGACCTGCATGACTACACAAGAACAAGTACCTAATAGACTTTTGAAATACTGGCTCATTGACAAGGCTTGTCTAGAATATAAATACTACTTTTAAAAACTGTAACAAAATGTTTGAACTTAGATCTGTTGTAGTCCTTGTATCCATACCAAAGTTTATTTCATTTTCTGTTTTCATAAACCTGACTTTCCATTTTTCAGAAGGTAATTTTTTTCCCCCATGCAGGGTATGCTGTTGCAATTACCGCTGAGACTTACAGCAGTTGCAGAACTGACTTAGCTTAAGTGCTAGGGTCTCTGTAGCAGCATGGAGGAAAGTATGAGCAGTCTGCCCTGTTCTGTGAGAGCAGTATTACAAGCAGCTCCAGACCATCAAAGTGAGACATCTGGAGTTATCCAAACTAAACAGTTTAACTTTATTCTTTCATAAGTTGTGGATTTAATTTGTTAGCTTTCATGTTTCTGTTATTGCCTATTTTGTGAAGTCATTGTTTGCTGGCAGTTATGCAAAACAGCATGGATTTTAATGCATAACCATCAACCAGAACTATCATTTCTTCAATCTAAAATGTTTAAAGCGGCATATTTCTTTCAGAGCAAACAAGTGTGTTGATCCTGCTCTGTCATAACTTACAACTTTTTTATCTTGTTTCAGGAAAAGAAACGGTTAACAATTTGTAATATCGCTCATCAGTGGGAGGTACAGCAGAATCGAATAGCTCTTGTGGCTTCTTTAAACCAAGATAAAGATAACGAGCCCTGTCAGATCAATGGCAGTGCTGCATATGTATTTCCTGAAGAAAGCAGGTATTTTATTGGGTAGTACTTCTTGTTCGTGTCTAATATTCCAGGTTACTACTTCTCACCTCTGACGTCTCACTGTATTTCATTATCAAAAGTAATATATCCAAAGCAATCCAGAAAAGATGTTTTACTTGGTGATTAAACCTGTTGGCCATTAGTAATAACTAACATATATTAGATAAGTAATATAACAGTAACTCATTGACTAAAAAAGCACAAGCTAATTATGTGATTTTGCTAAATAAGGGAGGATTTCATGTTTGAAAGGAACGTTAAATATGAATTTTGACCCTTCTTCAGGCTGTTCATTTCCTTGACAGCTTAGATTGTTGCCCTCCATCAAAATGAATGAAATAAGGATGTATGAGCACTGCAAACATTTGTAACCTCTTTGTGTATCAAGAGGTTTCACAAACTGAGTATTGAATTCCTGTTCTTAATTTGAACAGCAGTATATCTTATTGGATGGCTTTTATACCCATGTTATTTTAACAATAGCAGTTCTTTGACTTAGTTTTATTTCTAAGATGATTTTTGTATTGTTGGTTTATAAATGTAGTTATATTATTTTTGTGATACTTTGTGGCTTGCTTATTTGCATCTAAAAGGCGGCCATCTGCCATTCTATATAATTAAAAAACCCAATGCAGAAATTAATGAACAATGTGTGCTTTGGATTGGCTAAACCCAAACTAGCACACTTTCAACCGTGGCTAGCTCAGGCAAAAGGCTGAAAAAATGTTCTGCACAAATTCAATGACAAGTACAGCTCTCTGCTGTGCCTGATCAATACTGGAAATGTCAGGTATGGACAGAAAGTCTTTGCCTCTCCCGAGCAGAGCCCATGTGAGTTTGAGTTTGTCTGGTGTTGGCTAGACTTGGGTTTTATCTCCAGTTGAGTGCTGCATCTTGTGAAACATTTTTTTTCCTTAGCGTCTTTAAATTGCTGTAGTCGTTTCTGTTCTTGTGCTTCTAAAGCTATCCTCCGAACAGATGTTTAGCCACTGCTTTCTTGCCGCCTTGGTTTCTTCACAACTTAATTCACTGTTAATCATCCCTGTGACCAAGTCAATGTAACTAGTTAGCTTGAGCATTGTCCTGTTAATGAACAGATTCTCATTGCTGGAGAATTAATGCTTTTAAGTAACATACTAAGACTTTTTCTATGGAGCTGTGGGAAAAATCTGGCTGTAACGCTATCTCTGCTTATGCTGGATACAGTGACTAAAGTTGCTGTATTCCTTGTAGTTTCCTGACCACAAATGTTAGGATTCTTTTGTCAGATCTACAGTAATAAAACATGATGAATAAAGTCTGTTTCCATGTTCTTGTGGAAGTTTTTCTAAGATTTGTAGACTACATGCTAGAAATCAAAGTGGTTACTTTAATGAAATACCAAATTTCCACCCTCCTGAGATGTTAATGCATATAACTGTCCTTTTTTTGCATATGTTGTAATTCTCTTATGCAAATTGCAGTGCATGTAGTTTTCTGAATTAGAGACTTGGGTTTGGAATTTTTCTTTTTCATGGCTGGTCAGAGAAATGAAGTCCGGTAGTGGTCTTTATCACCAATTAATGCTAGTTTAAAAAGATTAATGACAATGTGGATGTATGTGTTAGAATTAAGAAGCTGTAGATAACACAGACATTTTTTGCCTTGAAGTCTTGTTGCTTTTTAAACCCCTCTAAGTTAAAATTGATATTGATCTACTACTCTGTTATATAATAGCGAAGAATTTCAGAAGATATTTTCAAGATGAGTAACTAAGCAACAAAATGGCAGGTGCAATTCAGCATAGAAAGTAATTGCAGCTTCACATATGAAGTGATGGGCTCTCAACATTTCCAGTGAAGAGTGAAATCTCAGAAAACATCAGTCAAGTGATCACTAGTAGTCAAAAAAAGCAAAATACATTAAAAATACTAGGAAGTCAGTAAAGAATAAAATAGTAAAAATTATTACGCAGTTTTCTAAACCTGTGGTTTGCGCTTATCTTGAATTCTCTGTGCACTGCAGGTCCAGTCAGCTGAATGTTTCATCTTGGAAGTAAGACACAAAGAGATGAGAGTTAGAATAGCTGGACTTACTGCGTAATTTTAAAATCGATCTTGTGAATTGGAAAGCTTACATGTTTTTAAGGAAATAATGTATTCATCCCTATTAATTAAGGATTAAACAAGGATAATTATTTCATCAGGATATCGGTATTCATTATTCTGTTTAGAGATTAGAATAATCTTATGATTTATGTGACATATGGGTTTGAGGAAGGAGTGGTACTCTTGTTCACGAATAAAAGTAACTGTTCAGTAGTGTGAATCACATTATCCTGGATTGGTTTTAACAGCTGTCTGTTCTTAAAGTGATTACTTATGACATAACTTTTACATTTCATATAGCAAACATAATGTAAAGATGACTTTTCTTGAATAAATACATTGTTAGAAGTTGTTTTCAGATCTCTAAAGCAACACAAAATATATTAAGCTTTTGCAATGTTACTTGACGAAAAGAGGTTTTTCCAGCCCTTAATATTTTTGAACGAGATTGGGTACTGCAAATGAATGAATACTGAGAAATGCAATCATGTTTGACAGTTGCATTTTTGTAAAGTGAAAGGACTGTCATTCAATAGAATGATGTTACTATCTCAAAATAATCTCATTTTATCGCTGCATTTTTATTTCCTCCAGGTCTCTGGATACAATATTGAGCAGTGCAGTACAAGGCTTGTCTGTTCTTGAGTCTCATTTAGTGGAAGTGGAAGGAGACACCCTTTGCTTGTATGGTGCTGGAGCACTGGAGTGCCTGGATCGAAACTGGAGTGTTCAAACAGCTGGAATTATTGTCACAGTCCAATTTATGTTCATAGAGTTTGATGAAATAGTTCAAGTGTTAACAAAACTAAAGACAAAATTTCCTAATTCTGTGGTAAGAATGCCTCAGATTTGACCTGTGTGAACGGCTATGGAGTACGTGTTCTCCAGCAGAACTTTAATTTGCCATAGTCACCCTTGAGTGCTTTCGTATCAGTAGATATGTTTGTGAATTACGTATTTGCTTGGTGTTATGCTATAATGCTGATTTTAACTTGCTACTTCTTAAAAATGCACTTTAATTTAGATTCTCACACAGGATTTTCACACTGGTTATTATTTATCTCTGTTCCTTTCACTTAGCTGATTATTTTTTGCAAAACTGATGTGTAAATTATAGTACTGCTATTCTACAATATTTTTATGGATCTGTGGTATCAGGAGACTTTCATTTGTGTTGTGAATTCAAAGATCAAATAGCTCATAGGAGAAAAAGAGAGAGATAAAAAATCAAAGGGAATAGCTAGCTAAACCAGTACAGCTCTTGAAATTCCTCAGTTCTTGATGGAGCAAAACTACATAAATGAGGTGTCCCTGTAGTAGTACTTCTTTTTTTTTTTTTTTTTCCTTGGACATTTAAATGTGACTTGTTACTCAGATGATATGCCTCTTGAGCTCTGGGCTTCTTAAGATTTTTAGTTGAAAGGAACTTAATTGTTTCATTGGAATATATAACTTTCTGGGGAACTTAAGACAAATGTATCTACCTCAGTGAAACAGTTGTTTCATTGTGAGGGGAAAGCTTTGAGGGGGATGGCAGAATCTCAGATAAATTTTTATCTTCACCATCAGTTTTTCCTCCTTCACCTTCCCCCAGCAATGTTACTGTGCAGCCAAATATACCGTGCTCACAGCAGGAGCACCAGGGTAGGGCAGGATTCAAAGAAACAGCAGGGTATGACTTAATGCCAGACTGCTATGGCTGAAAAAGCAGAATATTTAAAAACTTATTTTGTACTTACTCTTATGTGGCAGATGTTGCAGTTGCTTTACTTGCAGAATTAAAATGAATATTGGTCAAGTAGTATCACTGCTTTTTGTAACACTGAAAATATTAGTACTATTGCTATAGGGTTTATAAATCGCCTAGGGACTTGTAACGTTGACATTCCTAAATATATGTAATACGCCAATTGGTGGATACATTGATGTGTTTTGCCACGAAGACTTCAAATGAGGTGACCTCAGTTGCTTCATCAGATCTAAAGGCTTGTTTGTTGGAGTTTGAAAACTGTTTGAGTGGCACAGAACAGGAATCTTTGTGCTCACACTTTATTGTTTCTGTATTTAATTTATTGTGGTTTGACTTCTCTTTTTTTTCAGCACCTGAAGTTTAAGGAGACAAATCTTGTGACACTGCAGCAATTCAATGCATTAGCTCAGCTGCATCGCATTGAACAGTTGACAGTTGATCCTCAGGGAAATCCAGTTGTCAACTTTACTCTGTGGAGATACTATGTTCTGTTTAGACTGAACCATTTTAATTTACAGAAGATAAATGGAGTAAAGGTAGGACAGTGTTTCTTCCTTCTTCCTATTGGTCTTGCAAGATAAAGTAGTGTTGTTCTTAAAAAGGTAGATGAATTGCTAATAAAATGAGCAGAACCCTGTTAGTACCCTTTCAGTATTAGGGGGGAAAAATTTTTAAGTACACTTCACGATATAATTTCTTGTGCTGTTGCGTTTAAGTCCAACTGTACTGTGTTACTGTAGGCGAAGATGGTAAGATTCTTAGTTGCCATTAGAATGTTGTGTCATCTCGGATGTTTGCAATTGGAAATGACAGTCTAAATCTGTACCTCAGTGTTTGGGGTTTACAGGAAGGGAAGACTTTATTTAATTAATTTTTTTTTCTTTCTTTAGAAACACATGCAGAAATAATAATAAAGAACCGCATGATTTTACTTGATTTAAAGAAGCATTTTATTATGTTCAAAGCAATCACAGTGCTGACACTGAATACTTTTGCAAAAATGCGCGTTTGACAAACTGTTTAGTAGTTTACAGTATATGATTATATTTTTCAGTGTAACAAAATATATCTAAACTAACATTTTCTTCTTTAAGCCTATCACAGGAAAAAGTCTGTCAAATAGCAAGCCTGAAAAAAAATAATCTATGTGCAAGATTGTTAGTGTGTGGGTTTTTTGTTGGGTGTGTGTTTTATGTTTAAATAAATAGAACATTAGGATGCTAATTTGCTATTCTTTGTATTTTCCTTTATGCCAATTGAAAGTAAATTTATTCAAGCATAAAAAATAACTATTTTATGCTTGGGCTTTGATTGTAAACAGGGGGAGAACAGTTACGATGTAATATGATATTTGAATGTGCAATTTCAAATGCTAAATTAAGTTTATGTGGTGTTATGGAAGTTAATTAAAGCAAAAATAATACATAGTTTCAATATTTAGATCTGGTATTTTAATTTGGTCATTGTATGTTGTGGATTAGGTTTTTTACTTGTTATCTGATAAAGACATAGTATAAATGTTGTGGTTTACTTGGGTTTAGTTCTGTAAAACATGAATTAGTTGCACAGAAGAGCAGGAATTGGTTTAAGACCTTACCTGAACTAACTGTGAGAGAGAGGATGAGGAAAGATGAAAGATAAAGGCCAATATGACTCACTCCAACAGCATAGTATCTTGAAAAGAAAAAAAAAAGTGATAGTCAGGAATCTCATGAGAACTTTAAAATAACCTTGAATTTACTAATTTACAAAAAATGCCCATCAAAGTTGATAGTAAAAAAAAAAAAAGTAGTTGAATGTGGGTGTAAAGTTGTTCGTTTGTTTTTTTACTGCTACATATTTTCAAAATCAACAGTAGTGATTCAAAATAAAAGACTAAATAGACTGATCTCACCTGTGGTTTTCATGGAGAAAGAAAGAAAAAAGAAGAAAATAACACAATTATTTAAGTAGACTTTTTTACAGTCTGTCTTTGGAGGAAAGCTTTTAATTTAATAGTACTTGGGGATGAATTTAGTAAATGGATTTACATGTAGCACAGCATGCTTTTTATGTAGGACATATATCAAATCTTAAATACGTACGGCTGGAGAACACTTTTGTCCTCAACAAACTTTTTCAGCCAGACCACTTATGAAGATGTGCACACAGAAATTTTTTTCTAGTGTCATTAATAATTTGAAAAGTGTCATAGTCAAGCAGAAGAGAGAGATGAAATCTGATAGCTGCTTTTCCTTAGTCTACGGCACAAATCATGGTATCCAGCTTTGCAGATGTGTGTTAACTTTTCTTTTAAAATCAATAACAGAAAATCCTCTTTCAATGTAAATACAACACCCTGAAGTGTGCTCTCGGACCTTAGATCTTAGAACTAAATAAGAACCTTAGAACTAAGTAAGTTTCACACAATGGAAAGGGAAATGTGCATAATCTGCTGTTCTGATTATCATTTGCTTGCAAAGTTTGTGAATGCTATTGTGTTGCCAGCTCTGAGGTATGTATAGTTGGGGAGTAAAAGCAATACAAAGTAACTGAATTAACTAATTATGTAACTCTAGCACTCTTCAACTTTTTTTAAAAAAAACAAACAAGAAAAAATAAGAAGCGTAAGGAAGCTTCTGTTTTTCTCTCCACCCTCCCCCTTTTATGCCACTTATGTTCCAGGCTGGAAGCTGAGTGTTAGTCTCCCCCTAACAATGATTTTGTTCCTTTGTCAGACTGTTACATTTACTAGCTGAAGAATCAAATTCTCTTCACTGAGATACTACGACTGGGGAAAACATAAAAGAGTGTAATCTCGGATTAATTAAGAGTTGACAAGGTTTGAAGTTACTAAACTCTACAGAATGTTTCACACCAAGTGTTATGGCATACAATATAGCAGGTGCATCACGGTTACTGAGTTGGTGCCTGTTTTCTGTACTTGGCAAGAAGCAGGCATAATAGACTTTACATTTATGTGATATTACCGTTATAATCTTTTTGTGATTAATGGAGCAAACAGTGTACTGGAATAAGATGGTAAACATGAGTTTCTGTGAACTAGAGTGCATTCAGCATTGTTGTCTCCGTTGACCGGGTCCTTATGCTTCTCTTAACATAAATAAATAAATTAAAATCACTTATTTCTCCAGCAGACATTTCTGCTGGCAATGGTCTTTGTTTCCCTAGCTGCCTTCTGTGCTCTTTCTTTTAGACCTTGCTTCTATTAACAGACTGTTTAGTGAGGTCATCTACTCTTAAGCTACAAAGTAAGACTTACTTAATTTTAGCTGAAAATGAGCACTTCTAAACACTTGGAAAATGGAGTTGATTTCGCATTTCAGCTTTCCTGACCTATGTCTTCTCTGGTGAATTTCTCCCTGCATTATGCTGTTGCAGTACACTTTAGGCAAGGCTATAGATTGTACAGCGAATTAAACAAGAACGTAATTAAATTACATTAAGCTGGATCAGAAGTCCATTTTACTCCAATGTTTGAATAATAAAGAACACAAAAATTGTCTGGAAGTACTTTGTAAATATTGTGAGTATTGAAGTTTATTTAATAATGGGTTGCTTTCCAAAAATGTTATAAGATGAACGGAAATTAAATTTGATCCAGAAGTTAAGAAGTCACTGAGTGAATTTCATAGTCCTGTGTTATCCAGGTCAGATTTAGATGATCATAAAGATTTCTTCTGCACTCACTGGAAAGCCAGAAGTCTAGAAACTGTGCCAAACAAACTTTTGGCAGTTGAAGTCAGTTCATAGTCTGGCCATCAGGGCAGAAGAAACTACAAGGCATGGTCTTCAGAGGTTATGAGCCAAGACAAACAAAAGACAATAACAAAAACTACCAGAAAATAAACCTTTTCCACCTGTTTTATGCAAAATTGAGATGTGTAAAATTAATCCTGAAAAGTTTTCAACCATTGAAGATTAGTTTAGAGAGACATCTGTAACTGAACGTTGACACAACAGTATGGATGGTATTTAGAGAAGTGTAATGGAGGAATGCTATTTTGGGGGTTGTAAAATGCAGAGAAAATACTTTTTTTAATTTTGTTTTTGTTTTTCTGTAAAACCTGTCTTTTATAGAAAGCCTTCTCTATGATGCTGCCAAACTAAGGGAGACGGTAACTTAACTTTTCACATGGGGGTACCCAGAATCTTTTCATTTCTCCAGCATAACTTGATCAGAAATTTTCTGGTAGACCTTTTGTAAGTGCCTGCAGTATGGAGCAGATTTAATAAGTCTGGCCTTCAGACACTCTGTGTAAGAAGTCATTATAAAATTCCTTGTTTCGTGAAGACTGTCATGAAGCACAGGGTAGGATGTGTATACATTATAAAGTTTCCAGAATTACAGGAAGTAAAACAAGCACCAGTACCTCATTTGGTTTCTTTTAAAGTACATTTTAAGTGCCAGTAAAAGCAAATCTATGTTTTGAAGATATGTCTGGAACAGAGCTGTATGCAGTGTTCTGCATAACAAATTTCAGTTAATTCTCAATGTGCATATGTAATGAAATACGAATGTGCCAGTTTTGAAACTTGACTTTTTCCTTTTTTTCTTCCCCTTCCCCCCACTTCCCTCACAGGTTACTGAAAATGATATTGTCATGGCAGAGAGGCTCTTCGGCATTCTGGCGTATGTGGCATCTTCTGAGCTGCCACATTATCGCATGCTTTCCTTATTTGGAGAATCTAGGTAAAATACAATGAATGTATCCGGAATTTGTTCAGAATGTATTGTTTACTTATTTTGCATGCTGTCACGATGAATTCTTTCTAGGTAAAAAGACAAAAATTTCACAAATAACGTCTTACAAAAGATAGGTTCTCTGCTTATAGCAGAAATATTAGCATGGCCTGCTGTAGCCAGAGGTTTTCATGGAAATTGTATGAAGTCTGCTGAATAAGATTAAAAGGCACATGCGCACAAATGTGCTGCTTGTTTAAATCTCCAGTTGTACTGGTATTGGTGAAGATTTATGGACTTCATGATGAAGACTGATTATTTTTAGCAGGTATTTTATAGTGGGTGACTATAACAGTTAACCAATGTAAGAGTTGGTGCTGCAAGAAAAAAGGTGCTTAAAAAAAATATTTTTAGTCATCTATAGGTAACATACTTAAAAAAAGTTTAAGCTGCAAGACTTCCTATTTAGGAGATGCTATACGATATATGTCAAAAAGTCAATTGTATAGAGGCAAAGAAACATAGGAATGTTTAGTCATTAAGTATTTTGAGTAACTTGAGGATGCAATAAACTTGAAAGCTCAAAGTACATGTTCAGAGGGAGAAAAGAAAAAACCCTCCACAATCTCTAGAAACATTTGCACTTTTAAAAAAGTTTCCAATAATTAGAACTGTAAATCTCTCTATCTTTTCACAGGAGGAAGCAATTCCAGTATCTGCTGGAAGGAAAGGGAAAGAAATCTGGGATTGGGAGTGAGGAAAGTAGTGATAACAGAAGAAACGGAGGGGAAAGCACAACTCGAGCAACACTGAATTACATGACAAAGGACTTTCATATGGAAAAGCTTGAAGTAAGTATATCATTACAAAATATTTTCATCCTCTATTGTATAACCTTAGACTGCTACTCGTGGAATTTGTCTATATATCAAGTCTCAGTTGTGCTATTGAGAATGGTGGTTTTAAAATACCGCTGCTTAACATATTTACATGTATGATCAAACATTTCAGCTAACTGATCTTTGCCAAAATACTGGATAATGGTCGGTTTCTGTCTTTAGTGAAGTGGTTCCTGAACAGTGCCACAGTCTCAGAAATACATTCTCATCTGTAGAGGACTGAAGGCAGTGGGCTGATTAGCATTGATAACATGCAGCTGTGGCCTTGCCTCAGAGGCAATGGGTTGATGGACTTGGATGATGTGCAGCTGTAGCTCGTTCCTGCGAAGTGGTTAAATAGCCCGGAGGATGGTGGGAAAGAGGCTCAGATGGAGGAGGAGCAGTTTGGTCTGGCCTCTGGAGGAAGGAGATACAGCACAGACAGTAGAATCTGACCAATGGTAAAGCCTTGTTGCAGCCTACTAGTTTGATTGTGCTGCAACACTCACCTACAAGCCTTATGTTCGTAATGAAATGTACCTGCATTAGTAAAATAGAAGAAGTGAGTGCAGTTTTATAAAAAAAGAATTGCATATGTATATTGCACATGTTAGCATTTTCTAATGGACTTGGAAAATCAGAAAGTGTATCCCAAAATGAATTGGTGAAGAACACCCCACAGACAAGACTTGAGAGAGTGCAGGCTGTAGTAATAAAGAGTCGTTACCTAGCTTTTAAATGAGCTACAGGAAAAAAAATATATAGGGGATGTATTAAGTTTAATTATTAATAAAATTGCAAGCTGTCTTGTTTTGGATAAACACATCAGTCACGCTTGCTTTAGTTTGCATTTCTGATCTGCTAACTCTTTTGCTTGGGCAGGGGGAGGTTGTTCACAGGGAGAACATGCTTTCAGCCACAATCTCCTTTCTGTGCAATCATCACAAGTTCTAGCTATATGCACCCCGCTTCCCATGCTTGTCCCGTGATTTGCTTTTTCATTATGTGAAAATACATAAATCCTTTAGTGCAAGAAAAAAGATAGTGACTGTGTGTGTGGAGATAAAGAAAACATTTTCTCTTGAAAAGCTGTGGTAAGCAGTGCTTAAAACTTTATATGTCATACAGTGAGGTATTCCTCTTGTCCTTTACCATGGAACAAGCACTATAATAAAATAAGCTTAGTATTCCTACAGCCCGTGAAACACATGCATTATCTTGTCTTCCTAGCGCAGCAGTTCACACCTTGTCCTTTGTTATAGTGTTATTATGTATGTGGCAGCAGATATTACAGGTTGTCACAAGAGAAGATTAAGATAAGCAAAAAAGACTGATTCCAGTTCCCCATCAGTAGTAAACTAACATAATAAATGTGATTGAATAAGTTTAATGCTGAAGATGATAGCCTGAGTCATTGATTAATAATCTGTTTTATAGAGGAAACAGCTGGAAAGTATTTTCTCTGCTTTATCACTCATTTAAGAAAACCTATGTTTTGATGGCCTAAAGCATGACCTAACACTTTAACAGTGCCATAAATCAAACTAGTTAGATATTTAGCACCAATATAACTTATTGTTCAAAGCTTATTATGGCATTTTATAGGAACTCTGCAAAACCAGGGATTAATACAGTTAGAGTGACTAAAATGTGGAGCTAGTAGCTGCACAAAGTGCAATTTTATTTTATTTTTTTTTTACAAAAGTTCAGGTTACTTCAGTATCTAATGTAGTACATCTTAGGAACTGTGCAGTTGCCAGAGTCCTTTAGGAAACCTGTGGAAAGGATGAATACTGGCATATTTTTTTTGTGACAAGATATTTAGGTTTTGTTAGGACAGGTAAACAAGCATATATTTCCAATTGTACTACAATCATGAAAAGCTGGGAAGGGAAAGAAGGAAGAAAAGTAGTTTAGTGCTTAATGATTTCGTAAATTTTCACAGCTATGTTGGAAGGCACCAAAAATCGTAAAGTTGTTAAAAGGTATTTGTGATTACTTAAAAGTGGATTTCACATTAATTAATGAGTATAATATGAATATTATGAATACAGTAAGAATCTGTGGCCACGTTCATAAAAGCCTGAATTAGAACCTGGGTTGTGCAACTCAGGATGAATGTGCAGTGGCCTTTTTGCCTGCTCATTGTGATGTTCTTTAATTCATTAAATTTCTGTGGTGGTTTTATGGATTTGCTATTGTTTAACCTCTTCTTTATCTTACTCAATAATGCAATGGTTCTCCCATGCAGGAAATCAAGGAAAGAAAAACATTTTGCCAGACATACGTTGAGAACTTAGTGAAAGAAGCAGCTGACATCAACATGAAAAATGAGTCGTTGCAGAAGCTCTGGCCTCAAATGTTCATTGAGCTTGTTAGAGATGCAGTGATAGAAATACGCAATAAAAATTCCTACATGAAACTCTGCTTGCAGCGGATCACTGATCAAAAACAGTAGTCAAGGCTTGTTGTCTTGCAAGGTTTTGGTTTCAATATTCTGTGATGTTTTACAAACTTAAAACAATAGAATATAAAATTACCATCACTATGGCATACTTCACGTGCACACACCCCCAAAGGGATGCCTTTAAATCTTAATTAACTCTTCTAGTTTTGAAATAAAAGTTTACTTGCATACTGCTTTAACAACGCTTCCTTGGCTGAAGTGATGAGGTAGTATAGAAGTAGCTTGGTGATTATCGTGTTTTACTAAATTCTGCTTTGTTTTTATCTGCTACCCTTTCTTCTGTAGTGCTACAGCATTGATTTTTTTAAAGAACAAATTTACACTCTGCTTGCCTTATTTTTTATTGAACACTTTTCAATTGTCACCTTTTTGACTGTTTGCTGCTGTTTGAAAAAAAATAATAGTAGCCGGGGTTTTTTTAACGAGCAAAAGCTAATAAATTATTTTTACATCCTGAACTGGATGAAGACTTTATTGTTGTTGTTTAATTTGTGAGATCATAGAACACTCTTTCACATCAATGCCATCACAGTGCTCGTGATTCAGTGTGTAATGAGCCTAATTCTGAGCTGAACAAATTGCTTGAACTTGATTTTAAGTGTTTTTCATTAAATTCACTTATATTAGTCTGTATGAATTATAAACAGGTAAAATACGAATTTGAGGTGTACTCAATTAAGCTTTATTTTTTTTCTGTTAAAATGTGTTTATATAATTTCTTTTGTTTCTTGATTACTAAATGATTAATTTTTGAGGTTTGCCAAGGTCAAATGAGCTAAAAATGCATGCATTACATTTGGTAAGGAAACTGATGACTATTCTTCAGTTGTAATTAATTCTGTGACTGTGAAAATTTCATATTTGTCAATAAAAACAAATTCTTCACTTTTGCCCTTCACAGATAACATAAAGCACTGTGTACAAAGAAAAGACTTCTTAATGCTGCATGAAGATGAGGCACAACTTGCCCCCAAACTGATCAGCTGTGAATAATGGGTATTAAAACCACATTCCATAGTACAGTAACTCCCACTGTTAACACCTTGCCATCTCCTCCTCAGAAATTGCATTCAGGTGTTGTTAGCCAATCTGGCTGGTTCCCGTGGCTAGTGTTCATATGCAGGTAGGAAGTTGTGCCATTTAAACTTAATTTTATGGTTCGATTGTATCTTGACAAAACAATCCAGAACCTTTGTGCATTCTTTTCCTCTGTACAAATTGATGTTATTTTACTTAAGCTTATTTATAAAAGAGAAATATTCATAACCAAAAAAAAAAGTTCATGGAAGGGTTTTTATGGCTCAAGATGAAGGTTATTTTTTGACGTTACCTGGACAAGTCTCTCTTGCAAATGCAGTTTAGTAAATTTATTCACCCTGAAAATAGCCTTGAATGAGTGGCAGGAGTCCAGTGGTCCGTAGGTGTTTTGGAATATACAGTTGACTTGCATGCAGGTCAAGCTGGTGCGTCAAAGTTGTCAGAGAGGATCCATTTTCTGAGCATGTTACAGGTTAGCAATGGCACACATGCTGTTAAAAGTAATTTCCAATTTGGTTTGTGATATGTGATCTTCTAAAGTATGCCTGTAGGTAGTTGCTTTTCAGTCTTTACAGAATTTAATGGAAGTTAGGTCACTTAAATTCTAAGAAAATGTTAAAAGTCCTGAAGAACTGCTCCAGCAGATGATAGCATTTAATAGAAGCAATTGCCCCTCCAGGCTTCTTGAATTGCTTCATGGAATTTATAGTGAAGAATAGTGTGTTTGATAGGATATTTTTTTCTTTCTATTGGAGCATTGCACACTCAAGCTTTATGGTACACTTTATTAAAGGAACAAATTAAGACCCTGCAAAATGTGAGGAAAAGAAGAGTTAACGTGACGGAAATAGTCAATATAGAAATGGTCATGCAAAAGTTTGGCTTTTTTTTGATTGATCAGTTCCTTTACATCACTTCTGTGCAAAGAGGGTGGTGGAGCAATTCCAGCTTCTGCTTGGGGACAGAAACCTCAGCAGCTGTGTGGAAGTGCAGAACTCTCCTGACGATGTTAGCTGGAGCAGATGGGCCCCTTTTGAATCAGATTCAGCAGCAATAAAAGAGTGGAAAAAAATGTGTTAAGAAGGGTGGATTGGTCTAGAGGAACAGGAAGTTCTCCATGGGAAAATCCAGAGAAAAGCCAGACTTTCTGATACTAAGGCTTTATAAGCATAATCCCGATTGGAGGCTTTAAGGTAGGGTCTTGAAAAACCGAAGTGAAATGAATCAGAGGGTGTTGACTGTGAGTTGTAGAAACGTCTCCTTAAAATGCTCTGTATTCCCAGTGGGCTGTGGATGCTGCCAGTTTGGACTTTTCTCAAGATAGCAGCTGTTTTGTAACAAGATTGCTAAATGGCTGAAGTGAGGGTAGCCAGGCAGCTATTATAAATGAAGAAAAGATTAATGTTGGGCTGCATACGTTCTTTTCACCTAGAACCAGTAGGAACAAAAAACCCTAATAGTTTTTACTAGTTCTTTTTAGGAAGCAAGTATATGATGGGCCAAAGTGATACTAGATCTAAGAGGATATAGGCTTTTAAGCAACCAGGTGATCTTAAAATAGTTGGCATGCTATATGTTGTTTATGTGTTTTATCAAGATTATTTGTTAGTTCATAGATTTGTAGGATATATTACTTTAGTTGCTGCTTGAGGAGTTTCTGAATACTTAAAAATTTGGAGGCTGTATAAGAAGCAAATTCTTACATGCTCTGAATCTTCAGTATTACATATATAAATTTTTTGTAGTTACAGGTATACATTGAGGAGTTAAAATAGCCATTGATTTTGAAGCTGGGGACCTTTAAATGCTGCAGACAAGTGAATTTTGATACTGTTAATATTTCATTGATATCCCATCCAAAATGGTCTGTTGTAATTCCCTCACATAGCCTGACTTTCTGCACTGGACAGGAGCTATTATTGTGAAAATTCCATATGTTAACTAGAAATAAGGGTTTAAAAGATAATGTTTTGACTTTTAAGGCTTTTGAAAACTGTTTTTTCACTGTTTTTTTGGACTTTTGGTACAGTTTCCTTTTTTTCTGATACAATTTTCCTCTATGTCCAGACAAGGACAGATAATGTTGTATTATTTTCTTTTTTCAGTTTAGCTGTACCATGCATGAAACCCCCATTATGTCATGTAGAGTCACTGTTCATTATGGAACAGAAAATTGATCTGCAGTAAGGAGATTGATGAAGAGCTGTATTTCATATGCTCCTTTTGATACAGGCTCTGAAAAGGTAATATTGCTACATATATGCCACTGCAGTGGAATAAAAGTTGAAGTGATTCACTTGATGCAATCCAAAAGCTGATCCTGACAAGTTTGAGGGGAAAAAAAGGTACTGGGGAGAGGTTTTAACTGGGCATTGTAAAGTAAAGCTGCTCTTACTGCCTGGGACCAAGTGTTAGATCATAATCTGAAAATAGCTGAAATCTTTGTTTTCCAGTCTGTGAAGATCAGTGGTACGAAAGTGCAATATCTCGCTCCACTGCTATGAATGGTCATACTTTTATCATGTAAGCTATTTCAAATAATAATAATTTTTAATAGGTTAACCTGTTAAAACACTGATCATCTGCCGGTTAAGTTAGGCTTGTGCAGACAGTAGTGAGTCCACAATCTGTGTATACATTCTGCAAATTCAGGACAAGTGATTTTTTTTCCTTTTTTTTTTTTTTTTTTTTTAATCAGAGCTGTAGGCTGTAAAAGTGACAAACACCAATGCTTTCAGTTGTTATTTTTTATCACAGTGACACATCAGGATGAACTGCTTTTTGTTAGCTATTTATTTAAAGAAGCTGAGGCAAATACTTGCTGCTACTTATTAGTAAGCAACATTCATAAAGATGTGATTTAGATTGGAAGGTCAGTGTGCATATTCAAAATCACAATAACGGCTATTTGTTTTGATTGGGAAAACAGATTACTTGAATATGTTTCTGTTCCCACATAATACAAACTCTGCTACATCCTGAAGTCCAATTTCAGTGAAATTATTTTTCTCTTCAAGTTGGAGGCATCAGTCTTCTGAGGATTTGTAAGGCTTGGTGTTTTGTTACACACATGTAGAACAAGGAGAGAGGGAAGTGGAGGCTAGCAATCATTTTGCTCTGTGATGTGATAAAGATGCTTTTACTCAAAACTGATCATAAACAGTTTTATTTTTGCATACTAGAAAGCAGACTGTGTAGGCTACACAGACTTCAAACAATCTTACAAAAGGCTAATTGGCATCTGCTTACATCACCTCAGAGCTGGATTTTCTTGAGAATGAGCTAAAAGAAATTGAATCTAAGGGACTGTTTATACAATCCAAGTATCTAATTTTGTTGGCTAGCTTTGCTAGGCTTCTGCTCTTGGGAGAAGAAAGATAAGCTCATCTGGAGGAACTCTTGTCTCTGTTTACTGTGGTGAAAACAGTATTTCTTTACAAGCTGTGTGTTGGACCTCATATGCCATACTTGTGTACAGATGGGGTGGACAGATGCTTCTGCTTATTGTATCAAACGTCAGGGAGCTCTGTTGAAGAATCAAAAGTCTTAATGGGGGGAAAAACCGACTTCTCACGTTCTGAGTTGTTTGGTTTTGGTGGTTTTTTTTTCAGTTATAAATAGATGTATTGCAAGCAGAAATATACTTGGCTGATGAAAGCACATTGACTCTTTAAAAAAAAAAAAAAGTAGAAAACTGTAGGTTAGACTGTTGATACCCAATTCAGCATTAGAAGTATCCAGCATCCCCAGGAAATGTGTTTGTACAAGACAGCCCTATATTCTATACCACTGACTATGTTGACTTGAGGAGGCCCTTATATTTAACTTTATTCCAGCTTTTTGGAAAATACAAACTGACGGCTTAATGATTGCTCTGGACTTTGGTGTGTTGGTACAGTATGAAATAATGTAATCAAGACACCAGGATCAGATTTCTTGGATTTCTTGGTACTACAACTTGGATCTGTTGGTTAACAGGATGACAATGCTTAATCCCACCTTTTGTTGCAGTCTTCTTAATTAGGCAGCTACTTCCATATTAAGGAAAATCTTGTGTGCCATCTTCGTTCTTATTATATAGTGCATGACATCTAGTATATTACTACATCCATAATCGGGATGTTTCCAGTTTCAGACATACTATTCCTTTTACTCTTTTTGTTTGACTAATATGGGTATCCCAGAGGTTAAAAGCTACTATTGGCGGTACTTCATTTTAAACCTAACAAATCTGGAACTTTACATGAAAGCTGAGCAGATGATAAACAAGTTCCTTCTCTCTGGAATACTAGACATGGATAACAGAAACAGTACTGCTTTTCAAAGCAGTGAGAATGATACCTTTCCAGAATCAAGGTAACGGAAAGCCTTTCTGCCTGTAGTATTTGAGCACTTAATATTTAAGCACAGGAGAAGATAGCCTGGAATGACTTATGGTTTCCATCTACTCATCACATATCATAAGACAAGAGATTGTAAAGTTAACTCAAACTACAGCAGTGATGAAATTGTGCCTGTGAATGTCATGTTTGTATTACATGCTCACATAGTCTAGACATCTTACTTGGTCATGCAGGTAATGGCGGTATTAGTGTGATTCACTTTCAATAAAAGAAATAGCAATATGTAGAGAAGCTGTGACTTTGTAGTAATAACAAACACAGAGTTCATAGATTAGCTGTTATATTACACTTAGAAATACATTGTGAGGCAGTATGTGCTGTGGTTTGTGTTCTGTGTGGCTGTGCAGCACATATGCTGCTGCCTTGTGTTAGACCTCAACAATATGTATTTTCTAATAAAGTAAAGAAATTATTCTGAAGAGCGATGAGAAAAGCCAAGAACACAGAGTACAGCTTTCTTTGTTTCTAACTCTGCATTGACAATAGACTATATTAAGCTTCATACAACTATCATATCCTGGGTAAAGTACACATGTTAAAGCTGTCAGAGTCATTTGACTATGAAGCTTTTGTGTGAGTCTACAAACAAGATCCTCTAGGGAAATGTTACTTAGATTCCAAAGAGATGTTAGTAACTAGTAAAATGTAAACACTCAGGTTTTTGTAATCCAGAAAATGTGAACTGTCAGTTTAGAGAAGAACTGGGTAAATATTAGAGGGGAGGATTCCCAGGTGGGACAAGTGCTATTGGAATACAAAGTGAATAATGAAGAGAGCTTTTATTACAGTGTCTTCGCATTCTTCTGGAGACGTGTGAATGCACGGCAATGGGAACATATAAACCCAGAGCAAAAGACGTAACCACTGCCTAAGGCGTAAGTCTGAAGACCTCTCTCTGATATTATGGTAGTTACTTGTGTTTTTTTGTTGTTGTTTTTGGGTTTGTTTGTTTTTTAACCCCTTGACTAACAAAGACCCTAGTGTTTTTATGGCAGTGTAATGAACAACCAAGAAACTATATCTGAATTTTCAACATATCTTCAGAGGTTTTGTTTCCAGTTTCTTCAGTATTTATCTAATTGATAACTGCATAAGCAGAAACATCTCACTGTACATTCAGCAGTTATAACAATGCCAGTTGCTTTATTAGAGCTGAGGCCTTCATTGTCCTGAGGATCTGTGTCTAGATTAAAAAGTAATCAGTAAAGCAAGAATTTTTTTCTCTTTTGCTTTTTAAAGCAAGTTACCCATTCTTTCTTATTGTGAATAAATGTGGGAGTCTAGCCAATGACATTTTTCTATGTGAACTACCAACATCTCTAGATGTGTCAGTAGACATTGAGCTCTGTCTGTTGCATATTACCATTTTTCAGCAAAACACCTAAGCACGTGCTTGCTTCTAATCACACACTTGAATATTTCCATTATTTTTTAGGATTTTCCAAGACTAGGACTCAGCCAAAAAATCTCTGATTTTTGGCCTGAAACAAGAGCTCTAGGGTTAAAGGCAGTGTATTAATTAAGTACATTTATTACTTTAAGTCTTCATATTGGGGGCTTTTTTATTTGAAAGCCTGTTATTGTAGGTTTAATTGGAATGAATATCTTATCCAAGGCAAATGTTGATATAACCACAATTATATTTAGATTATTCCAAGTATTTTGAGCATGTAAAGACATTCTTATTGATCAATTATTTTCTTTTATTATTGTGAACTATGAACTGTTTTTAACATGAAGAATTTAGTTTACTACAATAATGAATGTCTTCCCCAACATACTGTTCAACCTTTGATGATGGAATGCAAAGTAGGTTGCTTTACAAATGGCTGGAAATATTCTGATAAACATCTGAAATAGCAAGTATGGAAAACAAAGGTCTAAATAAACATGGAAATGGAGAGCTTGATTCATGAAACTGTAGGTGCTGAGGTTTTGTTTTGGTTTGGTTTTCCCAATTAAAGAGTGATGTAGCTCTCCATTCCCTTCTACCACCCCATCCTCCCAGTGTAACTTCCTGTAAACTGCACTTTGTATTAAAGATGTTGTAGAACTGGGTATGAACTAAACTTTATTAATTTTGTTTGCAGATTGAATTTCTAGATGATTAACGGTTCTCATGATCCACAGGATTGTTTATGAAGGTTTATATGTTACGTTACTTCAGTGTTTTCATACGCCCTCTCTGCAGATGTAATAATGCAAGATTTAAATGCAAGTCAACATGCTGCTGAAGATTCTAAGAAGTATTTGCATTGATTTAGGCTTTTTATTAGGATGTATAATCAAAGAAGCAAAATCAAAGCTAATAACCTATGTGAGCTAAAACTGGTGCTGTTGAAGATGTCGCAAGATTCCCAGTGATTTGAGTGCCTGGGATTTTACATGTAGCCTATATGCAAGGTGTGAATTACCCTAACCTTTTTTTTTTTTTTTTTCATATTTATGTTGACCACATCTGTACCTCAGCTAGTCATCTAGATTTTGTGCTGGCTAGAGGAAAATAGACACTTATACCAGTATGAAACATCTAATTTGTTTTAGATGTCCATCTTTTCAATGCAGTGGAATTGTTGGTTGGTTAGTTGGTTTTTTTCTCCTCCTCTGTTAGGGGAGTGTAGGCAGTCATTCAGATGTTGATGTCTGCAAAATTCTGAATTTGTACAGACAAGTTCCACCCTTCCCACCTGTTGTCTGCTTCCCTCTTGTGCAGTTTTTCCAAGCTTATCGATATTTTTTTCTATGCCAGTCAGAACCCATGGAAGCAGCCCACTTTATGATTGACAAGCATGCACTCTGCTTGGATTTGGGGTGAAATTTGAGTGTCCTAGATTTCTAAAATGAGAGATCCATACCCCAAGTCATGCTGGGCTTCAGTGACATCTAGATCAGTCGGTGTTTTTGTCACATTTGAAAAGGCCTTGAGGTCTGGCACACAGGTTCTCTCCTCAGCTATTTTGAATACATACATGGCCAAAGAAGAGTGACATGGTCACACAGATAGAGTGGAAGACTCTGAATTAGGGTAGACATTGTTAGGCATAACTGCTTCTTCACTTGGGTCATTACAGTAGTATATGCATGTGAGTAGTAAAGAGTGTTGCAAAATATGTTAGATGTACATGGTGACAAGCTAGGAGGGTGTAGTGGTGGACTTCACAGTGTTAGGTTTACATTCAAACTTGATGATATTTAAGGTCTTTTCCAACTGAAACCATTCTGTGATTCTCTGAATCTTAATCTCGTTGCTGCTTGGAGAATTCCGAAACCAAAAAATTCTGAAAACAGGTGATCTGAGAAAGTTGTATTGATTATTTGTTCTTTCTTCTTTGTTGGTGCTGAACTATTGCCCTTGCTTGATGATGCTAGCTGTAGGCTCAGGGATTAACTAGAGGCTGTGTCAGGAAAGTATTTTAATAGATCTACATGTGGTCAGGGCAGTTTCCAAATTCCATCAACATACGTTGCCCATCTAAGATTATTTATTTGCACTTCTTCCATTAATGCCTCACTTCAACAAGCTTTGTCACGTTGCAGGGACGAACGAGCATTTCAGTGATGTGTATCTCCATATGTGATCTATGAGTGTGTTAGGGGTCTTTCAGCATAACAGATGAGCGTCAATGGTAAAAATTCTTATGTTAAAGAATATTTAGTTTAAGATATCTGTGCAGCCTCACTGCTGACTGGCTTTCATTTTTTATTCCAGAGACACCTTCTTAAAAAGTACACTTGTCAAAATCATCCACAGTGGTATTCAAAGGTGGCTGTGGGATAAAAAGCAGTGCCTTGGAGAGGATCATCCCCTGATGGCCTACGTTTTAATAGCAGCAAAAGTGAAATAAAAACACTTGGTTGCATTAGATATCTGGTAATGAGCTGACAAAGGTGTAAAGGTAGCCAGGTGCTGTATATCTCATCTGTAGCGTATGTTAAGTGTTGGGCAGCTATAGGGAGTGAGACAGCCTTGTGTATTTTTAGAGGTGTGAGAACTGTTGTGGGAAGCCAAATCCTCCTATATTTCTCCTCCCCTGCTCCCCTTAGGACGCTCTCACTTTCCCCACCCTTTGTTTCCAAGCTCCAGTGTATTCTGTTGTTATTTAAGGAAAATACTGTCAGCACTGCTCATAGTTGCAGTGCGTAGTCCGACAGAAGACGGCACAGGCGACTTTTTTGCTTTTCCCCGTCTCTACAGTGGGGAACAGCTACAGAGAGGCTTTTGTTTAATTAGCATTAGTTATTGGTGTATTGCTAAAGTGGCATAGCTGTGTTATATGGAGAGGCCAAGAGGAAGAATGCTAGGGGTAGGAGCACCTGTCAGTGTGGAGCAGAATAGTTCTAGCACATGTAGTGCTAGATTCAGTGGGATTTATTTTTTTTTTTCCTGGCGCTTGTAAAAGATTTTTTTTTATTGCTCTCATTTCAATTGAATCAGCAGATGAGAGAATCCATTTCTTGGCTGCCCCTAACACAGACTTCATTAACTAGCATTTTCACCTGTAACAGTCACAGGTCAAGTATTGCCTGGATTTTTTACTTTTATTTTTTAAACTAGTCTGCCTTATGTTCTAGGGAGAAATCATACCATGTGTTTTTTTTATTGCTCGTTGCACCTAGAAATGAGTGGAATCTGTGATAAAATGCACTGAAAGTAGGTATTTTTGTGTGAGCTTGTGTGCTGAATATTTAAACATCTCTTTGAAATATTTGCTGATTTAGAGGAGTCTTTCGCTGTAGGTTCTTCTATACACATTTGTTTTGGAATGCAACCAATTCAATGATTACTAATGAGAGGTATTTGGAAATCAAGAACAGGATTGCCAAGTTCTTGGGTTTTGGTCTTGCAGTTTTTTAATTTTTTAAAGGCTATTTATGATACAGCTAAAATTCTTGTAAAACTTTAAGTAGGTTCCTGGAAGTTGTCTTTAGCAGCTCAATTAAAAATATTTCAAAACATTGGCTGAAGTTTTCTCACCTAGTTTAGACAAAGCTTTAAAAGACTTGTTTTCTTAAGTATTCAAAAGACAGTTTTGTGATGTGTTCAAGACTACTTCTCTCATAAAGTTTTTTTTTTCAGAAGGGTTTACGGAATGTTCTAGAGATTAACTTGGTGAGTATAAATGTTGATCTTGTTTTAATTCTGCACTAAGGTAGTACGGTGTCAGATGCTGTTTGGCTTTCCTTTATTCTAGCATTGTGTGATGATCTCAATCTTCACGTCAGAGAGTTAGAGCTTGGAGGTGCAATGTACTCATGGCAGGAGTTGTGTCACTGGGATCAGGATTTTGGCTAGGTAAGCAAGCTCTAGCATGACCTCCTGGAAATGAACACCAAGTACCTGTACACAGCGAAACCAAGCAGTTTACTGTGGGCAAATAGAGCTTTTTGTTGTTTAATTATTTTTAAATTACTGGGATTCTTGGAAAGTTTGCATCTACTTTCAGATCAGAGAAATGAATGCCTGCATTAGTAGCAAATGGTGTAGCTCCTTTCTTAGGAGGAGCTTGGAAAAGTCATGGATTCTTGCAGCTGCATCTAGGAGTTTAGGCTCAGTTCTGATCATACCTGGGTGAGGAACTGGATATTTTTGTGGCTGGAATGGAGACGATCAGGAGCGAACCAGCTCCAAAATCTGTAATTAAAGTTTTCCTGTTTTCATCTCTGAGGCTGTGTTGCAAAGGGGAGGAAGACTGATGCGTGGCAAAAGTGGAGTCTGGCCTAGGAGATAGGGAGGGACTATAATAATCTGAAGTTGGGAAATATGCTTTTTGGAAGGGCTCCTTCTAGAAGATGGGGAGTCAGGCAAAGCAGCTGCCTCTAGTGCCGCGTGCTGTGAAGCGGAGGAAGGTCTATGGCACTGCAACTGCGTGAAACAAAGGGCTAGACACAAGCGAGAGTGAGCTGGGAGCCAGGATTGCAACTTTGGATTTCAGGCCTGTAGAACTTGGCAGGTCTCTGTAATTTTCAGTGAGAAATATGTGCACCCCAACCTCAACAAGTGTTCATCTTTTTCTCATAACATTCTTTAACTTTCTCTTTGGTTGCTCTCCCAACTCATTCCAGAAGGCGGCTTTCTGCAGGCTGTGTGTCAGACAGGGTGCCTCTGTCGCGTGTCAGGTCAGTGGGTTCGCTCGCTATTGAGTATTTTTTACTACTTTTACTACTCTAGGAACTCCTAGTGATCACTTTATAAAATGACAAAGAATCACTGTATCATATGAATACTTATCTCAATTTAGAAAGGGTAGGCACTTTTACAGATGCTTTACAAGCATTGATAAACCTTATTTACGTGATGTCTCTTTCCTGGTACCCTGCCAGAGATGTTCTCCAGCAGCATTGTGGTGTAAGCCCACTAGTAACTGCACTTTCATGCAAGTCTGCAGTACCAGTCATCTTCATGTTTTCTAGGGGGAGCAGTTGTTTGCTTACTGCTATTAAAGGGTTAACAAATTTCTTGAAAAGCATTTTCACAGTTCTGTGTTAGAGCAGATGAACTCAAGAGAAGTTCAAGCTATGTGAATTGTTTGGTTGGGGCAACAGCTCAGTTCTATCTGCTACCTTTGCTGGGAAGGTGACAGATCATTTCTGTAGAGATAAAAGATGGTATTTGGGATGGAGTACCGTGCCCTAATCTGAAAAGCACTGCAAGTGGATGAGAATCGGTGGGGGACAGCAGCTGGCTATCAACAAACATCTTTCCTGGGTGCTGTTGAGATCAGAAAACATTCAATGTCATGGCAAATGTCATGCACATATATGCTTACTATACTGTTCCCTTCCCAGACACGTAGCAGGAAGGGTCCATCCCGGATACCTGTGCCCCTTTGCTGGGGAGAAGTTTACAGTTTGAGCTGGCTCATAGGAGAGTTTAAGGACAGAACAGGACCACTCATCTTTCGATGTTGTCTGGGACATTTGCTAACCTGCCAGCAGTCCAGGGCTCAGTGTCCTCAGACATTTAAGAGGATGGGCTATTATTTCAGGGTTCTCTCAGAGATTATTGTGTTGCTAACCTTAAGCAAGACATGCTTGCAGAACCTGTGCAAATCAAAGGGCTTTAGTCTGAAATCATCCTGAATGATTTGGTAGCTTGGAAAATCAGAGACAAACATGCACAGAATCTTCAGACTGGCCTAAATTGTCTCTTAAACAGAACATTTACTTCACAGAAAATGGTGCTGTTACTCCATTATGCCTCTCCCAAATATTTAAAAAAAACCCAAAAGTATTTCCTCTGGCAGGACCTGAGCTTTAGGCTATAGATCAAACAGGTTCAAACATTTTTCTGGCCTCCCCTGCCCTACCACCACCACCACCCCCCCTTTTAGCAATTTTTTTGATTGATTCCTTTATATTCCCATCAACATCCACTCGTATTGTATTTCAGTGTGGTCTGGCCAGCAGTCTTGATACAGAGACAAAAATCTTTAGTCTTGTTTAACCAAGCTAGTAAGAGATGCATATTTTCATCCTGAAGTGTGCGGTTGTCCTTGCAATGCGTTACAGAAGTTTTGTTTCAAGAGTTTTGGAAGTTTCCATCACTAAATAAGTATTTAAATGCTACTTCATTGGCTTTGAGCTCTGTTAGCTCTTCTTTGCTGGAGCTGCAACTAAAATCCATGTCCAGCATGTAGCAACATCAATCTTCATCCCTCTAATGTACCTGCGTGCAGCAGGGAATGGAATTAGGATGACATGCAGTAACGTAGAGCACGTTGCAGCTGCCTTTGGTTCTGCAGAACTTTGTCCTTATGACTGTACTGCTGGGGAATGCAGCTGGTTTTTGCATTGCTGAAATCTGGCCGACTCTGTAGCAACATCCAGGCCTTCTTGGACACTTCATGATAAAAATACAACACTGCTAGTACTCCTGCTTTTATTATTAGTGGAGGTGCAAGTACTAAAAATACTTCTTGCTTTCACAAGAATTTAAGCATAGACAGTGCTGCAGGAACTCCTTTCTGTCTGTGTCTCGTTTGCTTGATTTGTATCTGGAATTGAAAATAGCCAGGCCATTCCCACATAAATAAATCTTTGAGACTTCCATGATGTTCCCCTCAGTCTCAGCTTTGATGTTTTTTCTCTTAGGCCTTTGCTGGTTTAGTGGCACAAAAAAAAAAACAAACCCTGCAAAAATGTGAAGTTGGATGTAGGTGGTGCAGACAGAAGTTAGCACAGAGCTTGTAACAACAGTGGGAGGTGTGAACTACTGCCTTTACCTCTGTTGGGTGTTAGCTCAAATATTCAGCAGTGGTGCCTAATCATGTATGTTAAGTATTTAGTTCCTTAAAAAGAATGAAAAGACAAGAGGCCACAGAGCTTCATGGTGTCTGATGGGCAGCCTCTCATTTTGATGGCTCAAGCTAGTGGCATTTGGGAGTTGTTTCTGGTTGTTGGAATTAAGAAGTCGTCCAATGTTAAGCTTTGGCAGGATGGGAGCCATGGAGCAGGGGTGATAGATGTTTTGGCAGCTCTGAGGTGTAGTTTATCCTGTAGGTAGAAATCCTGTTGCCCTTTGTCTACATTCCTACTCTCACTATCCTCAAACAGGAAAGCATTAAGACACCTCCAAGGCTGAAATGAGATACTCCTTCCTGAAGTCCTGAACACTTCTCAGTTGGTTGGTTGGTTTATGCTTCTCACTTTCTTCAGTCCTTTAATAAACTCCATTTTGAACCTGATCAAATAGGATTATACGTACCAATCTGTGGATATGGGAAGTGAGGAAGGTGAAAACAAGCTGCTTTATAAAGGAAAAAGAAACAGCATCAAAATCACTTTGTTTGGGTCCAGTACTACAGGTGATTCTTTAACAACTGCAGTTGTTCATTTTTATTTTTTTTTTTGCAGTATGCTGGTTTTCTACATTGGAAGAGTTCTTTCCTGATGGTTTTGGTCCTTTAAAAAAAAAAAAAAATATTTAGCATGTTAGGGCCGTACTATGTTGTATGCACACATCAGGTACATGCTTTCTCCATAAAGCTGCTTACCCAACACAGAGTTTGAAGGTCAACAAGAGATTTTAACTGTACAATGGGGGTTAGGTACTTTCTTAAAACTTGGCCAGCACAATACAGAGTTAGTATTTTATTACTAGGAGCACAAAAGCATCATTCTGTCACAAATATTAAATAGCAAAAAAAAAAAAAAGTTTCTTTAGCAGTCATCCATGGTGTTTTGGATAATAGTATTTTCCTGGTGTTAGGAATCTGAACTGTTCTAAAGATGCTCACAAATTAAGGCCAGCAAGTACTTAGTTTCACATTTTCCTAAAACTGCTTATTTTTCATTCTGCAGAATTACATGGAACTTAATATGATTGTCTAAAATATTATTTATTGGGTTTAAGTTCTCTGCTGTAAATACTACTTACTATGCTAAAGCTGTTTCTACCTGTAGAATAGTCTATGGGTAATTTTCATAGCTGTGCAAACTACTTACCTCCTCGTATTTGTGCACTTTTTTTGTGTTTTATTTTTCTAGAAGCGAATATGTTAAAATGCATAAACCTATTTCCCTGAATCTCATTCTCTGTTTTATTAAGTGTTTCATTTTGTGCATACAATTTTGTCGCACTCCACCCACCTTTCTCAGTCTGTGGTATTTATCAGAAGCCTAGCAAGTTAAAAAATCGGAAAGGAAGAGTTTAGCCTGTCTTACCTACTGCAGTAACTGCTAGGCTTTGATCATCTAAGTCAGGAGGGGCCCCCTGCATGCTTGCAGCAGCTTTATCTATTTCTCGAATGCAGTCGGTCAGACTTGTCGTTCTATAAATAAGAACCGCTCTGCTGTGGGGACCACAAAACAGTCCATAACCCCCAGATTTTTCGATGAAAGATCATATTTCATAATGGTAGAAATTTAGGCCAGGTGCTTAAAACAAACAAAAAAATGTAAATAGAACCCCACTTTTAACATTTTTTTTCTTTGCCCATAAAGCCTCTACATTAAAAAAACAAACAAACAACAAAAAACAGAAAATGTTTATCTAGTAAGAATAGACTTTAGCCTAGAAATTCAAAAGTTGACTAAAAGCTTGTGTTTCTGCTCTCTTCTGTCATCCTTTTTTCTTGTGATTTTCTTGAGACTTTATCTTATGATTTTATAAATCAGCCGGAGCTGGTTGTGTCTGGCATTTTATACAGGCCTACTACAAACATCCTAGTTTACTTTTTTTTCATTGGTAAGTGGAATTATAAGCCACAGAATCCTCTAATGCAGGGTCTGCAGGAGCTTAGTGTTCTTCCATTGATAATTTACAGTTAAGAATAATGACCCTTCCACTCTTTCATTGATTGCCATTTTATAGTTTTTTTGTAAGGAGAAATCCAATTGATGGACTGATTTCTATTGCGTGTAACCTCTGTAGCATAAATCGTTTTAAATAGATAAATCCCGTTTCTTGGGCAGTACTTTACATTTCACTCTAGATGTTTTCCCTGTCCCTGACAGCTATAAGGATATTGTAAGAGAGTTATGACGGGAAATACACTCCATTAAGAGTTTATTCTTCAAACGTTAATACAATTTTCTTGAATACGTTTCTGAAATTACTGTAGAATTCGATTTTCAAATAAACCCAGCCGCATTTTTTGTTACTATTGTCTCACAAAAACCTGTACTAAGTGTTGCCATGAACAGGAACTTCATGCGTCTGCCTGTACTTGGGTCGCATTTCGACAAAGGATTTATGTGATCGTTTTTCAAGCATGTACTTGAAGATTGCAGTAAGTGCTTATAGCCAAGCCTGACCTGTTCTGTGGTGTTGACTCAGAACCCTGCTGGCGATAGTAGTAGCAAGCTGATTTCTCTCTCAGTGAGACTATGGTTGCATTCTCTGCTCCTTCCAGGTGGGTGATAAAGATCTCGTGTATTCCTTTTCAAATCTGAAACGACGACAGTGAGAATATTCTCTTCTTTGGTGGTGCTGGAGTGCAGTTCATGTCCTTAAATTTACTGACAGTGTTTGAGGAAATGCTTTTTATTTTGTTTAAAACCAGGGGCCAAGCAGTTGCAGAGTTTAATAACCCAAGACAGGGTTATTAAACAGACATGTGAAAGGTCTTTTAGGACACTGCAACAAACTCCGAAAACCAGAGTGACTGTTGAAAGAAAGAGGAAATTGGTTTTGCTATTGGACATGGAACCATGCAATAAGAGAACAAGTGTCATAATAAGAGAACAAGTGTAATATGCCACTTCGAAGCTGTTGCAGTTTTCTTGCATGGAAGTATGAGGGCTTTAACGTGCGGGCTTCCACCATTCTACATTACTTTCTTTGACTGCATTATAAATACTTCTGTGTACCATCTTTTTTTACCTCAATGTGATTTTCAGTCTTTTTTTTTAAGTCCATCACCAAATTTGAAGTAACATCTTGGACAACTAACAATGATAGGAACATAGCAGGCAAAAAATTCAGTCTAAACCTCTAAACGCAGCAGTTGGCAGTTAACAGTTCTTTGAGCCTGAAAACTGAGTGAAAAAGGCAGGGCCTTGCACCTTTTGTCTTGAGGATGATTTGCTTAGCAGGGTCTCCCTCTTAGTGGTTGTTTTTCACCTGTTTCCAAATTCCTCATTCCAGAGCCTTCTACCTGAAAAGTTCCAAGCAAAGATTCAAGAAGTTTTAAATAAGTGTATATATAGTGTTCCAGGAAGCTTCAAGAAAATGATGAGATTGATTTAGTGTCCCTTCGGACAACTCATTTATGAGTAATACATGCCGGTTCCTGGAGATCAGGAAAAAGTAAAGTAGCAGCACAGTAAAACCCTCTATCTATGTGTGTACTTAAGAACACATAATCTTCATAAGGGCCCTGTCCCAAAAGTAAAAGGCTAAGTTTATCTTTGCAAAGACTGTAAAATTGGATATTGGAAGTGAGAAGGAGGGGAAGGGGATAAAAAAGAAAAAGGAAAGAAAGAAAAAGAAAAAAAAAAGTCACTCCTGAAATTCTGTGTTTGTTCCATAGGTTTTAAAATCATTTGGTTTTGCCTGCTGAGTTTTTTTTTTCTCTGCAATAGAAAGTTTCAGGTAAGCCCTGTTGCATTTCCCCCCCCACACACCCTTACAGGACATGAAATTCACTCTACTAGATAAACGTACTTATTTCATTATTCCCTCTTCCCCCTTCAAAAATTGCTTGTCTCTTTGCTGTCACTCACGAAGAACAAAGATTTGCTTCCTCACTCACGTACTTACCTTGCAGGGTCTGGAGAAAAGTTATGTGCCATTTGCTCACCGTGTGCCCCAGGAAACCTTCAGAAGGCTCTTCGTTTTTTTGTCTTTGTGTTTTGTTTTGTGTTGGGTTTGGTGTTATGTTGTGGTATTTATTTTTTTTTTTTAATGAAGTGAAAAAGGAAGAAAAGAAGGGGTGAAAGAAGTCAGGTGTAAAGAAATCTTGTAAGAAATGGAATTTGATTGTTTCTAAAAAGTTATAACTGTTTTCCCCTTAACTCTTAAAATTTTCTTTTAGCTCCTCTTTAAAAGCATAAATACATGTGCACAGACACTGTGGTGTGTTTAATACTATGATAGTAATGTCTTTTCCATGTCTTTCCATAACTTTTGCTATCTTATAAAACTTGAGATTTTTTATGGCTGGGGGGGAAGTAAAAAACAGAGTAAAATGCATAATAGATACTGGCTTTTTTTTTTTTTTTAAACACACTTGGAACTTTTTGTTCAGCAGCATGCACGTCTGTGTGATTTCACTGCCTGCTGCCTAGGCAATGGCAGGTTCTCCAAAAATCCTGATCCTGTTCAGCAGGAAGCTGTCCAAGAGCACTGGGAGCAGGGCTAAAGGCAGCCGATGAGCACGTAGGACCAAAACATCAGAGTTTTTGGAACTTTTCCTTGGAAAGGCTTGCATGCTCCAAATGCTAGACTTGGGGATGAAATATGATTCGGAGCACGGATCTCAGTAAGAACCAAGGCAATGGAAAATAAAGTATGCGGGAGACTAAAGTGTAATTAAAAGTTCAGTGGTAACTGTTTTCAGCAAAATGTTGTCTTGTTCAGAACCAAGCAACAGTTCAGGTAACTGCTGAAGATATACAGAGCATTTTTCCTGGCACTGGGTAGTAGATTATTTTTGTTATTCTCAAGTAGAGTGACGTTTGTAACACCAGGAGTCCTTTTGCAACTATTGCTCTTGTTGCTTGAGACAGGACAGAGATTGGACAAACATTAGAGAAGAAATGAAGAAACAAAAATAATTGTTTTAACACTCTCATTCACCTGAAAGAGATATACAAGAAGACAAAGAATTATTTTCTTGTTTCTTGAGTGTCTAGAAGATTAAGAGCTGAACCAGTCATGCGTAATGGTGGAATCAGTACTTTAAATATTTTTAATGCTTCTGATAGTCTCCTAGCAGTTTTAAGGGAATAACTGTGAACATGTGGAGACTGTAAGTCAAGGGTAAACTGCTATGAACATGCCAAATGTTTTTGAATATTGCAGGTATTAGTGTGAGGCATTCCAGAAGCTAGATTCATGAAGTATTTGTTGCTTGACTGCGAGGCAACATCAGCTGCCCTTTCTTCTCCTACAATGGCATTTGTCCCACACCTGAAGTTTCACGGTATTTAGATTTTTCAGTTCCAAAATCAGTGAATTACTCTTAAATACTTGAATATCTTGTTCAAGATCACACACTAATAACGTGGCCAAGATAGGAGGAGAGCCAAGTATTTTGGCTCATTATCCTACACTCTAACCTTTACACTGCACTTGCCACTTCTATTAATAATTATCAAATCTTTTTTATCAAAGCAGGCAGTTCCTCAAATAGAATTATACTTGGTGATCTTTTATAGAGATACCAATATTTGGTACTGCTGGTACAATTCCCAAGGATGGGATATACTTAATTGAAATAAGATAATTTTAGATGAATAACTGAAAGAAAATATTTCCTCATATTTTTAATCTAGATCAGCTAGATAATGATACTTTTCCCATTCTGGGGAAGCAATAATCCAATAGTTCAAGCCTGATAGCAAAACTGGAAGGAACTTCCTTGAACTAGGCTCATTCCCAGTGCTCACTTGAATGAATCTTACTGTAGATACTGGTTTTTTGGTTGTGGGTGGTGTGGTTTTTTTTCACTGTTGGCTCGGGAACAGGTCCCTGAGCAACCTGATCCAGTGTCAGTCAGCCATGCCTTGAACAGGTGTTGCACCAGATGAGCCCCTGAGATCTGTTACTCTGTATTGTCAATAGGAGCAGAATTAGATCCCCAGTTGTGTTGTCCTGTCTTACAGTTCCTCTTATTAGTCCTTTTAAACAAACAATCTTTCAAGATTTAAACTGATGCTAAAAAAGTGATTAAGCAATTTTAAGGTAAATATTTTTTTATCTTGCAACAATCACTCTTTTTGTGTGTGTTTCTCTGAAATAACATTTACTTTATCTATTACTAATGGAGTTTTAAAATGTATGAGTAATCATTAACTCAATGCAATTAATTTCACCCATGATTTTTTATTATTATTATGGCTGTAGTTGAAAAGAGCCAAGCAGCTGTGACAAATTTGGGTAAGGAAATTAACCTGACACTCCTTAATTCTCCATGTTTGTTCTAACTGTGTTGTAGTGTGTGCTGATTTATTTTTTAAATTTTTTTATTTTTAATCTGTCATGGGAGGCTTGCTTCATACAATGCCGTGTAGTGAAGAAAGAAAGCTTTATAAGTGCACACCCAGGTCAAGCTCAAAGCTTGACGGGCTTCAGGTTTTCTGGCTATTACATACAAACCTGTCACTTGATAACAGGATCGTTCCTAGGTGTCAGGCTGGTGCAAAGCAGTGATTCCTTGAAAACTGCCAGTGTTTCAGGTAAAGGATCAAAGAGGAAGACAAAGCTAACCTCCTGCCTAATAAAAGCACTTTATGGAAGTTTCGGGACACAGCAATGTACTCATTTCAGGTGCAGACTACAACCTCACCTTAATGTGAGATCGCCTGATTCTGCTAAAACTATCACCGCCGCAATACTGAGAACAAGAAGCAAGGCTCTTAGCTCAGTAGCCATTTCCAAAGTGTCATTTAAATCTGTTCAGGATCGATTAGGAGAAAAAATTTGGAATTAATAATTAATCTAGTCATAGGATCCTCGTCTACAGTGGTGATTTCAGTTTTGCTTATAGAATCACAGCACCAGTTTTAGAAATGTATGGGTTTTCTTAGAAAGTTTCTTTAGTGGAGAATGTCTAATCACAGGGCAGAAACTCGGAGTGCATTAACAGGAAATCTACGGCTCTGAGGAACTGTGGTGTGAACACTTCTGCAAATCCTCCACTATAAAACTACAAGGGGGGAAAAACACCTTTTCCAAGTTGTAAAAGTTGAAAATGGTGACTTAAGGGTAGGTTTGGTTTCTAACTCCACTATAATTCTTCATAAAAAGGCTTTTGTTGGGCTAGTAATTTGAAATCAGCTTCTCAATACCTAGACCTTAGCAAAGAGGTCAGGTGAGTTGTGATGAAATTCAGAGATCAATAAAGGAGAAGACAGCTGCAAATGTTTATTCAAAGGATGCTTGCTTAGCCTGGACAGTGGATGCTGTAACCAATGTACTCTAAAGCAGTACATTTCTTAACTAAAGAGAACTATGCCCTTTCTACCTTCCCTTGGTCTCCTTTACCAGGGTAATGCAACTGCTGTGCCAGCTGACTTCATTTCAGCGTATCTTGTTAGCAGCTTTGCCTCCTACAATCCTTACATCTATTCTTTTCATGTTTTCATGAAGAAGATATCAAGGTAGCATCCAGCACGTGCCCTCCTTGAAAGTGATTTTTCTCATGGTCAGATAGAGGAGGGTGCAGCATCTTGCGCTGCAAGTATATTTGTGTTTTTTCCAGCACAGCTGACTCTAGTCCTGTTCATCTGTGGTTATTTAAAGAAGGACCTGGAAGGCATCCGCTGAGATGGATTTGGGGCCAGTTAGTAGGACTGTTGTTTTCTCAGGTTATTATGCAGGGTATGGTATGTGAAACACCACCTCAAGACTGCAGTATTTGGGTTACAGTTTCAATGATGGTTAGGCTACGCTGCAGCAGGGGAGCTTTGCTGTACTACTTCAGTGCTCCTTGGGCTGTAGTAGTTCCTTGTCCTGGAACAAAGGAAAAATAAAATCACAGTATGCTTTCTGCTGTTTAGTTTAGTGAAAACTACATGAGAAGGATGGTGTTTAGTGATGGCGCTCATGTGAAGCACCCAGGCTCACTTCCCCGAGAGCTAGGCAGGCTGCTCAGTCTCTCTGTGCCACGTTTCCCTAGCTTTCAAGTGAGTAAGACTCTCGTCTGTGGTTTGCCTTGCTTTTGCTTAGCTAGGCTACCAGCTTTAAGGGATGGTGGTTTTCACTTGTCGTTTGTACTGGGCTGCATTATGGCTCTTGGTGATTTTTCTCAGGCCTCTTAAAAGCCACGGTTACACGACTGCTACTTCTAATTTTTAGAAGGGTTCCAAAAACTTGCGCTAATGTAGAAAATAACAGTTGTCTAGCTGTTTTCTGATTCCTTACAGGTCAGTAACATCTGATGAAAATGTGTGGTAGTTGCAATCCAGTTGTTAGTGAACAGATGTCTCTCTCTTGGAAAGTGCCTCTGCAGCTGGACCCTTTCCCTGGCAGTTTCATCAGCAAAGTGAGATATAGGCATTCCTCTTCCTGGTTACATACTTGAGGAAGAATTGCTTTTGATCTCTTATTAGCAGAGTGAAACTTTAAAAAAGGATGAAATCAGTATACTTTCTAAAGATTAACACAACAGAGAAGCCCTCTGTTCTGAAGAATGCAGTTGTGCATTTTGAACATCTACTCCTGTAAGATATTAAGTCTCCATAAAATATCATTTGTCCCTGATCCAGCAGCTGACCAAAAAAAAAAAAAAAAAAAAAAAAATTGTCTTTGGTACAAATCTGCAGCTCTTCAGGATGTGGAGAGCTTTGTGAGTGTGTTGTGAATTGGTGTGCTAAAAATAGTGACCCTGTAATACGCTGTTAGAACTTTTTGGATAAACTCAAGAGATGAATTGGTGGATTCCTATGGATGTCAACTGAAACTGTTCAAATCAAAACTGTGTAAGGATAGATTAGAAATCCTGAGGGTTTCAATAGTTGATACTGAATGCTTATCTTTGCTTAGTCAAATATTTGTTTGTTAGACATGTTTTCTGCAAACTGTAGAGATCTTTTTCAATATAGTACATTGCAATTTACAGTGGAAGTCTTTACGTAAAGATCTGAGGTTCCTTTGGATTTTTGCTGAAGATGCTGTAGGGCCTTTTAGATGGGATTTATTTCTTTGTGTCTCTTAAGACCAAACCCTTGTGAAGCAGGGCTTTTAATGCAGATATTCTGGTTCGTTGTGGTTCAAATATATGCAGCTTTCCCAGGGTTTTTGCTAATTTCTCCAGGTAGCCCAAAGAGGTTTTCCTAAAATACAAGATTGCTTGGATACAGAGTGCTTATGCATTTGTTGGTCTTTGAAAGTGTATAAAGGGTCTATATGCAGATCTCTGTTCAGCCACAGACACGCAAGTGAATGATGAGTTGGAAAGCGAGCCAGTTGTATCACTATTGTAGAGAATGAAAGAAAACTGAGTGGAGTTGTAGGGCTCTCCTGTATCTCCGATTTGTACTCAGGACAGCTGAAAAATAACTGTAAATAAGGAAAAAATACTGAAAGGAATACACTGGTGCTAGCTTTAAGATTTAGGTCCCTGAAATCAGAAAGAGGCATTTGAATAAGTATAACTAGCATTTGAAGTGACTTTGACTGCTGCTTCTGCCAGTTGACTGCTAGCTCTTGGACCCTGGCTTGCTGATCTGTGGGGGGCACATAGTAGCTAGCTGAAATTTAGTTTAGGGGGAGAGTCTGGTTATTTCATTGTTGTTTTTTAATAATTGTTGTGATCACACCCAGAGCAATAGTCAAACTAATGCCAAAGTGTTTAGTGTAAAAACAGTCTTTGCCTTGTTTCTAGTCTACAATTCATGCCCTCTAAATGAGAGGGGCAGAGCAAGCAGAAACCTCTAGAGAGCTGGGTTTTGGAAGTCAGTAAGCAATTTACAGCAGCCTTTGCTTGTGAACATGGATTGCCTCTTGCACCCAAGTACACGTTTTCAGAAGTTTTGCGTGCTCATGGGGCTTTGACTTCTGATCCAAAGGGGTTTTCCTATGGTCTTATCATGAAGGTGACCAGAGCATATTACAGTAATGAAAGGAAAATGTGAGTTTAAAATACGCTCCCTGCTCTTGTATGGGCCTTTTCGGCACCATCAACAGAACCACAGGGATCTGGACCACTGAGAAATCTGCCCTTCTGTTTCATTGACTTCTTTTCAAACCTTTCAACAGTTAGAGGCAAAACAGGTTCAAGTAGAAATTATTCCCAAGGATTCTATGGCAAAGTGACTTTGCTGAGTATTTATGAATGCCACAAGTTTAATATCCTGAACAAAAGAATACATGTCTATACTAGGAAAATTATCTTTTGCTGATATTAAATGTCAGCGGTATTGCAGCAGAATCACAGATGAATGTGGGTTTGCTGCCAGCGTACACAAGGACCAAGTCTGGTGGGAACCGGCGTTAATCTGGCACTTTCTGCACTTAGCTTGCCGTTGCGTCTTCTTCTGCACTCTGAACCAGCAATAAGTAATTTCTGCAGTATAAAGAAGGATAAAGAGACTGATCAGAAAATGCCATGAGGAAAAAAAAATAATATCTGAAGTCAAAGCAGTAAAGCGGGACAACTGTTGATGTGATTTCGTAGTCCAGTTGCCTAAGGAAATCGGTGAGGCAGCTGCTGGGAGGGGAGTGACTGCCCTCACAGCGGCTTTCTGAAAGTCTGCAGATGCCGTTACACATTCTGAAGAAGCTCAGTGAATAAAAGACTACTAAATGTGGGTTTTGAAGGTGTTAAAATAGTTGTATTGGGACTTCCTTCAAATTTTGAAGTTGTCAGGAATGGTGATGTAGTTTGACAATTTGAACGCAAATCTCAGCACAAGGTACTATGTTTTACATCAGTACTGCTTAGTACGAGGAGTAAAGTGAAGATCTGCTAGGGTGCGGGATGCAGACAGCTGGCAGTGAGTTGAGTAGCTGGTGTATAAAGGAATCGCTCAGGGTTAGTGCTGATGGGTTTGGTGCACTTGTCTTGAAGAAATCGGTGGAAGAAAACTGAATGGGCAGGGGGATGACATTCGGCACAGAAGTTTTAAAAATGCTTTGTGAAATACGCAGCACTAGAGAAAACTGCAAAAGGCTTCCATGTACAAAGTGAAGTCAGAGGCTCAGGCGTGGTGACAGGTGGAGCAATTGTCAAATGCTCAGTAACGTGTAGTGGAAGGAATAATTTTTGCCTGTCATACATAAAGTGGCTGCAAAGCTTAGGAAAAAAGATGAAATATTGTAAATGACTCAATGAATTTATCTTCTCAATATGAAACAGCAATCAAAGAAGCAAGCAAGCTGCGCAGATGTTTATAGAAAGGAACAGAAAGGAATACTGAGCTTATTACAATGCGTTGAGAGTGGAGCGTGCTGTGGCTGCACCCCTGTGTTACTAGGAAATGGAAGGGGAACAAAGTGACCTCAAGTCCCAGAAAGACCAATGTGAGAGGCAAGTAGGGTTGTTACTGTTGGAAAGAAGTGAGAAGGCCTGCCTGCTGTGGTTCTAATGAAGTGTGCTCTGAATAAGCCCACCTGTATTTCTTTTCTCTTTTTCCATAACACATGGACAAGTATTTTCAAACAGATCGGAAAGCGGTGCTTTTACAGTTGCTTTTTTTTTCCTTATTTTTATTTTTTGTGTATGAACAATAAAACTTGTCACCATCAGAGCTCAGTGAGGCCAAAAGAACTGCTGAATTTCTGGGCTTTTTTCCGAAGCACTATCATTAGTCATAGCAGGAGGAAGAACAACAGCACATTTGACTGAACGACTAGCCTGATTTACATTGGCACTTCCTATATTTCAAAATCCATTTGAGGTGCAAGGTGATGGCATTTCTATTAGTGTTATATACAAATCTTAATTCCTGGGCAAACTCCCCTCAATTTAGTGCATATATCAAACATTTATTTAGAGGCATTTACTATCCCATTCAATATTCTACCAGTTCTTACTGAAAGGCCTTAATATCAAAACGTTAGTCTTTTAAAAAGCAGGTATCTTGCTTTAAACAGTATTTCTTTAAACTCTACAAAGCAATTATTCTTGAAAATTCCAGGTCAGTATTCATCTTATTAACATAGACTAAAGCTTCACAGTATATTAGGGTAGTAAGTTATAGGTACTCAGTTTTTAAAAGCTTCTAAATAAGGATTGCAGCCTGGCTCTGCTGTTTAGAAACTCTCACTAAGTTCAAGACACCAGGATTTGATTCATTGGTGCCATCCATACTGATCAGTATGGGTGTTTCATTGCAATTTATTGAGATGCAATTGCTTTTTAATTCTTGTGAGAATTCTGTGAGAACAACGATATGTGCTTGCTCTTGCTAGAGTGAAATGGAAGCCACTGACTGTTTATTTGGACTTTCAGAATATGGTATCTGACTTTGGCTTGTTTCAACACTGGAAAGAGTTTGAGAACAGTTTTTCTCTCTGCTTGGTTTACATATTCACAGCTACAGTGAGGGCATGTTATTGTCAGAAGGCTGTCATCTGATGGGTTGAATTACAAACAGTCAGGCTAACGATTCTTTGCTGTTTAGGTTCTTGAAAGGGTTGACATCATTAACATTCCTAGAATTGCATGTATCATAAACTATAGCACGGGAAGATTAGAGGGGAAAGAGATAAGGGTATATATTTGTCATCATTCACTCATGTACATTAAGTTTCGATTGCAAAGTGTGCAAATAAAATGATGTACTTATGCTCCCCCGCCCCAGACAGTTGGGTTTTGTGCTCCAATGGCCAGCACAAAGTTCTCTGATCTCCATGATTGCTCTGTCCTGCTCCTTCCATATGCCAGAATAAAAGAGGATGAGAGGTAAATGCAAGAAGACATAGTTGCATCTCTTGGATGTTCCATCATACAATATGCTGTTCTGACTTGTGCCAAAGGACCAGTACACGAGTAACCCAAAATAAGAACTTACTGAAAGTTATTCATTTCTTGGTTGTATAGAAGGAAAAGGGTCAGTGAGTCACTTCTGACATTCTGATGTGGTCAAGATCAGTTGTGTCACTCGTACTTGGTCACTACTCAATACTTAGTGTAGAAATAGTCAAATACGCTAGGAAATAAACCAATATTTTGGTGCTTCCAGAAGGTCTAAATATGTTTCTTCCATCTTCCAGTGGTGCCAGTGCTTTCTCAAAAAGCTACATTCTCTGATTGTGAGAAAAATAGCCTCCTTAATGCCTTCAGATACCTAGAAAACTACTGCGAAGCAGAAAGAATAATGTGTTTTCAGGTTTTGATAGGAAAGGAAAGAAAGGGCTTGAATTGCAATAAGATAAATCCTGCTTAGTTTTGGCTACTGCTTAGTTAGGGATAACTTACTACTGTGGCAGGTTGTAAAATCTCTGTAACTTGGTCTTTTAAGAACAGCTCTAACAGAGAACTGTCAGGTAGACCTGATCCTGCTGTGGGGCAGAAGGGAAGTTCCCGGAGTCCCTGCCATTAACATTTTCTGTGATTCCATGATTGCAAGATTCATAGCCTCTGTGGGTTTGGTTATTCAGCCTATCTTTGAAGTAGAATTATTGGGCAATTTAGTAACATAGACACAAATGAAGACACTAGAGAGACAAGGAGTCATAAATTTAAAGAGATTAAGAAAGTTATAGCTCTTTTGATTAAATATAAGAAATACAGTGAGATTGCAAGGACAGTGCAGAAATAGTTTAGTCTGTGTTTAGGTGCCAGAATGTCTGCACATAAGCTTTGGGGAGTTATTTCTCTTTGCTGTCCATAGCTGATGCTTACTAACTCCAGCTGTGACAAAATTCTCTCCTTAGATTAATGACATCTAGACAAATTCCAGGAAGGAGGTGAATTTGGATGTGAATTTAGTATCTGTTGAAGACAAGGAAAAGAGTTAGTCGACCTAAAATGCTAAAATGTAGGGTAGTTTTCCAGGCAAAATTAAAACATTGCTTCTGTTCTCTGAATTCAAAAACTAGAATGGGCTAACAATATGTAGTATAGGAACAGTCTGGGTGGGCAGAGGAATGGCCTACCTCCATCAGTGTTTCCAGTCAGTGACTTCTATTATGTGTATGAGTAGGGCATAATACTACGCAATTTATGATGGTACTGAGAGGCTAACTTGGTGACTTAAGCTCCTATAACCTATTGTTCTTCAGGGATATTGCAAAATATATATCAAATTTCTGAAGTCATGTTTCAGGGTGTAGTTTATTATATAACAATCCTCAACTGGTAGTTGAGGTTATTTTTGTATTACAGGCCTTGAGAAATAACTTCTGCATTGAACATAAAGTACACGCCATTTTTGATCAGCGTCATCTTCATATATCATAACTTTGATAACAAATCAAAGGGTACAGGGAAAATGGGTAATATGCACACTTGGCCGGTGCTGAGGGGTTTGCTTTTGAAAACCTTATTAGAACTGTGTGACTTGACAACAGGTTCCACATCTCCCATTGCCTGGCAGTTGTGAGGGGGGATAAATGGTGCTATTTCCCCCTTGATTGCTGAACTTTTCTGTTGACCCTTCATTAAGGGTGAATGAGCACGTTAGTGGCTGGTAAAGCAGTGCACTGGCATGAAAAGCAATGTGTTGGAGGTAGAAAAAAAACCTGTTGACATTTATGTACTGACAACAGCGGTGGGTTTCTTTTTTTGTTTGTGTTGAAAACCAACAATGCTGTAAAAGAACAAGAATTGCAGCCTCAAGAGTTTTTATGTGTACGGCCCTATGACAGTGAGTATCCACAGTCATGGGAGAACAGGGAGGGTACAGAAATGACTACTGGAGTAAATTCTGAGGAGGGAGTGTGAGGAGCTAGACCTGGCGCTCATATCTGCTTTGTGAGCCAGCACTGACAGTGTGCTGTAGTGGGTAGAACTGTTGCAGCAATTTATCATATAGAAAACAAATCAGGCCAGAATTATCTAACCAGCTTTCTGTGATAAAAATATGTCCAGGCTCCTTTTTCAAAACTAAAAGGGTTGCAGCGATGTCAAGATTAGGAGTAAAATCTCTGTCTTTGTGTGTGTGTATATATTTATGTATCTCTTATTTTCCTTTAAGCATTTTCCCTTACGAGAGAGTAGATGATAAAAAAAAAAAAAAAGGATAAAGAAGCATAGGAGTAAGAAATGGGGACTACTTCAGCAAGAGTTGGCACTTCATGTTGGCACCCTGGAAAGCTTTCAACAACTAGGATTTTTTCTTTTTATTCCATCCCCCGTGTGGTGTCCCCCCGTCCCCATTTCAAGCAGTGGCAGTTGTTCAGGATGAGCTGGCAGAAGCTTTCTAGACAGCATCAGACCTTGGATGAAAATCCGTCCGTGGGAAGTGAAGCAGGGGAGGAAGCTGATACAGATGTTTTCCGTCACTTTTGATTGACTTACTGTTGAGTTCGTCCTTCGGCACCTAGGGGACTGCAGTTCTCATCTGCTGCTTGGTGCTCTGGCTTCTCTCTCGAGGTGTGTGATTATCTGTAATACGTATCGGGGTTGTGACTCACCTTGTTCCGTTACAGCTGGGCTTTGTAAGTGCTCCTCTTGCCAAAACCACACTGCCATGTGCTATGAGCCAAGCGAAATGATGTAGGCAGGTGTGAATGTCTGTAGTAGAAGGCTTCAAAATGTGTCCATGCTATGTTTTAAAAGGCAATAGAAGAATCTTTTCAGTGTTATTTAGTCTAGGGAAGGCTTTTCCCGTCTCACTCCATGTCCTGTCACTTTCAGCCCTTCTGTCTTCCTCACCAGAAAAGAAGTACACTGTTATTCCCAGCCTGGGTACCCTGTCATGAAGAGAAGCGTGAGAATGCCGATTCAACGTGTGATTCCCACTACCCCATGCTTTGACGTCAGGATTTAAAAAGTTGGATGGTGTGTGTTTATGATTGTTACTGATTGTCTTGAATGTTACAGGTCTTTAGTGCTACATTTCAGAAGTTCACGGAAAAGTTCTCTTTCTCTCCTTTGAGCTAAGGGGCCTTTCATGACTGTTCTGATGGCTCTACTGGCCAGGCACCTAGGAGAAGCAAAATAGAAGAAAGAACATCTAGAATGCTTTTAGATTCCCTAGAGGGGAATATTTCCAAGGGAGAGCGAAGAAATAAAAGTCTGAAGAAGTAAATCTGCCTAAGTGATATTCTGAATCTCTATTTTATGTTGACTTTGTGTCAAGGAGCGTTGAAAGGGCAGAGTTATGACAGCCTTGGATGATGCGTATCTCATTTCCTAGAGTTCACTCATAACTGAGCCACCCCTGGAAAGCCAAGCTGAGTGGGGTTTGGGATCACTTTAAGACAGGGCTCTAGAAAAGAGATGGTTCTTCCACCCTGTCAAAAAATCCACTGATATGTGAGATCTTTTGATTTCTGTGGCGGTTACAAAGGTGTTCCTACATGCATTATGGATTTTGGTGTTTATGTTCCCCTATCTCCTGCAGTGAAATGGTATTATTTTCTGGAACATACTTAACAGTAAGTCTTCAGGCTTGATTCTTTTTTTATAGGTTCTTCCTATCAATTCTTCCCATCAAAGATGATCAGCTTTTGAAGTTTATGAGGATCTTCAACCAATAGCCATTCACTTTTTACAAAGCGACACAGATATATTTTCCTCTTTCTATTATAAAGATGTCTGCTTCTAAGTAATAATGCATGTAATCAAATCTTGTCTGATAAAACATGGGCCAGTAAATATGTCAAGATTTGATATTTTATAAGCTGTTCTAGGTTACATAGGGATGATGTGTGCTGCTGCTGAGGGGTCTGTTATAGCAGCTTGAATTCCACGTTGTAATTCTTACCTAGGCAACTAAGCAGTTATTTCGGGAAGATGTCTGCACATGGCCGTAATCTTACTCTGCCCTGTGCAAGACTGGGAAGATGGTCTTTGTCAGTTTATCCTGTAACTTCATGGTGAAGCAAGCAAGGAGGCAGTAGCTTTCTTGGCAAGTGAAGAATGCTGACCTCTTCTTCATAAGGTGTGCTTTAGGATCTGTACAACTGGCTTCTACATCATGTATACATCATTACTTGTAGCGTGGGGGCTTCTGATTTATCGCCCTGCTTGAGCAATGACCTTTCTCAAAAGTGATGTTGCTACAGTTGCAACTAGCAAGGTACAAAATCAGGGATGTGTTGCTCTGAATCACATTTTTTGGGTTTTGTTACCCATGGCTGTACGCTTCAGGGCACCATCTTTCTGAAGAGGAACTTGGTGCAGGAGGAGAGCGGGCAGGGTCTTTGGTCTTTGGCTTTACAGGCAGGCTGGGTGTCCTGCGGAACCTGATGAAGAAGAACTTGCTTTGCTTGTACAATTGCTTTCTGACTATTTAGGTGCTCCTGCTTCTGAACAGTGTGTGTGCAGCACACACTCCAGATAAAACTGAAACACTAGGCTATGGTACTTACTGCCTACAAAGATGCTCTCAACAGAACAGTTGTGGCTGATATAAATGACTTCATTAAATTTGAACCAATTTTGAACAACGCAGGGGATACTGATGTGTTTGCAGCCTAACACACCTTTTATTACCGAGATCAATAGCCCTTATTTTTATGCCTGGATCTCTCAACAGTAGTAGAAGTTGTATAGAACTTCATTTGCCACCAGGTGAAATAGACCTCATCCTAGCATATTTGGGAAAATTGTATCTATCTGTCAAAACACCCAATTTTGCAAGATACCAGGAAATTTTCTCTTCAAAGATATTGAGCCTTTTTAGCAATCAAAGTTCAATAGTCTCACTCTTCAACAGTAGTGATTCTAGCACTTCTCACAATTGAGACTTCTAGGGCAACTTTTGATGTTACTGTCCAAGCCCAGAGTAATATGAATCGGAAATAATCTGATGAGAAGAATTTAAAAGTAGTAGCACCTCCTATGAAACTGCCTGCATCTGGCTTCATTTATTTGCCCCACTTTTATTTCCCACTTATTTTTTACACAAGTGACCACAGAAGAAATTTCAGCTTTTTTTAGGCACTAAATGTTGTCAGTCAGTGTCTTTGGTATGAGTTTGAAATACTGTGGTGCATTCTGACAGACACACATCCCCTCCCCCCCCAAAAAAAAACCCCAAAAAAACCCCACCAACAATCCACCCCAATGTGTTTTAAAAGAAAGTTTGTCACAAATTCTATTTAATTATTCTGTTTCCAATTTTATAATTCTGGAACATTGTACTCCAATTGCTTTTTCATTGCTTCTAATCCGTTACAGCATTATAGTCTTTTCTGCATCAGTCTACTGTGATTATAAAGCAGAAGTGTTTCTGAATCATGTATGTTTAGATTTTGTTTGGTTTTTTCCTTTTTTCCCCAAATATTTTCATCTGGTGTCAGCAAAGTTCAAAAGACCTCATTATTTTTTGGGTTATCCAAAGTTTATGGTAAGTTTTCTTCTTCCTGCTGCTAAAGAAGTTCTTTTGGAGCTTGGTTTTACCTTGTACTAACAGTAATCTTGGAATTCCAAAAACTTTGCAATTATTTGTATTTCATGACTGTGATAAATTGTACTTTACAGTTTGAATCTCGACACTCTTCTGGGTTACATCTGGTTATCTTAGCAATTTGTAAAAAGCTGGTTTCGTGCTTAGAGACTTCTTGCTAATGTCTATCTTTTCTCCTATTAGGAAACAGTTTTTATTAAATACATGAAAAGTAGCGGGAAGAATCACTTTAATTCTGTCTTCCCTCCCCAACCTCCTTTCCCCAGCCCCCCCACCCCCCAACTCCTTTCTAGAGGGAAACTATAGGACAAAATTGAGAAAACCAGAAAAGTATAGAAAAAACAAATAGGAAACTTGTAATTTTTCGGTGTAACTTAAACTTCTTTGGAAAACCCATCATCTCAAAACTATCAAATTTCCCCTAGGGATTGAAAAAAACCCTAAAACCCCAAACAACCCAGCTTTTCTATCCAGCTCCAGCCAGAGATAGTGAGGGAATGAAGTTTGCCTTCCTACTGAGTGGGCCCAGGGCTGGATCTCTGGCCAACTAATTATTTCATAATCTGCCAGGAAATTCTCTAGATCTCAAAGTATGCAAAGGATTGTCCCATCCAAGACAGAATGCCCTAGCTGAACAGCTTCGTATTCTTCATTGCACATACCAGGGGACTGTGAGTTTGTGCAGGTATTAAAAATGCACGTTGTAGCTGACTTGGAGTTACTTCTGCGGAGCAGTTCTATGGATGTGTCAAAAACCTCGGCTGTGCAGAGCTAGGGATCTCTGGCTATGCTTCTGCTCCAGCCAGCTGCACCCCGTTGTAACCTGGAGTCCCCAGATGGACCCTGGGGACACGGGAAGCAGCACATAGTGCTAGTGAAGATTGAAGATCCCTTTCAGCCACTGACAGGTTTCTGGACATTGTAAAGGATTTTCTATTCCTTTCATCTAGTCAACACCTTCAAGTGGAGGTTATGATTTGGCTCTGGGTACTTGTGTTGACAAGCTGTGCTTAGGCTCTGACTGAGCAGGCAGTATGTATTTTTTATATATATGTGTGTGTGTGTGTGTGTGTATATATATATATGTAGGCTTCTCTGCCTTTCTCAAAGTTGAAATTACATCCATAATTTTAATCAAAAATGCTAAACTTTCAAAAGGGAAGCTGTGGAAGAAAAATAAATGGAACCATACTTTTTATATAGATGAACATTGAATTCTGGAAAAACATGACATAAGGTAGGCAAGATATACAGATGCTTTAGTGGTGCAGTATGGAATTTAGGGAGTTGGTCCAGTTGTCCCTGGCTCTGAGCTGCAAAATGTTCCAAAAGATGCAGTGGTTGCTAAAGAAATGGTGGAAGTAAATTACATGATAATATGGAAAGTAATAGCCAAGTGACTTGGAGCAATTTTAATAGCCCATAAAAAAGTCTGGTTTGCTGCAGCCTACTTGGTAGTTATGTAAGTACCAAAAATACTGTTTATTATCTGAAATGCTGGGCTGGAGAACTGTTACTTTGTAGAAACAAGAGATTGTTAGCAGAGGCAGATTGTTCTGCTGGTGGTTATGTCATTTTAGATTACAATAGCGTCCTACTGAATGAAGGGAATTGCAGCACCTTTTCAAAGAATGATTTATCAAAAATAATCTTCAAAATTTAAATAAAATCTTTGTCTTCTTGATGACATGGCAAATCTGTTTTGACTTCAGGTAAAAGTATCCGAAGATCTGTTATGCAAATAGCTACTTTTATGTTACTGTAATTTTTTTCTGGTTTTACACACTGCCTGCCTTTTAAACTGTGCAGCTGATGTGCGCGCCAATGCTATTTCAGTGAAGATGTTCTACTCTGTTCTGTGTTTGCCACAGTACAGTGATGTGCCATAGATATAGGTGTGCCACCCACGGACGCAGCTCAGCCTTGATAAATGAGACCAGAACAGGCAGAGTTCGGTGTAGCTCTTGGCATCTGTTGAAGGTTTCGGTGCGGGGAACTAGGCAGATTCTTCTATCTCATCCAGAAGTAGATGTGCCTTCTCTGTTGGTACGATTCTCTTAATTCAGTGGTGACGTTGGCCCCAAATGTTCGGTTAATCTCACAGCTCTCGAAGTCCAGAGGCAAGGGTGTTGATGTGACTAAAGACGTTTCATTCAGAGCTGGTCAGGGCCATTCTGTGTTCCGTATGTTGCAATTGGCACCTGAGAAGAGAAGGATGCCAGGTGCCATTAGAGGGGTAACATCTAGTTACCAAAATGAATGACTTTGACAGGTAGAGATACCACAACTAGGAAACAAACTGTGCTTTTTAGAGCCCTGAGGAATATGAGCTCTTAAGCAATCATGGCCCCATTTTTCTGTATAAAATGATTGCTTAAAAGTTGACTGTAAGCTGTTTCTTGCTTGCAGTGTAAGGGTTGGGCCCAGCTGGCTGAAACCCACATGGTATTTCTTCATTGATTTAATTCCATTTTGGATCATCTCATGTATTGGAAGATCCTATACTTATATAGGGGGTAAATATAATCCAGATTGATTTATTTGGTCGTATTGATTGTTCTCACATCAGTATGAGACTGGTACATATGACTGACAAAGGCGGCTACTTAATTCCTGCAAGATCTCAGAGCAAATGTTTATAAAACATTATCTGTCTACAACGAAAGGACTGAAGATTTTTTGGCTTTTACATTAATAGAACGTCATATAAACTGGTTTACTTTTTTCTTTCATTTGTGTAAAGTATGCTGAAACCACATACGTGTGTATGCATACAAACACACAAAAGTCAAGAAAAGAACCAGCTACCAAAACTGGAATGCAAAGAGTGATTGCTCTGGTTGAAGCGCAGGCTTTGTGCAGATGTTTGATTGTACACATGGGACAGGCTTCATTCGAGATGAATAGACAGTACATAAAATGCACACTTTCCCTCCCCCGTTCCTCTTGTTTATCTGATTTCATAGAATGATTTTAATTAACCCCACAGAACTGCAGTAAACCACAGGAACAGTAAAGTTAACATCCAGAAACGCTACAAATAGAAAAATTGCTACATAGCTGTAAGGTTATGTTTTTCTTCTTTTGTGCCTGTAAACACATCTGTTCAAAGCTACATGTAAACTTACTTTCTTCTCTGTGCAGCTGAAATGCATAAAGAAATATCTTTCCTGAGGGGGGTAAAAAAAAAAAAAAAAGCAACACTTACTTCAAGGATTTGAGGAATTAGAGATACTTGGACAGTGAGGAGTATTGCACTTGCTCTGTGAACATCTCTAAGTTCTTCCAATGTGAGAGAAGTGCCTTCCACAGTAGTACTTCTATTTACTTTGTTATAGAATGTGAGAAACTATCTAATCTGAGGCTCTGTGTATATGTGTGTGCATACATATATATAAAAAATATACTCACATGTATTTTTGTCCTACTGAACAGATGCTGATATGGTGTGGGTTAGGTTTTATGGGCCAGCAGATCAGTGAAGCAGAGGTTGGGTGTTTTGTTGTGTGGTATGTAGTGCATAATAGCCCTAAGAATATGCCTACACTCAGATGTTCTGAGAACCCTGGTCCTCCTCATCCACTCGTGCTTGCCTGTGCTCGTCCCTTGTTGCAAGTGCTTGGAGTCTGCGGACCATCTACTTGAAGTGAGCTGAGTCCTGTTGACATTATGCACAAAGACAACACATGAAGTTTAGTCTAGTGAATTATCCTCGTGTTAATCTTCAAATGAAGTAGAATATTTTCCCTCTCCTCCCCACTCCCTTTTTATTTCTCCCTTTATTTCACTGTAGTAGATACATTTGATTCGGTTTTTAGGAGCAACAGCTTTTTTGAGAGGCCGGGTGGCGTGTTACGGCGGGGGGCAGGCAGAGAACAGGCAGCTGGCGAGCTGCTGCACGAGTGCTTGGGAGGGATGGGTCTGGGGGCTCAGCCTGTGGCTGTGTGGAGCCCAGCTCCGGTTGGGTGAAGCTCCATGGTGATGGCTCATCCTTGTGCTGTGCCAGGCCAGGGAGCAAGCTGGGCGTCGGTGGGGCTCTGCTCAGCTGGGTGAGAGAAACACTCAAGGGCTGGGTGGGCTGTGCCACCTGAGATTCTTCTGTAGCTCAGCTCTGCTGTATCATCTCAGGGAAAAGATTCTTCTTGCTATAAAACATCTGTTATTTGTGTGAGGTGTTTGGAGGAAGAAGACTATACCAATGACGTGTTTTACATCTTCATGTAGGAATAAATAAAGAGGGGTGGAAGGGAAAGGCAGGATTTTAACAAACCACTACAGCTTAATGCTTCTTAAGAGCCCAAACTGAAATAAAACAAAGTCTGTGTTTTATACAGTAAATGTTTGGCAGTTGTGCTTCTTCAGACTCAGTTAATTGTTGAATATTAGGCAGTTAAAAATTGTGCATCCTGTAGTTGCTAGATTATGTATTGCTAAATTTATGGTCTGAGTCTTTAGCGTAGAAAAGATATTCAAGTGCGTTAGGACTTCTAGTTATGCTGCTGGTAGACTTTTCAAGCCTAAACCCTAGGGTGGGCTTATTTCATGAGGGGGTTGCTCGTGAGTTACGTGGAACATGTCTTGGTTTCTTGCCCCAAAATGACTCCCAGTTTCTACAGAGGATAGGGTAAAATCTTGTTCAAATTATGATTATAGGGATTTGGCTGTGAAGAAGACTTCTCACAGCACAGAAAGTGTGTTACTAAGCAGCTGGATATTCTTGGCCATGACCATTTATGTAAAAGGATAATTTGTACATACCCTCCCTAAACTGCTGCATGCATATGCCTCATCCTAAAAAAACCCTTCTTTTCAAAAAGGGAATTGAGCACATGTCCATTTTCCACTGTCCTGTCTTTTTCCCTCTGTAATAACCTAATAATTCAGCCAGGACACAGCGTTCAATTGCACTTTTCTTCTCTGCGTAGAATGGAAAGCTTGACTGTATGAGGGCTAACACCCTCCAGAGAGAGTTAAGGACAATGCCGACCGATTAATGTCCAGGAGGTACAGGGGAGGGGGCAGCCACAGTGTTTCCTTTCATGCTGTTCCTCATGCACTGGAAATGTTTTGAGGATAAACCGATGTTTTGACATGAGATTTGCCTGCAGATCAGTATGCAGGTTGCCTGTGGTCCAACTGTTTTCATGAATCAGGAGAAAAACATCTAGGCATGTCCACTGTATGGGGAGGCAAGCCCCATAGCTTAGTACTTATATTATCCATAAGCATTTTATTTATTTTTGGTAAACAGCTGTCTTCTGTTTCAAATTAACGTCCTGACTGAGTCACTGATACAAATGTTAAACTATTTAGCATCAGGTTGCCAGCAGACAGCACGACAAGAAACAATGATAGGAGTGTTTCTGCCAACCACTCGCATTCAAGTATCTGATCAGAGCCCTATCACAGAGGCTGGGTCTTTGGATATTGTTCTCCAGGTTGAACATTCAGTGAGTGCTTGAGTATGGATACTAAAGGTTTTCTCAGTGGCAATAGTTTTTCAGATAATTTCAAGTTCAGCCAGCAATCGGTAAATCAGGGAAGTGGCTAACGTGGAAGAGAAAAACTGCCTAAAACCAGTCTCTGTTCCAAGCTAGGTATGTGAGTTTGGTCTGAGGGTTGTGTGTCTCTGATATGGGTGCTGTGATGTGTGCTGAAGTGCAGGGGCAAGAAATAATAAATGCAAATTAAATATTAATACTTGACTTTTGCATTCCTGGAAATATTGCTGGAGTCTACCAAGCTGCCATTGCCAAGGGAGAGCATAGCCAAGTGCCTTATGTCATATGTAATCTCCTGTCTTCTCAGATGTAGTTATTGTCTGCCCTCGTTCTTCTCTGGGTTCTTCTCTCAACCTGTTCTATTGAGAATAAAAGACTAGACATTTGGGCCCAATTCAGCAAAACACATAAGTACGTTTAATGCTTAAGTGCTTTTCTAGAGGAAGAAGTGTCTGATTTTCCCTCCAAAGCAGGGACATGGTCAGTTCCTTGGTGTTCTTGTCTTCACTGTAACCTCCTGACACTTTTGCACAGGGTCAGGGCTTTCCTGTGCATAACACTGGGAGAATCCAGTGCTGGTGTTGACTGGGTGGCAGTTGTGACTGCCAGCTGGTATAGTAGGTGCATGAAGGCAACTATCATCATGTCACAGAGTGAAAAACAATACTTTTCTAAAGTACATTAGACCTAATTCTAATGTACTGCATAGGAAAAATTTCACTGAAGTCAATTATGTTGCTTTAATTGTCATACTGCTGCAAATGAGGAAAGAATGAGGCCCAGCATGTGGCTAGCTGTAGCTTAGAAGATTTCTCGAAGAAAAAAGATTAACGGGTACAATGGCATTGCTGGAGGGGGGGGGGTGTGTGTGCAGGGGAGGAAAACTGGTAAATGTAAAAATAAAAAAAGGACTAAAACAGTATTTCAGCGCATAATCAATAGTGCTCTGACATGTGTTGGCAGGAATAGCATTGAGGTGACAAAGAATCCAGAGTAAATCAATCAAACAGCATGAACTCCCACTATCAATCAAAATCCAGCCTTTTTTCATTTCATGACCAAGCAATTGCATCGCTATTCCAAGTGCTTATTCTTCTGTCGTGTATGTTGCCTTAAGCAAATCAGCTCTGGGAACCCACTTGGGAGGAAAAAGAAAAAAGAAAAAAAAAACACCCTGGATTTTGTTAGAAGATTTATCCAAAGTCAATATTTATGAAGTCGTAACAGCCCAGGAGGAATCCATGCTGTTTTGGTACCACAAGCAGTGCCATTGCTTCCACAGTGTTTTTCAGAGTTTCACGCCTCTGAATCGGCAAATAACTTCACAAAGGCAGCTAATGTGCCACGGACTTGTCCAGACCATGTGTCTCATATTCGCTGCCCAGAAGGGTCAAAGCTCATGCTCAAGAACAATTCCCTCAGTATCATCCTGTTATTCTCACACTGCTTAGAAGGCTCAACTGTAGAGCTCCAGCACGGGGAGAAAAGCAGAATTTTGTGACGAGCGAGGAGGTGCAGAGCAAGAAGAACTGGTGTGTGGATTCCCCCTCTCCATCTCTGTGGTTATCTTGGCTGCAGAGCTCCTCTGCTGGAAGCTTCTAGCCCTGTGCTGCCCATTGTGGCAAGCTGTGCCGCATGTCTGCACTACAAGCACTGCTATTTATGCCTTCCCACCAATAAATCCCTGATTTAGGAGCATCTTGAGGGAGCTGGATGTTTATAACTACTCTTCCGCCCAGTATTTCCTATAACCTTTGTCTCAGAGCTGCTTTTCAGCTCGAATTCAGGACGTTTTGAGTCTTATTCATAGGTCTTTGCAACCATCCCTTTGCAGCCAGAGGAAATAAAGATGTCTTGGGCAAAGATGATCGGTGATTGGGCATCTGCAGTTTCTAACCTGTGAAAGATGCTGAAGTCCATGGTTTTCTCCAACGTCCAAGAGTTGAGTTCTTACCTCTTTTCCATGGCAGTATTAAGCATTAATAGCCTTGCTGCTGAGCACAGTGGCTTGCTTCCCGGCAGCTTGGTTCTGAATGGCTGGGGCACCCTTTGCTCCCGCTTGTCACGGGATATCTAGCTGGTCACTAAGAAGTTTCTAACCAGTATTTTGGTCTAAATCTCCAGTTATTTAACAGTTGTCAATAGAGCTACAGCTGTGCATGACTCTCTGTGGAGGAAGTTAGGTTTTAAACAAACAGTTCAGATGTCCCAGCTCTGGAGGCAGGCGGGCCCGTTTGGAGAATGCCTCTCCGATGGCAGACAGGCTGCCCCCAACGTTGTGCCAAGTCACTCTCCGTTTGTAAATATTAGAATGTGTTGTAGTTACAGATGTAGTAAAAGAAAGAAGGTTTAAATTATACAGCTGAGAAACAACAAAGGAAAATAAATGTAAACCAGCACGCGCTGTGTGTGCTGTAGGTCTGCAGTCTTGTTATTAGATAGTAAAGATAAGAAACACAAGCTAAAAAGGCCACTCGGTTGAATGACTCTGATGTTTTCCAAAACGCATGTTTTTGCCTCACCTAAATCTATGTAACATTCTGCTTGTCTTTCATTTTTTCTGCTGTGTAGAGGGTGTTTGAAAAGGAAAACTTAAGCAGGAAACATGTAGACAGGTTATTTGACACAAACTTTATAATACTAGCTCTAAGGGACTAAAGGTGATTAGCAAAAGGCAGTAGAAAAAAAAAAGTAGAAAAAAAAAAGAACTACTGAGGGATTTATATGTGGCATGGTAGTAAGGACAAGGGACACAGCCTGTGTAGTTGCATATGATCTGGCTGGCGCTTTACCCAGAATGTGGAGAAGTTCTCCAGTGTGTCCAAAGAAAAACAGTTGGTATGGAGGAGGAAGGGGGAAGTCTTTTTTTGTTTGGCTAGAAAGTGAGCTTGCCCTGCTGTGCTGTTACGGAGTTTTCCTTAGGAGTGAAGTAGTGGTACCGCAGCCCAGAGCTCCTGCAGGTCCCAGGGAAGGGCCACCCCTGGAACTCGCCCTCACGTGCAAAGCAGGATAAGCATAAAACAGGCATGTTCTCCCATTTCTGTAATGTGACATATTAATTGAAAACCTTTCCATCTTCTATGCATCTCTACTGTTCTCAGGCAAGGATCTGATAGGGGTGATTGACCCTAGAAGTGGGGAAAGGCATAGACAGGGGACATAAAACGGAGGCTTTCCTGAGCACAGTTTTTGGGTGCAAACTACAAAACTACTGTTAGGATGGCTAAGCTGCAACTGAGCTGGCTATTTTTCTTTTCCTTTGGTGTCACGTACTCTTTCTGCTAAGTACTTGTGCCTAAAGAGTAACAGATCTAGGGGTGAAGCGAAAACTTGTAAAACCACACTGACTGTCTTCAGGCCAGCAACTCATGTCTCCATTTTAAAATCTTTTTCTCTGTTTGCTTTTGCTTTTTGCGATAGTGTGTCTGTCGCCACTCCCCCCTCCCCCGCCCCAATCTCAAAATCTAATGCTTGTATAAAAGGCACTTTCCAAGGCTTAACTGTGCCACTGACCTGTGCTGGACATGTTGCAAATCTGACATTGTCTTCTGTATACTAGGCAGCAGATTTCTAACTCTTTGCAATGTTGACGCCTGCTCTCACAAAGAGAAGGAAATGAAGCAGAAAGATCCCACTGCGACAATTAGTGGCTCACAGAGAAGTATTGAAACAAATAATAAGTGGCTGGAACAATTCAAGGGAGGGAAACTCTACCTTCCTACTCTACCACAATCTGATCTTCTTTCTCAGGTTCTCTCCCTCCTTATCCCAATGGGGATTTTCACACACTTTCATTCCCACTGTTAGTGCAAGATGACTCTTCATGACTAGGGAGCAGCGGTTCAGTACTGCAGGGCAGACCCATGTCCTACCCTGTTACCTGTTTGCCAGTCTTATCATTTTATGCTGTAATCTAGTCTGAATTGTCAAAGCTGCACTAATGTCTTGTTTCCAGGCTGCTGTAACCCAAAGAATTTTAATGAAACTACCTGAAATAGATTCCTGTTCTTTCACTGAGGCAGCTGGCCAAAGAAGCAGCTCGTGGGCAGGGAAGTCTTTAAGCTTTGGAAGTAAAAATACCCCAATACCCCTTGCACCTCAAACCTGAATCTTTGTAGCTTTTGCTGGGTATGTGACACTGGTGGCTATCCTGGCCCTCACGTGAGGAGACAAGATGTGGCTCGATCACCACGTGCTGAACAAATGATCAAGTAGATTGATTCCTGTCCACACCAGATCTTTCTTTGCTTGGTGAGTTGATACCTCCCTCAAATGCATTATTTTCGCGTGCATCTTCTGCTAGCAAATTAAAACTTTAAACAAGCATCTCCTTTGTGGATTACTAAAATCACATTTAGAGTCCTACTGAATGTTGTTTTCTTTAAAGCTTTTATGTTTTACTCTCTATTTGAAAGGATGGTGCCAGTTCACAATCCCTTCAACAACCATCTCTTGGAAAAGAGCAGCCAATAGCCTGAGTATATTGTGGGGTTTTTTTTCTTAAATAGCCGCATTTGTTACGTGAGACCGTGAAAGACTTCAGATAACATGGCAACATAATGAGAAGGGGAGACTCCTAGCTCTGCAATTGTTCAGAACAAATGGAGTGTCAGCTGCTCTGATGCATGGATAAGGTGTGGGAAGGATGACTCCTCTCAGCAGCATGACAACTTCCTCTTGCACTGCTGGGAAAACGTGGGGTGTGCTGTTCCGGACAGTTCATCAGCAAGGAGAGGAGGAGGTGGAGGGATGGTAGGTAGGACTGTGTGTTAGCCCTTGGGAAGGAGCAATCATTCTGAAAGTCAAATAGAAGAGAGAGATTAGGGAAATTAGAGTAAAGGCAGCCAAAGAGACAGGAAGGGTAAACAGTGACAAGTGTATGTTCCTTGGCTTTTCAGAAGGCCTCTTGTCTCTGCTTTAATGTACCGAGGCTTCAGCTCTTCTGATGCTATTAGCACCCGGCTGCTCCGTCCTCTGGGACCTCCAGGTAGAGGCTAATGCTGCTCAGCTTCCCTTACTGTAGAAGGGAGTCCTCCTCCCCCTGTGGGCTGGTGGAGTTTAGTAGCTAGTTCAGACTGGTACAGGTTAAATAACCTTTCCCTGTTATCAGGAGTTAGGAACTGTCTCAAGCAGAGCAATCCCACCATATTGGCTAAGCGCATTAATTGATTTATTAATACCAAAGTACTTAGGTCTTTGCTCTTGAAAAGGAACTCGTCTCTGGTCCATCTGGCCACAGTCGCAGCTCTCCCAGCAGCAAACAGTAGCTGTATAATTGGCAGAGTAGATGAAGTAGAACATCTACTCTGTAGCAGAGATTAGAACTAAAACACTGTAATTTGCCAGAGCTGTTCTTGCCCACGTGCTACCTGGCTTAGCAATTAGTCACTTATTTATGTACTTCATTAGAGCGTGGCCAGAATAGCGCAGCATTTGCTTCCTGCTAGATTGTCTACCGCTGCCAAACAAGCTTCAGTCCAGCTTGTGAAGCGCAGATACAGGTTTACCTGATACCAAACCACAGCATAACTCAGGAGGGACCGGGGGAATTCTTTCTAGATTAAATCTGTGGTTTCCAAACCACTTTACTTACTACAAGTGAGACCTCGATCTCTGAGGTAGCATAGCTACTCTCCTCTGTGGTGTTATAATGGAGCCTTTCTTTGCCTGTGAGAATTCTCTTAACATCCAGCTGCATACAGCTGTCTTTTTACAACCAAGAGCTACCGCGGTGCCCACAAAGCATCTGAAGCTGCTTGTGAGTGCTGCGCTGTGGCAGCTGCCTCCTCAACGTGCAGGGAAAAGTAAGTTTTCTGCAGCAGATCTTTTGCTTAGAGCCTGTTGCTACACGTGGGCTTGGGAAGGGAGTGGTGACTTTGGTGCAACGCACAGCACAAGCAACACATCGTCTTTTACTGGTTTGGCTGGGTTCAAGTGTAATCGAGGCCAAAATGTTGCCAAGAAAAAGCAATGAATTTTGCTGTGCTTTAAAGCAAATGGGTTCACCTGCTTGGGTCAGTTCCAGCAGGAGAATAATAGTTTTAGTTGTTTGTTTGGTTTTTTTTTTTTTAAAAACCCACCATAAAACTAAATGTTGCAATGAACTGTTGCTAGTTGCTATCTGATTCTAAGGTTGGGAGCTCATGCTGGACATTTTATTGTGCTGTTCAATAAATGTGCCCTTAGGGATCTTTGGTCCAGTACACTTAATATAAAGCAGGAACAGAGAGGCAAATCCAATTTTTTCTTCAGATGCTGCCTCAAAAGCTATTGAGGAGAGATCCTTCCCATATACGCTTGCCTGTGGCGTGCTTTTGACAGTACCAGCGTATCGCTGTTGCGGGCTTGGTTTCAAACCTCAGACTTTGGGGCAAATACCGGCAGGAATGGTGCATTATCTTCTCGTTGTGTTTTGGGTAGGAGCAGGTGGCCTTCACCAGCCAGCGCCAGGCAGCTGCTGCTCATCCTCCTCTTGCTGTCCCATTGGGTCCGAGGGAGCGGTGTGTGTGTGGGGGGTGTTGGTGCCCCCACAAACGGCGTAGGGCTGTGCCAGGTGCAGAAATGCTATGGAGTGAAATACGGGGGGCTAAGGGTGGTGGTGGGGGGGGACCTTCAGCGCACCTGGGGGCGGTGGGGACGGACACGGGCGGGCGCACGGGGCGCAGGTGCCGCCGTGGCTGCGCTCCCCGAGGCGGGCGTGGCGGTGAGCGGGGGGCGCAGGCGCCGCCTTGCCCCCTGCACCCCCGCGGGAGGCTACGCTGCGCCTGCCCCCTCACCCCCCTGGGCAGGCGGGGAGGCCGGGCCGGGCGGGCTCCGCCGCCAGGTGGCAGCAGTCGCGGGCCGCCGTGGCCGTTGCGCGGGCGGCAGGCGGGAGCGAGGGGGAGAGGCTGTCCCTCAGCCCCGGAGCCGCCGGGAACCTGCCTCGGGTCCTGCGGCGGGGCGCCCTGCAGCCGCGCTCCGGCATTCCCGGCGGAGGGGCCGCCGCCTCCCATGCGCCGGAGGCCGTGCGGCTGCCAGCCCTCTCGCCCCCCGCCGCACGGAGACCGCCTCGTCGCGGGGCCACCGGACGGGACGTGCGGCGCGGAGCGGAGCGGTGAGGCGAGGCCAGGCCCGGTCGACCCCGCGGCGGCGGCGCCCTGAGGAGGGACCCCCGCGCCAGGTGGGCGGCGGGCGGGCTGGGCGCCTGGCGGGGGGAGCGGGGAGAGGCCGGCCGGGCGGCGGCGGCGCGGTGTGCGGGCAGCGCCCGGGGCTCGGGGCCGCGGCGGGGGCGGCTCCGCGCTGGTTCGCGTTGGAAGCCGCGGCCCGCGGAGCTCTCGCTGCCTCCTGGCCCCAGAGCGCCTCGCGCGCTGCCCCTCGCCTGGCGTTGGCTGCCGCAGTGGCCATTTCAGCGCCGCTTCCCTCGCACGCTGGCTGCCCCGGGGCTGCGCCCGGCGGGCTGCGCGGAGCTGTGTGCCTCGGCGTCCCACCAGCAGCGGCAACTGCACGTAGCTGAGCTGGATCCAGCGGTCTGCGTGAGAGCGAAGGAAAGGAGCGGCTTTTCCTCACGGAGGACCGTGCGGCAGCGGCCGGGCCGGGCCGGGCGGGCTCCCCTCAGGCGCCCGGCGGCGCGGGAGCTGTTCAGGGCACCGCCGCAGCCCCGGCCCAGCTCGCTCGGGCTTTCCCCCTCCTGCTACAGGCTTCTCCTTTTTTTCTGCTGTCAGTGCGTCCACACTTCTGTGTTTGATAGTCCTTGACACGTTCCTTGTTAGCTTGTCCAAACGTGGAGGTTTTTCTGTGCTAGGAGCACAAACGGTGTGGAAAAGCTGGCAGCGGTGAGTTCCGCGGGTCAGTGTAGTGTGTGGCAAAACTCATTCCTCCTGCTGCTGTTCAGTCTGATGCTCTTCAATCCTTCTAAAGGGAATTATGCTTGTTCTCTATCTCTGTGCTCTTCCAGGACTGTATCATTTTGTTACTCTCTACCTCTGCTATCCCTTATTTCAAGGTAAAGAATTCTTAGCTTTTTAGTCGCTTCCCCTGTGGGAGTTCTTCTCTCTCTTTCTTGCCAGTGTTCATTCCCCTTTTCCATATTTTTTCATTCTTTCATACTTTTTTGATCAAAGGATCAGCAAAACTAAGAGTTACATTTGAGATTCCAGTGCAGCGTGGGCAGCGTAGCAGCACGGTGGTGTCTGCTGGCAGAGGCGACAGATGTAACTCAGTGCATCGGTGATGCAAATAGCCAACAAAAGTAATACAAGGATTTGTAACTCACTGTGTGGTCATTTGTTGATGAATTGGTGTGGTTTATTTTTTTAATCAAAACTGACTAAGTAACTAGTTGTTACTAGCTCAATACAAGTGTGTAATGCCATGGACTAAATAGTTGCCTAATGGGCTCTGGATATTCTGTCGGTGTCCTGTACGTGTTTCTCCTGTCTCCTGTGGCAAGAGCAGGAACTGGAACTAGCCCACGTTTGCCTGAGTTTAGGGCTGTTTGTGGAACTGCCAATGCACTCTCACCAACTTGATCTATCAAGCTGTAGCTTGCCAACTTGGGCTTGCTCCTGGTATAAAATTAGTGGTGATCTACTGGTTGATGTGATTTCCACCCGTTCAGTATCATCAGAGGTTTAAAATGAAATTTGATACTTCTGAAATTCATTAGACAGCTGTAATTCTTGATGCTTTCTTTTCCATCACCTCTCTCCCAGAGAATCTGGTGGGACAATGGAGTTAAGTAGACTAGGAGGAAAGACTGTCTTTCAAGGAGAGAAGTGCTGTAGAATGAGAATTTTTAGCAAAGTTAGAAATAAGGGGTCAGCTGGTTTGGGTTATCATAGAGAAGCCTTCAAAGTGAACGTAGGTAGGAAACATGGATTATTTGTCATAACTGCGCCCTGACCATAGCTTGTAAGGTTTTATTTAGGAGCAGGGCCAATCCTAGGTCTTGCTGATGATGACACTAATCTGAAACAGCTCAGCTGGAATTGAAGGAGCAACTTCTGATTCCTAACTAACTCTCAGAAGCACTTGGGGGTGTTGTATATCTTTTCAGGCTTCATACAACAGGTTTATTGCAGATAATTAATTAGGCAGCTGATAGGCAGTGATGATGCGTACGATCGCAGTATAAAAAACTTCGCTTTTGCTGTAGAACAAACTGGATGACTGTGCCAGGCAAACATGCATTAAACGGAGCCTGAAAGCAAAACAAAACTGAACAGAATCATCTTGGATGAACTGGATTGGCCCGAGTGGTTGATTCTGTGCAGACAATGGCAGCAGAAAAGCTGGTTTTGTACATTGTAGTCTCAGTTCTCTGTGATGTGACATCAGATGTGTGATATTCAGACCATTCACAGTGGCAGCTGTACTGAAAACGGAGGCGAAGAAGTGCTGGTCAGGCACTTTGTAACGACACTTTAGATTTTTATTTCTTTTTTTTTTTTTTTTTTTTTTACTTTAAAACTCAGGTTTGTCATCTACAGTTAAGTGCAGTCAGTGTAAAGATTTCTATGGGCTTTGCATTGTTCTGTTAGAGAAAATTAAGATTTGATGGTTAAGCACTTAAAAAACCAGGAAACTCCAAAGTCAGTCATGCATAAGTAATTTGTACTGTGTCCCCTGTAGTGTTGTATGATCATAACAGGCTTCAGTTTTAGAAGGCTGTGGTTTTTTTGCAAGTAGGAGCGAAGTAAGAGAGGAAAACTTACTGTATCGCACCAGCTTCTTAAATAGCTTGGACCTTGATAGTAGCACTTCTACCACTGTAGATAGCCAAAGCATTTTGTAGCTTTCAATCGTGAAATGCTTCCGATGGTCCGAGTGCTTCCTGGAGAGTGTTCCATGAAAAGTCTTGTTCCCTTAAGTAGGTACATATACAGTTCAGTTGTTAGTTCTTTTGTTTTCATAAAGCAGCTTAACCTGATATAAATGCAGCTTGGAGGATGAATCAGGTAATTGTAAAGCTAATTAATTCAGTTATGGATATGTGTGGCTTAAATATGTGATCCATGGGCATGATTGCATTGTTAATGCGTAGTAGATTAAGTAAAAGTGGATTATTGTATGTTTTGCATTTAAGTAACTTCCCTTGCATTTGGGATACTATGTTACACTAGAAAATTCTATTTATGTATATTAGATTTTCAGGGAGAATGCATGGTCTAGTACTTCATATAGAAGATTAATTAGGAAGATGTTAAGGAGATATAAATGAAGAAGGCGGATTAACAGAGTGATCTGATGGGCATTGAATTTGGCCACATATCTTAATCTGTATAAAGGGAGCATAGCTGGAACTGTGTGCTTCAGTGTTGCCTCGTACATTTTTTTAATTTTGCTTTGTTCTTTGTGTTAGTGACAATAGCATACAATTTCTGTAATTTAAAAGAACTTGGTTATCTCCTGGAATGTTCTGTACCACCCATTTTTCTTTTGGGGACTCACACATCAAATTTGTGTAGCTTTTCCCTGCAGGGTTATGGCATTCCCAGGGGTGGGTCAGTGTTCACAATTTTGGTTGCTGTTAAACAATCAGCACTTGCCAACACCATCTGCAGACTTCCTTTACATATTTTTTAAATGGTAGTACTAAGTGTTAGATGTGGAGCTTCTTGGCAGGAACTGTTCTTGCACTAGAAATACTCTGATGTTGATATGATCTCAGCATGATCCTTGTGAGAGAAAGTGGTCTTATCTGTTTGTTAGGTGATACTTGTGTGAGTTGCTGGAATGTGGGCTTCTGTTTTCAACGCTACCATTGACCTGCTGTGTGCTACTGATCAAGTCTTATTGGCATCTTGCTCCATTTCCTTTATCTCTGAACAAGGTATGATAAACACAGGATATTGGCCAACTTAAATTTCCTGAAGACAATTCGCATGCAAACTGCTTTACGCTCAAAAAAAATTAAAAATGCACCCGAATACAAATACTTATTGTATATAAGCAAAACCAAATTATGTAGTATGTGCCTCATAGGTTTATTACCGTTTTTCTTCACATCAAAGCTTAAGAACTTGCTTGTTGGCTATTTCACATCAGATAGCTGCTGCTACCTGGCATCCCCCTTCAGTATTTATTTTGGTCCTGGTTTTGGAATTTCCCTTCACAGGAAGATTCCATACTCCTTATATGGAAAAATTTATTCTAAAAAATGACTTTTTTTTCCATTGGTTCTGTAGATTCTTTTCTCATTAAGTGCAAGAGCCACTATCTCTTTTCTTTAAAGCTCTGATCTAAGGGCCAATAAAGTCAAGGAAAAGGTTATCAGTAACTTCAGTGGCTTTTGGATCAAGGCATTCCCATGTGATGTGCTCTTGTCATTGGAAAGAATGACCACTGGTTTCAGCCATGAAATCTCAGTGGCACTTTAAACCACCGTTTTAAAGCCTATCTGTTGATACGCCTGCATTCACTTGTAAGGAACTTGTGTGTCTCCTGGTTTTACAAGCAGGCAGTGCTTCTTATTTCTTTAGTGGGACTAGCGCTGAGTCTGAACTGTGGTAAAAGCTCGTTCTTTCTCGCAGGATGACAGAACACATGAATGCAACTGTTCGCAGGCGTTGGGTCATATTTTTCATTTGCATTAATTGGTTGGTGTTAAACATGAAAATTTTCAAGTGTTGATGTGAGCGATCTTGGAGTTTAGCCCTGCCTAAAGTGTGGAGCCCTCCTTTTCTCAAACATTTTTCCATTTCATCACTTCAGCACAACTGACTATGAAACAGAAATCAAAATGAAACTCTCTTGCAGCACAAATGGGGAATACCCTACAACGTAAGGATTATGAGTTTTGATGAACACAGAATCAAATAAAAAAGTTATAAGAATGTATTTATAAAAGGACCAGGGAAGGGAGTCTTTATCAGCACAGATATATTTAGCGCCTTCATCTGATTTGTGGAAAAGAATAGCTAAGCTTCAGAGATCTGGAAATAAATTTTACTGATCAGGTGGTGACCTTTAGCAGAGTCACAGAAGCTATATTTGTTGTCCAACGGTAGTTTGTTAGTGTGCAGTACTGCCTCATGGAGTGTTTGGGAATCAGGAGCTAGGACTGCCCTAGAATCATCAGATTGGCTTACAAATCCTGAAATGCTAAAATGAATATATCTGAATTTATGTTTTTGGATCCTTTAGAGTTCGCAGTCTTTTCTTTGACAGTATGAGAGCTTGTTCTTTTAGCGGGAGTTCCTGGAACTGGGGCCTTTGGGGGACTCTTTGGGTACCAAAAAATGGTGTTTAAATTACAGGACTTGGTAGGTAAAATTGAACCCTTTGCAGATGACCCTCTTGTTCATAACTGTGATCCTGTATTCCTCTTCTTTTAAAACTGCTATAAACTCACAAGTTATACAAAGCTATATGTGATTTAATGTAGAGAGAAATACAGTTCTTCAGAAAACTACCTTTTTTCCCTCCATTTTTGTTGATTTCACTTTGCTTACTCTAATTGTGGGTGTTTTTTTTCTGTAACCTCAAACTTCTTAAAATATTACAATAAATAAGAGGATACTCCCTTTTTGTTAAATTCAAGGGCTAACTGTTGTAACAGCAGAAGTTTCAACTTCTGAACTTTCTTTATCTGTGTGTGCCTGTGGGTTGTATTGACCTCTTCTTGTACAGGAATGAAGTTTAGCAGAGAAACCTGGTAGCAAGCAGAACCTGTCCAAATTTGTTTCTGTCAATGCAGAAGCAGGGCTGATGTGGCATCTTGGACCCTGCTTGCCCACAAGGTGGGGCAAGCTCTGTCCTTGGTGACTGCATGGCCTAGTGAGAGAAAAGAATGGCAACGCTACCCAAAGTTAAATGTTTGTTGGGAGCCTGAGGATACTGTTTTTTGCATTAGATTGCATAGATGTAGTGTGGTTTCCTGCACCTTGTCTTCAATGTGAGTCACGATACCCAAGTTGAAATGTGTTTTCTCTGCTTTTGTTTTGGGAGAGGAAGGATAAAGAAGCCCTTTTAAAAAGCCCGTTTTCATGAAAGCTGCTGCTTGGTGAAGAACATGTGCTAAGCCTGGCCTTGCTGGATCAGCACTTGTGTTCCATGCTCACATATATCCATCCTACTCCTCCAGGAGAAAAACGTCAATTAGATACTTGAATAACCTATGACTAACATCTGTAATCCTGAATCTAGCAGATTCTCCTGATACTCTATTTGGATTAGTTAGAGAGAAGTGCATGGAAGGACAAACCTATCTCTGAATGGCAAATTCAGCGAAACTGTTGACAGTAATCTTGACAGTAAATGTTGACTTGGAAAGTTTTCAGATGTCCTGGATTTTTTTCCATGGCAAAGGTGATTGCTGTAGTCCTGGCTTGGTAACATCAGGCTGCTATTAGTTGGTTGTATATTACACTTGTATTTTTGTTTGGTTATTTTTATCTAAAACATGCAGTTTCTACGAAAGTAAAAAGAAGAAATGATTTTGCTTATCAGATTGGCAAAGACAAGCAAGAGCCTGTCCAATCCCACCCTGCGTAATTACAATAAAATGACATCCCATGACACAAGCTACCCAAAAGGGTGATAAATTAAATGGGATGGATGCAATTACTTGAATCTGGCAGCAATGAAAGCTCTATCTCATTTGCTTGTAGTTCCATGGAGCTACATTCACTGGGGAAGTGCGGGTGGAACAGTGGGCAAACCTTGCACATCTTCAGGGTCTGTACGTGGAATTTAAGCACTTAACTAGAACAGCACAGGAATAAGGATTTAAAAGAATGGAGTGTGTTAACCATTAACTGTTGGCATTGTTCAGCTTTGATGGCCCAGGAAATACTGTTCATGTGTTGAAACATGGGGGTTAAGGCAGGATGACAGTTTGGATTATTTAATTTATTTTTTTTTTTTTGCTAGTGATAAGCATCCATTAGAAACACAATTTCCAAAATTTCTTTACTACTTCAGACAGATTGTACTTGTTAATACATATTGCACATCAAAAAGACCCTTTCCTTTCTTACACCCACCCCCACGCCCCCTCCCCCAGTTCAGGGGTTTGCTGACATTGGTGTTATGGAGTTTGGAGTACTTTTGTTGCTTCTTATAGGAATGTTTATAATTTTGCAGGATCAGATACAGAGTTATTTCTTAGGCACTGACAGTGCTGCTGTAATTAGTTGTCATAAAGCTGTCCCTTCTGCCTGTATCTGTTGCTGGCCAAACTCATCACACCAGGGCTGAATGCAGAGTGTTGGTTTGTGAGCATGTTTAAAATTTAAATAATGATAATTAACGATATTTTAAACAAGAAAAAAAAATCTCTGTGTGGTTTTGAATTATGAGGGCATGAAAGGACTAAAATGTCTTTGCTGCTTTCATACTGTTAGAATTGGACAGAAACTGATCTGACTTCTTTTGAACCATGCTGCTTGTGATTAAATTGTGATTGTTTCTACTGCTTTGAAATGGAAGAGGGGGAAAAAGTGTTTCCAAATGTATCTTGCTGGCAACTGAGGGTTCAGAAAGGTAGGGTTTGTTTGTTTCTGCTTCTTGCTTTACTGTTTTCCTAAAGTTAATGTTAGAAGGGCTTTTGAAAACTGGGATTTTCAAAATTCCTGTTTACTCAGACCGTACAGATTTTATGCGTAAAGGAGGAAACAGTGTCAAGCAGTGCCCAAAGAGTAATTACATTAAAGTTGCATTCCTTTCGGCAAGTCTTCACCTACCTCCAACAGTGAGTACTCACGTAGAAGATTGTGAGTCACCGTGTAACACCCTACTTTTCTGACTTTAAGCAGCATGCACAACAGCGGTAGGCTCCGGTTTAAAATACCTCCAAACCTACAAAACCTGGTCACATTTCTTTAAAGATCACTGCTGATATCCCATGCTGTGCCTGTGGCATAGGGACTATTTAAAGCAGCAATTGAAGTCCACAGTGCTGGAGGAGCTGCTCAGTTTTCTTTGCCAGCCCTTTGTAATTGGCTGTTCTTGTTGTCTTGCAAATTGAGAAGGTCTCTCATTCACATGTTAAGTCCCCATTTTTCAGTTTGTAGGCACATGGCTATTTTGCCTGCAGCATTAAGTGATGTCAGGTGAAGCTCGGTGCACCATAACAACCTGCCCTCAAGCACATACAAGTTTAGGTTCTACTGCCAAGAGGTGACCTTTGATTTCTTTTTACCTGATGCAGTAAGGGCCCTATTCAGAATTCCTCACTGTCACTTAGGCAAAGTCCCAGCCACTTGAATAGGTTTGCTTGAGCAAGAATGATTACAAAAGTTCCCTAAGCATGGTGTGATGATGGCAGAGGTTTCTGCATTGTAGATGAGTTTGGCATTTATTGTGGTCAGAAAAGAGAAGTGAAAGGTGAGTTGGATTTTATTGTGACTTGCAAGGCTGCCAACTCTGAAACTACTGTTGCTGCTAAATACTGTTTCTAAGCTACATCTGATCAACAGAGGTAGTCAGCAAAGATGTTTATGTGTTAAAATGTTTGTTATATATAGGCAGAAAATAATACTTTAATCTGAAGTCATCACTGATTTTAGATACAGCCAGAAGGCTGTGTATGTTGTCAGCGGGTAGACCTGAACCGTGGTAGTTGTGCTTTCCTGCTCTTGGTATCCTCCTAATCCAGCTGTGCCGTTGAGTTGTGAGGTGCAGGGTCCTTCAAAACCAGGTGTGATAATTTTGCCCAACCTGCTGTGTTGCAAGATGGGGTTGCAAATAGGCTGGCTTGTCCTGAGTAGTGTATGGCTAGATGGGGAGGCAGGATACTGTCACCTTATTACTATGCTGTGACTAACCGTATTGCTGGTTTCTGCTGTTTTGCTAAGAAGGGGATTTCCATTAACTTGCCTTTCTTTGCAAGCCCATGCAGGAGTTGTAGACTCCTGTAGTATTCTGTAGTAAAAGTATAGTATTTCTTACTGGGCTTTCTCTTCAACCTTTCTGGCTTTTGCAAATATGAGGGTGGGTACTCATACGTGTCAGCTCCAGTGAATGACTTTGCAAGTCAATTCATTTTTTTCAAAGTCAGATTATACAGTAACGTCTTAAACCTACTGTCAGGCAAACTTCTCTTGAAAGCAGTGGCAGATTTACTTACAGGCTGAGAAAAACTCAGGGCTAGAACCTGACCTGGAAAGGGTGACTGGAAGTCAAAAAGGAATACAGTCTTCCTGACTCATGAGTTTAGATTTCTGCATAATGCAATTAACAAGGGTGACAAGGATTTTTGGGGATTCTTTGGGGTTAGTATCTTTTATCTGTCAACCATAAACTCGTACTTCACAGGCCACTGGACAGCATCTGCCAAACTATGTATTTCCTAATAGGGAGATTTTATTCTGTAGCAAGTGGAATGTTTCAACTTTGCTGCTCAGTGATTGATAGCCTGAGATTCCTTGAATGTATGATTATCTTTGTGCTTTTGTGTCAAGGGCTGGCATCTCCTGTAGGAGTGTAATAGTTTATGCAGTTTACATTAAATGGACTGAAATACTAACTGTCATCTAGACCACCAGAGCACGAGGCATAGCAGCAAGACAAGATTTGTAGCATGTCTAAAATCCCTTTCAAACCGACAGGATAAGAATAAACTGCTCCCAATCCCCACCCTTAAAGCATCTTGCGGTTCAGTTTTAACATGCAGGAGGCTGAAGGGTTCACCACATGGAGGTATGATTGATACAAGCGTTAGGATATTTCTAGAAGTCTGAACCAAGCCTGAGCTGAATAAGGACTTCAGGAAAATTATATTCAGTAGCTTCAGTCTCAAGGGGTAGAACTGAGTCCATAAATTGTTTCTGGGTTTCTGAACATATGAATTTTACATTTGTTCTGCTGTCACTAATCATACTGAATCTTCATTTCTCTTTCTTAAAAAGACACAAAGATACTGTTGTTTGTCATCCTTACCAATTAAAACTGGGTAATTTAGCATTTTCCTTTTTATCCCCATAAAGAAGCGATGCATCTCTGCAAATGTAGCCCTTTAAATGGTAAAGCCTTAACAGCACAGTTGGCATCTGATGCTACTATCTTGGTTGCCTGTCCAGTTCTGTGACTGAACTTTTTGTAAGATTCTGTGTAGATCAAGCCCAGAGGATAAGGATATTCAGTGTCTATGCTGTTGTGCTGGAACCCTCATCTAAATATTATTGTGGATGAAAGCTAAATAGAACTCTGTGAAACAGTGTGTTCTCCGAGTTACACCTGTATTTATTTGCATGCAGAATTTAATATTTGAAATGATTTACAAGACCAGTTATTGTCATTCTTCCAGTTGGCTGTTGGAGATCCATTGATAATTTTTTGTTTCATGTTAAGTTTAATTTCCTGGTATTCCTTTTCAAAATTATGAAAGAAATATTAATTTCACAGTGCTCTTGTAAGACCTCTCGTTAGACCTATTATCATCATTATGTAGGAACATAAAAGAAAACCATAAATCTTCAAATTCCTTTGTTGTGTTTCTGTACCAGTATGTGGGGAGCCTCACATCAGAGAGGATGTTAATGAGGAATAAGTTAAAATTTCATCATTCTTATAGTATTATTTAATAAAGTAATTTAAACAAGCTTTTATAACTAGTTCATCTCAAGATGTTTCAGGAGCCTGGACTCTGAAAATCACAATGCAAGACACATAAGCTACGTAGTGAGCTGTGTTTCCGTCCATGATCTAGCAGTTGTTACCTGTACTGCCTCTTAAAAATGAAGTGCCCAAGTCTTGCTAATAGGTATATGACATTTCCTTCAGAACAGACCCAAGCAGTTGCTTTGTTATGTTTTATTCAACAAAGGCATGTTCAGGATTTATCTGAATGCCACAGAATCACAGCAGTATTTGTTTTGGACATCACTTATTTTTCAGCGGTCCCTAAAGCATATCTCCATGTGGGTTCCTGAGAAGCTTCTACATCCTTACATCTGGCCACTAGCCAGCTGAAACCCTGTGTGGCTTTCATATTGTGCACCTATTTAGAAGGTGTTTAGTGCCAGAATTCTCCCAGATAATAGAGGAAATTGAATCTTTGAGCTTTTAAGAAGATGGTACACCCCCGCCTCCTCCCCACCCCCCATGGCCACTACAGTACAGTGGCTTAAAGTCATTGCCCAGTTCTTTCATGCCAGCTTGGCTGCAGCAGTGCTGTTACCTGGGCAGCACTAGTCACTAGTGGAGCTCAGTTCAGGTGGGAATTGCATGATGGAAAAAAGAAATCTTTTCTTTTTTTTTTTTTTTGGCCAAAATAAACTGCAGGAGAGGACCAAAGGGAAGAGGATCTTCATCAGGTTTAATGTTTATTATGAAAGCCCTGGTCACTTTTTTTGGACACTGGTTAGTACAAAATGTACATCAGTAGATAGTTGCTGTTGTTTTTCCCTCCAGTTATGGCAGTATTGAAATGTATGTTGAAACACTTGTCCTTGAAAACTTGTGTAGAAAAGGATTTGATGAGTTATTTTGGGATTTGTGCCCACATTAATCTCCATTAGAGAGAGCAGAGGAAGCCAGTGGTCTGCAGTGCAGCACTGTGTTGAATCACGGTAGTCGAGTCGTTGGGCCACCAGACCTCCTTCCTTTGCTGCCATAGTGCACACGAGAGAGAGACTTGTTTGGCTTTGGCCTGGCATACCCATTTATAAATATATTTTCTGTGTAAGTAGATGAGTTAATAAACTGACACTGAATTGCCTTGCTTTTACCTGTAGTAACAAACAGGTTTGGTTGCTGGTTCTTGTTTAATTTTTATTTTTTGTTTTATTTTTATGCTTCTTCTGTATCAAAGTCCCATTCAAGGCTTGAGGGAATGCCAGCCTTTCTTTAGAATGCTTAACCCAAACCAGAGAACTATGTAACAGGCAGAGAAATCTCCGAAGTTCCCTGGGAATGATTTTTATCCCATTTATAGTTCTGTACACATACAGTAATGCTGAAGAAGCCCTTGGAGTCACTGTAGCCAAAGCTTGGAATTGAGCCCCAAAGATCTTCAATGGATGCCTGTGTTATATTTATAGACACATGTTCCAGTTGGTATCTGTTGTGCTGCATAGGGTTTTACTTCAGAAAAGTAAGCATCTCCGACAATAGTGGCTACGAGTAGCTACCCAGAAGAGAAATATTCAGCCAATCTTGACAAGACTGTGTTCCCTCTGGTAACTTGGATGATCTAAGGACTAAGGCGGCTGCCATTAGAGGTTGCCTAACAAGTTTGAAAAGTAGTTTGGTTTGACGTTTGGAGTGTAACTGTACAGATACAGCTTTACCACTTGTCTGCTCTGGAAAAAAAAAAAATGAGGATTCTCAGAAAGCATTGTTACTTGGAGATACTACTTATGCAGGGAGGTATTTCCTCCACTGACACTCCAAAGAAAATATTTTGTTTCTGAATAACCAAGCAAAGATTTCAAGTCCCCGTTGCACGCTCTCCTCCCTGTTGTGTTTTAACACCAGTTCCCCAAGCACCTCAGAAATCTTGCAAGCAAGAATATTTTTTTTTCTTCCTTAGAAAATCACAGCCATGAAGTATAGGATTTTTGTGTTGTTAGGAATGCTTCTGTGTGTTCACAGAGCACTGCTGGCTCTTTATGCTATCCTGTTAGTGTGACTCAGCACTAATTTAGAGAACGGGCAGCTTCCCATCAGGTCTATTTGTGTTGGAGCTATGCAGGGAGTTAGTTGTGCCAGGCTAATAATACATACCTCTATTTGCCAGTAAGTGAAATGTTTATTTCAAAGGTTACCTTGTCACCAGGAGCACTGGATCTTCACCTATGTATGCTGCTGAATGTTGTTTATTATTCAGGGCAAAAAATTTATTCTCTGAAGCACAGCCTACTATATTTTGTTCCATTTTTTATGTGGAGGTTATTGATGCTTGGGCATGTATTTTCAATGTTTATTGAACAGTGTGAAAGTTAATTCTTACAGTAAGCGGTTTAAAAAATGATAAAAAGACTTATGTTCTGGCAGACAGAGGTTCTCATTAAACAGACAACTGAAAACCAATGTTTCCTCTTTGCAAAAGGAATCTATCTTCTAACTGCACAGTAATAATGTAATATACATGATTTTTCACTTGATGAGGGGTGTCTCCCAGCTGTGTTACCAAGAAATAGCTGATTATACTGCTGAAATATGTTGTGTGTTACTTTCCTTGTACATGTGCCTTCAATTAGCTTTGCTGAAATATTTGTTTCTATGACCTTTTCGAATAGGATGTCTTACAATTCTCTGACTGAGGCTGGTGGGACCTTAGGTTTTGTGCAGAAGGTGGGGTAGGTCCTCAGATGTAAACTCCAGTTAAACACTGCTGGAAGCCTGTGTTTTGGAGAAACTCAGACTATGGTTGAAAGTTGGAAGCTTTTCCTTGATTTCAGAGACACACCTTGTGTTCTGAGAACAGCTTTTATTAAGCTTAAGTCGTGAAAGGAGTGTGAGAATAGTTCTTTTTCTTTGACGTATTTAAAGGTGAGGAAATTAGTATGGCTAAAAGAGGCTCTAAGAAATTTCTATTCCTAGTTGCTCTGAAATGCAGTCATACGCTTTGCAATATTAACATTGTTAAGACTTTTACTAAACAAATGTACTTGGAGACTAATGTTTTGTAAATATTACTTCTTTCAATTAAATATTTCTAGCATTTTAACTACCGGTCACAGCAGACAGTTTGACCTGAGCCTCCATAACATGGAGGGTGCCTCAAATCTGAATCTAACCCACCACTCTAGCTACTTACCCTTGGTAGAAAAGTATCTAGAACAGTAACTGGTTGAAGATACATTTATGCTCTTATTGCTCCTTTTGTAGGCCAGACTGTAGCTATTTAATCATAGCAGAGGTCACACGAGTCTGTTTCTCTTGCTTGTCATAGCAATGAAGGATTCACCTATATTTTGCATTGGTGCTTATAGGGATGGCAGGTGTTTCTACCTGACCTTTTAGACTGTTAATCATTCTTTTTTCCCTTATCTTTCAATATCAATAATCAGATTAATGTTGATCAGTATTATGGAAGGTTAAGAAGGATTGTTTTATGAAAAGGGTCTTTAACATGTAATCTCCCTCTCCCTCTTCTATATGCAGTCCCTTCTACATCCTTGGTTTGGAGTACTCAGATTATAGCAAAAATGTTCTTTAAAAGGAGAGCAAAATTTATTTAAATATATGGAACATGTCTTATCAGAAGAGGTGATGGTTTCTAACATGTAGAGCTGTGATGAGTAGCACCTTTCATGGTTTTCAAATGCTGAAACTGCCAGAACTTTTTTCAGTTCTCTGAGCTGGTTAAGTGTGGAACAGGCTGCTCTTAATGGTTGTGTGTGCAATGAGTATTAGTGGATCTGTGAGCAAAGGAAATTTGCAGCCACATTTACAGGACACAAGTAGAATATAGTCCTAGTTGAACGTTGAGTCAATAGTTTCAGATGAGAGCAGAATTGCTTGAGTCCTTGTACACTTGTCTTACATAAGGTCTATGCAGTTTGTTCTGCACTAGCGGTACAGAACAGCTATGGCAAGAGTTGGAATTCCTTAAATCGGTGAATGATGACAAACTGGTATCAAGATTCCTATAGCAGCCTCTTTAGGGAGAGAACAGAAGGTAAAAAAAATCAACCATCATGTGGCTTGGCTACCTTAGCTTTGTAATTGTGTGCTGGGTTTGTTTTTATATACCTGCAGATACACGACTGTAGATTTTGTATCTATCCCCTAAGCAGTAATACCAGTTCACCTGTATAAAATTGAATACTGAATACATGCTGCAACCAGTTGGCCTGTTCCATGTTTATTGGTGGTGTTTTCTAGTTTCCTTTTATTCTGCTACAAAGGCTTTTGAAGAGTTGAGGGATTTTTTCAGTAAAATACAGCATCTGGCTTTACTACTTAATAGAAGATTGCGGAAAACATTACCCGGACTTTAGATTGTCCTTAGAAAATAACACGGTAAGGTCAGGGAAAGGTCAGTGACCTGATGAAGCTCTCTATGTCCCTAATTTGGAGCTTAATAATGTTTTCTAAATTGGTTGCTATAGAAGACAACATATATTTAAGTTGTGATGTACCGAATTGTGATTTCTTGACAAAAAATTGTTCAGTTAGAAACGAGGTTGTCCATCTACAGTGTCATTGTAAGAAATGATTCTTCTAAAAATTGTACTTACTATGCGCAGTTTTAAAAAGAATGGCAGGGTTTTGGCCAAAATTGCACAGCCTGTCAATTCGAAATCTTGAAATGAACTTAAGACAGGTTTGCAATGGTTTCCACACAGTTATATCCCAAGAAGTCAATTTGAAGAGAGATATGATCTCATTTTTGTGATTCATTTTACCTTTTACATAATAGTCCTCTGCCTGGAAACCACACATGAGAACTTTAAATGCAGTAAATGTTTGTGAGAATTAGCTAATACTTTCAAAAGGTGAAAAAGGGGGCAAAATCAGACTAAAAATGGCAATTTTGGTGCAGCCTGAATCTTGAGAAAGTCATCTTTCTGTTTTATTATTTCAAAGAAGTAAAAAAGAACAATTAATTCTATTCTTCTAACACTCAATTTGCATTTGTGTGTTTTTTTTTTTTTTTTTTAAGTTGAATAAATCTCCACATAAACTGTCTTTTCAGGATTTGAGAGTTATATCAAAATCTCTAATCAATTTGGCACTGCTATGCCAGCACACTTCCTTTGCAATCGATCTCAATTAGATAGCTGTCATAATTCATGCCACCACAAGATACGTTGATTCTCAAACCTATTACTATGGTATTAAATGCATATTTAAGCTTATTGCTGAGTTTAAGAGGGCTTTAGTGAATTCTAGATCAGGTTCATTATTAACGTATTTTCACGTTTATGGTATTTTTATTACTTGTGCGTGTTCAGCAAATACATAAAGATTAAGAAAAATTAAATCTAGAGGACAAATTAAAGAAATTCTACTAGTCATGCATAACATGACTGCAGCTCACAACTTACAAACAAGCACTTGCTTCTCCCCTTTACTTACGTGATTAATGTCGCAACCCTTGTTCGATGTTTAATTAAATTACATGTACTTCAACAAAGACTGAAGCAAAATTGCTTGAATGGTGGCGCCCTCCAGCATAACAGTATTTTTAAAAGGCAAAATTTGCATCTTGTGAATGGATGGATTTGGGGAAATCATGTGTGTGGTCACTGTTGGGCGTCACCAACTTTTGAATTTGCCTTCTCGATTTTCAGAGGATGATTAAATGTTATAGAATTGGATGCCAAATAATCAGGTTACACTTTTTTTTCCCTTTGAATTCCAAAGAAATGAGCTGGAACTGTTTTTTGAGTACAGCTCTAGTAACAGGACCGACATTTCAGACGGATCCAGGATGGCCCTTGGTCTCACCGTTACCCTTTTATTTGGGGTCTGTGGTGCTTCTGGGTGGAAGTACAGCTTTAGGGAAAGGTAGGCACCTTCACCCAGATGAATCGGCGAGGCGGGGGAGAAGGTGCAGCCCGAGGGTGCCGCTCCCTATCCTGCAGAGACTGTTGAGTCACGGCAGCTATCACAGGAGCATGAGTCACCAGGCTGTTATGCAGAAGTAAATGTTTCCAGAGGCTGTGTTTAACAGACAATTAGTAGTTACACCTGTGGATGGAAGAGGCTTTGTCTCTGTGTGGTGGTGGCATTTGTGGACTGTACTTACTGGAGTGGGGGTGTGGTTTGTGAGATTTTAGGCAAAGAAATGAAAACTTCTGGATCTTGATCAAGCTTAGATTGGAGACAGGCACTGAGCTTTCTTGGACTGCAGTAGTTCTGGACACACCCAGAAGGAGAACTTGAAAGTTTTCAAAGCATTTATAGTAAACCAGAGAGGCACCTTCAGGGTTAGGTGGAGTAACTTGTAATTTTTGTTTTAATGAAAGTGTTTGCTCCATGTAAGCATCTGAACTTTTCATCAGATCTAATGCTAGATTTCTCTGTTATGCAGCTTTCAGAGACAAGTGTATGTTTTACTGTAGTTAATGAATATTTGAAGAGATAAAACTCTGGTGGTGGTTGTCAACAGCTGTGGTTCAAGCTGTTGGATGCACGCACAAATTATGTAGCTAGATAAACTGGGTGCACTGTGAGGTGCTTTATCAAAGTCTTGTAAATTCAGTGAATGTTGGATGCAATCCAAACGACTTGCACTGAACATAGTTTAATAGATGTGAAGAACTAAACTAATATATACACTATACTTTACCAATGTCCAAGGCAGCAGATTCAAAGGCAGTCTTAAAGGGTTTGATATTTTTTTTTCTTTTAAGTATTTCTCAGTATTATTTCTTTAGGTTGTTTTTTTTCCCCCTAAATAATACAAAAAGAAGGTTTTGCTCATCAGTGGAAACATGACCTCGGAATGATGCTGAAGTTTCATAGCTGCTTCAAGTTGCCATTGTCAGTAGCTGGCAAGATACATCACCTAACCAGAAAGATAAATATTGAAGGAAATTTAAGTTGGCTTGCTATATATTTAAGTCAGCAAGATAAAATAGGCTAAAAGCTCAGTTTGTACAGTTAGTACCTAGATGCATATGGATAAATGTGAGTAGACAGGACTTACAAGAAGTAATGGTTGATGCTAACATGACATTGGAATTCATGGAAGTGAAATACCATCCATTCGCAATACACAAAGGGTGGCCACATGAAAAATTGCATGTGAGTTGGACCCATGATATTTAAGAGGTTAGGATAACTAATTCATTGTCTTTCTGCAAATTTTCAAACCACTTTGCAGGAAGACGTTTCTAAATTAATTAGCTGAGGGGGAAATCTCACTGTTGACTTCTCAGTAGACTTTCTTTCTCTTAGCTTTCTGTACAGTGTCTGTGGTGTCTGTCCTGATAGTTCTGTGTACTGCATCATTTAACTCTGAGAAATCTTCTTGTGTCCCATTTCAGCGGATTTCTGGGACTGTCTATGAGTCTACTAGATTATTTTTTTCTGAGTTACCGCCATTATCTATCTCTGCCCCTTTTTGGAATCTCCATTACAAATGAGTATTTTTGTTCTAATTTCACTTAGACACTCGTCTGAGCCCTGCTGACAAAGGACTGCAGTGTCTGACTATAAGTGGGCTGCTAGGCTGAGGAGTGCAGGTAATGTGGAGAGTAAGTGTCAGAGTATTTTTCAGGAAATATTAAGACAAAGGATTGTTATGATTAGCTCATAACTTGGTAGTATAACTGCTAAGACTAGCAGCAGCAGTTTGAAGGTGTTAGGATCACTCACCTGCAGTGTGAAAGGGGAGGAGACTTCAATCGGGGTCTTTTTATTCAGTCTCACTTTCTGTGACCCGATGCACGTTTTATCATATGCAATAGAACACCTCTCCCTTTGTCATGTTGATTATTCTGGAGAGGAGGCTTGAATTCTGTTGCATCCTGTGTGGTTGGGTGGTTTGTTTGTTTGGGCATGTGTGTGTGTGTGTGTTTTTCTTTTTTTCCCTGGTCCAGTTTCAGAGATGTTGTTTTCACCCCACTTGCAGGTGAAATGAGGAAGATTGCTGAAATGTCAAATGTAACGCAGTGGGGAAAATCTTAACTCTGCTGAAGCTCAGGAGCGTGATTTGTTCCAGTTGAGATACTAGTATCTATTCTGCTGTAAATAGGGTTACTAGAAAGTCTTTTGCTAGATAGGTCTATAGTGCTTTTAAGCCCATTGTGGGAAGGTAATTTGACTTTCACAATTTCAAGACTTATTGCAATGACTAGCACTTAGTACACCTCATCAGGCTTTTGGAAGTTTCCATGCCAAAATTTGTGTTATTTAATCCTAGTGTTAACTGTTTAGCCATTTCAGGTACTCGTTTGCCCTGGATCCTCTGGAGGGAAAATGGTTGTCCCATTTGCACGTTTTCATATCAAAACCATCACTGCCAAAATGACATTTCTTTCAATAAGCTGTAATAACCTAAGCACTCAAAATAATTTTGAAAAGAAGCTCTTAAGTTGCTTAGATACCTAGCAGTTTTTCCACTATGATATTTCAAAAGAAATGTATCTGTGAGTTGCAGTAAGAAGTGTTTTGAAAAAGACATTGAAATACTGTTGAAAGTTGAGTCTGTAATGCAGCCTGCACTGACAATGGGGATACAGATGAACTGAAAAAACCGGAAAACATATGCATGGACTTTAAGCACTCTGTTTAAGAACAATGTCCAGAAACACTGGAGGTCCCTCCCCTACTTCTTTGCAAAACTAGATCTATAACAGTATCTTTTCTGCTTCTCAAATGAGGTGTGATTTACAAAGTGGATTAGGGGAGTGCACATTTCATTGAGTTTTTATCCCATAGCAGTGTTCTGCTGAGATTGTGTCCCTCCATACAAGGATGCTGGATAAAAAAAAAGTATTGTACTCTCTTTCAGGATTTTTTCACTCCACATCTGGAAAAAAACCCAGAATGGTAAGAACTTGAAACCATGTTGGTCACAATCCATGTTACATGCATATCCTCCTTTTTTAAGAAGTGATGTAAAGGACTATTGCCTCAGTACGTCTGGTAATTAAGAGTCAGGTTGCAGAAAGCCAGATATTTGTTTCCTTAACAATTCAAAATGTCTATTAGTAAATAGCATCACAGGGGATCTGTCTAAATGCTTTGTGTTAGTGCTGTATATCTGAACTTGCCTAACGTTAAAAGGAATGTAGCTTTTTCTGAAACTATGGGCTAAAACCTCAAATAAAATGTTGCAGAGATCTAGACTAAAAATCTGTTTTCAGAAGTGCTGCCAGTCTTATAAAAAACACAGACATTGTACAACATTAAGCAGTGAAATCAGTGAATAAGTGTGAGAAAGTCTCTTAGATCTACTGACAACCATGGAACTGCAGAGAGAATAAAGTTTATCTGAGCTCTTATGGTTTCTTCCTCATGTCTAACTCAAACCTGTTACATGCAGAACTTTCTGCTGTAGTACTTTCCCAAGTACACAACTCTTAATGTCTTCCTTTTAAAAGACTAAAGTTTAAACAATAAAGAATAATAGGAATTTTATTTTAAATTTCTTACAAGTATTGTGATTTCCTAAATGAAATTTATTGGGGTTTTGATTATTTATTTTTTTTTTTTGGGGGGGGGAGATTTAGCTTGTCCAGTTACCTGCAAACAATTCACATTTTTCTAGCAGTAGGATCTGTATTTTATCTAGCTGCACGTTTTCTAAGTTCCTGAAAGTCTTGTCCCTTTCTAGGCAGATTTTAATTATCTGGCTGGCTGACAGAAAGTGAGAGCTCTTTATCTACGAACAGCAATGTTCTCTTGTTTCTGTTCACTCCGCTGCTTTTCAACATGTAACCACTTGTAAATGGTAAGATGCAAGACAGCCGTTGACCACATTCTGAAATGTATGGATATAGGCTCAGTCCTACTGGTGTTTTATTTCCTCTTATCTTCCTTCCTCCCCTTACCCTCCTCAACTTATGCTGTATTTCCCTACCTCCAGGATCTCTTTCCTGCCTGAAAATTCTGGTGCAGTATTTTAAGTGTCGAATATAGAATTACAAACTTACCAAAATAAGAACTCTCCAGATGTTTGAACCTTTGAGAGTATTTCCAAACGAATGTCAGTGTACCTAGGTAATAACCCTCTCAAGGGCTGGTAGGGTTTCTGTGCATTTGCAGTAGTCACGATGCAATGATAGTACTTAGAAATAAGGATCAGTTGAGTTTGTATTCAGAATGCTGTTTAACCCAAGATTTCCTCCGTGACTGTGGGCAGGACATTTAACTTCGTTGTGGCTGGCTTTGCCATCTGTAATAGAGAGGGAACAACACTCCTCTTTTGTGTATGAGCACTCAGAACAGAATCATCCTTGCATTGCTCACAAAATGGAGAGCCTATTAATACTGCTACTATACAGTAGAAATTGGTGACCCAGTTTCAGTTCTGTGAATTCTGTTAACACAAGACTTTAAACAAAGCCGTTTGCTTTATTGTCATACAAGTGACATATCAGGAAGGTGAGATAAAAAAGCAAGTAAGTTCAACATCAGATTTACATCATTGGGAATCAAATCAAGATTTTGCATCCCATAGCTTTTGAGCAAAGCACTCTGGCACTGTTGAATTCCTATTGCAAAAAATGGGGTGTGTCCAGTCTATTCATGTAACGTACACTGGATTTCCAGTTTGTGTTGCTGTAATGTCCCAAGAAGTGAGGTACAGATGTAGGTCTGTATCCAGTTTCATCATATTTTCATGGAAAATACTGAATAAGCAGTGTTAAATGTTTTTCTCTTTTCTTTCTGTAGGATTTGTGTGTGATTGGCATTGTGCTGCACCACAGTGAAGAAGTATTTTTCATTTCAAGACACCTTGCATTAAAGGATCATGGTAGACAGTTTAATAGTTTCTTTGAGGTAAGTGATGCAATGAAACATTTAAAACCTTATTTAACATGCATTTAACACACTGCAGTAAATATCAATTTGGTTGTCTCTTGCTTTGATATTAAGTGTTTGTATCTTAGGAAGACAGATAAAAATCTTGTCCAAAGACTAAGTAATCGAGTACATGTATGCAGACATAGCATTCTTTGGTGACAGTAAGAAAAGGAAGTTCTCAGTGTTTGTTTATGCTTAGAGCATCTGTTAGTGTGTGCCAGTGTGATGGCATATATTACTGGAACGTTCCCTTTTGTCGCTGAAGCTGTGCAACTACAGTCACTGGGCTTAAATTACTGATTTACATGTTTTAGTACCTCTGCTGCAATTCATTTGGAGATTTATGTTATGCATTCCTGAAACAGTTTGCCAGTGGGCAAACATAGGAAAGACCATTCGAACAGTTTTCCTGACAGTGGAAACACTCAGCTGTTCCTAAGCTGGTCTGTCCAGTTCTGTCCTTGGGCAAGTGTATTCAGAGAAAACAGGCAGCCGTGATGCTACACAAACATAAGTTGACCTCCTGTGAGGAGTGGCACTCCTTACAAACCAAGAGCTTGCTCTTTCATTTGTATGGAGATACTGTCAGTAACACCTTTGATCTAACCTTACTTCTTGTGATTTTCAGTTATCGATCTTTGAATTGCAATTCTGCCACCCTCCTAATAAGCCAGCGCAGATTCCACATCAAAACGGATCTGTCACGTATTATTGACACTGCCTGCGTTATCTTTCCTGTTGAGGCTTTTCCCTGTGTAGCTCCTCCCAGGCTGTCCCAGGCTTAGGCTGTTCTGCAGCTTTCATCTGGGAGGAAGTCAGGCAAATGAGACCAGCCATAGTGCACTAGTCAGGAGGGAAAGTACTTTAGCCAGGTGATTAGTACTATCAGGACAATCCACAGTTGGCTGTGGGAGCCCTTCATAAAATACAACTACTAAGGGACAGCAACCATGCAAAAAATCTATTTTGCTACCCTCTGGCTTCATTCAAGGAGAGCTAATACTCACTGCAATGACAAAGAACTCTGAGAGATGTTCCTAAATGAGGTGTTAAATAGCAAACTTTCTCTTGCTGCTTCCACAATAGAGCTAATCCTGCCTGGTTTTGCTTTGTGCCCCCACAGTTCAACAGAAATTGGGATTGCCTGTAAAAGAAAGTGAGCATGTTTCCTCTTTGCAGCTTGGGTAGAGTGAGAGTTTGCATTAAAACTAGGTACTTGGCTCCAAATAGTGCCTTAACTGTGGCAGCAAGGGCTGTACCAGCAAGGTTCTTATACAGAGGCCTGAGTTAAACAGCTGTCAATCAGCTGTGGTTGGTACCTGACCTGTTCGTGTATACTTGAGAAGTTTTGCCTTATTTTGAGGAGCACTTGTTCTTTTTGGCTATTCTGCACAGTAAGAATACCTGAAGCAAACCCACTGAAACTGGAGAAGCCTATTTTTGAAGCTTGGGAGGCCTAACGTTAGTCAAGCATGACAAATAAAAAAGCCTAGTCCAGAGAAGTTAGCCAAAGCAAGCTACTGAGGGAAATAACACTAAAAAAATTAAATTGCCACACACTGATTTGAAGCTAGAAGCTTACCTCAGGATAGCTTAAGTATTCCTGGCAGATTTCCTGTGTTTGAAATAGTATGTTGATAGCATTGTTTCTGAAAGATCCAATTGCAGATACAGAAGTGAATTTAAAAACTGGCTTCATTGTCCTTGAGCACCTACATACAGATGGTGATTACAGTGCAACCTCATTAAAGAACGGTCAGGAAAAGCTTGGCACGGATTAATCACACATATACTAAAAGTTTGCATTTTATAACTGAAAACTTTAATCTGGTAAGTAATTTGCTTTGAAGATTACAGTTCTCACTCAGTTCAGAACTCCCAGCCTTGTGCATGATTTCAGAAGTATTTACGCATGGAAATCTGTAGTCCTTCAGACTGATCAGAAAAATCCTGTCCTGTTGAGGATGAAAGCATTCATTTCCTTACGCGAAGTCTGAACTTTCTTTCACATGCTCTGAGGGATTATAGTGAGCAGAAGCCATAAGGGAGCAGGGAGTGGGTAGGAAGATTCTGAAAGGGAAGTTAAGTATAATTTGCAGACTATGTATGTTGGGCCTGTCAGAGAGACTGCTCTGCCTGCTTAGCAGCTTGTCATGTTTTCATTGAGAATAGTTAGGAGATCACCTGAGCACATGAAAAAGGGACATCAAGTCAGCTACAGACAGACTCCGTGCTGTCATTTTGCAGTTAGCAGGTTTGAGTTCTGTTTCTGCTTCTGCCTTTGATTTCAGGTGTGATTGGCACATCAGTTTCTTCATTCATGCCTTTGGCTTCCATCCACCACTGTGTTATTTGGCCCTGGTCTGAATCGCACGTTTTGACTCTTAAGTGCGGTTTCTTTATAGCGCCTTGTACTGACTCTGATTTCAGCCACCTCCTCTGAATTTTGCTTTATCACAAATGATAGCTTTGTGAAATATAACACTTCCTTCTAATGGACTTTTAAAGTGTGTTAATTGTTTTTTGAAAATTGTTTCTACATAGAGGTGGTAGTAAGGAGGTAATGACTTTTTCTTACCTTTGAATGGTTTATTGCTTTGAGAGAGAGAGAGGCATAGACTGTGGTGATGAGGTGGTGATAGGCCATGTGCAATCAATACTTACCTAACAGTTCCTTTTGCAGATTGTTAGCAAGAACAAACACAGGAAACTCAAGAAAAACATTCTCCCTAGTAGAGGGCTATTTGTACTGGTGGTAATGAAATGCTGAGTGTAAAAAAACCTCTTTCTGTTTAGGAGGTCTGTCTCTGAAATGAGAAATATTTAAAGGGTTAATGTGGAGGGAGCAAAGGAAGGAGCTGTGAGTAGGAAGCACAGCTGGATTTTGTCTGGTCCATTAGTTTGCAGATGGATTTTGTGTCCAAATCCATCAGTTGTACTTCTGCACTGAAATTCAGCAAATCATTAGCAGCTTTCCCCATTATAGAGGGTTTGAAGTATAGTCTTTGTAGACAGAAACGTCAAACTCCTGGTAGAAATAAAGATGTCTTGATCCTCCTTCTTGTACCTTCCTGTGTTTTCTGATGAAGGGGCTTGCTAGAAGTGGGCAAATCAGTCCCCAGTGCAAATTAGAGCAAACAAAAGACTGAGCTAACTGAGCCTAACTTGTAATGGGCTCCTAGGAGTCATTACAGTGGTGAGGCTTGACAGAACAAAGTTTGTTTGGGCTTGGTTCCCATTATGACTCCTTTCAGATTGAAGATGTGGGGACTGGGGTGATGCTTGGCTGCTTATCCTGAGTCTCTGGTGGGCTGTGTCTGCTACTTTCCATGTTCTGTGCCCATTAGGTTATTCACTTTCCACAAGTGTTAGGCAGCTGGGGAAGAACCTATTGTCTGCAAAATCATGGTGATTCTTTGCATGTTTCCCCTGTGCTGGAGCTGGTGTTCATCTGTAAAATGAGGAGCCAGAGCCAGAAGCAGACTTAGTCCATAGATGGGTGAATTCGTACTTAGCACTTCAGAAAACTTGCAAAGTGTATGTCATTTTGACACCAAATGCAGAGGTGTTAAAGTATGCACTGCCAAGATATTTTTTTTTTCTAATTTAAACATAAAGTTATGTGAAATAGTATCAATGGATTCTACTTGGTGCACTTTTGCTTTACGGACAGACAAATATATGTATGTTGGTTGTACTGCCTGCTGTGAAGACAATGTCATAAAAACGTTTCATACAGTTTAGTGAGCCTGCTTTGGTTAGTAATGGCATTAAGTGTCTAAATAAGTTCTTGCAGTATGAAGCCCCGTAACAGGTTGTAGATATGTGGTTTGTTTTAGTGGTAATTATACCTTCTGTTTCACTATTTGCTTTTTCAGACTTCTCAGTTCCCTAGCAGTGCTGGGATTTCAGTTTGTCATCCCACAGCCTTCAATTGAACACAGAAAGGTAAGCATTAGAAATATTCAGATTTTGTATGCTTAAAGGTAAATGTAGAAAACAGTAAAGATGCATAAAGAAATGCAATCCAAATAAAGTTCTGGGAATAATGTAGGTTTTGCTTTTTTAAATATATTTACAGATATTAATATATATATATATATATATACTTGGTTAAAAGAGGCTCACTGTGGTTAATTAGCTGAGTAATTGTGTGGAGTGTTGTAGGTCACAAAGAGGTCCATGTCAGCTTACTCTAGCTTTGGAGCATTTTCACCATGTAACACAAAGGGAAAGAAGAATTCGTGCCAGTGAGGGCAGTGCTCATACATGGACTGCTTAGCAGAAGCATCCAGTTGCTCATAGGTAGCTCTTTCTCTTACAGAGATGGAGATGTCTGAAGCAGAGGTTGGACCCAAACCACACTCTGTTGTTAGACTTAAATTGCTAGAGATGGGAGCTGGAAACTGCTGCACTTTCCTGGTGTGCTTGTTCATTCGTTTCCTGGTGTGAGTGGTTCATTCACTGTCGATGCTGTAAGTCTAAGGTGCTTGCAGCCTGCACACCTCCCGTCCTGCGCAGCGTTACTGAGGTCTCGGCCAGAATGCTTCAGTTAGGTTTTTGTGCTGCTTTTCAGGAAAGTAGCGGACAGTTTGGAGAGAAACAGACAGCAGCAGTGATTGTCCTCAAGAGGTTTTAAAATCTTACATCTGAGGGAAGTTTGAATCAATTCAGGTTGTTTAGTCTAAAGATTAGGAGACTGGTGGGGGAGGCAGATATAATCTCCAGATAGTTATAAGTGCTAAAGAGAAGGCTGTTCTTTCTGTCTGTGGTGGAGTAGGTGAGAATAAATGGTTTTAAACTGGGGCAAGGGAAACTTAGATTTGCTGTTAGAAAAAGCTTCTTACGGTAAGGATATAAAGAATAGATCATATTGACTGGATAACGTTTAGCATTTCCATGATGGAGTTATCTGTGAATGTGCTGGAAAAATGTTTGTCAGGAGTGATGTGTAGGTATTGCTGATTCTACCAGAGACCTGAGGGGAGACCCCTTGAATGCTCTTCTATCTCTTTATGGGCTGCAACCTTATATCAGTGTTGTTTTCACCTCTTAATTGGTATTCAGGCACAACCAATTATTAATTAATGGTATCAAATAACATATTTTTAAAAGAGTTTGCTTTTTACTGCAGATTGTTTAATAATAATGCAAGATGCCTATTTTATTTTTAAACTGCACCTTTTAAAGGAGATGGAAGGCGAGTTTGTGGTGTTCCCTTTTTTTCCCTGTGCATATGCCACTGTCTTTAGGGTAAAAAGTATTTGGACAGTAATTCCAAAGGTCTGAACTAGATACCTGAAGCTAGCCGATAGTCATAGTTCCTGAAGAACACAGCTGTCACGTTAAACTCCTTGTGCAGCCTGATGGTAAGACGAGTTAAACGAGGCCAGCAATGATGCAGTCTGAAACTGGCACGGTCCTGTCTGCAGGATTTCTAAAGCTGCCTGAGTGCTCTAGTCTAAACCTGAGTACAACATAGTGGTTTTCCCTATTTTGTATCTCCTCTGTTTTGTTGTGCAGTTGAGATGGTCATGCTGCTGCTCTGTTTTCAGTACTCCATCTAATTAGACATTCTTTTGTAACGTTGGCGGTGGAGAGATGCTGCAATCCAACTTCCAAATGGCCTTAGGGGAAAAAAATCTACTAACTAAAATAAAGTAAGTCAGAGAAACAATTGCTTCATTCTGTGAAGCTCCGGAATTAATTCTGATAAAATCAGATTCTTTGTTTTCAGTTGAATGAGAAATACCATGGGTCTGGAGTGTCTTCTGTACTTGTTAAAGGGACTGAAGGCATGGCACTAAGGGGCATAGGAACCACCTTGGAGCTGTTCTTTTTACTGAAAACAAAAAGAGGCAGAAGTTTCCTAGTGGCAATCTCATACAGGCTCCAAGGCTGTCTATCATTGTCAGCTCTTACACTGCTGGAGAGGATTCTGTTCGTGCCAAAATGTGTTTAGGCTGAAAGTCTGTATTCATTAAACTTTTCAGAAACCTTCTGACCCACCTGTCCGCTCCAGACAAGAGGGGCTGTTAGTAGCTCTGAAGGCCAAGTCAGACATGTTTCTAACTGAGTGTGAGTGCTCGTCTTTGTAGCGCTGGAAGTTGTTCCCATTCTTTTTATGCAGGAACCTGGACATGTGTTTGCTGACATCCCCAGCCAGCATCTCCTGTGTATTTCTGCATGGATCTCTCTGCTGTTTGGCAGAGTTCCTTCTATGTGAGAGGAGTTCGGTCATGCAGGAGGGAAAGGGAGAGGAGGAGGAGGAGGGAAGGATTTGATGAACAGTATGTCATTTTAACAATGTAGTGAATAACAAAAGTGGTGTTTGGTAACTTCCATACACACCCTCAGAGGGTACAGTATGTGGAAACTGAGTAACTAGAGCTGAATTATCAGAAAGCAGTAGCTTATACCCCAATCCTTATTGAGAGTTTATTTTTCAGCCTAAAGTTAAGCATGTGTGCACAACTGATGCTTGAATGTGCAGTGTTGGGAGAGTGTTTGGATTCCATCTTGTGCACCCTGCATATAGTTATTTTTGCTCTGAAAGCTATGGACAGGGAAATAAAATCAGAGAATTGGACCTGGGTAGGTGGCTGAGGAAGTAATTAAAACATTTTCAAATGGTCTTGATTTTTTTTTTCTTAAACTAAAACTTTTGGGAAAACGAAATAAATCCCGAGACAATCCCCAAAACAGTTGATGGAAATAAATCCAGTTGTAACTGTCCGGAGACACCCACAGTTCAGCTGAGATGTTTTTTTAGGACTTGAGAACACTTATAAACATCAGGAAATACTATTTTCTGTTTATTTTAAAATCTTGCTAGATTTTAATCTTTTCTTTCTTCTTTTTTTGGGAATCCATGTATAAAGTCATACTAGTTTCAGAGAGGCTGACATAATGTAGATTTTTAAACAAAAATATGTTTGTACTTTCCTAACTCTTACAAGTAAGAGTTTTTAGTTAGTTTCAGTATATTAGAACTTAAGTACCATTTAGCTACTCTTAGTGACATATGTTTAGAACTTTACCATGAAGAAAAAAAGTTTATCTTATCAGGCAGCAATTTAAAAAACCCCAGTTTTTTAAGGAAATTTTCATGAACCAAATCTGGAAGAGCAGAGCTCAGCAGGTTGCTTTCCTCAGGTGCACGCACAAAAATCCATTTCTGGCATGACACCCTGTTAGCTGGAAGAACGAGCCAAATTACATCCATAGCAAGGAAGTGCAGATAGTGGAATTAAGACCTGGGAGGTGACAGGACGAAATGGGAAAGTTTTTTATTTTTTTGCATTTGCAGTTTATTCTGTAACTCTTCTGCTTTCAGGAGATCCTTGCCCCACCCCGCCACTTGCCTCCCCATCCCCCGACTAAATGCAATACTATTCTGTTTCAGTTCCCCTTTTTTTGTTACTCCAAGGGAACTAAAGCTTGGCTATTGAAGTAAAAATGTTCTGAACACCAGCTAGTACAAAGATACTTCTTTTTGGAAAACATTTGACTAGGCCATATTTTCTGCTTTTAGATTTTATAATTTTGGAATTAGTCTTGGAAGTTTGCCTGTCATACAAAGTCAGAAGTGACCAAAACAGAATGTCTAGTTTCAGAAATATCTGGCCACCTGATTTTTATACAGAAGTAGTTTTGTGCTTATTTACTTTAAATAATACTGTCTCTCTTGTCAGAAGGGCACAAAACCTGAAAACAAAGAGCATCTTTAAATTTTCCTGCATCTGAGCTTATAGTACTGCTCTGTTTGTTAATCTTACCTCTCTAAATAGCACAGATTTGGAAAATAATATGCATATGTTAAACATGGTATGTTCATTAAATACAAATAAAAATTCCTATGCAAAATACTTTTATGGTTCCTTGCTGAAGCCAGGGGTTGTATGTCGGTCAGTAGCTCCTCGGAAGTTCGTTTTCTTCATGATCTAACTTATATCTTCCTCTTTCATAATATATAATTTCTAAATACGCAGTATATTCCTCCATAAGGCCAAAATACTCATCAGTATTAGCAAAAAAGGAGGAAGTGTTTTGTGAAACCAAGTAATTGCTGCTTGTATTTAAAAGTCAACCAAGCTGTCTGAAACTGGTTAAACTGAAATATTTCTTAATATTTGAGCAATTAACTTTCCTTGTCCATCAGTACTGAACATATGAACAGCCCTCCTGCCGCTCATCATACAGTCAAGCTCTCTGTTCTCCCTCCCTATGCTTTTTTATTGAATAAACATTATTTAACCTTATCTGATAGGTGTCATACTGTGATGAACAGAAGGTTAAACTATGAAACATAACAGTCCTTCTCCCAGACAACCACTCAAGTCTGTATTCCCAGTTTTTCAGAAGTAATTCCTGGGTGGTTTTTTAACTAATCCTATGTTGCTGTGTTAAGAAAGTAAGCTGTAGTTATATTTATACCTTGTTTATTTTAGTAAAATTGGTAACGCACTTTGTAGTAAAGTTTGTCTAAATAAAATTTCTGATGTAAATATTGCTTTTGTTTTAACATCTTGTTTCTGTTATAGCATTGTAGTATTACTGCATATACTACATAAATAGTAGTATCGAAGCAATGGAGTTGCTTTGAATTAGGCATATCTTTTTGTCACTCAGTTGTAGATTACAGTTGACTTCAATGGAGGTACGATATCTTCATAAACTAATTTTCGATATATGGAAGAAGTGTCAGAATTTATTTTTTCAGGCATTTCATTGGGGCACTACAATATTGCTGACGAATTTTCAGCATGTTTGGGCTCCGTGTTGTTTCTTTATGCTTGCTCTGTATTACAGAAGAAATAACCCAGGTGTTATCTCTTGCTCTCAGACATACAATGTTGCTGTGAAAACCAACTGTGTATCAAGTGAATGTGACTATACACACCACAAAATCTGGGGGTGAATATGCTTTTAGAGGAGTTTTGTTGGGGTTCTTTGTGTGTCGTCACCCCCTGCCGCTTGTGTTGTGAATTTGCTTGTTGAAGGCTCGTCACTGCTAAGTCAGGAGAAATGAGGAACAGGATCAGGAGCAAAGGGGAGGGAAAAGACAGGATGGGGGGAAGGGAGAGGTGGCCAAGATCCCCCATTTAGTCATAGTGAGCTGTTAGAGCAGTTCAGTTATTTGTGGAAATGTAGTCTGAGTAGCAATGCAATATAATGGCCAAACCCCATCATTACTCAGCTAGCGGTTCTGTTCCTAAAAGGGAATTTCTGCAATTAACACGTACTTCAGAGCAGCTTTCCTATCTGTAGTATACTGGGTTTTGGAGAGAGTGAGTTTTGGTGGTTTGGTTGGAGATGTGTGTGTGGTGGTTTTTTGTTTCTTTTCAATAGACACATTTTCCTTACCTCTAGGAGGAGTAATTCTGAGTTACCGATGTTTTCCTTTTTCTCCTTAAATTCACCACATAATAGCACTGTGTTGATTCCATTGGCATATGAAATTGAATTAGAAGTTTATTGAAAGGTCTTTTAAACAAATTAATCTGTCACTGTAGGTTGACCAGGAGGATCCTATGCACTTTCCCTTTGCTTCTGAACAAGGTGATTAAAAATATTGCATCTCCCCTGCTTGCCTGTGCCCATGCCCTTATCTGGAGTTTTAAAAGTGCTTAACATCTACACTTGTTTGCTGTAGGATAGACCTTCTTCTGGGCACTTATGTACCTCCCTGAAGTTTCTCCTAGGAACGGAACTTTTATATGTGACAAGTAAAATGAAATGCTGAGACTTAAAGGAGTTTGGCATATTCTTAGATTAATTAGACTGCCTACTTTGGGGGGCAAAAGCAAGGATACTGGTTTTGGTTCTGCTCTCCTCTGCATTTGAAAAAAAAAATATCAAGAAATAGGGCACTGATTTATTTTCACCTTTCTGTTTTTCCATCTTTGCTTTCCCTGGCAATCTTGCTTGCTTGCTCCAGTACACTGCATTACCTTAAAAGGCTTAAGATGTGAGGAATGATTCCTTCTGCTGGGTTATAGAAAGAGGATGATGGAGGTCTAAGTGGGAAGGTAGAGGGAGAGTGTATAGAGAGGGTAATAACTTTAAGAATACTATTTCAAGTGGTAAGATCTTGGTTACTAAATTTGACTGATATCGTTTTTAGGATTCATATAGGAAATTCTGTGTATATATGTGATCCTACACCTTCATTTATATTGTAATAATGGCAGTGAGTGGCAATGTTTCTTCAGTTCCATTGTTCTTTTAGCCTATCACACCCCATAAAAGTCACTGTTCTGTTAACTGAAAAGGATACAGCTGCCTCATATATCTGAACTCACTGTAACAGAGTACAATGTGAGGCATGAAGCAAGTCTACTAGATCCTTGAAACACTGGAGGAAGTTGGAGTTAGAGAAAGCAGTTAATATCTAAACTTGGCTTTTGGCCAGGACACCAGGACAGGGCAAATCATAGAATGGTTTGGGTTGGAAGGGACCTTAAAGACCACCTAGTTCCAGCCCCCCGCCATGGGCAGGGACACCCCCCAGCAGCCCAGGCTGCCCCCAGCCCCATCCAGCCTGGCCTTGGGCACTGCCAGGGATGGGGCACCCACGGCTGCTCTGGGCAGCCTGGGCCAGTGTCTAACTGTGAAGAGTTTCTTCCTAATACCTAATCTAAACCTACCCTCCTTCAGCTTAAAGCCATCACCCCTTGTGCTATCACTGCCTGCCCTTGTGAAAAGTCCCTCTCCAGCTTCCCTGTTGGCCCCTTTAGGTACTGGAAAGTGCTATAAGGTCTCCCCGGAGCCTTCTCTTCTCCAGGCTGAACAACCCCAACTCTCTCAGCCTCTCTCCACAGGAGAGGTGCTCCAGCCCTCTGATCATCTTCATGACCATCCTCTGGACTCACTCCAACAGGTCCATGCCCCTCTGATGTTGAGGGCCCCAGAGCTGTACATGGTACATAGATGGGGTCTCACAAGAGTGGAGTAAAATAATAGTCTAAGGAGTACCTTTAGGAGTCGTCTAATAGTTCTAAGGAGTACTGTGGGATTTCTACCACGGCTGGTCACCACCTTGCTTTTACATATCCTGAGAAGCAGAAGCATATAATGGAAGGCTGTGTTCTTCCTTGCACTCCAGGTAGGGCGATGCTCTGCCCGAAGGTCAACAGTGACTGAAATGTATAACTTGTCTGAGCTGGAACTGAGCTCATGCTAACATTGTCTACTACAAAGTTACTGTGGTTCAGTCCTGCTGGACTGTGTACACTAAACTGAATTTTACTAGAGCAGCTTAGTCACCACGTATCTATCTACGTACAGCTGCTGCGTACATGTTCCTTGCAACAGGTGTCTGCAAGCATCACTTTTTTTTCTTGTAATGTTGTTCATCTTTATAAGATAAGTGTTGTTTATTACTATTGCATTTTCATGCACATCAGTCGCATAAAACACTACCAACCAAAATGTAGTCCATATTTCTCTTGCAGTTTTCTACTGGTCAATATATCCACTTGCCTTCAGCACAGTTGCTTTACTTTAGCTGTATAAATATACATGCTGTTGCCTTCACTGAAACTTTGGTGAAACAGAGCCTTTTTAGCTAATGATGTTGCTAATCTAATTAATAGTGATCTTTAGAAAACAGGAGAGATGATTTAGTCCATGCCAAGACTTTTCCTTTAAAATTAGCCTTTCAGTGCAATTAAGAACAACAGCTGAAATGATTTTCTTGCTATCTCTGCATGCTTACTAATTCCCCGTCTTTGATGTTGTGGATTAAAATGGTTAGGAAACAAAATTCTTCTTTGTTTGGGGAAAGGAAACAGGGTAAGGATCCATTATTTTATGCAAATATACGCTTTGAAAAATCAAGGCCAATGGTTTTGTTACTTTTAACCTACTTTATCATGGACCTCTGAATATATTTATTTTTTTAAAATAAAAAATACTGACTTCTTTAAGCTGGGAGCATGAGGGGCTTAAAGCTCTTTCTGTGTTTCTCTGGAAAGAATGAAAGGGTCTTTGTTCCCGTTGGTTTCCAGAGCAGGTGAGCTTACAAGGTCATAGATAAGCCGTGCGTCTTCCTTCAGAGCAGTATTGCATGCGAGTTCTGTCCCAGGCTTTGGAACAGAGCGATGATAAAGCTGAGAAGCTTTTTGGAATCACATGTGAGTTCTTCTGTTAAGGAATGTTTCTTTCTGATTTATGACAACTTGTTCCTCTTGGCTTCTGGAGTGATAGGTGAATGAGGCTGAGAGATCCTGAGAGGTGTTATGACAATCACTGAACAAGGAAATTCTGTATTTCTACCACATGTGGCTCTCAAGAATTTTTCTAAGTGTAGAAATAGGATAGAATGGCAACAGCTTTGTCACAGCTGAAGATGACTGACCTGGAAAAAGCATCTATTTAGTACAAGTTGAGTGACTAACATCACAGATGATAGTCAATGATGAGGAAATAGTTTATTAAAATAAAGAAGCCTATTGTGATAAAGTGACAGCCTGATGCTTATCGTCTTTATCTCACCTTAAATCCCTACTGTAGATAAGGAGTGATTATATAGAACTGGTAGACTGAGGTCAGGAGTGAGCCAGCTGTTTACTTGATGGTCTTACTGGTTTCACAGACAAACGGAAAGAAACTTCTCCCTTAAAACACTGGGCTCACAGGGCACCATGGAGGTGGTCTTGGTGTGAAAAAAATTAGTCAAACTGGGAGCTCTGTTGGCACAAAAACAGTTCTGAACTTTTTTCAGAGCTGTTTACTTTCTGCACTATTCAAATAATGTTAAAGTTTCTTCAGATGTGGTCAAAGTTGGTTGAAGGGGCAGCTAAGCTTTCCAGGCATTGTAACTCCCTTCAGTGATTTGTGAATACAAAGGTCTTCTATTTCCAGGCTTTTCAGCCCTTTAATCTTCACAGGCACAGATGTTCAGGCAGAGGTTTTTATACAAAGAACGGAAACCCAAATCATTTAAGCTGGTAATATTTACACTTACCACGTACTGTAAAATTCAAACGGTTTACTACATCTCTGATTAAAGGCTTCCAAAATGCACTGAAGGATTAAAATAGCTGAGCATACTAACCAGGCAGACATGTACACATTGTGTCATAATGTTTGGTTTGGCCTCTGCTCCATTCTTCTGCTAGCCTTGAGAGATCTGAGAAATTGCTATCTGCAAGTTTTAGGCTTGTTTTTGGTAGAGTGTTTTTTATCAAACCACCAATGTTCCACATGTTTCTTGTAAGAGGCATAAAAATTATGGTTGTTGCAAATGAACATCTGTAAAATGGACTGTAAAGATTTTCTGCTGGGAAATTGTCATGGCTATATAGGTATGGCCTTTATTGGAAATTGGCCGAGCTAATACTGGAAGAATATTTCTTTTAAGATGCTTAGACTGGTGAAGGAATTAAACTAGTTCCATAAATATGTTTACAACACTGGCAGGGAAATATGATAATGTTACACTTGAACAGATTCTAAACCTAAACTACAATTTCCTCAGCTCATTCAAAATTTGGCATGCTCTGCTCTGAACTGCAGTTCAGTTCTAGTTTCTGTGAGTTGTCTGCTTATGTTTTTGCACTTGTGAAATTTTAAGAGGGCAAAGACTAGCTCTTACTTTGTGGGATGATTGGTCATTGATCAATTGTCTAATAAGATGGTGAACATCCGTGAAGAACACTGTTTTCATCTCACCTCAAATATGACGTACGCATGTTTTAATAATAACAATATACTATTATACTGGCTTTTAAAATCCAGGCTGAGCCTGGCTGTGATAAAAGCTGTGTGCACATCTTCTGTGACAGGCTGTGCTCTAATGAAACCTTCATCAGTCAGAGCTACAAATCAAGGAGGTGTGACCCTGAGGTAACGGAGTAAATAAGAAGAGGTTGTGTTTTCCAAGAGCCTTGACACTCCTTTAATGGTGACAGTTTGGTGTCATAGCATGGCTGACCATGTGTGGTGTAATTAGAAAAAGGATCATGGAGGGACAATGAAAAAATGCCTAAAGCCTGAAGGCTGTTGAGGAATGTTAACAGGATTAGGGCTCTTTGCTCTGGGAAGCACAGGACAAATATGAGAGTAGTAGTTTAAAATAAAAAATGGCACGCTGGCTTCTGTTAGTTCCACTTTGCATCCAGCACATGAACCATGAACATGAGTTTGCTGAGTGAATATCATTGGTAGCATTTTTCTGAGCAGGTGATAAAATGTTCTTCTGGATACAATTTCTTTGCTTTTGGGTGAAAGTAATACCATAAAGTTTTGCAAAACATACATGCATGCTTGTCACGGCTCTTTCAAATGTATTATGTAGTTAATTTGGTCATGAATCCATTTAAATTCAGGACATTTATCCGGGAAACAGAATTACTGAATAACATGTTAGAAATTAAATCTGTGAAATATAACATTATTGTATCTAAAATGAAATTGGAAAAAAATCAATCAGAAATGTCTGATTTGGTTTAGATAGCTCCAGGTTTAAAGCCTGACATTGTCTTGAATCCCTTTTCAGTTTTGAATTTAGACCACTGTAACATGCTCAGTATCTGCAGAATACTTCATAACTTGGGCTGTGACTATAGCAGCTTGCTTAATTATGTAGCTGGTTAAAAAGTATATGCTGTCCAAGCATTATGATCTTTATTACTGTGGAAGTCCATCAGTAATGCGAAGTACTGTGTGTAGCATCGCACGCCTGTGTCAAAATGTAGGAGCGGAAAAGGTGCTGAGAATGAGGACAGTCCAGACTGGCCTGTTTTCCTTACAAAAAGAGACTGCATAGATTTGGACTGTTGGAATTCAGAGAGAGATCCTGGAATGAGATTTAGACTGTTGGAATTCAGAGAGAGATCCTGGAATGAGACTGTGTTAGTGATTTCAAGTCAAACATGGTAGTATGGTGAAGGAGAATACAGAATGAATGAGTCATCATTTACCACAATGAAAAAATTTGGGGGAGACAGTGAAATTGTCAGGCTGTGTGTTTAACCGGAGGAAAAGGAAGCACTTTTTCAATGTGAAATGCACAGTCTTTTGGAAGCCAAGGTTAGAAATGTGCTAAAAAAGGTATTGATTGTATTTGTGGAGATTACGTCCAGTAGTGGGTATGAAAAACTGTTTGAATATGGTGTTTTGCTGAAGGAGCTTCTTTGCTTCTTCCACAGTCAGAAATACAATACTAGGTTAAATGGGCCTCTGATTTATTGACTTTTTTCTGCTTTTCTGAACAGTTAATTTGTATGTAAACTATAGTTTAACAGGGTGAAGTATCCTGTAGCATTTAAAGTCAGTGTTTGTCAGATCAGTCAGTCTGCATTGTCAGTCACTGTTGTCGTGCACATCTAGTTAATTTAAAATATTTGTGGCTTTCAGTTCTAGTGATGTTTCCTCTTCAGGGACATTCTTGTTTCATGTAGTTTCAACAACTGCTGCTGACATCTCAAGATGTGAATCTTCTTTCTAAATTCTGACAGAGGCAGTACTAGAAATTTGCTTTTTATTTCAATAGCCGGTGCACCCCTAGCTTTTGCTGGAATTTTTGATTCAGGATCAGAGTGATTGCCGAGTTATATGAATTCATGATAAATTATTTTTCTGTTTAAAATGCCATCTGTGTCAACCTACTGGTAACATGTTAGATTCAATAATATCTGAAGTTGTAATCTAGTAAAAGTGAGGAAAGACTAAATGCTTGTTGTAAGTCTAAAACTACAGGAATGACAATTATTGCATTAGGCAGCAATTAAATGGAGAATTAGTCTGCCCAAAAGGTACTAAACATTCAAATTCTATAGGGTAACTTTAATTTTCTGAAATCCTTTAAAATTCAGAAGTAAGCAAGTGAAGAACATAAAGTTAGATTTCTTCCCCCCGTGCCCCCCAACATAAAAACCAGTGGATGTAATAATGTAATTCTGCTTTCAGATTTCAGTTTATTACCCATGATATACAGAGTTTTTGTTACTGTGTAATCTACATGCTCATGCCTGTTGATTGAAGATAAGTAAAATGTGTGTATGAAATATTTAAAAATCAAACAAACTTAATTGCACTGTAGCTCCTCTACAGTTCATAGTAATGTTAGATGCTAGTTATGGATTTTTAGTTGTACATTAAGGGTTAGATTCCATGGACTTAAATATTCCCTGTGCATCTATTTAGTTCTGCATGGAATTGGTATGGAAGGTTTTGTGTGCAGAACAAACCCAATGCCTAGTGAGCATTTAAGTCCCTGGGAGTTGTACATATTTCATTTGAGAGGAGATTTTGATGATATGTTTTTAACTGTCTGTCTTAGCTTGATTAGTTGACCCAAGGAAGCAAATATGAGGCATGTTGCATGGACCTGGGGAAAATGAAGGAAAACATAGGAATTAGAATTTGTTTTCCTTTCTGCCATGTGGATAAACATCTCCCTTTTTTCAGTGTTGACCTCTGCTGTCTTAATTTCACTGGCTTGCCTCTGTTTAGTGTTCAAAACCAGTAACTTAAATCACAAGTATTATCTTACAGATCTTGAACAATGAAACAACTTACAAACAAAGAAAACCCAAAGAAACAGGGAGGGAAAAAAACCAAACCTCCAAGAAACAGAGAGATTCTTAGTATCTCTTAGAAAGATAATTACATTGTTTCATAGATGCCTGCCCACAGGGTGCGCAGTAGTATTCTCTTTCAAATTTTGGGGAATTCTCTTACCTTCTTCACTGTGACTGAAACAGACTTTGGGCTGGTACTGATGTTTTTCTCCTATATTATTTCTAAATAAATGATCCCAGTATTGGGAAATTTTGAGCTTCTAACTGGTTCTGATTAAATCAGGTCATGCGTGACTGCTTAAATAGGGTGTTTCCCTGGCTTTTTATTAATTTTCAGTTCAGCTAGGTTCATTTAGGTAAATAAATTACTTCCTTTCTGAAGTTACTCAACGTATGAATGATGTTTTTGGAAAAAAACCCACTGACCTGATGAACTGTTTTAGAAACTGCCTAATTTGAATAAGACAACTGTCAGAATAAAACCTGAATGTAATGCAACCTCTGTTTACAAGAGTAAGCAAACTAGTGAAATATAAAAAATCTGGGGGAAAAGAACAGAAAGGGATGGAGAGTGCTGATATGTAAAGGAAGAAGAGTGGTCCTACAACTACCCTTCTGGAAATCTAGCCTCAATTCAGTTTGCCACTCGCTGTTAGAAAGGTGACAAATTCAAAGGTATTTGGTGCACAACAGTAGTCATGAAGAAAATTTATGATTTAAAGAATCTTTGATTGCAACTTGATAGGACTTAGTGCAGATGTAGAAATTGCAAGCACTTGTCTTTTCTTTGTGTTGTTTACTTCACAGCTGTACCTAGTGGAATGTATTGCTTCCACTTACAAACCTTGTCCTGCCAAATAACTGGAAAGGTATAGGAAAGAAAGAAAGGGCTAGAATTATGGGGTGAAATTAAGCGGGAAATAGACTGAATTTGTAGAGCAACATAATTGGTTGTTGATTAACTTGCAGTAGATAGAAATCTTTTTGGTGGTGCGTTTGTAGCTAGAGTGAATATTCGTAGGTCATCTAGAGAAGGGATCAATCACGAAGTATGGGAAAGTAGATTAAAATGGGTTGGTTGATTTCTCCCTCTTGCAGGCTATGTGATTAAGAAATTACTTTCATGACTTGGCAAGCAGAATTCAGTGTGCATTTTGCTTGCTCCCCAGCGTAGGCTCAAACTCTTCCCTTTAGAAAGTGTGCTGTTTAATAGGCAATTTCTAAAACAGAGAGGAGGAGGGACCTAGCGTCAGGAATCTTGCATTATGTGGTGTTTCTGAGATGTTCCGGAATACTTCAGCTCCCATAGCTACCTGTAATTTCTTGGCTGCAGCCTGGAGCTGCGGTAGGATTCGTGACTGGCTGCAAAGCAACTTGGAAATGGGAGGGCTGGGATGGGGGGTGACCCCTGAGAGCTGTAGGTCAGCCCCTCTGCCCTGGGGAAGGGTCAGCTCTGCCTTAGCTGTTCCTGGTAGAGATTCAGCACGGTGCCAGGATCTCCTCAGGCAATCTGTTCCAGTGCTTTGTTTGCCTTTCCACTAAGAAGTTTTTCTTACTAGCTAATTTGGATCACCTCTGATTAAATCTAAATCCACTGTTACTTATGTGTTGGCTATAGACATGGAGAACAATTTGCTGCAAAGAGAAAACAGCTCTTTGTATTTCTGTGACCTGTTGGGAAGGCTCATTGTTGCCCCCTGTTTTCCGTTTCTTAAACTAAGCAGCTTGAATTTATTCAGGCTTCATAGTAGGTTTCACCGAGTAGCTTATGCCGTCATTCACATGTCATCTTCTGCAAAGATTCATCTGTAGCCCCTGTCTTTCTCAAAGTAAGAAAACAGAGAACTTAATCAAAAATGAAAGTGCATAACCTGATTTGCTACTGAAAATTCCTGTCTCAAAATTCTGTCATAACGAAGTAGTATTGATGAATATACATCAGTATAAAACATTATATTGTTACTTTTTTTTTGTTAGCTTTTTAATTTTTATTATTATGTTCTTACTTAACTAGCTACATGAAACCACATGGTGCTATGTCTAGAACATTTTTACTGTGATGATTAAGGGGTGTGAAATTACTTTACATTGCCTTCAGTCATTTAAAGTATCATTTTACCTGAAACAATTCTTGCTGCAATGAAGTTTGGCAGCCGGAAAGTTCTCTCTGCAACAAGTCAACACTTGTCACTATTATATCAGTTTCTGTTTCTGCATAATGAAGTATTTGTTACATTACTGGTGGCTTGAGTTGCTTGCAGACTAATAGATTTTATTTGTTGCCTGCATGAGTGTCTTTGGCTTCTGAAAAAAAAGGTGCGCTGAACCGTCATAGAAATGATACCCCAGACTAATGAAAACTGAGTTGTCTGATAACAAAGCACTATTAGTTTTATAATAAGTAAACCTTACTGCAAACCATCAGACCAGAAGTGTCCCAGTGTGTGACTGTTACAATTTTATATCTGTGGTAGAGCTACATTAATGTGTAGTGTCAGTATGAACAGTGAATATTCACTGAAAATATCACAAACTGAAGAATAGCTTGTTTAGTTGGTCAAATCATGAGCCAGTGGTGTTCTGTTACTGGATGTGAAAGCAAATTTAACAGCCAGAAACCAAGACTTTGTTGCATGTTATTAATAATTTTGACATTATGTGGTATTAAGTTGTACAGGCTATTGAATTTAAAAGGCTGATGCCAAATGGGGTACCTACAGGAAAAACCCATATTAAATACAGAGCCATCTGCTCCTGTTTTCAAATAACATTGGAGAAATGGGTAACATATCACATTAATGCAGATGCTTTTTATTATTCAGAAGTTATAATTAAATGCAGTTTTTCCTGTGGTTGGTGATGAAAGTGTGAGAACAACCTCAGAGGGGGGAAATGTTTCAGATTATGTAGACCACAACTGACTCTTACACAGCAGCACCACAAACCCTGTGCTGGCTTGGCTTTTCCTATTGTAATGCTGTATTCAACCCGTGTTTGCAAACCACATTCCACCAAAGCCTGCCATGTTTATAGCTAGCTGATCAGTAACTTATGCTCACTGGCATAGGTGGTTTGCAGTTCACATAGTGACTGCGCATGTTGCCTGTGACTAGAGGCAAAGTATGTAGATGTTAATCTTTTGCTGTTATAGGATAATGCTGAGGCAAAATTATTAGTGGAAGCTACCCGTTTAGGAGGTCATCCTTTGAAGGGGAGAGAAGTGACACAGAGACAGACAAGGCTGTCTTTCCAAAGGTCCTTTTGAGGTAGCTACACTCTTGAATAGTGCAGGAGAGGTATGGCAAGCATTTGTTTGTGGACTGCTTTTGTGTCTCCTACTTGAATTGATATACATGTGTGCTTGTTGGTACAAAGGTTGCTCAGAATATAAATAAACTGTTAAAAGGATGCTCATTTAAATGAATGTTCTGCATATTAGTAATTGTGAGGATCAGACACTGGAAGGCTGCTTTGAAAAATTTGTGATTCAGCCAGTTGGACAAGGGAAGCAACAGAAAACCTATGTATTTAATGAAAATGGATCTTATTTCTGTGTGACAACTCTGCCCAGTGGCAAACACAGAGAAATCCTGACTATGTCTAACTCCAGGAATGCATAAAGCTTGGGGCACAAGTCCACAGCGGGGTGGGTGGTTGTAACTTCTATGCTGTGTTTATACCTTGCTAACCACAAGGTCAGGATATTTAAATATTTGACTACAGCTTGAGGGGTTAGCTCTCCTTACACTAACAGTCCCTGCCCTTCCTAATCCCTCCCAGCTTCCTTCAAGACAAACACAAACACACACACACACCACCCACCACCCCCCTACCCTTCTTTGGAGTTCTTATTTGTTTTGCTTTCCCTGTACTGCTGAAGAGTGGCCATGGGCCAACTTAACACCTGAGACCAATAAATTGTCTTTCGTTGAATTTGATGGAGATTTCTGTGAATGTAGGATTGGATCATCCTGAATAACCCCTTTCCTTGAAGCATTGATGGGGGGGGTGGGGAAAAAGTGGTAATGTAAGAGTTAACAGCTGCAGTGTTTGTGGCTGGTTGGAAATCGGCCTGTCCTTTTATGTCATTGCTTTCCTAAAAAGTTCCACATTAGAAGGGAGTTCCTGAAACATTATTGCAACCACTAGCAATCTCCATTGTGGAGGCATCAGAGTGGAAAAGAGCAGTCAGTGTCTGTTGACCCAAGTTTGTCACCAAAAATGACCTTACTTCCTGACCTTGCTAGTATTATAACGGTTTGCAGTCTCCACATTTCCAAGCTTTGCATTATGCAGTGTTTTCCGTTGCCGAGTACTAAATAAAATCTATTCCTATCCAGACAATCCAAAAAATATTTTTGGTCTGAGCAGTTGATGGCTGTAGATCTCCTATGCCGGCAGAATGGGCAGCTGTTTGACAGGGTTGAATAAGACAAGTTACTTCCTATGTGGTTGTTTCACTTAATGGCTTACAAAGGATATTAGCGCTCTCCTTGTATTACAGCATGAATTCTTGTTCCTAAGTCAGTCTGTTGTGCCTACAGGTTCCCCAGAGGATAGAAGAGCAAAGAGATGCATCTGAGGATAGCGGTGCCGGCATCCCGGGCATGTGGGGCAGCTGGGGGCCCTGGTCTGCCTGCTCGCGGAGCTGCAGTGGCGGTGTGATGGAGCAGACGCGGCCCTGCCTCCCGGCCTATTACCGTGACAGGGGCTACCGGTGGCCAGCGCAGCAGTACCCGGGCTCAGAGAGAGCTCTGGCCCACCAGAATCCCCGCCACCGCGAGGACTCGCTGACTGCTTATCCTGGCCATGTCATTTCTGCCATCCGCACATCTGTGCCGCTTCACAGGAATGAAGAGCAGCTCTGGGCTGGCCTTCGGGCCTCCGCTTCCTCTGGAGGCCATAACAACAGCCACCTGAGCAGGGGGGCACTGAGGGGCAGCAGGCATTCTCAGTCCCAGAGGCAGCACGCCAAGCCAGAAAAAAGGTACGTGTCTGGGCATGGATCTCATTCTTGCTGTGAATGATGTGTCTTCAAAAAATACCGACTCTAATCTGACATGTCGTTCTTAATACTTACGGAAAGGTTATCAAAGGCTAAGACTGACTTTTACAATGTTAACCATCTTCTGTGGAAGGCTATACTCCCTGTTGACTACTTATACAATAGCACCCAAGAACAGATATAACTATTCTACAAATGTACTAGGCAGATTATCTAATTTCCCTTTAAGATTTGTTTACAATTTATTGACATATTTTTCCTTTCTTGCTACACTCTCGTTTGATATTTCCATGTTCACCATAACGATAAAAATCAGAACAAGTAACAAGTCCATAGCTGGATTCCTAACTTCAACAGCCATTCTGATTTTAATTGGTTGAAAAAAAGATTCATGAAGCTTCTTTCATGAAGAATAGCCAACTACCCATCCACCTTTTTCCTAGTCAAAACTCTAGGTTTGTTTGGGATTTTTCAGAGAATTTCTATTATGGGCTTTTTGTTTTCTATTTTCCCTTTTTTGTTTTCTACCACCTCTTTTAGGAAAATTTCCTGTTTGGTGAAACTAAAAAATGTGGTTGTTCAATACATAGAACCATATATGTATTTATCAATTTAATTATATTAGCTGTTCAGTCTTTAACACTGGGTGGAAGTGTGCTGTTACATTCAATTGCCATTAATTCTCCAATTTCTGGAGAAACACTTTCTTCTCTTCTTAGATACCAATATATCAAATTTTTTTTATATATGTATGAAAGGAAAACAGATGTGTTTCCAGTTTGGAAACTGAGGAGAATGGGCATGGACATCCCCTGGGAAGGAGTGCGGACATCCCCCGGGAAGGAGTGCTCTTGAAATGTCTCTCTGTTCTGTCTGTCTTTCCTCAAAATATATATTCAGCAGTTCTCAATTTTTTTCCCTCTCATCCCTCTTCTGGGAAATGCATGGAGATGGACTGCTTTTTTTTTTTTTTTTTTTTTTTGGGGGGGGGGGCAGATAGTTAACAAAAAAACCCAAACAAGTCAAACACCCCCCCACCCCCTTAAAAAAAAAAAACAACGGAAAAAACACCTCCATCTTTAAGATTCTTAGGTGAAGCAGTTAACTGTAATTCCCCTTTTAAAGACATCTTGCTGACCCAAACAAAACCAAAGAATGTTACCTTGAGGCAATATTCCAGCCTGACTGGAATAAGACAGTAGGACTCTGTTGGTGATAAAGACATCCTCAGCCCCTGCAAGAAACTCTCTGTCTAAAAAACTACTCGAAAGTGGGAATTAATCTGTTAGTGAGGCACAAATTTCAAAAGGTGGGGCCAGCTTTTCAGACGTTGATCTTCCTAGGTGTTGGCCGTTCCCTTTAATCGCTGCTTCGTCTGTCTTTCAAACCCATGCAAATGGATGGCCTAGACCAAGTATAACAAAATTTCAGAGAATGCCAGAGGCAGGCTTTTAGTAGTCGTGTTAACATGACTGCATTAGGACAAAAGTTGTATTTTCTTTTTTCTATTTTCCTACTCAATCTTTTACTATAATGCACTTCTGTTCCCAGCTGCGCAGCGTAACAGATACAGGTTGTAGTACATAGCTGGGTTATTACTAATATTGGAAGCCTGGCCTTGAACTGTCAGCACAAAGTCATTCAAAGCCTGTTTGCTCCAGCCCCTTGGCACCCTCCGTCTCCAAGGGAATCCCAGCTGGCCCGGCTTCTGCAGGACCTGCTGCCAGGCTGCTGGCACAGCTGGCTTTCCATCCCTGCAGGCTGTCCCCTGCTGCTGTGGTGGCCTCTGCAGGCCGGGAGAGACTGGAGCAGTTTGGAGCAATCACTGTAGTTAATGGCTGAAACAGGAGAGGACAATTAGCAGAAAATAATATTGACTGTGTGCAGAAGTGAGGTGATGTTATTACCTAATAAATGGCTTGCCACACGAAATACTAAAATGACCGTGATGTCTGTTGTGCCTCCGCTTTCCCTTATGATGGAGGCCTTTTCTTTTGAGAATTCTTGTGCTTTCTTAAGCACAGTGCAAGCTTCTGTACCACAGTTGATTTTTCCACCCCCACACACACACTGCCCCTTGGCATAAGACTGTGGATTCAAGGTCACTGTTTTAATCTTATTTGCGTAATAAGTAATTTTCATCTTGTGTTAAGAGAGTCCCTGGTGGCTTTAAAGCCTGTTGTATTGCATAACTTTCAGATTCTTTGGTGGTGACTGTAAAAACAGAATGAGAACAAAAAATGTTACTTGAAAATGGAGTTACTAGAATGGCAAACCTAATGGTTCTCCTTAATTCACAAAATCCAGTGTACAGACCTTCTTTACAAAGATTACTGGTCCTACCAGATATATGGAAAATGGATTTAAAAATGTAAGTTACTCTAGAGATGATTTGCATACTGTAGAACAGTGTTCAGTGTTCAGTAAATGGATGATACTTGAAAGTCAGGCTATAGAAAAAATAGCATCTGTGTTTTCACAATATGTACCGTTGGTAGAATACTTACTGTACTGGCCTTTATATAAAGCTGTAATTTTAGCAGACTTCCATAAAACAATAAAAGAGGCATGGACATTTGTGACTGAGATAAGCTCACGTTCGATAGCATGGTAAGATGAAATGGGATGGCTTCCAAGGCAAATAGAATTTTGACAGCAATAACAGTCCTTCAAGGCAGCCAAATACATTTGTGTCATTTAGCAACGAGTGGAAAAGTTCTCCGCCTGCTTCCGGGCAGCTGACAAAGAACTGTTCAGTTTCTTTAGCAAAATTCAAAATATAATTTATATATCATAAATTTTGACATTCCTTGTCTGTGAAGAGGATATTAACATTTTCAGCTTTAGAAAGTTCGTTCACACGTGATTCAGTTAGGCTTTAGAAACCAGGGCTGCACGTGGAGCTCAGGGAGAGAGAGGTTTGAGGTACCTACAACTAGAAGCCTAATTTAAACAGTTTAAGTGCTCCTGGTTTTATCGTGATGTTGTAAGTAGAGTTCTTGCATAGCTGAAATGTGTTAGAAAATTATAGTCAGTCACTGGGATGAGGACAGAAACATGAAAAGCAAGCTGACAGTTCTCTGGGTTGTCCACTGGCAAAGGAAGGGAGCTCTTTCTCAGATGTGAAGAGTTATGTTCCCATTAGCACAGCCTTGTTTTTTATTTCGCCACGCTAAAATGCGTGGGGCATACCATACAATAAGAATAATCAGAAATGAGGAGATAGACATCTTTAAAGACGGGCACATATGGAAAAGTAGTAAGGGCATACAAAAGAAGAACATGCTTTAAGAGAGAAAACGTATCTTGAAAGGAAATATCATTCATAGACTAGATTTTAGTATTTCTTAAATGTTGCATTTCCAGTTCTCTATTTCAGAGATAGAGAAGACAAAACCACAATTTTACATAATGTGCTGAGTGTTAGGATGCTCACAACTGCCACTTTCACTTTCTCTACAAGTGGACTTTCATGGTGGAGTGGCAGAACTTCGCTGCCCACTTCTGTCAGCACAATGTGCACTTTGTGTGTGATTCATAGGAGCAGAAAAAGAAAAAAATACAATTATTACTGGAATCATGAAGTAAGTAAAGCAGGCTTCAAGTTTAAGGAAATATATTAATAAGGAAAGGGGTTCCCTAAAGCTCTTTCTGTATTTGGAATAGGAATGAGAGGAAACCTTTGCATGGAGGAAATAATCCAAAAATCACCAACTTCTCACATGGCTGTAGCTTTTTGGTCTTTATTCTGTTGCCAGCAGCTGACATGAAAGACTGCTGTGCTGCTTTGTACCCTGTATAGGGTCAGTTTGCGTTCTGAGGCCTGTGAGCAATGGAAAGGAAGAGTGTATCATTTAACGTCAAAACAGAATTTCCTTTCTGAAAGTATTTCTTTTGCCCCCTCTCACAGATGCTTTGACCAGCAAATGTAGGTCACTCAGTTGGCAGGTCTGCAATTAACCTTTAAAGGGACAATGCAGTTGTTATTTCCCTAACCAATTTAAGCATCATTAGCTGCATGTTCTGATGTAATTTTTGTGACCTGTTCTAGTCAGTTCCAGTTCTTAGAGGTGGACAAATGTGTGACTGCTGGGCCTTAGGGTCTGGGAAGGTATTATTTCTTGAGTTTTGAGGCTTTCTATTTATTGGCATGGATGTTTGCTTTTCTTGATATTTGGAATGAAACCCAGCTCAAGTACTTAGCCATTCATCCTTTCATTATTTCTATAATAGAATGAAAATGTGATTTACTTTACCCTAAACCCAATATGGTTGTAAAAGCTCATTGGGGTTTGGTGTGTGTGCAGAAGGAAGACAGAGAGAGAAGGATTTGATCCTTTTCTGAGGATAAATTTTCCGGAAAAATCTAAGAGCGGCAGTAGTAATCAAAGAATTCATTTTGGTAGCACTTGGGGGATTTAAAGCCATATGAGAAAGATGTTTATTTTCCTTCTGAATAAAATTCCAAACAGGTTGTAATAGCAATAAAGCTCACGTGAGGTATTTCCTGGCAAAATGAATAGCTAGCTGGGGGCGTTGTGGCCTCAGGTTGACTTTGTGCTGTCCCACCTCTCATCTGGTTGTTAATCCCCCTGATAAACTCTAGGTCTCACTTACTATTAACTAATTAGTATCAATTTTTATTATGCTACTGTGAGCACGCTATGAACGGTATTACCAAAAATAAAAGCCTAACATGATACTATAATTGCAAGCCACCCGAGACTCTTTCTTAATCTTACTGCTGAACATTTCATCCTTCCTGGAGTGGGTTGGCTGAAGGAGGGGAGGGGAAGTGAGAACGCTGCTAGCATTTGGACAGATGGAAGACCGTGCATTTTACCAAGGAATTATTGCCTGGTCAGTAAGGGGTAGAAACACAACAAAGCTCCCATCACAGTTGTAATGCATCTCAGCAGTTATGTGGTTCTTCGCGCTGAATTTCTGCTGGTTTACCTGCCAACTGCATGGTTACATTATTCAGTCGACCCTTAAAGATGAAGCTAAGGGGGGAAACCTGTAGACTTGTAATGAAATTTCCTGAGATCAGAGGCGTTATTCAGCTCATCGAAAAAGAAGACTGTAGTATTTGGGTTCAAATGCTGGAATCCCACCTCTGTTAAAAGCGACATAAATGAGGTTTTATAGCACTTGCTGGGAGAGCAGCTAAAGCCAATAGAATAAATTGTTGTACTGGGTATATTGCAGCTATGCTAGACTGGATATTAGTGGTGATCTATGAGACTGGAAAAATTCATTTAAGATAGTCTGCATGTATCTCTCATATTAATTCAATTAATTAAACCTGTTCCCAAGAGGTAGTTTACTTAGTGATCTTATTCATCAGTCCTACTCTGTCAGAAAAATGTAAATATAGAAATGAGGGAAGAATCACCCCTGTGGTATAATCCCTTTTCCTACAGAAAATGCAACTTTTAGGTATAATTGGTTCCTCTGGATCTTACAGTTGTTGAAATTTTTAGGTCAAATATGCTTACAATATTTTGAATACCCATATGCGTATATGATAGATGGGAAGTAGTGAATGTCAACAAAGCATGGTGTGGTTACCAGTTACCACAACTGTAAACCAAACTAGTTAGTTTTGTAACTAAACCATTGTTTTAGTTACCTTGATGATGAAAATCAGTCAAATGAAGTGAATGCCTACACCGATTTAATTGCAGTGAAATGTGCTGACAAAGCGTGAATAATACGCTATAACACAGCAAGAGAAGTTTGTGGTGATGGCTCCACTCTCCAATGTGTGATGCACTCTTGGAAGCGGTGGTTTAACTCTTGCGACCAAACATTTGATGAAGATAACTGCTCTCCGCTTTAAGGCTATTTTCTAGGTCAGTGAGCAGACAGGCATGCATTTTGTAACATAAAACAGAGTCAAAGGCTCCCTTCTTTCATTCATGTTGAAGTGATTTTCTCCAGATTGATTTAGAGCTGGTGAAAAGTGAGTACGTGGAATGTAAAGCTGCACAGGGCTATGGTACAGTACTGAGAGGTGATACATAGTGGCTTTTGATGTGAATCAACCTGACTGTTGAGAGCTCTCCTTTTTGAGGGAAAAGACATTCCCAGAACCAGTAAATCATTCACTTTTGTTAAAAATTATTCTTGTGAAAGGATCTGCTAAAATACTGTGAGGTATAAACTTTATATCAGTTATGACCAGCATAAGACAGTTTGTTTTGTGATTTAAACTTAAGAAAAGGGGGCCAAAAATGCATGGTGGACAGTCTTTTTGAAGTCAACCTTGTTAACTGTATGTGCTTAAGAATATATAAAACATGAAAGAAAATTAAAAGCAGTGGGAGGGCTGGAAAGTAAATTATTGAATAGGAGGTTGTAGGGCAGTTACAGTTTTTAATTATGGAGGAAGTACCAGGGATTAAAAATGTGTATCTGAAATTATTTTAAGGATACAATTTTAGGAGTAATGAAAATTAATAAGTACTTTTAAAAATATATACCTGTACCTATGCTATTAACGGAAACTTTGCATTTAGGACCTGTTTTTTCAATTTGAAGTTGAAGTTTCGTATCTGCAAAGACTTCTTGGTATCCCTTTATTTTTTTTCTTAATTACGTTTTAAATATTGGAGTGATATTTGAATAACTTCGCTGACAGGAATATCTAATAAGTCACTTTCATTTCTTCAGAAACGAAATCAAGGCAACTCTATATGAAATACTTGGAACTGTAAGTAAATGGGTAGTTCCTTTAAAAACTGTCAATTACAGTAATGTAATGCTGCTAAATAGATATTTTGGTATGATCAAAAATACTAGTTTAAATCTTGGTATGCTTATCCAAAGAAATAGATTTAGAATGTAATTGATTTAGTTAAAGAGGATTTGGCCTACTAACTTAGGCATGTCTATAGTCCTGTTAAAACGATGATGGGCAGTAGGACTTATATTTAAGCTAAAGAGCTTTGATAAGGATCTAAGGGGACTGAGCTGCTTTAGAGCAAAGTTTCTAGTGGGAATCAAAGAAATGGACTTTTGGAGCATTTTTAAAATATAAATTAATAACTGCAGTGCAAAAGCACAAATCAGTATAATTTAAAAGACACTCTGCCCTGGTGCATAATGTGGAATATTGTTTGGGAAATAATGCTGTAAGTCATATTTTTACTCCTCCTGTCTTTCTCCCACTGTCATCTTGCACATAGAATCTCTGCTTCTGATGATAGATCGCTCTGTAAATTCAGCTTGGGTAGGTGCTAGCTGTGGATTGAGGGCTTGTTGATAGGACAAAAATACATCCAGCAACACTTCAGAGATTAGATTATAGGCAACTGCTTAAATCCCAAGTGAGAATAGGCAAGAACCTAAAGAATTCTTAGGTCTTGGGCAAGCAGAGCAGCATCAGGCTACGTGTACAGTTTGGCCAGACTCACTGATGAGGTGAGTTTCCTTAAAGTATTAGAAGACTTGGCTGTTAATTCCATGACAGGTTTCGTGGTAAAGCAAGCCTCTGAAGATTTTGAAAAAAACTTCAAACTGGACCAAACTCTCAATAAAATTAAAAGAAAGTGCTAAGTGTTGGTGTCACATCTACCTGAATGCTCTCTGATGAGGTTCTGTTGTCTTCGTTACGGCAGTTGTTGTGGCTGGGCATACAGGGAAAACAACTGTCTTCTGCTTGCAGAATAATTCTGCCAATAGACTAGACGAGAGAAAATTTGGAAAAAAAATATCAGAAAGCCTGCAATTCTTGTGCATTTTTTCCTCCTTTATCCCTGGTGAAATTGGTGACTGAAGGCTGTTACAGAACATTACCTTACCCCTTGAGAAACAGAGTGAAAGGTGAACTGAAAATGAGGGAAATTGGCAGTTTCTTTGGGTTCGTTCTAAGGAAACATTCCAATGGTAGGACAAGTCTTCCCTGGTGTCACATAAATGAGAGGTTTTGCTAATGTTCAACCCTGTAGTTTTTAATTTACATTTTTCATTTACAAGAGAAGTAGTACTTTGATACTAGGAGATAAGTTGAATGAAATGCTGCAAAACTCATGTAAAATACATTCTTTATTCTGCCTGACATCAGAAGAGAAAGAAAACAAGTTATGCTTCAGCTGGAAGTGAGCCAGGGAATCTCCGTTTAGAGAATGGTAAGAGAAATGTAAGGAGAAAGGAATGATGGAAAAAGGGAAAAATGGAAATGGCGTGTTGGAGAGCGGCTTGGTAAAGAGCACTTAAGAGAACAGGTGGAGGCCCAGGAAATCTGTAATCTTTCTTGTGTATTTTAAAGAAGCTGCATATCCTTGGTTCAAAGAGGGTTTTTATTCAATATAAATAACCACCTCACCAGCTCAGAAAGTACTTAATTCTTAGTGAACCTCAAGAACACTTGACGTTCAAAGCATTGTCCTTAGCATAAACTTTGTGAGGCAGTGATAACACATTTATTTGCCAACCAAGGTATGCATATGGTTACGGCTAAAATTAGAGAAAGCTACTAAAACAAAATTCCTTTTCGTCATTCAAAATGTGTGTGAGGGGCCAGGTCTCATTATTTTTGACTGATTTATCCTCAGCATGACAAAAACTGTTAACAGTTAGACCAGTAAGTATACTAGCTAATAATAATTACTGTAAAATGTTTTCTACAATCCTTGTACCAGTAACACAAAACCTGATTTTCATACTTGTCTGGGCAAATGTATTTTTGAATTTGAGAATATATTTAGGTTGGCTGAAGTTTAAAGGGGCCTATCATTTTTGTTATCAAAGTGCTAAACAGATTTGTCTGAACAATCGGGGAGGTGTGTGTGTTTATGAGAATTATGCCCAAAGAAAGAAGATTGCCAGATCTGCATTAAATAGCTGTTACGCCTCTACCTGAGATGAACACAATAGATCAGAGATGTCTACTGGCTATGGTCTGTCATGAAACACTTAATGCAGCTACTTGCTTTTCAACATTAATTTTTCCATTAAGCAGTAATTCGCCTTTAGATAGTAACTCTGTTCTTGGTGGCATTTCCCCCCCCTTTGTTTGTCCATAGAACATGCAGTGTGTATCCTAACTGACTGCAAATGTTAATGAATACCTCTTTTTCCTCTTCCTTCTTTCTTCTCTTCAATCCAGTAAAGAACTGAAGAAAATTTTATTATTAAGTGTTTATTTGATATACTAGACAGTGTAGCCAGAGCCTACAAGGTAATGGAGCTGGTGAGCTCCTTTATCCTTGCCTTTTTGATACTTCCTACCTTCTGTTGCTAATTCTTGAAGGGTATGTAAGATCTTTTCCATGTGAAGTATTGTAGAAATTGATTGATATCTTTTTATTAGAAGCAATTAAATAAAAGTCTTGGCCAACATTAAATAGCTTTATTAACCTGACTGGATCAGTGGGGCAAAAATCTGACTGACAAAGATATGCAGCCAAAAGCCCTGTAAAATTAACTGGCCTAGCATATGAGAAACCTGGAAGTATGTTGTTTCTTTACCTGGCTGATCTAGGAGGAACAACGTCTCTCTAAATAAACCAGCTGTAGGATATGAATGTAGTTCTCCCCCATCCTAAGTTGTCTCCGCACATCTGAGGACTGTATGGACCCTGAGAAGGAAGTATGCCTGGCCAACCTATTAAATGTCTGACTATAAACATGGATTTATAGGCAGTGGAAAATTAGCATGACTGTTCTGCTAATACAGTCATGTTTGGTTCAGCTGAAAAGGGGAGTGCTTTTGAAAACTGATGCAGAAGGTAGTTGGTAACTTCCTGAAGGGCTCAAGCATGTGCAGAAAGAGCAAAGGGTTTATGTAAGTGGGAAACGCCACGTAATCCTGCAGAATAAAGTCCCAAGCTTCTTTGTCTTGTCACCAGTTTTTCAAGCAGTTGGTGTTTTCTCCTCTCTGGGAGTTGGGTTTCTTTTCATTTTTAATGTTTCATTGTATAGTTAAATGAGCAGTGAAGTATTTTAACTGCTTCAGTTCTGACTCTGGTGACACTGGTATCTCAGTGTCAGTGGTTGACTTGTCATAACTATTGCAGTTCAACCCTGCTATCATCCTCAGGATTGGTGCTCCAATTTAGGGTTTGAATACCTAAATAAATCCATCTATAAACAATATCTGCTCTGCAGGGCCAGCGTGTATATGAAGGAACCTAAGCATTATTCATTATCGCTGTTTTCATACAGGATATGTGAAGTGTTTGTATCGCCACAGTCATATCCTTGATATGTCGGTGCAGTGCTGCATGCTGCAGGTTTTGGAAGTATATTAGAATCCTTTCTAAATAGAGCTATTTTAGGAGTTGTGCTGGTGGCAGGAATGTAGGGCTCCCTTGTGCTGCTCTTGTAATTATTTCTATTAATGCTGAGGAACAATGGACTTGTAAAGACAGAATCTAGCACTTTTCTGGAAAAGGTTTGTCAAGGTTGTCTAAAACTCAGATCTTGCTCCAGCTGGATTTTCAGCGTTTGTCTGAGAGCTGTCGACGGTGGTTCATACAGTTCTGTAGCAGTACATACACAACATCCTAATCAAATGCTCTTCTTAACCATTGCTATGTGAAGAAGGATGACGCTTGGTTTTTAGCATGCCTGGATATGTAAAGTCGAATGCTGCAGAATCTGGTCTGGCTAAGCAGGCGCAAGGCTGCTTAGGGGTGTGCTGTTAGTTGCTAATTCTTTTCTTCTCTTTTACCTGTTACATTAAATGAGAGTGCATCCCAACTCTGACTGGGTTATGATAGTGTGCATTTAAAAAAAAGAAAAAAAAAAAAAAAAGGAGCAATAAGGTGAAGCTTCCAAGCCCTGCTGTGGGGGGCAGCGAGTTATGTGGCTTATAGTGAATATAGGTAATCTTAATGAATGACAGATAAGAAAAAGTTCTGCTGGCAATGGAAAACTCCCAACAAGCCATCATGGCTTGACCTACTTCCACCTCCTACCAGTGGATCAAAGCTGGGTTGATTTAGCATGAAGCAGACAGGTGTCAACAGGTTAGTTTAATTCTGCTTATGAAGTTACTGGTAGTTTTTGTCTGATTTTCCTTCCCCTTTCATTTCCCTGATTTCCCCTTGTTTTCCCATTGTGTATGGACCTACATAATACTCCCTGCCTCACTGTGCTGCATGACATCATAAATTCTACCTTATAACTCCCCAAGAATTATAATAGTTAATTACCACCAAGATATTTTTACAAGCTTTTTTATTACATTGCGATAAACTGCATTCCTAATTTATAAGGTGTGAATGAAGGATGATTTAAGGCAAAATAGGCAATCTTCGGAATAGTTTCAGTCCAGACAATATTGGTTTAAATGAATGTATGAGCACTGATAAAGACATTAATAATTAGAGCTTGTTTATTACACTGTTTCCAGAAGTTTACATGCTGAAAGAAACGTGATGTTCCTGGCTACAAAAAGTTCACCTTCCATTTCAGAGGAAGCGTGTTCCCATTTAAATTCCAAGTCATAATTACTACACAACCTAAGGAAATTGCAACTTGTACTCAGTGGTTCACAGCAATGTCTTGGGTCATTCTGGCCCTGACCGTTACGGGAGAAGAGGCAAAGAAGAGGACTCATCCATGATGAGCCTTGATGCAGCCATGGACATGTCATTGTAAGGGTGCTGGAAACTTAGGCTACCAGGAATGGTGCCTCATTTGTTCATCACCAGGGAATCCAGCAACATTGCCAAGTTACAGTGTAAAAAAAGAAGCCAAGATGAGACAGGAACTAACAGTAAGAATTTTGTTACTGCTTTCACTTTTTAGGTGCTGTTGTTGCATGTTTGTTGCAGTGATCAACCATTTTACAAGAAAAAAGTCTGGCTTCCCACCAACCCAAGTCTTTCTAATTTCTGCAATTAATTTCATGAGATTCCAGCAGGCTTTGGACACTTGCTGCCTTCAACTAGGAGTCCTTCTTTCAGATATGAGTCATTCCATTCTATATTTAAGGCTACTATATGCCCGTTTCACCATTTTTATCCAGGCTGAAGAGTCCTAGTTTACATCACCATTTCTTGCATGTCCTTCAGTTCTTTTCAGTTCCAATTCATGACCCTGAACTGGAGATTAACAGTCAAACATCAGTCTCATATCTGACCTTCTGTGTAACCTCTCCTAGTTTGCCAGGCAGCAGTTCCTCCAGGTGGGTCGGACACATCTAGGTGTTCCTCTCTGGGAGAGTCTAGTGCTGCTGTTGCAAAGAATTAGGCATTGAGAAGGCTGGATCAGAGGCATATTCCCACCATTCCACTGGTCTGCAACTGGCTTATGGCTCAGTTATTAGCAGCTTTCTCCTCCTGTTGATGAAAAATGCAAGCAACCTGGCTGTAGATGATAAATTCAAAAGGCTAGTTTCACCTGCCACCCTCTGTCTACCCCGTGCAGTCTGTGGTCCCTGCAACAAAGCAGTAACTTTCTCAATGCCAGGAGTTGTTGCCAAGGTTTCTATCTCAGATGCTTCAAGTTTGGTGTGGTCAGGTTGAGAAGAATCATTAGAGACTGGAACAAGGAAAAATAAGGAGTTACATCTGTTTTTCAAGATGAACCAATTTGCTCCAAAATCTAAGATTCTTCATGAGAACTGTGACGCCAAAGTGTTTCAAGAATGCAGAATATGACTAGAAACCTTAAGAAAGATCATTTGTTTGTTTGTTTTCCTCTTGCTCAGAAGCAAAGAGTTACATTAAAAATGAAAATTAGCAGCAACAGAAGGGGGATCGATTTATTTTCCCATAAAAAAAAAAAAAAAAACAAACCCAAAAGACTACCACAAAACCCACCACAAAATTATGCTCATTTAAATCAAGTTGCTTTCAGTCTCAACTTCTGAAATAGTTCCTTTTCATAATTTCTCTTTCTTTCCTGTCCTGTCCACTTACAGGAAGCTTCTTTTTCCTCCCTTAATGCCAACACCCATTATACTACTTCTCTGTACTCTAACTACCAAACCTCTATCTCAACAATGACCATCATGGTCACAGAGCAGATTGATGTGTATAAACAGCTCAAGAGTGCTGGTTGCTTTATCTGCCGGGGTAAATCAACACTCTTGTTCACACATCCTTGAGCCAGGAAGATTGATTAAAAGCCCCGTGTGGCCATAAAGCTAGAATGTTAAGTAAATTGACTTCCAGGGTTCCCATGTAACAAGAGTCTTGGGAGACTATAAGACTTGTGAAGAAAACAAACACAAGACAAAACAAACCCAAAGAAAATTCTTTTTGATCTGGTGGTTCGTTGACATCTGTAACACTTCAGTTTCTAGAAAGTAAGTATGTCAATTTATAACCTCAGGTTTTCACTGCCGTTCAAGTCTATTTTTTATATATTTAAAAATATAAAAACATTTTATGGACAGAAAGTAAGTTACCTTCTTTTAATGGTGTCTCCCCTCCTGAGCTGCAGGGGTTACCCAAACAGCTGTATTCACACATTACTCTGAACTGGAAGAAATTTTTTTTGCCAACTTACTATTCAGACTGCAGCGTTAGAAACCAAGGCCTGATATGATGCTGAGCTGTACAGGATGTCAAGACAAGCAAATGCAAATAAGCCTATTGTTTGCAGATAAAATCCTGGGATTAACCCTCTTGAATGGTATGACCCAGATGTGGTGGTAATAATTTTGTGGGTTTTCACTTGTAATTTGGGACCGCTTTTCTAGACTGAGTCCATTGTGTTGCTGTGGGTGTGCAGAGGATACAGCTACCCTCCAAGGTGTACCAGCTGTTTGAGGGTGCTGGTACTGGTGTAATACTGTCCAAAACACAGGGGGCTCCAGTACAAAGAGATCTGTGCGCAAGAGAGCAGACCTGAAACTTTGGCGTTTGGTGCTGGGGGCTGTCAAGCTCTTGTGTAATGCTTTAGTAATATATAGTAAAAAGTGGCCTTTTGTCCTGCCAACAAAGTGAGGGGTCATGACTTATTAATTAAATGTATTGCTAATCCACATATGCTGGCCAAAGAAGAGAAAATAAACTGTGTACCATAGTAAAAGTATTTTCCTGCATTTGTCAGCTTTTCCAGAAGTCTTTCAGTAGTATTTTGATGTTTCTTATCCTTTTTCTGTTTCCATTTTTATTTCTTAGGTAGCAAATGAAGCAGAACCAGAGGAGGCCTTGTAAATGGATACAAAATGTTTAATGATCTTTGCCATACTGAATTCAAATTTTCTTCTGTCGTTACTCAGATCAACAGTAGGAATTTCCTGCTGTTATATATCTCAAGCTCCTCAGAAACATAGTTAGGAATTTTAGGAATACACAGCTTTGATTCTCTGAATTTCCATTTTAAAGGAGAGTACTAGGGATTAAACAAACAAGAATCATCTCCCCCCAAACTGCCACTTGATACTGTACCTGACCATTTGATTTGCTAGTTGACACTAAGTGACTTGCCGTGTGACTTGGCCAAAGAGGGCCCAGGATATAGTTCAGCCAGTAGACTTCTTCACAGATTCGTGATACACCAAGCAGGACTACAGCTTCTATATATTTTCTGTAAAATAGATTGAAATTTCTGGTTACCTGTTCCTTTCCAGTGAATAACTTTGACAAATAACATCATATAAAGTATCTAACTGCTCCTTCACTTATGAGTTCGGTAACTGTTGTCCCTCTCTTTCCCTGTTTTTAGAAGCAGAAACAGAAATTCTATTGGTCCAGGAAAGTACGGATATGGAAAAGTACCATACATTTTACCTTTACAAACTGATACTGGTCAGCAGCCTCAGAAACTTCGCAGGCAGCGACAGTCATCAAGGAACCACGTATTTCATCAGAGTCCAAGCCTCATGAATGCTTACAGCCAGGCAGCTAGTCCTTCACTTCAACACGGGAATCTTTATCAAGAGGAAAGTGGGCCTCAGGCTGGACATCAGGTCCTTGGACCCTCGGTTTATCAGTCATCTGCATTTCCTGTATCTCAAAGCCTGTTTCACAGCAGTGACTCAAACCATCACGGGTCTGCATCACACCAGGCGGTCCAGGGTCAGCCCCAGGCTCAGAGAGCTGCAGCAATTGTGTGCATTGGCACCTACAAGCAATATAAACTCTGCAACACAAATGTAAGTCTGGTTTTCCTATATTTAATTTGATGGGCAGCTATTGGTTTTCCCTAGTATGCTAAATGTTCACATAGTGAAGAAGTTAAGTTGAACATTGCTTTTTATTAATTTAATGAAATTTTTTGTGAACTTATTTTAGAGTGTCTTGGGGAATACTGAAAGTACGTGCATAGTAGTGTAGATACAGAATACCAACCATACTTTCAGGGATGTGAAGCAGTCACTAAACCTACCAGTATGTACAATTCTAATTTGATAGAGAAAGAAACTGAGTCACAGATGAGTTTTATATTTTTCGATGTAAGAAATGGAAAAATGGAGTTGGAGTAGACCACATTATAAAGTGTCCCTGCTTCTTAATCCCATACGATAAGGCTATCCTTTTGGGAGTTCTGCTCATGTCCTAAGTAGTCTTTAGAGCCAGCCAGTAGCATAGATCACTCCGATATCTTACCGTGATGCTGTGTGATTCTGTGACAGATGCTACTTTTACCAGCATTTAAGCTCTACATACTTTTATTTTGGCTTCCTAGTTTATTGGAGAGAAAATCTGTTCTGTGTTAATTTTTAAATAAAACTTACTCTGTTATTACTTCATTCAAACCCATTTGGCTGGGTGTAGCTCTGTGCTCTGGGGCAGTCTCCCATTGTATGTGGGAGGCTAGTGAGGCTTTGCTGTTTCTTCCTACAAGCAATTTTCATCCTGCTAAAAAATTCAGTTTCTGGCTGTGTCATTTTAGTGTTTCCTAAGTATCTCTTTCTAATATTTGCATCCTATTTGGGCTGCTAATCTAACTTAATGTCACAAACTTGAAGAAGCTCAGCTCGTATTTGGATATTAGAAGCAGGATTTTCAAGAGTTGTCTTAATATGCTGACACAACGGGCCATATTTTTCTGGGTGGATGCCCGTCTGATTCTTCTGCCTCTTAGAAATCCTGTTTCGTTTAGTGGAAGCCTGCATAGTGGAGATGTAGCAACAGAACATATGATCAGGATAACAAAAACATGACCTGAGTAAATCAGATGAGTGCCTTTTTGCCTCTTAGTGTAGCATTTACTACATTTGCATGATTTATGAATAAAGCCCATTGATCAAGACTAGAGCAGTTGCTTGAAGAGACCTAATGCCAAGAAAGTTTTAGCGTAGTTGTTTGAAACGGAAAACATGAAAAGGCTACTTTAGGCCTCTGAGAACAGTCTCTGGTACCAATTGCTCTTTTGAAAAACACTTTCTGTTTTTTGAAGGAAATGGGAAATGAACTTAGTGCATGGGCATTAATTTGGAAAGTTTTCTGTGCAGAATTTGCTCACTGGTGTCCAAGCGATACACAAATGTCTCAGTCTTTATTTCATTTCTTACTGCATCGAGGCAAAAAGCTGGACAGTATTCTGCCTGACTTAAGGAATGTAACAAAATCATTTCCAGGGAAGATCTCTTTTCAGAGAGCAAGGGGTGAGAGGTGAGGAAGTTAGAAATGAGGTGGAAGAAAGAAGCAATCCCAGATGGCCGACGTATGGAGAAGGAGGGTTTGTGGAGGAAATCTGTTGAGAATGAAAAGTGGGCTGGAAGGAGGAGGGCTGTGAGCTTGTGAATTAGACGGTGGCAAGACATGCAGGTCAGTATGATGAGTGGTCTGGCCATTGACAAATTTCTTCTGGTAGTAGGAGAACAGGAGTGGAAATATTTTAATGTTAATTTTAGAAACTATTGTTTAAACAGAAGACTTCAATAGATGAAGAGGAAAAAATAGGTGAGCGTTCTGTTGCAGCATCTTTGCCATTGCTGCATGTATAAATGCAGTTATAAATAAATCATCATTTATATTACAGGAGACTTTTAATAACAAAGAAATTGTAGATGACGCAGCTCCTCCTAGGCATGGAACTCCACGTAGTGATATTCTCGATTTAGCAACATTTCTGTTACCCTCAGAGAAGCTGTAATTGCTCTTCAAGGTTATTTTTCTCCCTGGAATGTGGCAATTAATGTAATTATAAAAAAGAAGTTGCTAAGAACAGCTTTAGTGTAAAGGCCAGGACAAGAGCAAAACAAGGCTGATAGTGTTTCACTTTGTCTGCTTGTTCTTCCTGATTAAATGCTTCTGCACGTGGGCTTTAATTTAATTTATCAGCAGTGACATATACCAGCGGTCTTGCCAGCGTACAGAGAACAGTATCTTTTTATTTCTTTACTTTCTTCTTGTTTAATTCTTCCTGGAGCATACCAAAAATGAAAATCTCATTTATTGAGAGGAAAATATTCTGTTAACGGTAATCCTGGTGTTTGGCCACTCCCTCTGCAGTTTCTCCTAAGGGCAGTTAATTAATAACAAATTAAGTCAATGTGCCTTGGTCCATTAGGTCATTTCCTCACTATTGTACATTTATTCTTTTTTCATTAATAGCTGAACTCATTTTACATGACTGACAGCTTGATTCATAAAAGTTAAACTTGTGGGTTTTGGTTGGGGAGAACCTCAGAAGTGGTTGTATTTGTTCAAGTGTTTCTGCAGGTCATTAAACCTATTTTCATACTGTACAAGGGGCTTCCCCTCTTCAGCACCTTGCATCTAGGCTTTGTACGTGGTCACCTCAGAATATCCAGCAGCCTGTCACCTCCTTCAGCAGGAAACGGGCAGTAAACATCTGTCCTTTACACACAAACAGCACTGACAGAGCTAACTGAAACCAGAAGCCATCCGCAGTACAGTGAGATTCTTCAAATGTGCCTGTATTCCTCCAAAATGCGGGAGCGAGGAGGGAATCTGCCTTACTTCCCCTGCATTAAAGGGAATTACATGGCTGTGTGGGTGAAGGAGAAGTTGAGTGCAAACTTGTTTGTGTTGTTTGTCACCAGAACAAAGGAAGCAGCTCAAACGGAACATTTGTGTACCGAGCACTTCTCGTCATGGTTTGTCTCAAGCATTGCCAAGTCACTAGCTCTTCGTGAGTGAATGTGTGAGAATCGATCTTTAAATTAACTTCAGGCTGAGGTTTCTTGGGCAGCGTGTACGAGGAAGCTTTCAGGGTTCCGGACATTCGAGCCTCCTTGTTTTGCACTGTAAATTTGGTGATACAGACTGCCCCTTTTAAAAGTCAATTTTATCTGATTTATTATATTTTTTGTAAGATGTACAGTGAATTATGGCTTATTAGTGAAGACATTAATTCTTAGTATGTCTCTGTCCTTAATATGTGGCAACCTTATTGCAGCCTTTCAGTACTTAAAGGGGGCTTATAAGAAAGATGGAGAGAGACTTTTCACCAAGGTCTGCAGTGTCAGGACAAGGGGCAACCATTTTAAACTAAAAGAAGGTAGCTTTCAGTTGGACATAAGGAAGACATTTTTTATGATGAGAGTGGTGAGACACTGGAACAACTCCACTGGACACTGTGGGTGCCCCATCCCTGCAAGTGCTCAAGGCCAGGCTGGATGGGGCTGGGAGCAGCCTGGTGTAGCGAAAGGTGTCCCTGCCCATGGCGGGGGGCTGGACTAGCTGATCTTTAAAGGTCCCTTCCAACCCAAACCCTTCTATGATTCCGTGTTGTCCTTGGTGGTGAGTTCAGGCCCTGACAGGGTGCTACCTCTCCTCTGCTGCAGTTCCCAGTTTCCACGTTGCACCGAGACAGTTGAGTCTGAAGTCACATAGTAGTAATCGTGAGCACTTAAATGCTCTGGTTGGAAATCCTGTCAAATAAAATCGTGACTGGTTTTGGCCAGTTACAGTGCATCAAGGAGTATGAAAAAATAGGTGGAGAAAATATATGAGTTTCACCATGAAGAGCAACGCAAAATGGATATAAAATCTAAATTGTCTTTAGCTATGGATTGAAATAGGGTTTTGACCAAGTTTATACCTTTACTTGTATGTGAATTTGCCAAAACCAAGCTGAAATGCAGGAAAGGCTAATTGTTGAGAGCTCAGTGGGATACTTATGGATGAAGTTTTGCTGAGCTTGTTCAGTTTCATTCACAGTTTCTGGCTTGCCCACTGGTTCATATGGATTCCTGTCATGTCTCCAGTTAGACTATGTTGCCTTTCCCAGTACGTTATGTGACTGCTACTTAGCAAGAAGTCAGTTGTGTTTTGGAGAAGTATCTAGATAGGATCAGAAAACAAATGATTACTTCTAGTTTTTTATCCTGATTCTTCAGCTATACACACTACTAATCTGTTAGCACAGCTATGGAAAATCCAGCTTTTGGTCCCACATAAGAGTTCTCTACTTGGATTCGTGCTCCTGTGTGCAGAACACTTAAGAATGGCACCTTAGCAGGGAATGCAAAGTATCTGAAGGATAATTTTGGAAATGGAAAGAGGTTTTATAGTTGAAGACATGAGTTGAGGTAAAAGGCTTAGGGTCAATCCCCAGTTCTATAATGATGCATTAAATTAATATAATTCCCTAAAAGAATATTAATGATGATGATACTAATTTTGATTGGTGTGAATTAAATTTTTTCCATTGAAAGGTTTTTTTTGGACACAGAACTATAATTAAATAGAATTGAAATCTTCTGCAGGAATGTGTTGAGTCCATTTCAAATTGATGTGTGTTTCTGTCACCTAAGCACGTAGGCAGTAGGCATTGGCAGGCTCCCCTGGCACCTGGGATCTCGGGCCATTTCACCAGCTTGCTGGCATTCTGCCCAAGCGTTTTCAAAAGTTTTCCACCCTATAGGAAATGAAATGTTTCCTGTGTTTCAAGTTTTAACAAATGTAGAGGTGGAAATGTTTTAATTTTATATAGAACAGAAAATGCAATCCTCACACAAGTTGTTTCAGAAGTGATACGGGGTGCTGCAAGGGTGTGTGCACTCTTCAGTGTGGTTGGGATGCTCAGATACTGAGGTAAAAACAAATAGAACACTATGTATTTTTAAGATTTTTTTTTATTTTACTGAAAAGCCCCTTCTTATTCCCAAAGAGCTACTGTGTGGTTTATTTATCCTCATTTTTAGATTTGTATAGAGTAGGTGTTTGACATAAGTGGGAAAGTGGAGTTATGATGACATATCTTTTCCTGAGGAAATTCAACCGTGGCTTTATGTGAGGAATTTTCCCTGTGAACACTGAGGGATTGTATGTGCGTTTGGTAGTCTGACATTCCACGGGCGTATAGGAAAGCTATTAAAAGCTTACACTACTTCGGGTTGTACTGCCCTTTCTTTGACTGTTTTGAAAATTGCAGTAGAAGTTTATAAATATTAATTCAGAATGTGTTGTCGCTAGCATGGGCTTAATCTACCAGGCACTGGCACAGAGATGCCGCTTGTACAATGTCCTACCGAGTTTGTTAACTGTCCCTTGTGTACAAAAAAGTCACGTAGATACAGCTTTCATCAATCTTTTGGACCACAGTAGTTTTCTCTGTATCTCGGCACTGTCATTTTGTGATACCCCCCTGAACAACTGTGAACACTGTATTACAAAATATTTTGCCTTATGACATTCTTATTAAAACTTCAATAATTACAGGAAACTGTCTGCCTTAAATCTGTATGAAAAATACGTTGGGGTAACTTTAGAAGCTCTCTCAGATAGTTTTATTCCAGAAGTGTACTGTCTTCTTGTGGCAGTGACAGAACAAAAAGTTAGCTGTTTTACCCTAATTATTACTATGGTCATTACTTACTAATGTAGTAAAATGTTCATAATAAGGCCAGAATCATACAATTCAGAAAATGTTGATGTCTAGAGGCTTATAGTTTTTAATTGAAAATTCAATTACTTACTTTGATCAATACATTTATTTTAAACCAATTTAGCATCTAGGGCTCTGAGAGGCATGCTCTAATGCTCTGTTGTGCCAAGAATTATACAAACACAGACCAAAAAGATAGGTGCAGATAAAAATTTGATATTGTATACATGGCTAAAGCCATGGCTGATATTCTCTGGGTCGCGGATCCTGTGCAATCTATAATGTTCTTATGATGACTTTCTGCATCACACAGAAATTATGAGATTTTTGTCTTTCTCCAAATACAATTTCATAAGATATAAATAAAATATAGTACAGCCTGGGATAGAATAAACACCTTAAGGCAATAAAGCAGAAATGTTACACTGGAAAATAAAGGTTGAGAGTATGTATCAGTGGTAAAAATCTACAAAATGTGCAAGGGCATTATCAAAAGGACACAGTAAGGAACTTAAATGCTCAGTTTACACAGTAATTTTTTTAAAGGCAAGAAATGGCAACATTGCCATAATTAGTCAATAAAATCAGCTTAACTCTGCTTTGTGTTGTGCAGAACAAACTTTTTTATGGTTGAGGCACTTTGTTACATGCTTATAGTTTGAGTACTGATCTTTAACGAATGACATCAACCCTTTCACTCATGTTTTCCACTCAAATGTTACAAAAGAAGTGAGATTCACACCATACATTTGGACAATCTGTAGTGAGTGCCTAAGCTGGCTGTGCGTATGTTTACTCCATAGACAATTGTACTATATGTGGCCATATATATCTTCACATTAGATATGAAGTATCTGAAACCATTTTGAATGTAGCTCAGGACAGCATGCCATGGTTAAAGTTGTCTCTGTGTAACAGTCCCTCCTCTTATGAAATTGTCTGAATAATTCTTGCAGTTTTCAACCTAAGTTTTTAGCTTCTTTCTTGAATTTCATCCTATTGTTCCTAAATATGTTGGGGAATTCTCTTACCTGTTCTTGGTGTTTATCCATGGTAGACAGTTTCCATATTTTAGTGTGAGAGTTGGCCAACTCCTATACATTTAGCACCATTAGTATGTTTGGGGTTTAGCTTGAGTACACTGGGGGCAGAATTTTCCAGAGACTCTGTCAACTTCCCAATATATATTTTCTTGATTTTTAATGTACAGAAGGACTTCAGTGGGTTTGGTTAACAGTAGTACTTCAGTATTTTACAATACTGCAGGAAGCATTGAGCTGCATTTTTCTTCTGTAAGGTTTATTTTGAAGTTCTGAGCCTGTTAAGTGGGTTGCGTGGTGAAGCTGGAGAAGTCTATGGACTGGTTGAAGTTGAGTGAATTTGTGTCTGAGAATAGCTGCGGATTCAGACCTGCATTTATGTGTAGTAATAACATGATATAAAAATGTTAATAATTCCTCTGAGTGCCTCAAAATCAAAACCAAATGCATATCAATTGGCTAAAACATGTTTCCTAACTTCCCAGTGAACGCTAAATGGTAGGTTTCGTGTAGCCATTGGAATTGTCTGAGAAGTTACCTTTCTGATTCTTAGTGTAAATGGCATGCATATGTCATGGGGGAGAGGAGACCGGGAAAAGATCCACAGTTATCCGATCACTTCATCAGTTCTGAATAGCAGCATTAGCACGTAAACCATTGTGAGGTGATTCAGAAACTTCATTCGGATGCTTGTTGAAATGAAGTGCTTTTTTTTGTTATTCTGCAATAAAATATGACTGCTGGGTGATTTAGATGCATTGCCTGGTCATTGTTCAGACCTAACCTCTGTGCCAAGTTTTAGAGAGGAGACTAATCAATGAAAATTGTGAGTTCAGAGCTGTAATCAGATGGTTGCATTCCTGACATATTCGTAGAATTATTTAATAGGGTAGTGTAAATTTGAGTAGTCGTCATTTATCGATATAGACAAGTGTTGCGGGAGGTATTTTAAGGCATTCCAGCTTGACTTTGTTTCTTTTTGTCAATTCATATGGACAGAAGTATTTTCTGAAATTCTACTTCATATTTATTCAACAGTCCTATAATTTGAACAAGAAATTTGCTTTTTCTTCATATGATAGTTTAATTGCATCCAGGTTTTCCAAGCAGAGGAAGCTGCAGATGTCTAGAAACTTTGATCAGAGGAAATCCCTTGAATTAATTTACAAATAATTTTTTTAAAAATGTTGCTTTTTATGGACATTTGTTAACTATTCCCATTATCTACAGGTGTGGAAAACACCTACTGTCAGATGTCAGCATCTGCTTTGGTACATGAAAGGGCTAATTTTTTCCTGGTGTTTTTAGAAGGTTAGTTCAGTACTGCTGGTAACAATGAACAAGTTTAAGGTGCATTTTCAAGCCAGATAGCAGGAACAGAACATAAATTACCTGACTATAGGAATTTGCAGTGAAAGTACCCACCAGTACAATCCTAGTCCTCTCTTGTACTAACTGGGGCTAGTGGAGGAAGAAGAAAGTGCAGAAGAAGCAGCCAAGGTTAAGCTAAGGGTGCTGAAGGAGTAGTAGTTTGTTAGCATTGCTAGTTTTTTGTTCTGTGGGTTTGAAAACAGCAAATGGCCAAAACTCATGTAGAAAGTTAGGAAACATAAATGTAAGATTATCTCTGGCAGGCATGTATTCCTTTGCCTAACCACAGAATAGTTTTGTTGAAGGATGGTAGTCTAAACCTTCTTCCCCAGAGGTAGTAAAAATGAACTTGGCACTGCATGCCCTGTGGTGCCCAGAACAGTTAAATCAGACTTTTGCATTTGATCCGTTAAGCTCTAACTGCCTACAGAACAATGTAAGCTCCAGAAATAATTAAAGCAGTTGTGATGTTAAAAAAAAAAAAAAAAAAAAAAGCATGTATGTGTGTGGGGGAATCAGACTGTAGTGCTCTGTCTCATCTTTGCTAGTACTTCATCAAGTGTGCTGTGGGTCTGTCCAGAAATAACACCTTTGCAGGCAGCATATTGCATGCATAGAGACGTGCAAGTGTAATTAATAAAACAGATTTTTTTTTCTAGTGATAGGTTGGTATGGCTGTTTATCTTCAAATTCTTGACTTGACAACAGTCAAAGCAAAATCTGCATTGGTCAAACTGTACTTATGATTTGGCAGCTCATCTGCAGATCAGGTCAAGAGGTTTTCAGGCAGACCTCCAAAACAGCAAGTACATAGTTCACAAGTGGAGAAGGGGTTGGTTTAAGCAAATTGTGCTATAGGTGACGTTTCCCTCCCCAAACTGGTGGAGTAGCTAGTTCCAGAAACTGCAGTCCATCTTTCATGTTCCTTATTCTGTATGTCCGTTGTATACCTGCTAGCATCTAGAGTGAATGAGACAGAGATTATGTAAATAACTCCCCTAATGAAACGTTCCCAATTGATCCCCAAAGCAAGTCCCTTCTGCACACTTAGATAAGTCATCATACAGAAAAAATAGTATGTAATCATATAGTTGGGAATGGACCTCACAGGCAAAAAGAGCCAAATTACGTAGTAATTGCACGGACAATCTCTTCTAAGTTGAGGTTAAACTTCCTTTTAATGCCCTGTGACTTACTGTATGTAACTTTATAGTTTTAAAACAAAACCAAATCAAACAAAAACAGAATGCCATCGTGTCACATGTAACTGCTCATCAGGCCACTGCATCTGAGCCAATGTGTGGTGGGTTGACCCTGGCTGGATGCCAGGTGACCACCAAAGCTGCTCTGTCACTCCCCTCCTCGACTGGACAGCGGAGAGAAAATATAATGGGAAACTCATGGGTTGATATAAGGGCAGGGAGATCACTCAGTACGTACAGTCACAGGCAAAACAGACTTGCCTTGAGGAAATTAGTTTTAACTTATTACCATTCAAATCAGAGCAGGATAATGAGAACTAAAACTAAAACTTAAAAGCACCTTCCCTCCATCCCTCCCTTTTTTCCATGCTTAACTTCATTCCTAATTTTCTCTACCTTCTCCCTCCAAGTGGCACAGGGGGACAGGGAATGGGGTTTGTGATCAATTCATCACGTGTTTTTGCTGCCACTTCTTCCTCAGGGGGAGGGCTCCTCACACTCTGCCCCCGCTCCAGCGTGGGGTCCGTCCCACGGGAGACAGCCCTCCGTGAACTTCTCCAGCGTGAGCCCTTCCATGGGCTGCAGTTCTGCACACGCTGCTCCAGCCGGGTCCCTCCCAGGGGGTGCCGTCCTGCAGGCACAGACTGCTCCAGCGTGGGGTCCCCGGGGGGTCACAAGCCCGGCCAGCAAACCCGCCCCAGCCCGGGCTCCCCTCCCCGCGGGGCCACAGGTCCTGCCAGGAGCTGCTCCAGCGCAGGCTGCCCCACAGGGTCCCAGCCCCCTTGGGGCACCCCCTGCTCCGGCGTGGGGCCCTCCCCGGGCTGGGGGGGATCTGCTCCCCCGTTACCCCCCGGGCTGGGGGCACAGCCTGCCTCACCATGGCCTTCACCGCGGGCTGCCGGGGCATCCCCGCTCTGTGCCTGGAGCACCGCCTGCCCCTGCTGCGCTGACCTTGGTCTCTGCAGAGTTGTTGCTCTCCCAAAGTCTCACTCCCTTCTCTCGCTGGCACAGTTTTTTCCCACCCCCCTTCTTAATGTACTATCCCCAAGGTGACACCACCATCACTGATGAGCTGGGCCTTGGCCAGCGGTGGGTCTGTCTGGGAGCCAGCTGGTGTTGGCTCCACTGGGCATGGGGGAGAGGAGCCACCTCTGTAGCCCCCCACTACCAAAACCTTGCCATGCAAACCCAGTACACGGTGGTAAAAGGAATTTACCATCACTAGTTCTATAGGGCAATGGAAATGCTTTGCCATGGTGTTCATATGTTTTTCTCACCACAGCTGTTTCTGTTGTTCTTCCCAATACAGCCTGTTTCTGCTCCTTTCCACTAGCAGAAGCTGTTCCACTGTATTTTATTGCTCAGTCACACTTCTCACTTTCTTAGTACCCTGTCTAGTATTTTCCATGTCTTCTCACCATCTATTCTGCTTCCAATCACCTTCTACATCGGTTTCCCAGCTTCTCTCCAGTTTCACTTCTCCGCAGACCTTCTTCAGCTGACTCACTTATCCAGTCTCGTCTCTTGAATCCTAGTCCCAAGATATATCCAAGTTTTTCCAATGTATACAATGCATTTTAGCTACAGGTATTTGTATTGGACCACTTCCTTGCTTTGTCCATGCTGCCTGCAACCAGGCTCAAGGGATTATTAAAAGCAGAAGAGCGAGAGGTCTTGTTTTCTTCTCTAGTCCCTGCCCCTAAACATCAAGGAGCATGTACCAATAATTGCTGGGAAACTTCTCAGCCTCTTTTAGCCTCAGATATGGAACACTCTTCCTGTAAACAGATCGTTCCAGTAGTTTAGCTGCAAAACTTCACGTTTTGATTGAATGTGTACAAAGTATGATTATCAGCATTTTTTAAAAAAAATCATGCGGCCTGGTTATTTTGGGTAGATTTCCATAAAAAAGGCAGAGGATCCATTCTTGACAAAGAACCACTGTCCTGGCTTCATGTCACTTATTAAAATAAAACAGGCACTTATATTTAAAACAAAATAATATTCAGACTACTTGGAGCATGGAAAAAACCACATATCGATCCTCTTGTTTTCCTTCAGACTCATCCTTGGATGAAGTACTTCCATCAAATAAATGAGACTAAGACAGATACCAGGAGAGGAAAGTTTTAGTCTGAATGGTTAAAGTTTGATAAACTCATAAGTAAACAGACAGTGCTACCAGCTGTAGCTATACCAAAGCATTATAAAATATGGTAAATCTATCTACTAGTTAGTTTATGGTGCTTTTTTTTTTTTCTTTTAAGTACTATGACCTGGGAAGAAAGACTATATTACAGAAACAGTGTAAGTGTGTTGTATCAGAAAGTAATTTTTGACGGAAACAAGAACTAGAAAATACAACTAATGCTGTAATTTGTTACACTTGTCTCTTGCAAACTCAGTCATTTTTAAGGTACATTTATGGTGCTCTACAACTGTTCCGTTTTTGTGAAAAACAATTTTTTTTGAAAAAAAAAGTTCCACATTGTAGGTGTGCTTTGGTGGTGTGGTTTTTTTTTGTTTTTGTTTTTTTATTTGGTTTTGGTTTTTTTTGTGTTTTTTTTTTTTTTTTTCCCGAAAAAGAATAAAATGCATTCTCTCAAAGGACTGACCAGAATTCACCCTAGATATAGTAACATCTGTACATCTGTGCCTGTACATTTCTGCCTCGTGTAACCCTGCATAAACATTTCTGTTGCCTGGCTGTCACTTAGAATGGAGATCCTTCTCTAAGAATATTTTGATTATTGCTGTAATAAGAGTTTTTCATTTAGAAGTGGAATATCATGGTAGTACAAATCAGAAACTTCCCTAAACTTTTATTTTCTGCTGGAACTGTTCAAATAGTCCCTCCTCCCACACAAAGGCCAGTCATTTGAATGGAATGTATGCAATTGAATTTCCATTTAAATTGATTAGACTTTCATATAGAAAACTGGTAGAGGATTATTCTCACATACTTATGAAGCTGTAAGAATGCAAGAGTAAAGTAGTGAAACCTGTGTGACTTAAAGACTGTGCCCCAGAAATAATAGGCTGCTCCAAGAACAAGGTATTTAAAAAATGAAATAAAATAGTGCTGGAAACCCTAGCGTAGATGTTTTATTACATTAGCCTAATTTTCTACAAACTACAAGGACTAGATGTGTCATCTTTGCTTTAACTCTATTGATTTCACTAGAGTTGCATCAAGTGTGCATTTATCTTGGGGACTTTCAAAGCTGATAGTGGTGGTGCTTTTTAAAAAGGGTTTTGGAGTGGCTGATTCTTTTAGTATGAGAATACTACTACCATTCTATTAAAACAACTATCCTTGGTACATAAACTTCACATTTTCAGAGGAGGACTATTGAAGCATGCTCTATTTTTCAGATGAATTTGAACAATGTAGACAGATGAGACACTGGATCTGTAACAAGGCTGAAAGCTTCCACGTTAAGGCATTCTTCAGGCATTGTGCCAGGTTGTGTCAAACGGGAACAACTTTTCATTGATTTCCCGTTAAATGAGGCAATAGTGTGTAGCTTAAGCACCTTGAGCATTATGTAGTGTTTCTATAAATAGATATTTGAATGGAGGGATTCTGGTATTTGGTGGATTTCTTTTATGTAGCATATTTATATAGAAAAATGATAGCACTGCTGAGACTGAGAACAGCCGTTGTACAAAGTAGTTATGATTGCTGCTGCGAAAGCCAAGTTCTTCGTACTTGATTGGAATCATGTAAAGAATATCCCGTGTGCACTCCAGCTTCGATACTGATTTCTTTGCTCAGGGAACTGGACACTAAAAGAAATTTGGGACAGTAAAATGGTAACTGCATTTTGAAAAAAAAAACAGCTTTGGAATGAGTGAATAGTCATCTGGGTTTTTTGCTGGGTCAAATAAAGACTAGCAACAGACTATGAACAGGGCTAGGTCATAGGCAGGTGTGAACCACCATAACTTCTTCTTATAGCTTACTTGCATACCGCTTTACACCAGGTGATACTGCGTTCCAGCATGGTCTGCTTTCAGTATCTGTCTTCCGTTTTCTAATTGTTAAATTTAGATGTTGTAGAAACTGATTATTGTTTCTCAGATTGTTGGGGTTTTTTTTTAGTTATGTGGTTGGGTGTTTTAAATTTTAGCAGTAAACAGAAATGGATGGTGTCCTTGACACATTCCTGGTACTAGTGAGGAAGTGTACTGTTAATTTTCCTACTATAGCTCTTTGGTGAGCCCCTCCTAAGCTTACAGTGCCAAATGTCACCAGTCGTGCCCATTCGATCAGTGTGGATGCTTTGTGTGAGATGGATGATTGGCTAACATTTTATTTAAAACCAAAGCTGGACTTGAATCTTTTACAAGTTGTTGTTGAAAATCTTAAATAAACCAAGATTTTTCAGTCTAATCAGATGGGTCTGTCAGTGAGAATTTAAAAAAGCCACAAACATTTAAAGTGAAGCAGAAATACTACTTTTTCCATTTGTTTAGTTGATCTTTCTTCCTTATTATTAGACATACTGTGTTTTCAGCTGTAAAGTGCTATGGAAGGGAAGAAGTATAGTAGCAGTAGTAGATGCATTTGCCACATTATGCATTAATGCCTTATTTGTCTGATACATCACAAAGATAATAAAGATTAGGTTTAGGTAACACTTCAAAGACTTTTCTGGTTTAATTCAGAGGACTTTCTTGGTGCAAAGCTGAAATTTTTAATGGACAAAAGGGTTCTTAAGTTCCAGACTGAGATGGTCGCAGTTCCCCTCCCCATGGCAGTGGGAGCCAGCACCTCAGGAAGGCAGACACCCCCATGTGCAGCTCTGCCACCCACCAGCTTGTTCCAAACGCAAGCTTGTTGCTAGCTGAATGGGATGTGGGCAGAAATGTAATGGTTTTGTATGGTGCACACAGCTAAGGTCTTTTCCATCTATGACAGGCAGCCCCTTGAAAGCAGTGAGGGAAAAGAGAAAGGCTGCAACCCCGTGTTACTTGCTCCCTTAGATTCAGCACTGCTTCAGGATCTCTGTCTGGTTAGTAAAGAAACTAGTTTATGATGATTGTCATAACTAGGCTTAATCTCCATTGCAACAGGCACGTAGGTGTAAATTCATTGCTTGAGGCAGTGCCGAGATTTCGACAATACAGGTGCTCATTCCTCATAAACTTGTCCAGATCCCACTCCATTCACAGATGTTAATTTTTGTTCCATGTCAAGCCAGACATTTATAGTGTACTGTCTGTGGTCATGAACTGTAACGAGAGCTGGCTAGCACTGTTTTTACTGCAGAGCAGTTCTTCACATAATTTTAAAAATTCTGCATTTCAAAGTTTCTGGCATGTTTCTATTTTTCAGAAGCATCAATTCCATTTGAATAAAAAATCTGCCTGATATTTTGTGCCACAGATACCTAGTCACATTTAATATACCTTACTTCTTTTTTTTAGCTGGCAGCCAATTGTCTTCATGTTACATTACCGTTTTTAAAAATCAGAACTGTTGGGGGAATAAAAAAGAGTATCGGGTAGTTTAAATGGATCTGTTGCTGTCTTCTTGTGTGTGTTCAGCTCGACAAAAGTAGGTTGCCTTGATTCTCAGTAACACTGATGGGGAGGGCATGCATGGCCCTTGGCAATGCAAAGAGAAATGACTTAGCAGAAGAATTAAAATTTGAAGGATTCCAGATTCTGTGTTCAGATATGGACATGGAACTTCCATAGGATTCAAGAGGAACAAGACACCAGCACTTCAGAGCAGAAGTTCACTGCAGAGATGGTGGATTGTTGTGTAAAGAACTGGAATTTTTGTATTATGCACATTGCAAGGGCATGCCACTATGTTCTGAAACTGAGAGAAGAATCCTCAGATTACTGTTTCAGAAACGAACATTTCAATTGTTTTCTCTGTGAGATGTGTTTATCCTTTGGAATGTCAAAGGATTAATATGATTAGATAGAACCACTGAGAAGTGAAAACTACAGTACAAGATTACTTGGACTTAATTTAATATATAGTATTGCACACACAGAAAATATTAATTATGCATTATGCCTGAACGTGGAGAACCCAGAAAGGCTATGGGGCTCTGGAAAAAAGTGTTTGCCAGTTAGTTACTGTAGGTCATAAGAATAAAACAGTGCCAAAAATCTTAGTTAATGTTTAAATTGCCTTTAGAGGTGGTTTCAGCATCGAAACAGCCCATTTATGTATTTCCAGAAGTGCATTATCTCAGCGCAGCTTTGCAACAGCTTTGCTAATGGCAGGCATGCATCCAGCATGAGTGCACATCTGCTGGCAGACTGATAATTTTCTGGCGTTTTGCCAACATTTCATTAATTAGCCCAAGTGTTCAAGATTTGTTAAAAATCTGTGCTTTTCAAATGGTTCCAAAAAGCTAAAAAGCAAGTAGGGTGGTTTCTTTGTTTTACAGCCTTAGCTGTAGTGGTACACGATGAGAAGTACTGTGTGTTTCTGTCCCTCAGAGTATGTTAATACCTGCATATCTCAGATCAATTGGAGGCATAAATAAAGCAACTGTTTCAGAAGTACAAAGTCGCTATCAACTGCAGGCACAGTCCGTTTCAAGACATTTGGCCTGAGGTCCCCGAACACAAAAGGATATTTCTAAAATGTTTTGTCTTAAGCGCTGCCTGCCTCAGCAATGTAGTGCTGTGCTGCTGCTGTTAATGTCACCTTCAGAAAGCACAGGAGGAAAAGCTGGCCAAGATGTCATACTCATTGAAATGGCCACATCGAAATCCATCAGTGGAAGTTCTAGAAATGTCTTGCCTTGCGTGAAAACCTCCAGCACTTTGAAGGTACTTAGCTGCGTGAAGTCCTGCTTGCTTAACTTACAGCATTGGGTCTTCCAAGCAGTGGTTTTTAAATAGGAGAGACATCCTCTAAAAACATACATAATTATGGATTCTAAATGCTGTTTCTCATTTTATAGTGCACAACTGAAAAAGGAATAGTAAAAAAACCTTCTCCTGGCATAAACTATAGTTTTCTAGATAATTTATATATGCCTTTACACAATAGAATCTGAGATTTGCCTTTGTAGACGCAAAGTATATTTTTTGCTGCTCTGGCCTCCACAGACCTGCGCTAAAAATGAGATTTTATTTCTTTTTTTATAAGTGTCCAAAGAGATCATCCTGTTTTTATATCAAAACCTCTATGAAAACCTTTAGATAACTCCCTCAGTAATCACAAAGCGAAATTAAGTTTTTGAGGAAAAAATAGAATAACAGATCTGTCGTTAACAAAACAATGAATCAAAGTCAACATTTTGTTTTCAAAAAAATTGTTTTCAAGTCCCTTGCAGGCAGCACGATCCTCATGCCCTCATGTCACTGAGGGGGAACGGAGGGAGGATCACACAACAAGGTTAAATATTTTAATAAAGTTCATTCTGAAAGCCTCAGGGAGATTCTGGAAAGAGATCCAGGTTGTTTAAAGCCTAGTGCTCTGGCTTAGCCACAGGAACATTCTTCTTCTGTAAAGATGCCACAATGTGCCAACTTTTTAAAGCAGAATTGCTGTTCCTTTGGCAGAGGGCCAGGAAGGGTGTAGGGATGCTGTCCTGGGCAGACCCTCGGATGGAGCTGAACTGGTGTGACCCCCTGCAGGGGACAGTGCTTGGGGAAAGCCTGGCTTCGTCCCCAGTCATCTTCCAGTAGCTCCCAGCCGAGTGTGCCAGCTGGGAAGCAAGTGATGAACTCTGTAAGGTACAGGTGTTGGATGCTGTAAGTACGAGCTTGCTTTGGGGCTGTCATCTTATTTCAGATGTTTGCTGCTGTCTTTTAGGAGGTTTGTAGTCAAGCTATATGTGTTTGTGACAGAAATAATTAAATAGAAGTGTAAAAATAGGTTGTACTCTCATGGAATACATAAAAAAATGCAAATCGACAGAAACCCCTGTGATAAAGTTTCACTTTGGATTGCAGAGGGTCATGCTTTTTCCTTTTAGTGATAACAGTGTTTTTTCTGCCTGAAAGATGTGCTGAAAAGCCAGAGGGGCCAAGAGTAAGTGCCAGGCATTCTTAGCTCCTCTGAGGAAGGCTCACAGATTTAATTTTCAGGGGGACGGAAGCAGGCGGTGTGAAACTGTCATTTTGTTCAGCTGTGTGTTAAGAATTTATGTGGGGTTAATAAATGGTGTGTAGAAGTTAGTATATACGCAGAGTATAGTATTACTCTTTTAAGCCTTGCTGATTCATAAACTGTAGTAAGTTTGACTAGTTGCACCTTGTAGTTAACTCTTTCGTAAAAGATTTTTAAAAGACATTTAAAAATGAAAACGAGTATAGCCTATATAAAGAATAAAGCAAAGAGTTTTGGCAGACCAGGTCACATGCTCCAATTTTTACTCACAATTTTATTTTGTAATTAAACTTTGATGGAAGAAATGGAGGAAGGATAGCCGAGTTGGGATTTTAAAGTAGCAGGGTTGTTACTGAGTTTGCCTTTTCTTCTGATTCCTGCTTGATCCACACAATGTATTTGTCAGTCTTTTTTTCTGCTTGAAAGCAATGGGGCCTCTGTCCTGTGGGCAACTTTCAGTCAGTTTAAAAACAGAAATTGTAGCTATATAAAAATGATGTTAGAAGGGGCGGGTGTCGCTGTTTTTTGGCAACAGTAATGAATATTTTGATCTATTTATTCATACATTGTCTGGAGTTGGTATGAACGGGGTGTACAGGAAATGGTTTATGAGCCAGAAATACTGGTACACAAGAGCACGAGCTCAAGGCTCAGCAAAGGAAAAACAAGAGACAACAAACCCTCACAATAGACTGTCAGCAAACGCGTGCCAAAAAAAAGGGAAACGTGTTCCAAAAAGAAACCCTTCCGGCTGGGTTCTTTGCTGGTGCAAACTGATGTCGTTCGGCTGAGACGTAATGTAGTGAACTTAATTTATGCCAGCTCAGGGTCTGTCCCTTCAGCTTCAGGATATGTGCTCTACTTGGTTTCCATGACAAATGCAAGCTTCCCAGCGTCGGTTCGTTGGTGTTGAAGCCCGAATCGTCCTTGCTGTGTTACTCTGTCACAGACGGAAGGCTGTGGATTTCAGTCGTGGGAATACAGCTTTGCTTTCTGCATTTGATACCAGGAACGCTTGTGGTTCCACCCTTCCAGTGGAGTTCCGTGGCTTATGATCCTATTTGGAGGAAAGCTTTTTTATTTTTATTTTTACTTTTTCTTTTTTTCATCAGAGGGTTTGTTGGGGAAAACAATATTTGCATGTACTTGGAGATCTCAGAAGGGTGGGCAAACAAAGCACAGATGGCTGTTTGGCCAGAAACAGTGTTTATTCTAGAAGATTTGTTGCCATGATTCAAAGGGAAGATAAAGTAGTCCATGAACCTTCCCCCAGGCATGGCTTTGGTACAGTTTATAGCCCACTTGAAATCTCTTGACTTTGATATCTCACTGATCCAGTTACAAACATCTTCATATAGAGGGTTGGATGCAAAGCAAGATCTCCTCTGGGACCTCTGGTGTGCTGCTTCATACAGTATTGTCTCTAGTTTTCCCTTGAAATCTGTCTTCTATAGAAAAAAATAGTGTTGTTCTAGTCCAGTTCTTCATGTGGTTTCTACTGTTCCTGAATAGTTTTTAATAGCCACTTTGATCATCTAAAGGCTAGCTGAAAAAAATGCACCTGTGACCAAAGCTTGTCTGTTCTCCCCAAGCACAGAAATTGTTCTAATTAATCCCCTGCCTTTTCTAGCAAGCTCTCTCCCCTTTGTTGTGCTTGCACGCAGAGTACTCTTTAACTGCTGTATTGTGAGGATATAGGCAGAACAAAGTAATTAAGTATTTAACGTGTATTTACTTTTGGAATCTGTTTCCCATCTAAAGAAGGGTTGTCTGCCAAAGGCTTGCATTGCAGGTGACCTGATAAAAGATATTACTTCTAGCTGTAAAACTTGCCCTGCCTCAATATGCCTGTGTGCGTGCGCAGGCACATGCCTCTATGTAAGAAGCTCTTCCCACTATTTCATTTCAAGAACACTGAAGCCAGCATTTGAAGGCATAAGTTAAACTACAGAGTAATGCAATGACTGTAATAGCGGCATGTAGAAATAAAAAAGAAAAAGCAGTAATATGGTATTGAAGCATAGGATGAGAATAAGCTGAGGCCAGGTTTTAATAAGTTATGGAAGCGTGTATGTTAAGTGTTTCAACTCTGTTGAATCTGAGCCCAGAAAATTAATAATGAAAAATGTGAAGCTATTGTGGAAAGGAAATTATTTGGATCTGATTTATTGAATTTATCTTGAAGTGTCATGTTTTTGCTGAGGAAAATGATAGCTCAATAAAAATCTTGCTTTCTTTGTAGAACTGTTGCTCCCTTCACTCCACAAATTTGTTTTTTCTACAGGTACTTTTGATACTGTTACTTGAAAGCATAGTGTTTGTTACCTGTTTTAAAGAAAAGGAGTCTCCTGATGTTAATACTGTTTATCTGGATTAGAATTTGGCAATGCCTTCATTAAAGTTCTAAAAGGAATTAATAAGAAAGCAATAATAACATTGCTGTTGATTATAATGTGACTGGTTTTTTTATCTAAACAGATGTGTCCTGAAAGCAGCAGAAATATTAGAGAGGTGCAATGTGCATCATACAATAACAAGCCATTTATGGGTCGATTTTATGAATGGGAACCTTTTGCAGAAGGTAAGGGAAGACAACTTGGTTTTGCATTATTATATGGATTGTGTTTTGGAAAGGCAAATGTGATTTTTATCCAGTGGAAGCATTCAGGCTTTTGCTGTTTGAGTCTTGCTCATTTTGCTCTGTTTGTCTGCTGCGTTTATTCATGGGCAGACAAGTAGATAATCTCACATCGATATTTTTTATGTTTTACAGGAATGAAAGCATAAAAGTCCTACTTTGACTGGTATACCATTTGCTTTATATAGTGTTGCAACAATATTTCAGTTACTATACTGTCAACTGTCTTCTTACATACTTAATTTGATGACGAAGGCTCAATATGGCTCCACTTCAGTAATGAGGCTAGATATTTTATATTTTTTTTAATGTCATTTTAGTCTGTGACTCATGGTCCTTATGCATTCATTTCAGGACTCTCTGGCTGTCTAATCTGTATTTTCTAATGGGATGTTTGACAGTTGGGATGGTGATAACCTGTGCTATGGACTTCCCCAACTGCATGTTGAACTGTTTGTCCAGGAGCACAAAGCAGCAGCAGTAGCTCTAGTTGTGGTCTGCCACCCCTTGAAAGTCCTAATCCTTGGAGGATAAAATCTCAGTCAGTTGGGGGTTACAATATTTCTTCAGAAACATGTATTGTGAAATAGTTATATATTTTGTTTGTGTCTCTTTAAACAAGAGCTGGGCCCACCTCCGCTGAGATTTGTGATTATTTATGAGGTAGATGATTTATTCTTCAAATATGTCTCTGGATTCAGAGGGATTTAGTTCATTTCTTATTTTTGAAATTAACATTTTAAAGTTGTTTTCCACAACATTTCAAAGACCAAGGAGGATTTATGCACAGAGAAACAGGTACGCGTACTGTGGACTAGCTGTCTTTATTATTCCGAGGCCATTCTCTCAGTTGTGAATTATTAGTTGGAGAGTACAACGATGACTTTGTTACAACAGACTCTACCTACAGGCTGTGTGCTCTGTACCACGTTCTGTGCAATGTCTCCCCTCCAAATGGAGGCACAGTCTCACCTTAAAATGTCAAAATTCAGGATGGAGGCCCATCTGCTTAACCTTTCTAGATTTGAGAAGAACAAAGTAGAATAGAATTTACCTGTATTTTTAAACTGTCACTTGAATATGGTGGCTTTTATTGCCTTCTATGTAAGTAGCTATGTATAACAGAATGGCACACACTACTTTATGCCATGGCTTTTAGGGTCTTATAGTCAGTGTTTGCAAGGATTTCTCTTTGCCAGAAGACTTCATTTCAAATAAAGGCTGCAGTGTACTATGATTTATCTTTATAGCAATGCCCTGCCTCTGTACATCCTAAAATTTGTTTAGAGGTAAGATTTACCTGATTGTGCGGATCTTCAGTATCGGTGACCTGCTCTGGCACAATGAGTGCTCTGTGTATGTTTTGCTTTCCTTCCCTTCGGTCTTTAACTCGTTGTGCTGTTGCCTTCCCAACTCCAAAAGGGAGGCAAAACAAGAGGTTTGGAAAATGAATGGGAAAGTTTCTTTCATGATGGATGGATTCCTCCTGGTTGTCCTATTTTTATTCCCCCTCCCTTCATCCTAATGGGTTTAGAAGGAGAAAACGGTGATAGCTACTGGTGATTTTTCATTGTTAATAAACTGAGGTCATGCCTATCCTGTGGTATAGAGCCCAACAGTAATTTTTGAACTGAAAGCAGTGAAAAGTGCATCTGCACAGGGCTGCAGCTGGGTGTGCCAGCTGGCAGCCGGCACGTGCTGCTGTCGCTGCATTGCTTGGGGGGACTGAGGGAACCCCTTGTTGGGCTGCACGGTGTGAACAGCTCTATCTGAGCCAGCTTTCGGGGTTCAGTGCCTTGCTTCATTGCACAAAGGCAAAGTGCTTATTTTGGAACAGTAAAGACCCTCCCGAAGAGGGGCTGAAGGAGATACCAGCAGTCCTTGTTCGTTCATTTTTCAGGTGACTTAAGGAGTATTGCATGTGTGTGAAGTTCCTTTTTCCTGTACCCAGAAATGGACATTTCCAGGGTGCTTATCATGCTAGCATGCTTTCTGTAGTACCTTTAGATGAGCAGCTTTGATCCACAATTGATGTTACTTATTTTTACAGCTCAACGTGAGTCAGTGCAGACTCAGGCAGGTTCATATCTAACTCCCAGTTGACTGAATGATGTTTGTGTCTCATGTAGTCATGTCTCAGCCCTAGTTTTATCTGTTGTGGGTATAGTAAATACTTGCAGAGCTGTATCTCTTTATCTTAAATTATGAACGTTCAGTATATATTATGCTTTTAATTAAAGTCATGTTTGGCATTGTGAAGTTGCCCAAAAGGAAGTTTCAGAGCTGTACAGCTTTGGCACTTTGTACCATGCATTTAGGTAGAAAAAAGAGCTCGGTACCCCAGTAAGCACATGGCTGAAGGCATGTTTTGCGGACAGCATGACTTCTGCAACATGGCCCCAAAGGCTTATGTTTGTATTGATGTAACAGCTTTGATGCGTCCCTTTTCAAACTGCTAGTGACAAGACAGCCAATGGTGACAAGCTCAGCCCACCTCCATCTCCTTGCTTCCTACACAGCAGCTTTGACTCACTGTGCCCTGTGCCAGGAAAGATGACTCAGGGGATCTAAAACATGCCACAGTCATTTTTTTCCCTCCCCTGCATAGCGCAGCTTGCTCCTGATGTTTACGTTGGATCAATAAGGGCAGCTAAACCATAATTTACAGCCCTATCTTGATGGCGAATTAAGTGTAATTATTATTATTTTTTAAAAAACACATATTTTTAGTTTCCCCTTGTTCAGATTGGTGCAGCTGCATTTCTAACTCCTGTTTTATCTGCCACAGCTCCAACACAAACTTTTGTCTTTATTAAAACAGCTGTATTAAAGAGACTATAAACCCAATGAATTTAGAGTATTTAATGAAAAAAATCTAGTTTGTGTTGGAGAACCAATAGCATGTAATGACTTCAAGGGCAGGATTTGACAGGAAGGATCCAGTTGTGACTAAGGGAAAATATCACAGTGACATGAACATAAACCTTGTAAAGAAGTTTAAGTCTACAAAAGCAATAAATGTTTTAACTGTTCTGATAAGTGAACTCTTTAATTTGAACTATTTATTTCAGCTAGCTTTATTTTTAGTTGTGAAAAATTCATAACCTGGAGCGTTTGATGTTTTGGTGGCTGTATGAAAAGAATCTATTGAAAGGAGAAAACCTATTGGTTCATTAAAACAGAGAGCTCAGTGGGAATCCGATCACAGGAGCCTCTCAGTGAAGAATAGCTGCATTTTTTGAGAGGAGGGAGACAACTACAGATCTTTTTGCCAGAAATCCTCTGCAAGTTTGAAGTAGAAATAAAGTCCTCTCCAGGAGAATCCCTGTCTGATACTTCATCTTCAGGAGGATACCTGAGTAGTCTTCATGCATCCAAAAATACTTGTCAAATACAGTATTTTCAAATCAATGACTGCAGAAAATCCTGGTCAACTGCAGGCCCTTTTGCTTTCTGTTCTGTTTGATAATGGCAGCCATGGTTTTGTAATAGGCGATATTTTATCTGACAGCCCTTGCCATGGGTTTCTGTTACAGCAGGTAGCATTACCCCTGTGGCCGGCAGGCAAGCGTAGGAGCGGTACTGTGCAAGGAGCGCAGCGTGGCCTTGGCCTTGGTGCTCTGCCCTCTGTGAAGGCCAAGTCTTGCAGGGATGCTCAGCCTCCCTGTCTTGAGCTGCTCTGCATGGCCACCAGCAAGGGCTGCCCCTGCCTGCCTTGCAGGTGGAAGAGGACCCCGAAGTCTAGGAGGAGCTGTGGTTGCAACTCCGGTGTGTAGAACTTGAAACAGTGGGAAATGTATTCTTTGGGGAGTTGGCATTTTTCTTCCTTTTGAATGTAGCAATTTACAAGCAGAAAAATACTTTAACGTTTGAGCATTTTCTCCTGAGAGACAATTTCACTTTCTTAAAAAAGAGAAAAAAAGAGTTTTTTGCAAGTCAAAGCCCGGTCCACTGAAAGCCAGGCATGATTTGCCACTAAAATTTATCGAGGCTTTGTCCCCTTCCCTTATAGTAGAATAAATGCAAATTTTTCATGGAATTTTTTCTGTTTTCTTTTTTGAAATTTTTTCATTTTGTTACTTTAGAGGAAAATTTTAATGGGAGGTTTTCTAAAATGTAGACTTGACCAAGTATTTCCTCCAAATGACATTTTTCTTTGGTTTTTATTGAAAACCAGCTCTAGTTTCAGTGCTCCCCTTCCAGCTGAAGGCGCTTGTTTGCAGGGCAGCATGTTCTTTACCTGCATTGCAGTGACAGGGGGAATTCTTGCCATTTCAAACGTATGTGTTATTTTACATGTGTAGCTGTAACTTATGTTAGAGCTCGTTGGAGGCTAGCTAACAAAGTAAAACCCCAAAAAATAATGGGAATGAGGACGTGGCTGAAGGATCATCATAGCAGTGGCTGTACAGATGATTTAGTTTCACTCAGCAGAGTCAAGATGTCTTTGGCTTCAAATACTGTATCAAGCCAGACGAATTTCTAGGAACAGAGCCACGCTCAGATCTTGAAAGCTGTTTAAATAGTTTGTTGTTGGCAGATAGTCGCTGGAAGCTGGAGGCCTGTGTGGAGTGCGTGGCGGGGCTGCGCTCCCTCTGCTCCCCGCCTTGGGGCGGCGAGGGCAGCATCCCCAGGGAGCCGGGCAGGTGACCTCGGGCAGCGAGGGGGAGCGCTGGAAGGCACAGCAGAGTTCCTCTGGTTCCTTCCACTTGCCAGGTCTGGCTTCCTCTTACAAATCTCTGTATTTTCCTATTTGATTGCTGAGATACAGAAGTTGTGCGGAGCCTGTGCGCCACATTGCTCTTTGGAGCAGGGCTGGACTCGGGCTGGGTTTCAAATGGGATAACAATTCCTGTAGCTGAGCAGTAGTAAAATGTATGAAATGGCACTAATGTCACTGCTGTGTTTTCTGGGGGGGGAGGGAAACGGGTTCCCAGTCTCCCCTATTACCGTTGTCACCAAACCTAACGACTGATGGGCACCGTAACGAGGGATTCAGAATCAGCTGGAGTTGGAGGCTGACATGCGCTGGGCCTTGTGGCAGGGCAGCTGGGCAGTGTTACCTGGCTTCTGGTTACTTGAAATGTATCAGAACCCAAACTTTGAGTGGATGTAAGGATACGTGGTTGGCAGGTTTTTCACACTGGACTTCGTGGTATTCTTTCTCTAAAATGACTGTGTCAGTGCTCCATCCTGGAGCCTGTGCTGTGTTCAGAAGAGAACTCACGGTAGAGGTAGATCTCTGTCGACATGCTGTAAAATCCTTTCTGAGTTTACTTTTGTTTTAAAATACCTTCTGATAACCTCTAGGCATAGAGGTCTCCTAGCTTACGGCTGTGAAAAATATAAGCTCTGAAGAAAATGAAATTTGTAAGTTCCACAGGTGTCTAGCAAATACTACAACTTGTATACTTTGTGTCAGGTAAGAGGCATTTCTGATTTAGGCTGAATTCATTTTTGGTATTAGGATGGAGACTGGAGACTAATGCAGGGCTGCGACATTTTTTTATTTTTTATTTTCTTTCTGGATATGTAACTGCAGATTTCAATCATTTTGAATGTCAAAATAGCTTCTCGTAACAGACCAAATTGTTGTGGCTTAACTTAAGCCACACTGTTAAGCTGTTAAGAAACTTCTCCAGTCTGCTGGTATTTGATGACCCTGAAGGCACTGAATGAGTTCTGATTAATATGATTTAAGTGATTATGAAATGGAAGAAAAGCCTAATTGATCTTTTAAAAATCCTGAGAGGTGCAAGTAGCATAATGCACTTCTGGAATCAAGTACCCAGAAGTCGGAGAGGGCTGGCTTCAGAGAGTGGCTGTAGGGAGCACAGTTAGCAGGGCAGCGAAGGCACTGCCTACAGATCCTAGACAACCAGTTTTGCTAGTTTTTCTGTTTTGTTGATGTTTCAGGGTTTGGGAGGCTTTGTTTAGACAAGGGTATGTCGGCTTGTGAGGAAACCATTTATTCAGTTCCGAAGTGTCATCAGTAAGATGTTTTATGGAGCATTTTCCAATCGGTTGATCAGCAGCATTCATCCACCAGGACTAGGGAACATCAGGACATCCCTTCTTGGGAGTGTCTGCTAAATGAATATCACCATTTTGACTAGTAATACTTCTCTTGTCAGCTTTCTGGATGTTGCTTGTCAGTTTTCTGTTATTACATGTGACTATTTCTATACAGCTAGCAAATACGCATCAATAATTTTACAGTAAGTTTTGGGGCCAGATATAAATGTGGCCTATTGTGTGTTGTATGACATTGCAAACCAGTTAATATTCTGGCCAACCAAGGATGTATTATACTTGTTTTGGTGGCATGTTATTAGTGCAAGCATTCATTCAGTGACCATTGTTGGATTTCATGACGTCTTAATATAAAACCATTCTAGAAGCATTGTAAAGTTTGATATATATATAGAAACATTACATTTGTGTCATCTTTTTTCAGTTAACTGGAAGTGGAACTTCAGTTTAGAGCAATTAGGAGCGTTCACCCTTGCATGAGGGTGGTAAGGTAGGCCCTGGGGTATGTTCCTGGAATGCTAGAGGAGCACAATCCTTGAGGAGCAAAGGTAACAGAGTCCCCATTCATGAACTCTTGGCCTTTCCTGATCTGTAACTGCCGGTTCCCTGTGGCTCAGGATACGCTGTGCTGAACTGGTGTGCTCTTAGCTTTGTGTGCAGTACTGTGGCAACCTAATATTTTTCACCCAAAGGACAAGAAGTAGTCTTTCTGTTTTATTTATACTTTCTCAATTAAGTTACTTCTAGTGAACATACAGATGTTTGAGTATATACACACTATCAAGAAGTAATCCAGCTGTGCTCCAGTTCATCCAGCTGCAAGGTATTATATTCAGTGAGGCAGCTGCTTGAAGTCTTCATTTCTGATCACAATAGACCATACTTCTCTGCTTATTTTTTTTTTTCTTTTTCCCCTCCACCTGTTAGAAATCTTCTTGATTGCTTTTCTTCCATTTTCTGGCTCGTTGTTCTTGAAGGTTGTATTTTAATTGCATGCACTGTATTTTCTGTAACTTTTTTTTTTCCATTCCTATTTTGTGTGAAATGCGGTAGCCAGATTCATCAAAGAGGTGATAGACAGAGTTTGACGAGGTTTGAAATGTAATGAGTAGTGTTTGTATTTGTTGATTAGCTACGACTCAAAACTGCACACCCCTAACGATAGGTAATAACAGAATATAGGTAGTAACAGAATTGACATTCTTACATTTCATCACAAAAAACCCAAAGGGATTATTACCACCTGATTTTTTTCCTTGTTTGTAGTACGGGTGTAGAAAAAACCCAGGAGCTGGTCTCAGTTCCCTCCTGAAAAGCAAAAGTCCAAGTCTATGTCTATCAATTAAAACACGTTAAACAACTCTGATATAATTCCCATCTAAACACTGTTCACATGTGCATTTCACATGAACTTTTCCTCAGTGTTATAATCTAGCATGATTTGAGATTTAGGAAATAAATTCTGAAAAATCTGGTGAAAACTTTATCCTGTTTTGTATTTTATGAGAATTGATGGCTTCAGGTCTTCAACTACTGCATGAGTTGACACATGAAAGTAAGTAACATTAAACTGAACGATAAGCTAGTAGCAGATTAGTTTAAGACAAGACATCCTGAAGCATATAGCTGAAATTATTGACAGGAGCTTAAGCACTATAGGCATACAATTCCTCTTGAATTCTGATGAAATATGAGCTCTGATTTCCTCTAGACTCATTGGAAATCCTATCCAAGACGGTGAAGTATCCATTTTTCACACATTACTGAAAATTCTGTTTTATTGTTAACCAAAATCTCTTTGTAATGTTGCTCACTTATGAGACTAGATTTTATTCAAATGCAGTAGAACAGGAAGTTCATTTATACTATGTCCCTTTTCTTGCCCCCCCCCTTTATTTCTTCCCGATTTGTGAATGGATCACAAGAGAAAACAGATGGAAGTTTGCAAAGTTTTAAAAGTATGGCTGTGCTAAAGTATCTGAGGCATTTCTTTGACTTCATCAATAAATCTGCTTCCTGAACATCTGTTGTGTTGAGCTTGACCTGGAAATTGTAAATATCCTGTGTATTACTGAAATATGTAACTACTTCTATAGAAAGCTTTAATAAAAAAATACGCTTAGATACTTACATATATGGAAACCTAATGCTTCCTCATGGCAACTTAACTTTTATAGTTATTCTTCCTCTATAATTTTAGTAATACAGGTCTTGATTTGCATTTGTAAGAAGCTTAACTGTATCAGAGCCTGGCTTTTACCTGGGATTCTGTGGTTTGTTACAATTCAAATAATAATGCAAACATATTTTTAACTTTAATTTTAAGCAGGGACCATACTCTGATGTATGAAGTCACCTGTTTCCCTGTAAAAGGTCTCACACACCACGTGTTGTTGTGTTCCTAGTTCATTGTGCATACCTTAATTTCTCCACCTTTTTTCTTGCTGTTTGGAGGGGGAAATGGTTTAAGAGGGATGAGAGCAAGAAGATCTGGGTGTTTATAGATGGACACCTGGATGAGCCTCAAGAATTGGGAAGGGTTGTTGGTGCCTTTAGGAAAATGGGAAGTAACATCCATCGAAAGTTATCATTCAGCAGTAAACTCGGTATACTTCAAAGTGGACTTGAACGTTAAACCATGTAAACAGAATGTATTTTTAAGAAGGCAGAAAAGTGAGAGAAAGGAGGTGGGCTGGCATGCCATATCTGTCCTAATCTTACAGGGTTTAGATCAACGTAGCCTAGCTTCGCTGTAGAAGAGGCATCTTCTGTATCCAGGTGACCAATATTTACTGCTGTGTTTTAGAGTACCTGGTCTGCCTAGTTGCATTAATTGTGAGTTGTATAAACACCTCAGGAAGAATTTTGCCCTCATTTCAAAGCATGCTTCTAGTTCCCTTGGTGGGAGCAGAAAGTTAGGGACAGACATTGTGGCTTTCAAGCTCAGATTTAGAAACAGAATTGTATCCAGGTTGTGTGGTAATGAAGATTGTTAGGCTAGAATAGAATGTAGAAGCAAGGTTTGATTTTTACAAAGCACGTGTGGAAATGAGTGGTATAGATCCTGTTAAGCCTGCTCTGATACAATTTGTATTTACTCCCTCCGCTTGCTATCAATAGCGAGACCTCTGTGGGTTCAGGTGAGGATTCGTGTCTGCAGCATCAACAGATTACCTGACGCTGTGCAAGCATCTCTCAGAAACGCTGTGCAAATGGAGACGCTCATGACTTGAACTGAAGTGTAAGTGCAGATCTAGAGTAAGTGCTTTGGGATGCTTTAGTCTTTTTCAAGATGGTATTGTAATTTTTTTACTCCTGTCATCTGTGGGAAAAGTCCTCCATTAAGCTTCAGAGCCAAAATATCACTCAAAAAATTTGCCTGTGCCGTTGGATCAAAGTCTTTCCCTTCCCTTGGCTTCTTTATAGCAAAACACTAGTGTAAAGAGGGTATCCTGTCCTTATTCCCACACCTCTTTTGCGATACAAAAAATGAATCTTAGTCTGAATTCTTCTAAATATGTTCTTTCTAGTGGCATACTCCTTTTATAGTGGACAAACAGGCTCAGATGCTCTGAACAGGTGTATCTTACGGCTTTACAAGGAAACTATTTTTTATAAGTTTTATGGTTGTAGTCCTAGCAGTCCTTGTCATGCAGATTTGCACAACCATTTCTTGTAGTATAATGCACTAGAACAGGGGAAAACATAGGGCGCTCAGCATTGTGCAGGTGTGCACTTCTTGCACAAACCCCATGATCCTCCCGTGTCACCCAGATCCATGGGAACAGTCTGGAGAATGAAATAAAGCTGCAAGGTCAAGAGTGTGCAGTCATTTTAACATGTTATACGTTAACTTCGGGGACTATTCAATAAATGAGGAAACAAGCAAAGGATTATCAACAAGTGTTCCATCTTTGTTGTTAAATGTATGGAGTATTTATTCAACACTTTTCTTGTACATTTTTTTTTAATATCAAGTATATATTCTTTATTTTAAATACTTTCTTCTGTGCAGTGTTGGGTCGGTTAACCTTGAAGGCAAAATTGGAAAATGCCTGGTGAATATTCTTTTCATGTTTAAAAAGAAACGACCGATGAGACATAGGGAGAAAATAGATAAAGTGAGTGTGGTTAAGTAGAAAAGAGGCTCCCTACTAAAAAATACTTACCAAGCTGTCTTAGACTTTTAAAATTACTCTCTTTGCCTCAATTTATGTGTGGTTATATTTTTTGTTGATTCAGTTACGCATTTCAAAAGATTAAATAGTTTCATAATATTTTCCATGTGTTTGATTTCAAAAAAGCTTTCATGTTTATCTGCTCCGGTCAACAGGGATGGTCCTAGTGTGGTGCTGCATGTGTAGCAGGCTGCGGAGCTCCCAGGCGGCTTGCTGCTGTAGTTAAAGGAAGACAATATAAATACAAATTTTTATAGGTCCTAATGGTCCAAGAAAGGTTGAGGCTAGTGGGAGTTTTCTCCATTCACTTCAGTTTGGGTGATGTCATTTAGAAGAAAATTCACCATGTAACTAAAAAAGTGAACAGAACCGAGGTCTGATCTTGCAAAACTTTGCAGGCTGATGATATCCAGATTTCTGTGTATTCGGAGAATTGGTATGTACCTCGTTCCATGCAGACTCAGGACCTCACTAGAAGTTTTCAATTTCTTCGATAAACAATGACTTGGTTCAAGAAGCTCACCTGTGGTACCTACTCTGTTCAGAGGCTCAAGGATCTTTTGCTGAGTCCGTGCTTGGTTCTGTAGGGTGAGTGTACAGGCAGGGACTCGGAAAGCAGCGGCACGTAAACATGGGATTTGGAGTTTTCTTTCATTCTGTGAAGAATTACAAGTATGCGAAGAAGGGGTTTTAGGACCATTCAGACACCAAATTACTTCCAAATTTCTTCACTGCTCCCCAGAAAGTCTCTGTCTTTTGTTTTACTGTATGTGTTCCTGAGCAATTAAAATTGTGGCCTCTAGATGAAACATTTATTCTGCTTCTGAACCTTTTAAGTATGAACAGTTCTCCTAAAAAATCAAAACAGTATATGCATTCCTAGTTCAAAAAACCTCCGAACACTGAAGTAACTCTTGGAGAAATGAGCTACAAAAGGGGTCCTAGTAAATACAGGCTCCTTCCCATGTACTTTTGGAGACTGATTTCTTCCAAGTATTTTTCATTATGTTGAAAAAATTACATATTAAGATACTTTTCATTTATGGTTTGTTCATTTTGAGCCTGTTCCAGTATCAGCTGATACAAAAGGAAAGATAACATTAACTTCAGAGGGAGTCAGTTGTGAATCTAAACATTTATGTTTGCAGCCTCCATTTGTGTACTCAGAAATTGCTTATGCACACTCTCAGAAGTAGAACTTGCACTTTCACTTTCTGGAATATTTAGGTGCAAAATTCTATTTTCTTACCGTAATTTCTATGGCGTTGTGCAGATTTTGGAAATTAACACCCACGTATTCTGAAAAGGTAGATCCACAAGTTCTGGTTCCAGTGTGCGAGGCTTTTAAGAGGGAGAGAGGGATGGGAGGTTATAAAGATAGACTGCTACAGAGGGTTCATAAGGATTAAGTATTATAGCCTATTTTTTAATGTGGCATTCCTTTAAAAGCCCTCAGAGTGACAATTTCCAACTTCATCTCCCACTATTTCAAAGGAGCACAGAGTTTACAACTCATTGATGTAACAGTTCGCTAGAAAAATGTGGTTACATATTAATATGAACATGGGTGCCTGCGCTGCACATTATGATTTAAATGTAGGCATTCCTGTGTTTCTGGAATATTCTGTTAATGTTTTTAATGGAGGTTTTTGGTAGTGCTGAGTGTTGCAAAGGGAATTAAAAAGATTTTGCCAGTTTAGCCAGCATAAGTAGTTGGACTGGCATTTATATACACTCGGTATTCCTTCTTGTTATGATGAATTACTATTTTCAAAGCAAGGAAAATCTTACCCACTGTGAGAGGAAAGCTTATAATATGGATGAACATCAGAAGAAAGAGATTCCCAGTGGTAGCATATAAAATGAAAAGCAGAACTGGCTTCTATTGTGCTCTGTTTCCATTAGACATCTTGGAAGTTTTATAAGCACGGCGCATAATAAATATCTAAGCCACATTTGAGGTCTTTTACAAAGGAGAGACAATTCTTGCTAATATTTTTCTGGATTGGCCCTCCCTCTTACACCCAGATAGATACAAATCTCTGGCATTTGTCCACAGAGTCGACTTGTGAATTTGTTAATTTGCTTTCCATATTGCACTGTATAACTCTGAATTCAAATCCAAACACCACAAATCTAAAATTAAGTTTGAAAGAGCCAGAGAAACTGTGCATTAAATTTGCTCGTATATCTGCAAAGAGAGGAGATCTGCTTCTGAATGATTTTGGTCAGAGGCCTAAAAATACTGAGGTGCAGCTCACCATGGTTGGTTCTGCTGAAATGGTACGGTGATCTCTCTGGAGAGAGATCACAAAGAGCTAACTGTTTGGATCCATTACACCACTGAGGTGGATATCAAGTATAAAACCAGAAACAGACCTCAAAATGTTGAGCCTGATCTTTTTTTCAAATATAATAATATGAGTCTGGTGACATCATCAGATCTGAAAAGTAATATAGACTTTTACTGTATTTTTTTTCATTACTCCAATATAAATGTAACCCAGTGTATGTAAAATGCATTATAGCAAATCCGCAAGCAATTTCCTTCATTGTAACAAATACTGTATCTCATTAGAGCAAAACAAGCCCCCAGTTATGTCGCAGAACATCTGCTTAATAATTTCAAGTTCCTCCAACAAGGCTGCCAAAACAGCTAAAAAGTCAACATCTAGTCCATTATTTTGATCAACTGAAGTAATAAAATGATAAATAACACACCGAGCGGAGATCTGGTGCAAGGCAGAGTAGTGCTGTGTGCCTTGCGCTCAGGTAGCTGTGGCTGATGGCGCTGCGATGGGTATTCCGAGGAGGGGTGGGATGCAGAACCAGAGTGCTGGCTTGCATTGCACGCATCTCCTATCTGGCAGTGAGGAAGTTAGTTAATCTTTGTGTGTCCAGGTCCTGACTCTGAAACTTGGTTTAAAATGCTCTTTTTATAACTCAAGGGCTTTCTGTAATGCATATAAGGTGATCTAGCGTCACTGACAAGAGCTAAAGCATCTGTAAACAAACAACAGGTCAATGTGTGTGTAAACTTCGGCGTGAGTTGCAATGATACGTGTTAATTGTCTGCTCTGGGATGACATCAGTTTCTGCTCTGTGTGTCTGAGCAAAATGCTCCCTTTGTGTTGTTGTGATGTTAACATTTTGACTACTTGTTTGCATTCCAAGTGTGAACAAAAACCGAAAATGGGAAAATGTTCCAGGAATACAAAACATTTTTTAAGTATTCAAGTATGTGGGGTCGGTATTGTCAAGGCTTGAAAATACATGTATGGTTGTAATATTACTAGCATTTAATTTTCTTTTTTAAATTTCAGTGAAATAAAGTGTTTCAGCATTGAAGTGAAACAGGGAGGTGGAAATGATTTTGACTTCCCTCTGTCCATTTTCAGCAAAAGCAACATATTCCGAGGGAAGATTTCAGTTTTCATGAAATTTAATTTTTTGAAACAATGGGAAAAATGTCAGTTGAATGAGTCCACTGTGTTTGTAACCAGACTGAGAAATACATTGAAAATACAATATATAAATCACGTCCTTAAGTGCAGGTACCGAAAGTATCAATACCCAATGAACTTGTTGTGCAAGAGCCAAGTGAAGACTTATGTCTTCTTTGAATAGCAATGCACTATACCATACCATTGTGTGACAGTGACCAGTGCCTTCTGTTTGTATGTTTTTGTTGCTGGGTTTGTTGTTATTACTTTGATTCCAAATTTTTTAAGGTTCAGTCAGTCACACCTTGAACTTGCTTTCAAAAAAAAGCAGGATTTTAACCCTGAAGAATCTTAATAATCAGCAAAATGCCTTAAGAAAGCACAACTGTAAAAGCTTCTTGATTTCAGAGAGGCAAGCAGGAACGTTGGATGGACCAGGCAAGGAGGGAGCACTGCAAGGAATTTCATCTGCCCGAGCTCCCCAGTGAGGGTCTGACAGACAGGCTCTGTCTGATGTCTTATCTGCTCAGGACTTTGCTGAAGGTAACTGCTTCCAGCAATGGGACTGGGACCTGGGATGGCAGAAGTGAATGTGCGTGCTGGCTGGCTCCTTAGGTGCTGCTGCTGTTAGCTGCCTGCTGTAGTCATTAACGCAGCAGGGAAGTTTACAGTTCTGATTTAATACAGGTAGTTTGGACCTGTCACATTCAGTGGGGAGCTGGGGGGCTGGGGACACACGTCTGCCTCTTGTGGGGTGGCTGTGGGATCAGAGGCTGGGAGCAGGGGGCTAGGTGAATCGGGGGTGGGATCCTCCTGATGGGCTGCTGCAGAATGACCCACGGGGTCTGTCTGAGCCCTTGTGCAAGAGGAAGCTTCAGGCCAGCTCTTGCAGATTGTTGTCAGTGATCTTGCTTACAGGGCTGAAGAGTTACCTGGTTATCATCTACCACTTGCACTTGGTGAAACCTTCACGTGAATTCAGTTTCTTCTGCTTTTACATATATTGCTAATGCATAATTGCTTTAGTGAGTCAAACATGACAAAATAGTAATCTATAAGGAATTAAGAAAAAATCTTGAAGGAACTGTTCCACTTTTGTGTATTGTAATTTTCCCTCTTGCCTCTCAATATCCATGACTGCATTGAAAGTGAAATGCACTCTTGTATCTTCTGTATTTTGATATTAGGAGGTTGAAGACAGACTTTAAGCTGCTCCAGAGTTGTATAATGATTATAAAAAAAAGTGTTTTACTGATGCAATTTGGGAGATATATTAACAAATTGTGGGCTAGGGCATTCTGCTTTACTTCGAAAGCACAAGATTCCCTGGGAGATACCTGCATTCTTAGCACTGTGAGATTGGAAAATGTTGAAATATCTCATTTCAAAAGTTGATTTTTTCCATTAAGTTTTAACTGTGCCAGTAAGTCTGAGAAATGTCAGGTCTTCATTATGAAATTCTGTCATGGAAACATTAAACTACTTCTGGGCATGATGAGTTCGTTTACATAGAAAAGTTAAAATTAGATAAAAATGTGCATGGAGACAAAAGAAGACAGAACTTTTCAAAGCAATCTACAAACACATGGTAATTGCAAGGAATTGTTGCCCTGGCTGCTTAAAATCCCCAAAAGCAGAACAGAAACAAACCCCACTGTGTTTTCATATCACAGTAACTATTATCAGGTGAAGTAATGTGATACAGTATGAAGATACGGGTATTGTTTTCCTTCTGGGAAGCCTGGGTGCACCGACAGGAGTGTTTGGTAACACCACACCGCTGTGCCACGCAGGTGTGAGCAGTCAGGTCGAGCGGGATACGGTTCGGTACGGATCTGTTGGAGTCAGCCCTGTTGGTCTGGTCTAGTTAAAACCAGCTGTAACAGTTCCTGGCTGTGTGTTACGGGCATAAGGAGAAAAAAACTTTTAGTTTCATTGTTCTTCAACTGCAAGTGTTTAACTAGTGGCATTAATTAGGGTGTCAAGAGTCAAATTACTTTTGTTCTGAAAAATACATCATAGTTTGTACAGAAAAACAGGTACCCTAAGGGTTTCACCTGTTCAACCTGTGCTATGCAGATGGCAGGATGAAGTGATCACGCTGGACCTTTGGGGGATGTCCTAGCCATAAATCTTTGAATCTGAGGTTAAGAAGAAATGCTGGAATAAAAATTGGTATTTGGAACTTTACCTTTGAATTCACTGTGATTTGCAACTTCTGCTGCGCCACAGAAAGAGGAAAGAACAATAAGAAACGGAAGGGTTTTTCTCCTTATGCCCTTAGCATAGATTTCTGAGTTTTGAGGGGATCTTCTTCCATGAGGTTCTGTGTGTGGGTTGTCTTTTGGGCAGAAGCAGCTCAGAGCAAGGTTACAGATGTTTCAATGCCACAGTGACAGATAATTAGATAGACATTAGTTACTGTATTCCTGAGCTTCAGTCATTTCCAAGAGGTTCTTGCACATGGCCAAATTATTTGAAAAGAGCAGCCTGATTCTGAACTGATTAAATGGGCACCACAAGAAGAGGAAACAAGCCACTAGTTTGTTTTTCAGGCGTTGGATGCATTTCAGTTGAGGTTACTTTTTAACAACCATCATCTTCTAAAGCACTTGTAAAATAATGTGGGAGTAATTCAATGTGTTGTTTGGCATAGTTTCTCTTTTTCCCTTAAAAGCAATTTAAACTGGCATTGTAGGGTCAGCTCCACCAATTCTCTTGCAGTATTTCCTGGCTTGTTCCCCCAGATTTTCCTCCTTTAAGTACTGCATTTGTAACACATGTAATTTTAGACCCTGGAAAACATGCTTTGCTTTGTTAGATGCCCAGAAGGTCTTCTGTCAGTGAAGTGGCCCTCTGTTTAACTGATGCAGTGCTCTTTTGCAAAACTAGTTTAAGCAAGAAAAGCTTTTGAGCTGAATTGCATCAGAAATTTGAGTTTAGGCATCCCGCTGAAGTAAACATGTTGCTGTTTATTTTGGGGTATTGTGCTCTTTACGTTTTGGTTAATAGTGCTGATCGTATGGTTGATAGTATAAAGTACTATTCAGTCTGGGTAATTTGCATTGATTAATGATACTGCATAAGGAAGAGAAAGTAAACTCTTTATGCTTGGTATGGCAGACCCTCAGAGATTCTATGTTGTTCTAACACGATGGTGCAATTGCAGATTCTACTAGTTGAGGGTCTGCCCCGTGATCTTTAATTTTACTATAAGAAGATACATAAGGACTACTCTTAAGTACAGGTTTGAAAAATATAACCAGATCTGAGAGTCAGAGGATCCAGAGCAACTCAAGAAAATTCCTTTTACATATATATATATATCAGTCCAGAAAATGTCATAGGAAAGCAAAAATACCAGCCATTTTCTTATCCCTCGCTTTTTATACAGCTTGATTACGTACACCCTCTACAAACAGACTGGCAAATTCAATCGTGGCGTAAGTGGCGGAATTTGATTCAGCAAAGTGGTGGCTTTTACTTGGTCAGCTAGAGGCAGTATTGGCTGTGACAGTTAAAAGAAGGTCAGAAAAGGTGCGTGCTTTTTGCATCCTTTTTTCTCCTTAGGTCATGCATAGCATGTCTGAGAAAATGATCTGCTGAGTGAGCTGCTGCTGCGGGGCAGCAGTTGCCTGCCACAGAAGCATTTGTGCCATGGAGTTTGAAAAGCATGTAAGAAAACATGATTCCTGGTGCTTGTCCATTGATCAAATCTGAATTTCAGCAGCAAACACAAAGAATAAACCTTAATTTTATCTCCATTGGCATACAGGAGGTTAAGAAAAAGAGTCAAAAAAGATGTGCCGATTAGTTTAATTTATCCACCCTCTGCTTTATTATATATTTAGGACTTTATTTTCTGAGTTTAAATGGTCTTAATTCTCCTTGGGAGAATTTTCCATTATTTAATAATCTACTGTCAGGTGTTTGGTTTTTTAATTAGTTAGGCTCTGGGCTTGGGTTTGGGGGTTTTATTTTGATCTTACCTCTTCTGAAACTTGTATCAACTTCACTGAACAGCCTTAATCCTTTCTTAAGTATTTTCAGGTGTTTATGCATTGTCTGATTGTTACTTGTACTGTATATATTTAGCTTAAAAATAGTTGGAAGGAAAGTCAGATCATTTCTTTCATAGTTTATGAAAGGAAAATCTGGGTTTAACACTTTCAAAAATTTGGCTTTCTCTGGTGACTGTTTATAAGCTTTCGGTGTTGGGTTTTCTAGCACCATGATTAGAGCTGTTACTGGATAGCAGTATGGATTACTTTCTGCTTGGTATACTGAATTTCTTCTGTCCTAGTTGTCTCTTACTTATCCTTCTATACTGACAGTCCCTTAGTCTTCTGCATTTCAAACCCAAAGGCACGTCCTGGAGCTAACACTGCAATGTGTTCTCGCTGCCAGAGGGAAATGAGGCAGGGCCACAGCTTCCCATGTGTCTGTACAGCCCAGCTCTAGTGCATTTCACTACCATCTGGTTCAAAAAATTCTGTAGCAAAAGATAACACTTCTTATCAAATGTTATAAGGAGAACAAACCCCAGCTGTATAAAGTATTAGTACTTTGTCTTCAGTTTTAAAATATTGTCCATGTGCAGCATACTGTAACACATGGAGAGTTCATCGGTAAACATGCTCAGCATCAGCCCCACATACGTGAAAGTGTGCCTGCTCTTACTGGACAACCTCGAGTAAAATTTAAATATCCAGTTAACATTTAGCATTATCATTGAGGAAATTTTAGGGATCGGAGTGATCTTTTTCATACGGGATAACTTTTGGCCCTTTTCCTAGTGCACACTACTCTATGAAGTCAGCTCTGGCTCATCCCATAGTAACACTAATTCTGTATTTTTACCACTGCTGCCCCAGTCAACAGAAATTACTGAAGTTCTGAAGGACAACGCATGTTGTTGGTTTCCAAATGAAATAATAGGAGCAGCGGGTTAGCACTGGAGACCTGCAAAATTCAGCTCCACGTAAATGGCGTGGAAAAATCAGGACCTTTACCATGCCTGAGAGTTTACCAACCCAAGCTGAATAATGGACAATTCAGTTGTAGCAGCTTTTAGTAATCAAAATCATAACAAAAAATATGGTTGAAGACTTAAAAAGTATTTTTAAATTAAAAATCAGGCTAGCTATCTGAGTTTACAAGTCCTATGAATACTGCCCAATGCATGCAAACTCTTGCTGACAAAACCGTTGGCACAAATAAGCTTTTGCTTTTCTTCTTACATGCTGATATCCATTCTGGTGAATGGATAATCCATTTATCTGAGTTTAATTTTCCTGGCATGAATGTTTACAAAGAGACAAAAATAAACAGTTACAGTAATCGGCACTGAAATATGTTTTTTAGTTCGGTGAACTATGCACAAACAAATTTTAAAACTGTGTGGCTAAGCCTAACAGCAATAAGTCTTATCTTATTTATGCACTGATAAATCCACCCCCACCATTTAATTGATGAACTTTGTGTGTGCAGGCTTGTGTGGTGTTATATATATGAAGTAAATGCTCAATATATGTGTAGCTCATATCATATACATATGTTAATCAGTTTATGATGTACAAAAATATGCTGCAATACATATTAAGATATTTATTGCAGCATTTAAAATACTGAATTATTTTAATAAATCACTGCAATGTTGCAATAATTAACAAAGTATTTCAGTAAGTATTGATTGCATAATTGCTTATTGAAATATTTATTGCATTTATGTGTACGTTGACTTTCTATTGACCAAAGCACCTGTTTATATTGGGTATCGATCACAGTTTCTGCTGAATATTGCATTTGGAAGGTGCAGTGAAGGCAGCATCTGTTTCTATATTTGTAATAGTCTAATCTAGTTAGCATGGGCATCAGTCGCAATGCAAATTCGATGACCTGAGGATTTGCATATATTGGCGACTGATACACAGATCTACACCACAGCTTAAAATCTCTATAATCATTTGTTGTCACAGCTGTTTCTAATCGTATTAGCAAGACTGATATGGTAGTGCATGCCAGAGCTATACCTCCCCTTTCTGTTACAGCTATCCTCTACAGCACCATGCAGGGCAGGTGTCTGAATCACAAATAGAGATTTGAAAGCAGGTGTTAAGTTTTCAAAGAAAAAAAGGCTGTGTTGTTAAGAACAAATCTGAGTTTCAAAAGGAATTTTCTACAGCGTAGGATATTGGATCTCTTAAGATAACATTTAAGTAGTTGTGAAAATACGGGTACCGTAGATGTGTCCTGCTGTTAGCAAAGTGCCACTTCATTAATGTTCCTGCTCTGCTAATTAGTATTCTGTGTTTCTTTCCTATGAATTGTAAGGAAGTAGGCTACCAGTTTTTTTCTGAGAAAAAAATTATCAGTTTTATTGCTTCTTAGACTATTGCCTCTTGTCACTTTTTTGACATAGAGTTCACGTAAGGACAAATAAGTAATACACTGTTAGCTAAAAGACCTTTTTTCTAGGAGTATTAAAGGTAATGTGTTTTTTTTTTTTTGTAAGTCTGTGTCCCAAGAGGCTCCTGCACTTACATCTGACATTGTGAGACTTCAGTAAAGGCACTCATTGTGTTTCTGTATTTCTGTACCTTCCTTGCCTTTAGCCACAGTTCAGGTAACACACCTTGTGTGCTTATTCAGTTTATAACAGGAAACTGTACCGCAGTAATATTACTTTTCAAATACTTGACATCTCATTTCAGGATGAGTGCAAATAAGCAGGCACTGAAGGTCAGTGAGATATCTGGGTCCATAAGTAGTTAGAAAATAAAAAAATGTTAATATTCTTTTTAACTTCATTCTGTGGCAGTAGAAAATATTTATCATTAAGATGTAAAATGTTGGGGACTTCAACATTAATCCAAGTAATTTGTGTTTCACAAAATGTGATCAAAATTTTTTCAACCGTGAGTTCATTTGAATTTCTGTTTCATGAGGAATAGAAATCAGGCATGCATATCTAACAAGAGCATATTATCTATAAAATATAAATGTATATATTTAAAAATAATGATATTTAAATGTATCTAAAAATCTGAATAGCACAAAGAATCCAATCCAATTGAAAATTAAGTATGGTTTGAGGATTGATTCGTTCTTAATTTTTTTTAATATTAATTCAGTGATGTGAATTTCTTGTTTTCTTATGTCTATTTTAAAAAGTCCAAGAAGCATATTAAAAAAGTCTAATGTAGAGCTGTGTTCCTCATTTTAACACAGAGTAATTCCTCTGTAAAGCAATGCTATAATGAAATTGGCTTTGCCTACGTGCAGTGGGAGCATGGATTTTTGTACAGAAAAATGGCCATGTTGAGGACCCAGTGTTTACAGTCTGTGTACGCACGCTGGGAGTTGTTCCTTAGGTTCACTGTGGTCTGATCCCATGAACAAAGTGCAGTTTATCAGAAGGGGAGGGTGTCTTCTAGATTAATTTAATCTGAAAGGAATCCAGTTTGCGTGCGTAAGAGATTGCTTGGCAGTTTGAACTAGCGATGGGTAGCAGGGATTCTGGGGGGAGTTTTGCATCAAAAGGCAATTCCTTATCCAAGGTGAAATGAGAAGGTAGATACATCTGTTGTATTTATTAGCATTTGAAAACGCACACGGTGTCATTGAGAAATCCCAGTGTCATTAGTCTGGTCTTAAAATGATTCTTAGGAGAAACATGAGCTCAGGTTTGCCTTGGCTCCGGTGGGGCCGGTGCCCAGCGGTGTGCTGCCCTTCCCTGGAGCTGGGCAGGTGTATTTTGAAAGCACCAGTTCCCACATGGCAACCGCAAGTGGCACGAATAAGCTGTTGGAAAATCATCCAGAATGACCTTTGCATTTGATCGCTGACTGAAGGCGAGCTTCTGTCATGGCATGGCTGTAATTTGGGGTGGCTGATAGTCACGAGTGGGCAGGCTGTGACTCCCTAACAGGTGAGGGCTCTCAGGGAACGAGGTGAAAACAATAGCCAATTGGCTTTTTAACAAAGCTTTCTAACAATGGGGGAGACTTCTGCATGGGCATTTCCCCCTGTTTATCCTTCTACTCAATAGTGATGAAAAGTAAAGTGCAATTTGGTACAATAAATTAATAAAATGGACTGGAAACTGCAGGAAGGCTGCCTGCATGCTGGTGCTGGAGAAGCACAGAGCTCTGCTGAGGTGGCCAGCCTGCAATCTGTTCCTCTCTGGGGGTACAGGAAAAAACAGTGGTGCTGAAGCATGTCAGTTACTTAATAAAGTTTCAGCTAGCTTAGAAAAAAAGAAAGCAAAAAGTATGTAATATAGCAAATCTGATTCAGAGCATTTGAATTCAACATTTTCTTCAGTTTTATAATAATGTTTTCCAATATATTTTATTGAAATGTAGAGAGCAATTGTGGGCTTTGTGAGAGCCTGACCCCTTGGCTTGTAATGCTTGCTTACAGTCTGTACCCCAGGAAAGCCCCCCAAAATGCCAAACTTTTGTGAATGAAGAGGGACTGTATTATATATGACTGGAAAATGAGTTCTTTACTAGAGTTGTAGGCTGGCATCTGATTTGGTTTGTACAGGTGCAAGTCAGTTGCAACTCCTGAATTCAGTGGATTCACCTTCTATAAAGAGAGTGGTAAGACCGCAATCAGAACTTATTCCTGAAAAGCCCTCAGAACAGAGAGGATGCCAGATTTCGTTACTGACAGATACACCAACGCTGTATTTCTGCCTTTGTAAAGGAAGGCTGTGGACTTCTAAGTGCATAATGAGCGACCCTGTCAGATGATTGCATGCTTCTTTGTCCAAAAGGTCAGAAGGCGTAAGCCACAATTCTGAGACTGTGATTTCAGTATTTAGTTTGGCCCAAGGTTATATAATACACAACATTTTTTCCCCTCTAGAACTGTAATTATTTGGAAAAAGTACATAATATGTCTCCCGATAAATATAAAGGGAAAATCAGTTAAAAAAAAGAAAAAAAAGAAAAAAATTGAAGACAGCCCATGAACTTTGGATCTGGATGGAGAGAAGAAGACAGGAAGAGAAATCAGACTTAATGCCTGCAAGTCCTCATGATGTGTGGTTCTAGGGATGAACAGACTCTCAGCCATATAAAAAGTAACACCCATAAAAGCATTTTTAAGTGGCAAGCTAAATCCATAAATTGAATAAGATTGGTAAGAATCTGTGGAAGTAATCTGTGGTGAGCTGCCGAAATGAGGTGGAATGTGTCAGGAACAGGATGGAGATGTGTCTGTATGAGCTCTGTAGGGGACAGACTACGTGTGGGAGTGTGCGGGTGCATGAAGGGCACAGCACCCTGTGCTGCAGCGTGCCCTGCTCCTTATCCAGAGGCACTCGTGGTGTTAGAACTGTTCAGCTTGCGTGAGCTCATGAGTTGGAGGGCTGCCTTTCTTCGTGTCAGGGTGGAGAAGGTATGCAAAGTATTCAGAGTATGTGTCGATGCATGTCCTGTAGATTGTGATCTGTGTAATACAGCATGGAAAAGTAGAGAATTACTTTTGAGAACAAAAAAAAAATGTTTGTTTCCTTTTTCAGGATCATTTTTTTTCTTCCAGCTTCTTTTACTCCACCTTCTATCATGTGGAGAGTTGTTTTACAATATACACTGTCAAACTAAAACCTTCAAAAACGTGAACACTGTACTGAAATTATGAAGCCTCAAAGATCACATTTTGGGGAAGGATTTTTGTTTACTTACTAACTTTTTGGTCTTTAATGGAGTTACATTTACAAAACGTCTCTGCACATGCAAAAATCAAAGTAATTTTTTAAAATGGACCTACAGATTGTCATATTTTTATCTGTAGCTGTAAGAAAAATATGGAATACTATGACATTTAAGATAAAGTCCAAACAGCTGGGAAAGCGCTACTGGCTCCTTTTGGTACAGCGAGTCATATTGATAAATCCGTAGGAGTTAGGTGGTACCCAGCAGAGAAGTTTCAGACGTACTGTCTGGATGAACTGTGGATGCAGTTCATCTGTCAATCTCAGGTGTGGTTTAAGAAACTCTGGGATAAATTTCATTGCCTAATTTTGAGCACTTAACATAAAAATGGGAGCTCTGACTGTCTGTATTACTGTTTACTGTTCTGTGGTATGTTGCATGGAATGATCACAAATTACTTGGATCCTGTGGTGTGAAGATGTAATTAGTTGTTATGGGTGTCTTTATGCATAAGTACAATACACGTGAGGGTTTTTGGCAAGATCTCAGGGCAGGGTGGTATTTGTATTGATACACAGAGTAAGCTTTTCCTAATCATAAAGGGAAATCTGAAAGAAAACGTGAGATACTTGGAATTGGAGTCTTTGGGCAGAAATAAAGGCCATTACCTGCAGTTCTAAGTCACAGAGCAGTTGAGGTCAGAAGGCACCTCTGGAGATCGTCTGGTCCAACTCCTCAGCTCAAGTGGGGTCAGCTACGACAGGCTGCCCAAGCCCATGTCCAGTCAGAACCTGAAATAACAGATTCATGAAATAACAGATCCTTCACATATCCTAATATAACAAAACATAGCTTGTTTTGAATAAGAAAAGTAAGTGATCTCTTGAGGCTGGTACTTTGCAAATGAAGCTGATGTAGCTGAGTGCTTGAAAGGTAGCTCCTGCACGCTAACAACAATTACTTCTTAAAGACATTTTCATGAGAAACTTTATTAGTGGTGCTTTCCTGAGTAGCAAGTAGGTATTACCACTAAATACCTTAATAATTCCATTGGGCAAATACATATTTTAAAATAATCATTACCTAGTGGTTTAGAGGTCCAGCTGGGTTGCAAACTGCACATTGAAAAAGCCTGAGTATGTTAAAAAGAGAATTTAAATACATCAGCTGATGTAATTGTGCAGTTCCCAGAGGCAGCATCTGTGAAAGCTGGTGTTTCCAGCCTCAGGGCCATCAGAAAAAATTCCCTTTAGTTTCACTTTTTGTGCGTGTGGTGTTTTTAGCACCCATAATATTATTGAATGTAATGGACCTGGCCATTCAAAAGCAGAAGCCAGAAGGTGTGCTTGGATTGCTCATTGGGATCGTGCAAATGTGACAGCTGCAGGTTTTAGAGGTGACCCACATGCCAGTTTGTTTCATTAGGATCAAATAAGATTCATATTTCTTCCAAAACCAGAAACTGCGTTGGTTTAATGCAGCCTTGAATCCAGTGGCAAAGCTTTCATTCATCTTCATAAAGAGCTACTCCTAAAACTTTCTTATATCGAAAAGGTTAGTACGGGAGCAGTCAGTTGTCAGGCACCCATGAGGGAATGTCATTCAGTAATAACAAACTAATTGGGTTAGAATCTAACCTAACTGTGGTGAATCTTTAACCAGGGGATGTTTCAATTATGAGCCACCCTGCAGGTGAGGACTGAGTTGGAGGGCTGCTTGGTTTAGCGCAGAGATCCTCATCCTTCTCTGGCCCAGCCCTGAACAAGCTATGCAGGGCAAAGAGCATCCCAGATGATTCACACAGGTTAGAAAAACTTCAGGAAGTGTCTCCTCAAAAAACTCAAAAAAGTGTTATGAACTATTTGCTAGAAAACAAAGGAAACACAAAAAATTCAGTTACTTTTCCAGTCAGCTGGAACAGGTAATGACAAATCCTTTTAGGCCCTGTACAACAAGAGAGTATTTGGCTGATGGTTTGCATTTTTTTTTTTCAGTAATAGAAAAGGATTTTCTGTTTCCCTTATAAAGTCACCTAGGATCCAACTGCCTCCAGTAAAGTTTATTCTAAAACTCAGAATAAATGCAATAACATCAGGATCCGTCCCTTAAAAATAAAAAATCAAAGTATACTAACAAACCCCTTTACTGTCCAGACTGGAATTGTGCCTGTTACCATGCTGTCAGAACGAAAACTTGTCAAGACAGAGCACCAAAGATGACAAAGCTTAATTCACATAATAGATAATAGCAAGATAACAATTTTTATTATCCTTTCTCCAGCAACTTCTTAGCTTATCTGTCATCACAGTATTTGGAAGAGTGTTTCACATACCTCTAAAAAGCATCATTTGCCCTTGGCTAGAATGAAATGGGTCATTACAAATGCCCTTGAATAAACCCTCGTCCCAGCTCAGAAAACTACAAAAACAGGTATTTAATTTTAAGTATGTATTTTATAGTAATGACTACAAAATAATCTAAGCAAGTGATTATATGCTGTCCAGAATTCTGGTCAATCTCACTAGACGTTTAAGAAACAGATACAGTTGATATGCAAGTTGCAGACATATACAAATAGTTTGAGTCCATTTTACTTCACTAGAACAGCGAGAAGGCGTATCTGCACATACTTTCCAGTGGAAATTCTTTGCTCCGAGAGAGTTATATAGAGAGAGTCACACTGCTCACGTAAAATATTTTGATTATTTTGCCTGAATGGGCTCTGTGCTCTGGTGAACTTGGCGAGTGCTTTGGCACTCATGGAAACTCGGTGCTTTCTGGCATGGTTTTTGTGCTGTGTACTCTTGTGTATCTGGGAAGTAGTGCCGCAGATTCAGCGCCATGGTGGCCTTGCTGTTGTGATTACTGAGGTAGGTTAGCTCTCTCTAGTCCTTCTAGCACTGCTGCGTGAAGTGGCACAGATGTCATTGGCAAGGAAGTCACGCTCCAGAAAAAAGAAGACTCTTAAGATTGTTTTTAGCATCCCCATTTTTAGGGCATTAAAACTGTTCAAAGTGAATAGAGCATTTTACAGAAAATTCCTACCTCATCGCTGGATTGCTTATGATTTTCCATGTTGAGTTGAATATTTTATTAGTAGTTTACAGAGGGGAGTTTATAATTTCCTGTTAGTATTAAGGGTAAAAATCTGCTGTTCAGCTTGTGCATCTAAAATGTGTTATCAGCCGTTTGATAACATCTATTAGATGGCTTTTTATAAAAGCAGTGATTTAAGTCGTTTTTTTTGTTCAGAGTTTCACATTAAGATGTGAAGGTTTAGGGAACTTATCATTAGAAGTGATCAAATTAGATTCTTTTTCTCTTTTTTTTGAATGAGTTTGCAAAGAGCATTGGTAACTGTTTCAAGCATTTGGAAGAAATTGTGTTAAGTCAGCAAGTAATACCTGGAAGTTTTGTTTCAAAAGGTTTACATGTTTCATTATTAGTGTTTTTTAAGCAAGGTATTTAGCACTTCTGGTTTCTGAGGCCAGTGGAGGCTGTTGGCCCTTCTCCCTAACCCAGGAGGAGTTGACAACATGCCCAGAGTCTGAAGCGGCCCTTCTTCTGCAGGGCTTAATTTATTACTTGGACATAAGGCTCGCTCTGTGGCCTACCAAAGGAATCGGGAGGCTCCCTGTAGATTCACTTCTCCTTAGGTAGGAATAATTTGGCTCCTTTCCAGTCATGTCTTGATAATTGATCCCTCTGCCTTTTTCTTAGAAGGGCAGCACGTGCTGCTTCCCTTAGATGTAAGCTTGTAGAACTATGGAGTTTGTGTGGAATAGTTTTCATATATTGTATACTGAAATTAATGAAGAAAGGAATTAAATATGTTCCTGGACCTTTTAATTGGATGTTTGGGGCTGGTAGGTCTGTTTCTGGTAAGGCCTTAAAGAGAAAAAGAAAAAAAATATGTTTGAAGAGCCAAGCACAGGGTGGGCAAAGGAGCAGAGAAAGCTGATCACTGTTTTCAGAGAAACTCCATATGCAGAAAGCCGATGTATCTCAAATATATACATTTGTGTTTTGCTAAAATAGTCGCCTTGACTTTAGGCTGCTGTCTAGTGAAAATAGAAGGAGGCATATTGGTTCACCTCATCATGCTGCTGCTGCTGTCCAATTTAGGCACGACACCTGGCTTGCATCCAGCCAGCATCAGCGCACGAGTCTGTCAGCACATCCTTGTGTGTGTGTGTGTGCCTGTTGTAATAAACCAGCAAGGTGTTAGGGAGAAGGGAACGCTGGATTTCCATCCCACCGAGGACCTGAGCTCTACTCTTGTGGGAGGAGGCTTCCTGTAGCTTTTGTATTAACTGTGCCAACCTCTGTATTTCACGGTGGCTTATCCCTGGGGAGTGCAGTCTGTCTTCAGGTTGCCTTGGGAGAGAGGGGCTCGACAGTGTCGTCGACCTTGCAGCTGCGATTCCTGAAAGCAGGTCTGTGAAGCGCCACTAAATACCTCCAACATACATAGAAGTATGTCTGGTTGTCAGGACGGGGAAGGTCTTGTCCATTCTTCTGAATGTAAGAGAAGTTTGGGCTGTCAGTATCTTGAAGCATGGAGGGAAGGACATTTTTTGTTTCCCATGAGTAACGAAAAGAACAAGGTAGTACTGTATGTCATGCTGTCCTGTTGTATCTTTTTAACCCTTTCTGTTGGTATGGTTAAAATTATCAGGAATTCTGATGCTATCTAGGCAGTTACACAAATTTAAGTTATTAAGCATGTGGAATTTCTGCTGAATGTGATCTCGTTTTAGATCCAGTGAGTGGGGATTTTAATAGTTTGCCTTTAATACTTCTAATAAATCACAAGTTGAAATTACTAGTTTACCTCATAGAAAGACGTGAATCGCTCATTGCTGCTTCTTCCAAGAGTTGCCTCACTTGTTCTGAATTTGGAAGTATTTCCAGTGGGCTGGAAATACTTTCTGAATTGCTAGATTACCCATGCACATTTCTGCTGTGAAGGCCAGATCAGGATTCATTTAATTCTAAGACTGTAGCATTTTTCTGCTAAGTAGCCGTCTGCCTGCGAGCTTTGCTCTCTGCTGCCTTTTGTTCATTGTCGGGGTGCCGCACGTTTCCATGTGTGTCCATATATTGTTTTTGAAGGAACCAGTTCAAATAAAGGAGTAGAAACTTCTGTGAAACAAATGACCTACGTACAAGTGATGATGGGCTCACAGTCTAAGAATGTAAGCTGTGAGTAGTAACCATTTTGTGGAATGCCTATCTTGTCCGTAAGTGCTTATGAAATCTTTCAATATAGGTATCCTTTTAAGTGCTGCATAAAATAGGCAATTTTTAAGCACAGGTTAGAGCCCCTGTTCACTCTGGTGCAGAAGTTGGTTGCTAATCCCAGCTGAACCTTCCACAAACATGGAATCATAGAACCATTTAGGTTGTTGGAAAAGACTCTGAAGATCATCAAGTCCAAATCAAACTAGTTCACAAATACAGAAACCAAATAAATTCAGTGCAAGAAAAAGTGCTTGTTTTTCAAAAGGAATTGGCTGGCACAGAAAAGCAGTTTGTTCTCAGACTTCCAAAGGCTGTTGCAAAGGGGCAGCTCTGAAAGAAAAGAAACTAAATAAATACTGAAAGATGTGGTTTAATTATGCAGTAATTCTTATTACTGAGAAGTACAATAGAAGAAAAAAAGGTCACTGAGTCACATATTGTTTTCAAGCTCTAGAAGAGCAATGAAGTGATGTAAACCAGAAGAATGGGGAAGAAATTGAGCAAGCTTTCAGGGGAGGAAGATTGAACTTTGCCATGTGATTCAGCATAAAGAACTGCAGGAACATGAGGGAGTAGAGTCCGGGCTGTAATCCTTATGGGCCCGTTTGCTCCCTGTGTGACCTTGGACAATCGGCTGGATCTGTGTGAGCTTCACTAAGTGGAAAGTCACTAAGTGGACAAAAAGCAAGCTCAAGCCTGTGCTGTCACTTAACTGCCATTTCTACAGTAATCTACCAAAGAGAAAAGAGAAGAAAGCTGAGTCTTCCAGCATCCCAATAACAAAACCAAGAGCCACAGAAAGTAAATGTTTCTTACTACCCTCCTCTGTACTTTGCTTTAGTCAGGTAAATATTAAAAAAAATTGAGAGATTGTTAATGTTTTAGAAGTAAGCATGTATAAACACGATTGCAGAATCAAAGGCTAAAAATTAAGCAGCAAATAAATAAGTGCAGCTTACTTTAGGATTTTGTGTTGACCGCTACCAGGTACCAGATGTGAGGTCTACAGGCTAGCATAAAAAAAACAGGACTCCCAAAGTGTGACTAACCCATACCATCAAATGTCTCAAAAAATATCCAGTCTTGCTGACTGACTGACTGGAAAAATTTTTGATCTGCAGACTTTCTGAACTTAAGCAAATATGATAGTAGTAGTCACAAGTTGCATAAAAATGGCACAGATCCTACTTACTGGTACTTGACATCTGAAAAGTTCAGTGCCGTCTTCTGATGTGCCTTCCAAAAGTCTCAATTGGCATTTCAGAGGGAACCAGCAAAAACTAAATGAAGATATAAGCCTTGCTGCCATCTCATTTGCTTATTTTATGGCTTTTCCTGTTGTTATGCACTGGCTAAGCATGCCACCTCAGATTGTCACTGGAAGAAGGCAGGCCCACAGGATACAGTGGCCACAAGCTGGGAAGGTAGGCAGGCTCGGCCAAACATCAAATCCATCCACACTGATCATCAGAGCCAGCAGTACTGTTGCTAACATTTTAAACTTAAAATTACCTTTCTGAGACTGAGGGAAGAGATAAGCATCACACACACAATTCTGAAGTAATGTCACCTTCTTGTTTTGTATTTGCTGATATTTAACGGCTGATAGCTGAAGTTGTCTGTATTTTGGTAAAAGATGTTTTCCTCGGGTAATTGCCTTAGTTTCCGAAGGACCATTTTACTCCACATTAAACAGTCAGGAAAAATCCCAGTCTTAGACCTGTTGTAAGGTTTTCTACCTGTTCTTCTTCAATGAAGTGCAACCACAGAGTTCATTGGCTTTGGCAGTGCATCGAAACCAAGATGATCCCATCTCCTGATACTTCATCCCACTACTGACAAGTGGCAGGGGAGAGGGTAGTGGTACAGTGGAAATCTCTGAAGCTGACTTCATCACTAATGAGAATCACGTAAGAACATCCTTGGGAGCAGTGTAAGGTGCAAAAGCTAAGGTTTAATTAACATGAGACTATTTCAAAATAATCTCTGAAATAAATCTGTGCTTCTCACCTAACCTAGCTTAAACATTCAGCCCATAAGTTGCACAGCTGCTAGATCCCACAAAAGCGTATGTTGTTGATACTTTTTCTGCCCATATAGTGCCCAAATGCACCATTTAAAATAAAATACATTTTGAGATTTTGCAGGTGTCTTGCCTGCCTGTGAAATCCACTGTATGTACTTACAATATGGAAGGCTCTACTATTATTAGTATATTACAGCAGCATTATGAAAGCTGTTACATATCACAAAAAAATTTTGCATCCTACAATACAAAAATAAAGCGTGTGGTGTGACTGCTGCTGGTCCTATAATTAAAATGTCATTTCTTCAATAGCAGATATATAAAAGGTACATTATGTTTAAAAGCTCTGAAGTCCTGAAGATCTGAAGTCAATGGGAATTTTGCCATTCTACCTTTTTCATTTCATTGTGGAATTTTATTTTTTATGATGCTCAGATTTGTACATCTTCTGGAGAGGCAAATTGTATGAGGCTGCGGACAGAATGCAGGCTGGGAGAGCTGGTCCTTAGGTTGTGTGGGTGTGAATGCTTAACTTTGTACAGGCTCTGCCAGCCAGCAGCAAAATGTGGCAGATCATTAACATAAATCTCTGAAAATAAGATTATGGAAGTGTTGCTGATATTACCTAAGTGGCAGTGCAATGGAATCTAGCTCTTTTTTGAAAGCATGGTATTAGTAGGCATTACCTAGTTCACTGGGAATGTATATTCCTAGCATATTTATAACCAAGGAAACCAGTTGCATTTGCCTTTTCACTTCTGTAAGAAAATATGGCTTTAAACAGGGATATTGATTGAACAGATTTCTGTGGAGTTTGTTTATGTATAGCTTGTTCAAATGGTAATGTAGGAAAGTGATAAATTTAAAAAAATAGTGAAACTGCCCACAGTTTTGTTTCATCATTGGTTCCTTTTTCTCCTCTGAAATGTGTTTAATATATAGGGTTGATTATGATCTGTAATCTAATTTACTAACAGCTCTTACTTGGAAATTGTGGAACCAGCTTCTCAGCCTTTGCTCAGACACTTCAAATCTTCAGTGTAAACAGTTCAGATTTATACTTGCGTAACAGGAAAAAAAATATTCTGATCTCACTGTGGTTTTCTCCATTGCCTGAAATTTCAAGTGCATGACAATCTTAGCTATTTCCAGAAGTACTCTGAGTAATGCAGACTACATTGTCTGCATTAATTCGGTTTGTTGTTAAGAATTGTTTTACTGATAATTGTGAAAACATACAATGTGAATGTATAATATATTTAGATTATTATAAAACTATGAAAATGTACTGCCCTTGTTTATCTCCACAGAAATAAGTGTGAGAGATAAGAGATCAGTAGCTATAAATAAGCTGATACCAGTTTCTTAATGGGAATGACAGGCAGTGTTTACACTTTTCATTTGTTCCCAGGCAGACCTCATGCTCTGTGTCCGTCTACATCTCTTCCTCATTTCCTAGTTCAAGCACTCTTTGCAATAGTCTTGTATGTGACCTGACACTGTGCTGGGAAACTGGCTGTCTCCGTTCCCAGTGACATCAAATGCTTCTTTAAAATTTCCCGTTAGAACAAAAACATTGTGTTACCCGCTGAAATGGGTTACAGCAGCGACAATTCAACATCCCAAGGTTGAGGTTTTCTAGTTTTCTTTGCTAGCTATGAATGTTCAGATGGTTGGCAAGGAACCCCCCAAAACTCAGCAGCAGGACTGCTGGTAATGGTGGCTGGAGTGTATAAATCGTGCTAGAAAACTGTAGCTGTGGTGTGGGGCTCACTGAAAGTGGGCTAGTCTGAATTTCAAACGGTAAAAGAGAGATTACCTCCAGAAGACAGGTGAGGTGGTATTGGTGTTGGCATGTTTTGCTGTCCCTCCAGAGGCAGTGGTGTGACAGCGCTAAGGATAGAGATCTGAGTGCCAGCCACTTCTGTGATCTGATATCTCTTGCTGGGGTGAGCAGAGCAGAGCACAACACGTAGGTACTTCAACATTTTCATCCCCGTGTTTAAATTTTCTGTAATTCATATGTGAAAACAGACTTTCTCAACTCTAGCAAGGTTCTGCTTTTATGCGCTTCAAAGCTGCGGTACAACATAGGAGCAGCTGGCGAAGCCCTGGGACCAGGCAAGTTTTAGAAGACAAGGATGGAAGATGTTGAGGGACAGTCTCAGTTCCCTTGCAGATCCTGTGCTAATTCCAGCAATCCTTACTCGTGTCAAATGATTTCATTTGTTCTCTGGGTTCTTCCCTTTAATTTCAGTAGGACTGTTTCCCCTGAACAAGGATTACATGATTTGATTTCCTTCACTTCTAATTTCTCAATTTAATCAGCTCGATAGTCACCCACCGGTTTTGGAGGGATTTGGGGGAAGGAATGCTCTCATCTTTTCATTGTTGTTGAATTCAGTCACATGAAGAACCTAAATATAAACAGATGTCCATTTTTAAAAAGTCAGCATATTGCTGAAATTTAATATTTTTGTTAGCGTCACCGACAGAAATTTTATTGCTGAACATTCAATCTCTGGTTTGTGTTCAAACAATATTAAGAGATTGTTGCTGCACTGAAATTTGGAGGGTTTTCAATAAGATCATTCTGCATCATTTGCTTATTTTTTTCTTTAGTGTCCTGACTGGCAGAAACTGGAATTCCCGAGTTCCTTTGGCTACTGCTGCTCACCTCGGGGAATGAACGGGGTGGGGTGAGCGCCCCGCGGTTTGGGTTTGCCGCCTTTCCTGCTGCGCGAGAACAAGATGGCTGTGCCGAATGGCCTTGTCCTTTGCATCGAACCTGTATAGGAAGCAAGAGGGTTTAAATCAGGTCTTTGAAGCATAATGAAGGGACTTCTTTCCTGAGGGTGGTGGTGAGATGAAGGCTCTTGGCAACGCATGGTCATTTTGGCAGTGCGAGGGGGACATACGTAGGGACTGGGTCCCTGTTCCACAGTAGGGGCACAGGGAACGTGCGAGCAAAATGAACTGTGAAGAAATACCAAATTCTTTCAGTGTTGTACAGGTTCATTGGTTACTGCTTCAGCAAAACTGGAAGCATGTATGAATCTTAGTTAAAAGTCAAAACCATCATGTTTGGTTTCATGTATGTATACAGGTTTGCTGAGGGAATTATCTACCACAACGTATTTGTAGGTCCTGTTAAAATCAGTGGTAGGTATATAGGTAAACAATGTCACTCATTTATCTCGCATGTTTGTGGCATCCTCATTTTAAAGGAAAAAAATCTAATTTTTTTCCAAGTGGTAATAGCTAAGTTGGAAAGTTTAACTTTAAAATGTCAAAGGTCCTATTGTCTAGGGACAGCAGCTTTTGCTGCATATATCTGCATTTGGCAAGATGGAAAGTTGTTACAGTTAGCTGGGTCAACACATTTAGCCCTTCTGTGACTCAGGTTCTGTTTTCGTTTGGGGTGGGAGCTGGGAACAGAGAGAAGATGCAGCATATGCAGGAAGAAAGTGAACTCACTAAATTAAAAACTTTGGTTTTCTTTACTAGGATAAAACATTATCTTGATGGAAACAGCGTACGTTAGTCACTGAGAAATTAAAGAAGATATTTGAAAAATGTTGGATCTGTTCTATGAAAATCAGTTTAGAAGTCGTCAGTGATTCAAATCTCCTTGGGGTATTTCAAGAACACTGGATAAAATCCAGTTTAAAATGAGGTCAGATTATACTTGCAATAATATCCAAACTATGGGATTAGTTTTTCCTGCCTAAAACAGCTGCAGATAGAATTGATGCTGTGTCTGCTGCGTGAAGATGAAGATTTGTGTGCAGTGCTCCTTCTCAGGAATTCTTGCTTTTAAAAGCTACACCTGTTTTGAAGACCCAGATGCCAATTTTATTATGCTTTCTCAGTCTAAATGCTATTTCACTCTGCACATACATCTGCTTTGATCCGTATGGTATCGTGTCAGATATGGTGCTACCCAGTGTTAGGGAGCAGGAGACACAATCTGTCTAGGTACTCGTTTGGCTCTCTTCACAGTACTATGTGAACATCTCAGCAATTATAGGAGTACTTCTTTGAGAAGGGAAGTTTTATCCTCCTTTTGTGAGTTGTAATTTACAGAACGTGGCTGGTGTTTTGTCCAGTGCAATAAAGGAAGTCTTAGCTATGGGGGGATTTAGCATCCTGCCTAAAATACTAGTTATTCTGTTCTTGTCCATCATTATTGATGCCATTAAAGAAGAAACTAAATATCATGATTAACTTAACTTTTACAAACTATAAAATGAGTTTTCGGTTGAAATACTGATGAGAAAGAGTTCTATCTTACCAATGCTGTAAGCATTTTGGAAATTTCTCTGAAACAATCTCAACTGCTTTCAGTGTAAATACAAAAGAAAGATAGTGTTAATTGCTCATCTTTGCTGTTAGCTAGTCAATTCTAAAGTAAGTATATTGAATCATATATAATACTAGCAGGCTTCCTTCTTCCTATTTCTAGTACTGCTACATGTGCCAAACCACATGTCAGTCCCATCACCACTCTGGCCACAATCACCACCAAAATGGAAGTGATTGTCTTTCAGTGGAAATAAAATACTAGATCAAGAATTATTTTCAGATTCCAGTTATCTTCTAACATGCTTAGCTCAGTTGAAATTCGTTTCATCGATATCTCACTCCCGTGAGCCATCCTTATTGCCTTTTGAAGGAGTTGCAGCTGACATTAAAGAGGTTCGGTGGGAGCTTTCTGTGACTCTGTGTTAGCTGCCCGTAGCAGAGAGAAAGCATGGCCTTGTACTTACAGAGATGTTTGTCACCAGAAACGGACATCTAGCATCAGTAAAAGAATCTGAGCCCATAAAAGAATCTGAGCCCATACAGACTGGAGATTCAAGAGAGATGGAGAATATTTAGGCGATAAAGCAGTTTAAGGGACTGTATTGTAAAACACAGATAAACATCTGCGCATTTGCATCTGGTCTTCTACCAGTTCTGGGTTTTTTCTGGAGGTTATGGAGGTAAGTCTGTCTATAGATCCTTCCATCTGCGTTCTCATCACCTCTTTCAAAACTGACACGATTGGTCTCAGCTGCTGTGAATTAGCTTGTTACTATTAAAGTCTGTTTATTTTTGGAAATGGAGAGACTGCCTAGGTATGAGTCTTCTGTTCTTTACAAGTGGCGTACAGGAACTGAAATCTAGCTAAAACTGTTAGAGAACTGGTCTGGTGTAAGAAATACCTGCTAGAGCACCAGGGCTGTGTATTACTGTTTCTCCATCCCATATAACAAGCTATGCTACTCTACATTATTTACTTAGTGGCATAACTTGAGGATTGGGAGGTGTTCTAATTAAGGTAAGGCTGTCTTTCATTATGAAGGAACGAAGACAGTTTTCCTGATGCATCTGTGCATCCCAGGGCCGTGCAAATTTCTGGATCAGGGCCTCATGTGCACTGTAGACGTTCTAATGTTAAATACCATGTGGTATGTCTGTGGCAGATACCCGCCTACAGTAATTCCCAGATGTAACTAATACCTCTTCCTATTTAATATGGTCCATAGTCAAGGAAAATCCCTCCATATGTTTTGAATGCTCTTGTGTCTTCACTGGAGTTCTCAAGAGTATGTTTTTGTTCTACATTTGTGTTGTGTGTAAGCTGGTCAATATACAGGCAATAAACTTTGGAATAACCGAACTGTTAGCATATGCAAGGTTTATCTAGCACAAATACTTAGTAGGGTCAGTATCCTTGAGTATATTGTAACAACAGCTCACTGATCTTTTAGAGAGCCACAAAATTCAAAATATTTACTTCATCAGTAATCTTCTCCTCAGAGTCTATCTGAATAGGTCATTTGCTTGGCAACACCTCTTGTCCAGTAATTATTAATTCCAGAAGAATAGCAGTAATGCAACTTGAGAGCTGCTGTGTTTTTCCTCTGTTTGCCTTTAAAGACGCAGTCATTGCACTAGATACAATTCGGCTGTTCCCTTGCAATGACAGGGTAGTGCCGGTTCGTGTCTGTGCTCCTGTTTCACTGCAGAGTATTTTGGAATTCAGGAGAAAGCCAAATAAAAGAGAGTATTGAGGGAGGACCAATATTTAATTGCTTTTATTAGTCTGGGTATTGAATGACAGTGCAAACCACTCTTGTGTTCTTGTTAAGAGAAGCAGTAGATATTTTTTTTCCTCCCAAGTCCTTGATTACTCACTATGGATTGGGCATCACATTGAGTAGGCTGCTTAAAGGACTTAACCAGCTTATTTTTCACCAGAAGATCAGGCAGTAATTCAGAAAGGGGGAGGGGTGAGCTGCTGAAAGCTTGTTATGTATATATAGTTTGAAAGTGTTTGAGCCAGTACAGAATGGTTTCAATGGAAAATGGATAATAGTTAACATCAGCTTTTGTACAGCTGCTTTTTGGCTAGAGGAGAGGTAATTTATATTTAAAGTCTGAGTTTGATTCATTATTTTTCACAACAGTGTTTCGCTAAAGTTTCCCCTTCTTTTCCCTTCAGATTCTTTACACTTAGTAAAGCTACTGCTTCTATTTCAGCACAAACAGTTTCTTCCTCTGTCAGGTCTGTACCAGGTGAAGCCTAAATCACAGACTGTGCTTGCCCTCTGTTTTTTGATAATATTTGTGAATAGCTTACATATTTGGCTGCAGTCTTGCTGCCAAACTGGAAAGGATTGCTGCATTACTGTGTTGCATTGACTCCAGCTTGAGGTAGGAGTGGGGAGAGCAGTTTTAGGAAATTTTAAGGGAGCTGTAGTAATGCAAGTCCCCCTTCTTCTGCTACATTAACAAGCATTAATTGATACAGACATTTAGAAATGAGTTGCACTTTAAAGATTCGTTCCTTCTCCCCCTAATTGCTTTGGGAAGAATGAATGTGACTAGGCTGGACACGGTTTATTAACTTAGCTTTCTTGAGGGTGTGGAAAAATTTTTGTAATGTCTCAAGTCTCCACTAAAATTTTGTATTTTTTTGTGTCTAGTAGCCTGGCCACATGGACACAAAGCAATAGGCTGATTTGCCTCACACATTCATTGTGAGGTGATTATAAATTGTGGCTTTAACACCTTAAAATTGCATTTCAAAAAAGTGAGAAGCTTTATTATTTCAGAATCTTCAGAATGGTTCTGATACTTTCACACATAGGTAACATATGGAAATTAAAAAGTGAAGCTTTACACAAACGTGCTCTGTATTGCTCCCTTACAGTGGTAACAATTATGTTACCATTCAAGAGAAGGATTTTCTACTTTTGAAGGATGTACCTAACTACCAGGTGATCATCCTGATATTTTCGTTATTACACATTCATGGTTTGATCTCCATCGTCCTATTAAGGCATTTACACTGAGATGGAGATGGCTCAAGGCATGAATCTCATGTTGGTAGAAACTAAGGTGTTTCAGAGTATGTAAGATGCTTTGAAGTAGTTGCAGCATAGTTCATGGTTTAAGAGTAATTTTCTTATAAACTAATAAAATTATGAACAGCAACCTTTAAATCAACAGCCTGAAACCCAGATATATGCGTTTGATGTTATCTAAGCATTTGATGCAGCAGTTAACTGTATGGGTTGGTTTTGGCATAATGGTGATAGTATTTCCGGAAGGATTTTTAATCGTTAATACTTATATTGCTTCTCCTCTGTTAGACTCACAGTAGCACACTGATCAAGCAGAAGATGCTTTCTAAATACAGTTTTGGTTAAAGAAAACTATGTATTTTAATTACGTTTTCTGGTATCTAGAGCTAGAGGTAGGATTTGCAAGACTGAAATGTCACAATTTACTGCCTTCCAGAGACAAAAACTGACCTGTCAGAAATATGTTTACAATTAAGGGCTAATACTCCTTGGTGCAATTCTCTGGGATGGAGTCCAGCCAGGTGCAAGAAAATCTTCCTTCTTTCTCATTTTGAACTCTGAATGTATGTGTATCTAGGGCTGCACTTGAATATTTACATTTCTTTGGGGAGAAGTCAAAGTGTGAGGTTTATTCATGCAGAAACTGCTGTGAACTGTTTGTGTTAACGATTATAATTTCCTTGATGGTAAACAACACCATCTCAAAGTACTGTATGACAGCAAAAATGTTTTGGGCATAAGCTACTGCTATATCTATTAATAACTACAGAAGAATAAAGAAGTCAGTCAATAAACATAGGGAGGCTTGTGCACTCTGAGAGATCCTAGGTTAGGAAATTAAACCCTTTAAAAGAGCACAGGGACTTCATTCATTTTGTCCCAGTGCCAGTCTCCAGTGGTGGAGATTCTGCAGTCTCCATAAGTAAATGGTACTTAATTATTCCTTCAGTGGAAATTTTTCTGTGTAATATAATATAAATCTTCCATGCTACAACTTTGGCCCATAACCTCCTGTTCAGCTCACAGTGCACATAGGAACACTTTCATTCCCACCTATACTTTATCTCTACTTAGAGACTGCTATCCCCTCTGCACTGAAACAGCACCATGATTTGAATCTTTCCTCTTTGGTGATGTTTCTAGAGCGCTGATCACTCTCTCTGTCCTCTGGAGAGTCTTCACAAGGACCTGTGTCCAGAAGTGGGTGCTGTGCTCTGGCTGAATGTTAAGAGTTACTGATGTGATTTGCAGACTACCTTCTATTTCTTACCTACTTGTTCAAAACTTGTTTTTTTTTTGTTAAGTTCAACCCTTTGATATCTGACATTTAACGAGATCCACTGTCACGGCTCCAAACTCCTTGTGTAATTACTCCTTCCCCATTAGTTACTCAGCCTGTGTTTGTGCAGGTGGTCATTCTGTCATAAATGTAGGATATTGCACCAATCCCTATTACATTTCATCCTGCCTTTTCAGACCCTTCCCCAACCTGCCAACATCTTTTTTGAACTCTAATCCTTCCCTCCAATATTCATGCAGCCTTTCCCAGCTTGGTGTTACCTGTGAATATTACCTCTCTATCCCATCATCAACTTCATGCATGAAAACATAAGCTGTAACTGTACTTAGGAAAGATCTTGCAGATTCTCACTCAGTAGATACAAAACCTATCCAGTGAACTACCAAGTATAGTTTTTGAACCCATTTTGCACTTCCCTTACAGCATTTTCTTCTAAATGGTGTTTTCCTAGCTCACAGAAGTGTCAAACACCTTAGAAAAGCCAAGTTAAATTGCAGCCACTGCTTCTCCCGCACGCAGAAGGAAAGAAGAAGTTGGTAGAAGGAAATTAAATGGATTTGACAAGATTTTTATCTTGACAAATCCATACTGGTTGCTACTGCTGCCCTGGTTATTTTATGGGTGTTTATTAACAGTGGGTTTGAATTCTTGCAGAATTTTTCCAGGAAATGAGGCTGAGTTGACTTGTTCAGCATTTCTCAGCTCCTCCTTGTTCTGCACTTCGCAGCTTGGAAACCGTTTCTTCTTTTCTAGTTTTCTGTCATCTGACACACCCTCCATAATTCTCAAAGGTAACAGCTGCTCTGTGATTGCTTCAGTAATTTCTGCAAGCGCCCGGGGGTGAGTATTAAGCGTGACCGCTCTAGGCACCCCAGGTTTATCTGCAGGCAGCATGTCCCGTTGTGTGACCACTTGAAGGTCTGATGGCAAAACCTACGTCGTCAGCTCTTTCCATATGCCTCCAAAAAGCAAACTCTCAGGGAGATTACGGGGGATGAGAGGAGAAAGTTGCCACATTGTTTAGAGTATCTCATTTGATTTATTGCATGTGATGATAATCTAGCAACATTCGTAGGCAGAAGGGCACATCGGGCTGGAAAGCAGGCTGGTGTGCAGCTTCCCTGCAGCGGCGCCTGCAGCCCTCCTCAGGAGAAAGCCTTCTGGCCCTGCTCTGGGCACGCTGGTGCTGGGCTGGGAGGCATGGGATTTAGGGTAGTGCCACAAATGAGGGCGAGAGAGGCAGATTCTAGTTTTGTGGGGCAAAACTCTCCATGTGGAAATAGTCTCTTATCAGACACTCCAAATTTTCCCTTAGCTGAGAGAGATATGGAAGGTGAGGAGAGAACTTTTGTATTTTGAAGTCTGATTTGCTAGAGTGTGGAAACTAGTAGTGCTAAAGTCAGAGCTAGTGGAGACCACCTCCCAGCATCAGGGAGCAGTAACTGGCTCGCCAGTGCCTTCCAGCTAGATTTTCCCAGATCCAAGTTCACTCAGTTGGTACCTTTCACTTGTCTGCAGGGGTCTTAACATCTAGCAGTCAAAGCATGAAAACTTTGAAAACTTAAACTAAAAAAAGAAATATTGGAAGCAAATTTGCTAAGAAATCTTGAGTCTCAGCAATGAACATTATCACCTTTTATATAAGAATAGTCTTAAAAATAGATGTACTGTGAAACCAGATCTCCAAACACTGAATGTTTAGGACTTCATCTGCTAGCAGAAGCAAAGCAGCTTGCAAGTTAACTGACTAAGCCCCAGGTCACTGGCATCCTAGTGAAAACACCGTTCTAACAAACATTCATTTTTTTAATTAATGAGAACATAGGAAATAAATATCTTCGATGAGTATGTAACTAAAAGCACAGAATGTTTTAACTAATCCTTAAGAATTTATTTGCCTAGTAAAGCACTGTGGCAGGAGGCCATAGAAATACACTTAGGACATTTTAGACCCAATAATAGCTATATTAATATTTAAATAAGTACAAGCCTCTTCTAGTATTTCAGGAACGCTCATCAGCCCATAATAGCGTTTTTACTTAATCCTTAAGTGTATAAGGCTCAGTCAGGACATAGACATTTATTTCCTAAGGGACAGTGACAGTCAGTGTGGGGCTGACTTTTAGCTGCTGTTTGTTTCTGATTTTTTCTGCAGCGGCTCCTCAGGTAGTAATTACTCGGTGTTGTTCCAGAGCAAAGAATCCTCAGTTACAAACCCTTCAAAAACGGGAGTTAGTCTCCTCTCTTGCTTTGCCCATTGATACATACATGTGCTAAGGATCCTGTGTATAAAAAGTATAAAAGCAGATGCTTGCTTTCCGTTGCAAAGTCTTCACACGTAGCACAAGCTGTAGTAGCTTCTCTCCTTGGTTGTGAAGAAGACTCTCGTGTGCTTGTGTCGGGTGTGAGCGCTTCCTTAGCAGCCTGGGTTGCATATGTTTAATCATTTATGGAGCTGCTTATTCTTGTGTACAGGAGCAGGAAAATAGCTCAGCTGAACAGAAGTAAAAATTAGTTCATTATACGTGTTTATATTTGCATTAATTTGCATCCAGGTGATTGGTATAATAGCAATGTATTTAGTGACAAGAAAAGTAAATTGTTCAGGATTGTGTGGTATCTATGGCTCCCCAAAAATTTAACTGGGTATCAAATAACATCAATGCTTGTTTTGTAGACTCTGAAACTGAGACTGTCAGGTGATTTACTGGGTCTCCCCTCCCCCGTCCCCAATTTTAAACCTCTTTCTGTGTTTTTCCCTTTATCAGCACACACAGATGCATGCCGTTAAAGAATCTGCATGCCATCCTTTCTCTGTAAGGACTGTCTCCTCTTGTCTAGGTGCTGGAGCATTTCACAAAAGCTTATTTTAAATACAGTGTGCTTCTGAAGAAAATAACATTGTTCAATAAAGGAAACTTTTAATAATTATGATTTTTAAAATGTGGCTTGCAGATTGTGTAAATCTACTGTAACTTCATTTAGTTTATACAACCACAAGTACTGGATTTTAAGTCTGCATTCATCAAAGCTGCCACGTTCATGTCAGCACTGAAAACCTGTAAATGATGAAGTTATCTGTCAGAGACATATGAAATGGTTTGCAGTATGTTAACCAGTCCAGGAACTGGACTTGCGGAAAAAGATGTGTTTCAGAGTCACTGCCTCCTCTGGAGAAAACAGGGGTAAAGGAAGTGGGGAACGATAAGGTTTATTATGGGTTGATCCAAAAGTATTTGTCTGGGAAATTTTGGCAAATTCAGTCTGTTTAAAGAAACTAAAAAACCTGTGGATTTGTCCGTCTCTGAAATTTCATTAAAAGCATTACTTTGGGGATTTTAGTGTTCAAATTCTAATAGGAGAGAAGCTTCGAAGACATTTACTCCCTTAAGAGATGACTGAAAACTTTTGTCTGGAATGTTGCTGGGGGCTTCACAAGCCCGAACTTGAATCTCCTTTTTTCCCCATATACCTTTGGCATTTATTATTCTGAAGTGTGACATCAAGTCCTTCTTCGGTAGAATTGATTTGAATAGAAATGGCCGAGAACTCTGTGGAAATCCTGAAGGCAGGATTTGGAGGTGTATTTACTAATTTTGCCAAAGTCTTCATTTTATACAACAATTTAAAGTTATTTGACTTAGCAATTTTTTGGGGGATACTAGTGTGCTGATGGAGATAGAATCACATTTCAAAGTATAGATCTGGGTGCAAGCTGACATTTCAGAGGCCAGTAAGATTCTACTATAGTCAAATAGAAATACTCCATTCTTTCAAATTTTAAAGACAGACATCAGCCCTTTCTGGGACAGAGCACTTTAAAGTATTTTCCAGGTGAGAAATGGCACTGCATGTAGCAGGTTTTCTTCTCTGATTAGTGCCAGAATTTAAAAAAATAACCAACAAAAAAACCTTGCTGAAAAATGTTTTAGTCGTATTTTTTCCCTGTAGTTTGGGCTTTAATAATATGTTCCTTAAATATTTTAATTTTATTTTTAGTAAATTCTGTATAACGTCCCTGCAAGAGGAGGCATCTTCGATGAAATCCTAATAGTCTGTATCGTTTACAGTTTCTAGGGAATGTAAAACCATAGAATTACTAATGATTGATTTAATCAGATTTACATGAAATAGCTAGTTATGCCTGCAAAAGAGTAAAATGGTGAGGAGAAAAAATCCCTACCCATTTAGAAACACTTGTGCTTGACATTTCAGACAATTCTTCACCCATCAGCTTATGAGGGTTTTACTGATACAGTTTTAGCTTTTGCTGGATACAAAGGGAAGCAAGAAGTTTTGAGATTAAGCAGCTGCTGTTTGGTTTTCTTCTGCTCATCTAGAAACATTTTCATAATTTTGATTTTGTGTAAGTGGGAGCAGTTATTCAGAGCTTCAGCAGAAGCGCGGTCCATGTGAAACTGCCATCTCCTGGCTGTTGTGGGGGCCAGAGAATGCAATCTGTGTGGCTGCTCTGCCCTGTATGCAAAGTGCAAGTGATGGCTTGTAAATACAGATAAAGGCCATTTTAAAAAACTTTTTTTTTCTTTTTTTTTTCACGGACAGAGAACTTTAATCTATGTTTATATAGGGCAGTGGAGACATCCAGTGGCCAGTGTCTTCAGTGACTGACAGATGGTAGCTTGTGGATTCTGACCGTCTGACAAATAAATGAAAGGCTGATATGAAAACAGGCAATTTTAGGAGTTGGGTTTTTTTTCTGCCTTTAAGTTCAGAAAAGAGTTCCAAATGCAACAGAGTGAAAACTAAGGTCTGTAGAAGAAACTACATTACCCGGTCATGTCATGTAAAGGGGTACTGGCCTTGAGCCACTGTTAAACACAGAACTTGTGGCAGTTCTAGTGAAGCCAGCAGTACTTACACTTCAGGTACTCGTGTAAACCACCTGACGGAGTGCTTGGCTGAACTGAGGCCAACAGCACGTTGACATCTAAAGGTTAGATTTGAATTGTTACAAGTAAACACAGCTTAAAGGTTTTGTAGATAAATATGTACAATTGATTTGAACTTCAGATGAAAAACTCAGTTTTGAGCACCTATTTAAGAAAATTATTAGTAACAAAGAAAGAGCAAAGGCAAGGAATTGAGAGTTGTGTTGTAGCCTTTGACTAGGCTTCCACAGGGATCGGAGGATACAGAAATACCCTTAACTGGGAAAGACTGGCCACCTTGCAATGTGCAGTGACTTGAAGCAGGTGCAGTTGTTCATAGGTGCTTTATTTAATTATGGCTCAATAATTATATTTCTAGTGCCTGTAAAAGGTGTAACTTGAGCAGAAAAGTATGTATTCTGATAATGATCCTCTGCCATTCACAGTGTAAATGCCTAATGTTTCCGTCATAGAGCAGTTCTGCTACTGTTACTGTGCAAAATGCCTCGTTGTACGAGTTATCACTATTTCTACATACTGTAAAAAAGAAACGACAAAACTTTTGAAAGTTGTTAAGGCAGCTCTTTGGATTTCTCACTCTTGTACAAGTAATTCAAAATGGCAGACATGACAGCTCACTAAGGACATTGCAGAAACTTTTATTAAACATTACAACTTCCCAAATACCTACATTCTTCTTCTACAGCGGGACCCAGGTAGAACATTAATACTGTGCTGAGACAAATTTTCAGTCAGTCAGAACAGAAAGAAATTTCGTAAAAGCACATCAAGTTTATACCTTTTTCAGTTTTCCAGTTATCCAGCTGGTCAAGAGAGACTTGAATGTGTGTGGTTTTATGAATGACTTGTTTCTAGTTGGTTTCCTCTCATTTCATTGGGGATTAATAATTAACTTCCCAGCTATTTTTAATGGATGACAGTAAATCTATAAAGTATCATTAATAAATAATGAAACAGATGGGTTTGGGAGGGATGGAAAAAATGGGAAAATTGGAGTAAATGAGAATGTCTGCAAGTTTCTTATGCCATAAACACTAAATAGGAGGACAATGTTATGGAACATTGGGGCCTTTCAGAAGTATTTCTGTTCATTGAATCTACTCATCAGTAGTTCCCCATGACTATTTAATGTAGGACTTACTGGATCTGGGAGTAGAACAATTTGTGGTATATTCAGGTGAAGATGAGGAGTTCGAATGATATCTTCTATTGTGGCTTTGTATTTGTTAAAATGTACTAGCAATTTCATTATAAAAGCTTGAAATTATTTTAATTTTCTTAATATCCAAACCCCAGTGCCGAAGATGTTAAATTATCTATTAAATTGATTATTAAATTGTTAATATATACATTAAATATCTACTAAGTTGAGGAGACAAGGTGTAGTAATAAACATCTTTATTACATGAGAAAATGAAAAGTGGAAGTAAAAAAGTAGTGGAAATGTTCCCCCATCACTGGAATGAAGAATGGAAAATGATTTTTGGAAGAAAAAAAATAATCTGAGCCAGAGAAGTTTATATGAAGTTAACAAAACTGAAAGGGACAAAGTAAAAAATAAACACAACCCTTTCTGGTTATTGTCAAGAGATGTTCCCAAGCCTAATAAGGACAAAGTCTCAAAAGAGACTCAAATAAAACAGATCACGCCACATTAGTATTTCTGTTGGAAAGACCAAATGTAGTTACATGGTAATTATTTCCTGGAAAATGTTTGCATATTGTTATTTAGAAATCTGGCAACAGGTAACTGCTGCAAAAAGCACTGTTCCTTCTGGCCAGTTCAAAAACTTGTAACAGTGGAAAACCAACCTGATACTGGATCAGTTCTCTTGTTATGGACCTGATCGTCTCCGTTGCTGAATTGCAAAGTTTGAACTTTGCACAAGTCTGTGGGGCCGGATGGGATCCACCCGAGGTTACTGAGGGAGCTGGCGGAGGAACTCGCCAAACCACTCTCCATCGTTTATCAGGAGTCCCAGCTGACTGTGAAGGTCCCAGCAAACAGGAGGTCAGCCAGTGTGACACCCATCTACAAGAAGGGCAGGAAGGAGGATCTGGGGAACTAGAGGCTCGTCAGCCCGACTGCGGTCTGGGCAGGCCGGGCCCATCGGCCGAGGCCAGTTGTGTGAGGTTCCACCAGTGCCGGGCCCTGCCCGTGGGGCACAGCGACCCCAGGCAGCTGCAGGCTGGGGCAGGGGGCTGGGAAACTGGAAAGGTCCTGGGGGGCTGATGGCTGAACATGAGCCCCCAGTGTGCCCAGGGGGCCAAGGCGGCCTCCAGCATCCTGGCTTGTACCTGAAGTAGTGTGGCCAGCAGGGCCGGGGCAGGGATCGTCCCCCTGAACTCGGCACTGGTGAGGCTGCACCTCAAACATCGTGTCCGGTTTTGGGCCCCTCGCTCCAAAGGGACACTGAGGGGCTGGAGCGTGTCCAGAGCCGGGCAGGGGGCTGGGGCAGGGGCTGGGGCACAGCTCTGATGGGGGGTGGCTGGGGGGGTTTACCCTGGGGAGGAGACTGAAGGGGGGGACATTATTGCTCCCTACAGCTGCCTGAAGGGGGGTTGTAAGCAGGTGGGGGTCGGTCTCTTCTCCCAGGTAACAGGTGACAGGACAAGAGGAAACATCCTCAAGTTGCACCAGGGGAGTTTAGGTTGGATATTAGGAAAAATTTCTTCCCTGAAGGGGTGGTGAGACATTGGCACAGGCTGCCCAGGGAGGTGGTGGGATCACCATCCTAAAGAACATGTATCTGTGGTGCTCAGGGATGTGGTTTAGTGGTGGGCTGGGCAGTGCTGGGTTATCAGTTGGACCTGATGATCTCAAAGTTCTTTTCCAACCTAAATAATTCTAGGATTCTATGAACTAATGTTCCAGTAATGATTACTAAGCCCACATAGTCTATTATCCAAAACAGTGAAACCTTAAAGTAGTTCAAAGCTTTCAAGAAAGCTTTCTAGGGAATGTGACATTTTTTGTTTCCTTTGTGTTTTCCTTCTTTGAATAGGAAGCTGGATAAACAGTGTTGCCTGCAATTAGTACTACAGCAACACTTGTCATCCATGCTGAGCTCCACAGGTGGTCACTGGTGGATGCTTTTCAGTATGGAACTGTCACATTTAAGGTCTGCGTCTGGCATGGCGTATCACTCTCAAGTCTGCAATGCAGCAGGACTAGATAGCTCTTAGTAGTGTATTGGACCTGCCTTTGTTTTCCTGTATGTACATGTGCCTTGAAGCACTTACTATATGAAAATAAAACCTTTGAACAGACACTTTGGTTTCACAAAACTGTAATTTTTGCCTTAGTGAATATATTACTTATTAAATTACATCTCCTGAATGGAAGAGACCACTGCTTTGTTTAGATGACATCAGCCTGTAGACTTACTATAGCTTTACTCACAAGTACAGTGGATACGGAAGGGTGAGACTTGGCCAGACTGCTTACTGTACCATTCCTCCTTCTCTGCCCTGTGGGCTTCTGTGGGAGAACCAAGAATGTCAGTAATCTGCAAGTCTATCGCTGAAATCCCACAGCATTAATAACCTTTAACTAAAGTAGATGTTACATGGATAGACATGAGCACATCTCTTAAAAGTTTTTTGAGTGTCTGCTATGCCCCATTACACTTCCTGTAAAGCAGATTCAGAGCTTTTATCGTGAGTAAATACTGAATTACAGCCCACAACAAGCTAGGTCCTGAAAATAACCGAGCTATGCGGAGACAACTTGTTCCTGGAACAATTGGTTCTGACAGATCACGGATGAGTGTGTCTTGGCTCGTTACGGAGAAGCACTGAAGTTGACTTTACAAGGCAGTGTGCACACAGAATGAAGCCTAATTTAAATTCGCTTAATCTCGTAATGTAGTATTAGCATGAATGTGATATTTGCTTGCCAAGAGTGTGCATGCCACTTCTCTATGGGCACCCTCGAGGCATGTTTCTCAAATTGCAGAGCTTGTTATTAACTATTTTTAGATGTTTAGGCAAACTTACAAAAACTGACAAATGGTAGAAGCATTCTGCAGTGTTCTGTAGAGAGCTAGAACTGCTACACAGATAACTGGGGAGTCTGGATCTCACACTAAATGAAGATTTGGCCTGAGGAACCATCAAGGAGAGTCTGTCCATTCCTGTCCCTACCTCATGTCATGGGGAATGTGAAATTTCTTTGTTGTACCATTTATTCTGGTTGCACCTACTGCTAGCATCATCTGTGGCAGATTTAATGTGCTTGCAGTAAGACACAGTACATGCTCCAAGCAGCCTGCAATCTCAGGAGCTGAAACAGAAAGGAGGAACTTGCTACATTCTGTAAGGGCGGTCAGTGTATGGTTGTGTGCAATGTAATTAATTTATTGATCGGTTGCATTTTTATTTGATTTTCACGTTATTTCCTGTTATTTTCTTAGTTCTGTGGCTATTTTCAATTTCCCTTTGATCAGCTGAATACATTATTTAGCAAACATATTGCAGTTGGAATGGTCTTTCTTGTAACATTTTTTCCTGTGAATATCATTAGACTGAAGTTGCGTGCGCTGGCAAGCTGCCTGTGGAGCGTGCACTGTGTCTCTCCGAGCTCACTGCCGAGCAGCCCTGCCGTGGGCTGGCCCCGCTGACCCGCTGCCTCGCCCTGTGCTGGGGGTCGGCGGAGATGGCAGCATGCGTTGGAAGAGGAGGCTGAAGGAAGGAATAGCCGCCATGGAGTCCAAAAGCACCTCCTGCACGTGCTCTGCTGTGGAGCCACTGGCTTCGGGCAGGAGAATTCCTCCTGGGCCTTGTGCAGAGGGGAGGCAAGCGCAGGAGGAGGAGGAGGGCCTGAGGGGAGGGCGGGAGATGGGGGCTCCGCAGGGGCAGGAGGTGTTAGGATGGTGGAGGATGGAGCACGTGCAGCGGACACAGCACCCCCAGCTGCCTTGGCCTCTCCCTCCTCCTAAGGGCTCTGTCAGCCTTGGCAGCACCGAGGGAAGGTGAGTTTGATTTGGGGGATCTTTGCTGCAAGCCATGCTCTTTGTGAGGGCCCGCTGCGTGCCTCTGAGCGTGGCGTGAGGAGCCATGAGCTTGGTGTGGCTGGACAACTCCTTTCAGTAAAGTTTTAACATTTGGAAATACTCTTTCTCAACGAAATGCAACCAGATCTATCCAAAAGCTTCTGTGAGCAGGAAAGTTTCCAAAATGGCAACTTTCTGCCTTTTTAAATGTGAACAGGTTTTAGGTTTGGGCTGGGGGTTTTCTGAGGGCATTAATTTTTTATGCTTTCATTTAATGAAATCAAGTGGGGGCCAGGATGCGTGTGGGCTGAGAGTAAGACCAGGGTGCCACTGGCGGTGTCCCAGCAGCTGGCCAGGCCCACAGTCCACACTGAACCTTCTGGAAAGCTGGTGGCAGCAGGGAGCTGGTGGGGGGCAGGGGGAGGGTTGCTCCCCGAAAGCAGCCAGAGCCCTGGCGAGCCTGAGAGAAAAACAAGGGAGTTCAGCTGCAAGTCGTATTTGTTTGTTGTCCCCTTTGTTTTAACGCCTGGCGGAGGAGCTTTCTCCCTCAGGAACTGATGTATTTCGCCGGTGCTTAGGCGCCTATTCTGCGGTTCCCGCCTTCCCCTGAGGGGGCGATGCTGCGGGCCGCCTGCTGCACTGGGCCCCTCAGGCCGGGCCCCCTCACAGGGTGGCAGCATGTGTGACCTCGTACAAATGTGCATTTTCCTAATAGTGGGATTAAAAGGAGTTTAGGATTGTTCTTCTGAGCCTGTGAACCCTGGGGGAGGACGTTTTTTCCCATGCATGCTTGTGCTTCCCAGCAATGGCTCTGCCCTGCCTCTCAGGCAGGTCAGTGCAGAGGCCTTAGCCTGAAATGCTGCTGAAGGCCTAGTTTGAACTCCAGCCGCTGGCTATAGGGTGGTGACATCTAAATCCCTCTTTTTTTTCCCTTTAAAAAACGTGTGGGTGGGTTGCACAGTTGAATTTTTCCTCTTAAACCTGTGTACTGCACTTAAATCTGCATTTAAACAGGTTGTTTAGGGGAAGTGAAATGTCTTGATGAATTTAATTGTGGTGTAAGTTTCCTCAATTAAATCACTCTTAGGAGAATAAAAGCAACTAAAAGTTATTGTATGGGTTGCCCCTACTCCTGTGCTCTTGCATTTGTTTTGACTATGGCTTACTGTGTGAACTTGATAAATAGCACTTCAGAAAAATCACGTTTCATCTTTTTGCACCATTATATATATCTGTCAGTACATGTCCAATGCAAAATACATTCTGTCTGTGAATTTTAGTGCATCAATGAATAGGACAAATAAACCAGAAAGCAGGATGTTTTTTGTACTTAATCGTGTCACTGCTGCTGGTATTGAGAGACTTCAGGTTTTTGTCTGTCAGGAAGGGTAATAATTTCTAAATCAGTGCCCATCTGGAGGGGTTTTGTGTCTTGGTAAAATGTGAAAGAAGTAATTTATGGTAGGAAGTTTTCAACGCAATATCTGCTCTGTGATGCAGAACAGGTGCATTTTGTAATTAAACGTGAGGTCTCAGTACACTTGCAGTTGAAGTGGGAGGTGGCAGAACTGTGCTGTGGTCCCATTCTTGCCTGCCTGGGTCTTGCTCCTCCTAAGAAAAGGTGGAAGGTAAATTTCAACAGAGGATTTGAGAAACGAAGTCTTGCAGTTTAGACAAGCCCAGGGTATCCCAGAGGTACTTACGGCTAGTTTGGCAAGGATGTTATAAGAAACGTACTGGGTTTTTTTATTAATATTTATTTTTTTATTTAGATGCTTTTTCAGTCTGCAAAATGAAAACCAAACATTGCATGTTACCAGGATTATTTACTAAAGGCACCTCCTTCAGTTAAATCAATAATGAATACATCTGGCAGAACCTGTGTGGTAGCATTAAATTTCACCCAAGTTCGCTATTAAGATAGGGTAAAGTGAGAATTTCCACAAAGACTTGGTTGTGCTAAGGTGGGCATGAGGATGAAAAGCAAATACATTAGTAGCACATATAAAACAGTACCTGTATAGTGGACTATCTTAGAAAATTTGTCACACTTACAAAGAGTGCATGAGTGGAAATGTGTCTTGCTGCCAGCAAGTTGGGAAGGTCTTCACCTAGAAGACTTAACTCTGTTCCCTGAGGTCAGATAGATTCTTTTGTAAAGTCTGGGATCAGATGGCGTAGTACTAAATATGTTGCTTGAGTGGAATCAATCGCTTCACAGCTCATTGTTTAATTGACATTTTAGGTCCATTTGCCGAGCCAATAGTGTAGCTTGACCTGAAGCTTAAACTATAAAAACCCCAGAGTTGTGGCAAAATACTGGGTAAGGGAGGGTGTCAAGATGCATGTGAGGTTAATAGGCAATGGAGTACTTTTTACTGGTGTGGTATCTTGTTTTACAGGGGAATTCTGAAATGTGTTTATTCTGCTGTAATTTTTGCATAGTAAATACACAGTGCTTACATAAAATCCCGATGGGAAATGCTCCTCATTCAGTAGGGGAAATTCTGTTAGCAGAGTTTGCTCTCCTTAGGTGAAAGTTTTTTTCGGTTCTTCGACATCTGGGAACATTGTCTTTAGGTAGTGTAAATTGGTATATGACTAAGCAAGGCAATGTCTTAGGTTTGCTTATCACAAGAATCTGCAGATTGAAGGCCAAAGGGTCATAGGGTGAGATGCTCATACAACTTTTATTGTTAAGGCTTTATCTATTTATTTATTTATTTATTTACTTATTGGTAAAATATTTCTTTTTCTATAAGCAGGAACAGTTCCTAATAAGAAAGAAGCAAAGACAAAAGTTATGAAATAGGAGTCATATTTTACAGAGCAAGTAAGCTCAGTCTGCTTGTGGTTGTTGCAATGCAGTAGTCTTACCTATTAAATCATAAATGAAGAGATAGGTCCAGGAAAAAATGCCACGCTTCTGCAGTTAAAATTCTTCATTTTTCTGAGTAGGCAAAACTTTTCTTGGGATCTAGAAAGCTGAGAAGCCCAACAATAAGTATTTTAAAGGAACACAACCAAGTGAGAGTTATTAGGAAGAAGAAGGAATGTGAGGCTTCAAGATACTTTGAACTAAATGGGATCAACATAGGAGACAGGATATTTCAGAAACCCAAATGGCTCGACTTGATTTTAGGCAATGGGAAGAGGTGCTGATCGATACCTAGTGTTGCAGGTTGTAAAAACAGGAGACTTTCAGACACAGAAAAAGACAAGTTGGTTTCCATTGTAATGAATCACTGAAGCTGGATTTTATTTATTTGAGAATTCTGAAAATAGTTATGTGTGAAGTGACTAAGCTGCTAAGAAGAATGGTCCGTTTATCATTAAAACTAACTGTTATACTTGGAGATTGAACGGCAGGAAATACCTCAGTGTGTTTTTTTTAAAAAAATAACTAAGTGAAGTTCTTGGAATGATAAGCTAGTGAATCTATCTTTAAAAAGTAGCCAGTGGAAAAATTACCTAGTTAAGCATGGCATGCATAGTGTCTGCAAAAAGGGAACTAGGTAAACAGATCTTTGACCTCACGTAAAATTAGTAGATTTTTGAGGATTTCATGAAGCTATTGTCAGATGCAATAGATGATGTATATGAGTCGCAGTTAAATAGCTGTGTGAGGGGAAATCTGAGATGGAAATTTCAGAATTGGTCTGCACTAATCCGGTGTCTGCACAGGGGGTAACTTGAGTTGAAAGCTTGTTACTTTTTCAGAAAACCAATGTTAAGTATATATTTGAAATAATTGCATGTCTTTAGTTTCACTATTTGTTATGTCTTAACTGAAGATTCAAAAGTACACTTAAGTAGAATGGGAATACCATGTTTTAGCAGCTAAAAAAGGTATATAGCATCTCCTTTGGCAGATTAGATAGTGGGATTCAGTTATGTTACAGGGTATGAGGGGAAGCTTGGTGAAGTCAGGGGAGTTTTAGTTTTTGATTATGGCAGCAAGGAAAGTATTGTCAAAAGAAAAAGGAATTCTGTTGGTACCTCACTGCCAGCATGTAACAGTGCTGCTCTTGGTTGGAAAGAAAATGATGGTATTGTTATTTCAGTTGGCAAATAGGGGTAATGAACTGTGTGCAACTTCAACGTGACAGATGATTTGAAATAGAGAGACTACACAAATGTGTTAACAAACTTGATAGCATAGGATATGTAGGGTGTTAGGCTGTATCTGTTTTAACAGATTTTCACAAGAGAAGATAACTCTTATCTTCTGTGTTCCTTTCACCTAGAGTTCAGTGGGCTGATTTCCTTCTGGTTCTTGTGTTCCGACAGAGATCACAAGGTTTTGAATAGTGATGCATTTTATCTATTTTTTAAAAAATCAAAGCGTTGTTTTTTCTTAATTTTCTCTTGAACTAAGGAATAGTCACTGAAGTGCAACTTGTAAAAATGAAGAGGAAAAAACAGATTTTTTAAAAATTTGCAACTAGCTTGTTTTATGTGTTTCTTAGTGCTAAATGTTAGTGTGATTATTTGATGTGAACTCTCAAACCTCTGGTGCTATTTTAATGGGCTTTTCCTTTTAAATACTGCTGCTGTGTTCTTTACAATGAGGACTTCTGTCTCTTTTCACAGTGAAGGGAAGTCAGAAGTGTGAGCTGAATTGCCGTGCTATAGGCTACCGCTTCTATGTGAGACAAGCTGAAAAGGTGATAGATGGGACACCCTGTGACCAAAATGGAACTTCAATCTGTGTGGCAGGGCAGTGCAAGGTAAGGCTACTGTCTCTAGCAAGGCTGCCTCTAGACTGTCTATGTCATGTAATTTCTATGCCATATGTAATTTCTGTATGAGGTTGGTATCACTCTACCTGTGAATTGGTGTCTTGAATGTCTGTCTTCTTTTTTTTTTTCTTTTCGTTTTTTTTTTTTTTTGGTGAGGGGGGAGTAGTTGTGAAAAACATTAACGTTTATTATTACAGGTTTTATTTCTTAACTAATGTTTCTGTCTACTGAGAGCAAACTATGGGATGCTGAAAGTCTGGATTCAGAAGGTATTCTGACCACACTAAAGAGGATTTCCAGTGAGCTTTTTCCACGTGCTTAGCTTTCTACAGAAGAGGTTCTCTGAAAGAATCAGAAGAAAAAGACTGGAAGCTTAAATAAGAGAGAAATAGAACATCTTTCTTTGATTAAACTTCAGAGTGGGTATATTTTTTCCAGTCTGCAACATAATGGTTTATTCCATTTTGTGTTTATTTTGATTGCTTTTTAGCTGGTGTGTTAGTGTAACTTTTCTGATTGGTCCATGTTTGCCATTTTTAAGAACCAGGTCTTACTGGCTGTCCATTTACTCAGCAGTGATCTTCTCTTGGAAAATACTTAAGTGAATGGTCGTTTTTCAAGGGTTCAGAAGGAGCTGCTGTGTTGACTTTTTGGAGTCTGCTTTGTAGATTCCCTTTGTAATGAATAAATACGCTGCTTTAAGCAAAATGGTAGCAACTTTAAACAGAATGTATGTTATGGCGTTTAGAAAAAAAAAGTAGTTTTTAATATTTCAAGTGAGGTTAGTGAAAGAAATAAATTCCTAACAAGGGGCATTTGATACTTGGCTGATGTTTCCCATGTATCAGTTGGTAAAACAAGCAGAAGTGGGTCAGATGTGGCTCATGAACTCAAATAGTGAAAGGTCAAGTTCAGTTTAAATAGTTGGTTTGCCAGAGGAAATCACTTATGAATACAACCTTTTCCTCAGCATGTTCAGATTCCTCTTACTTGTGCACATCTGGACAATGCCATGTATGTTTCTGTTCTGTATTTCTTAGCACAAGCAGAGCCACAGCTTTGAATTTCCTTTGTAGATGATAGATCTGTGTGAAGTTGGTTATTCTTTAAAGCTTTCCTTGATCTTAGACCAATTCAGAAAGGGCCAGAAATTTGTTTTTATTACAGTTCTGATCCATGACTCAGAAAACTGAAAAACAGTTTTAGTATACCAGCTGTTGTATTTTCCCAGTACTGTGCAATTACAGAAGTGTATACTGATACATTTGGATTGGAGGTCTGGGATAGAAAGCAAAGGGAGTGCTCGGCAGCCTAGTAGTAAAGCGTTCTGAATTCGGAAAAGTCACCGGTTGTCTGTGTAGAACTTCCCAAAGCTGCATAAAACAAACAACAGGTTGTGAATCCTTACTGTGGATATGTAACTTGGGATTCGGAGTTGTAGAATAAATCAGGTTGTAAGGTACCTGGGAAGATCATGTAGTTCAACACCCTAGCTGTATCAGATAGCTATCACGGCCTTTTCTAGGTAGAGTTTTGAACCTGTTCCATTTTTTAAGCAACATAATGGTGGAATCTTTTTCCTCACATTTGATTGAAATTCCCTGTATTGCAGCTTATGCCCTTGGTCTCTCAACCTAGTGCTGCACATCTCTGAGAATCTGACTCTATCTTCTCTGTTACCCTCCCAACAGATGTAGACAGCAGCAAGACCTTGCCATAGCCTTCTCTTAAAGCTAGGGATTCCTAGGCTGTAGTGGTTTGGAATCCAAGACTTGTATCCTACTTGCATAAATAGCAAAACTATAAAAAATGAGTAGTTCTATTTAACAGTGATATTACACTCGTATACTGTTCTGTATTGTGTACGTTCTTGAGTGAACATGAATGTAGTTGAATGATGTAATAAGTTGAGAGTTAAATAATTAAGGTTTTGTACTGTCAGATGCTTAAGAGAATATTTTCCTGAAAAGTTGTTATTTACAGTTCACTGAAAATGTTTCTTGAGTAATGAAGCTTATTCAAGTCTTTCTAGTAGGTAGGTCTTCCTTAACTGCACATTATCTTAATTTTTTTTAAGTCAGAGTATTTCAATGTCTAAGGAATTTATGGTCTCTGTCACCCTCTGTTGGACATTTTACTGCATTACCATAACAATAATATCCTGGTGTTAAAAAAGCATTATCTGTTTTGTTCCCAGGACTGTTGTTTCTAGTTCTTAGAAAAAAAAAAAAGGTGGAAAATGTTGCTATAATAAAAATAACTTAGATTAAAGAATATGATAGAGACAGGTAAGTAAAAATTAAAAATGCATGAAAAAAGGTATTTCTAACTTCTCACTTTTTAACCATTTAAAAAGTTACGTAGGACAACCACAAGTAATATTAGTTAGAAGTTCTCAATATATAAAATGCAGTCACACCAGTTAACACTAAAAATACATGAAAGAGAAGTTTTGTCTTAACGTCAAAACCAGGATGTTCAGTACTTTATCTCCTTTTCGAGTTGTTAACCAATGTTAGAATGGGCTTTTGAAACTGAAGTATTGTTTAATCTTATCAGCAAAGAGAATAGTGTAAGAGAAGATTTTAAGAACAGTAGTATGTTCTAAAGTCCTTCTTACAGCGTGGTGGTTGTGACCATTACAGTATTATGCAGGACAGAACAACAGTATATTTCTGAGTACTTACTTCTGAACAGCGTCCCGGAGAGTATCTTTTTTCACTGTTTGCTATTCCTTTGTTCAGTGGGCCCCCAGAGCTGGAAGTAAAAACTTTGTAACATGTGCAGCACAAAAGGTGATATATAAAAGCTTATTTTTCAGATGTAGTCCTTTATCAAAACTTAATATATATAGTCTTATGATGAAAAATCTTAATTTGTTTGTTTGGTCTTTTCACTTTCTTATTTGCCTGTGACATTGTGATAACCGGCATATTTAATAATGCAAGTACTACAAAAAAAGCTCGCTCACTGAAGATTGTGTATTTCCTGGTGCAGACTAGACTGAATTCTGATTAAATGAAACCTTTTTAAAGCAATTACATAATTCTAAAATAAAGCAAGGTAAAATAGGAAGAACTGGGTGATATTCCAGCTATGCAGAAGAAAGAAGTATAACAATGATCTTGATAATCAGTTTTATTATTTCTGTGTTTGTCTGTTTTTCTGCATATTTGAGCACTATTATTCTGATGAATTTTGGAAAGTGAACAACCTTTTTCATTGACAGTCCTTCTATTGAGTTCCACTTCTGTTTTTTCAAAATTTTTATTTAGTGCCACAGCTGGTTATTGCTAATATATATGCTTTGAATATGTTTCAGTATTATTATGTGTTGTTTGTTTTAATACATTTGCTACCCCTCTCCTAACTGTGGATTTTCACAGTACTGTTAAGTTAAAGAATGCCTAAGAATGGGGCTTCTTCAACTTGGGGTTTAGCCAGGAGAGTCTGTTTTCTTGTTTTGAGGTATGTTTTCTGTTTGCTTTAAATCAGTGTATCCTTTTATTTCTTCTGATCCAATGGGATGAGCCTACTCAGTAGTTTTTAAGTTCAGAAGAGAAAGGTGAGTGGAATAGTGATGAGGTTTTAATAAATAAAGCAAAGTATGAGGAAAGAATGCTTTTAATAATTTTGGCCTTGACCATAGTTTACTAAATGTAAACATACATAGGGAAGTATGTTCAATGTGGTTTTTTATCCCCATCTAGGACACTTCTGCTAGAAATCATCTTTCCCAATATTTGGGCACGTGTGAGCATTGATTCATTGTAGTTCTGGCAGCAGAAAAAAGGTTATTTGTGAAGCTGGGAAGCAAATAGGTTTTGCAGAGATGTTAGTTACCACGCGGTGGCGCACTTTGCAAATGTATTATTTAGCATTCCACATAAAACGTCAGTTGGGTGGGAACTGTAGATACCTTTTAAAGGTACTTGAAGCAACTGCTTCCTCTCTCCCGATTTTTATATTGTATTTTCTCTTGCATTGCCGTTAATTTTCATCTTCCAGTTAACTGAAATATCTGAGCAGTTTTTAAATGCACCCAGTGAGTAACTTCAGTAGCAAAATGACTGGCATTAGAGATTGTGGTTGTCTTGAAAAAAAGATAAATTGCATCAGATGTTGAAATCCTTGCAAACTTTATAGGGATGTAACTTAAGTCAGCTATTGGAAGCATAGCCAAGCATGCTAAATCTCCATCAGAAAAACATGATCAGGCAAGGAACTTCCATTTGGGACTGTGCTGACATGCGCTGGTGCCCAGGTGATAGAACTATAGGTGGCGTTATTGTTTTAAGTTAGGAAACTCTTAATGCCTGTGGGATCAGAGTAACAGATCAGAACGATGAGAACCGTGCACTTTCTGTAAGTTAGAGTTCTTCTCATAACTCATACACGCTGGAATATAAAGTAGTCCTATGCTTGTTCTTGCAAGGGTAAAGAATCTGTTTTCTGTAGGAATCTCAACTTACTTGTGTAATGTTGATTGATGACACTGGAAAAAAAGGCTGTGGGGTGGATTTGGTTTGTGTGTGTGTGTGCGTGCGCGCGCGCATGCTTTCTTAAAGTTGGAGTCAGACTTCTTTCTCTGACCTCTTCTATTTAGTTTGCAAGTTCTTCTGAGCAAGTACTCTGTGCTGTGCTAGCTTCTTGTTCTTAGGCATTACAGTGTTCATTTTTTATCAATAATAATGTAAGGAAGAACCTGATATCTGGATTAATATAGCAGAAGGAAGGGCACATAGATACCCATATCTGTCCTTCAGCTGAATGACAGCAAATCTTTGCGGTTACTTGTTCATCTTACTTGGCTGCTCAGAGGGAGGTATATTCTTCACTACACAGAACTTTGTAAAGCTTGGTGTCTTGAGATGTGAAGGCTTCAAAAGTAGCCTGAGAAATGGCACCAAATGAAACATTGGTCTGTGCTTCAGTGGCACACTCTGTCCACCAGTACTTTGGTATTAGCCTAACTGGTACAAAGGGGAGTGAAGGTTGGTGTCAGGCATTGTTTGTATTTGAGGAGGACCAGTGTAATGAACTGTTTCTAGTTATTTGATGTTATCCTAAATGTGGGCCTTAAAATAGTGAATTAGTTATGTTGTTTTTACTATGGGAGCTGCTGTGTTAAGAAATTGCATGCTGCAGAGAATTGCCACCAAGGCTTTACCCAGGATAGGATTGCACACAGGATATGCTCTATAGAAGTTGAGAGCTAGGTTATGGAGCCTAATGACATTCAGATGCTGAAATGCATTGTGGAATGGAATGAGAATGAAACCTCTAGTTTGTTAATATTCAAGGCTTGCTTTTTTCTTAATTTTTGTTTGGTTTCTGTCAATAGTAGCTGAGGACACTGTGCTCTGAGCTCAAGACCTTTTCAAGGAGTAGGTAGGGTGCATTCAAAGAGGCAAAAATCAGCATTTCGTCAGATCTCTATTTAGTTTTGCTCATACTGTGTATGGAGCCTCTGTTGGAGGCTTTTTCTTTCAAGGGAAAACGATTTGTAAAATACATCATAAAAGTGAAAAACTATAGTTACTATAGAATGCACTCTCTCTCTCTACCTTTCACGTATGCCGTTATAATTTCTTCATTGTTGGAAATAGGACTCTTCATTGTTTCTCTTCATAATGACTTGCTAATCCCAAGCATTGCATTGGGAAACACCTGCCTGGCCTTAATAAGGTGTTAATGGAAGAAACAGGTTCCTGGGAGCTAAGAAATAACTCCTTTTGCTGCTTCTTCTCTGTTTGCATAGTTTCGTGTTAAATGTTTTACACAGAATAAGTGAGCCTCTGTAAGATTTCTTGATCTCACTGTCTAAAAGGTCCTTCTGCCTTCCTCCATTTATAAAGCAAAATATTATTATTTTTTTTAAAGCAACACTAAAATTTTTTTTGGCATATGGTCGTTGGCCATGACCTAATTTACATTGCTTCTGATAGCTGATATACAGCAGGTGCAATCACTGCATGTAAAGGATACTGAAAGGATAACTTTACTGCCTTTGAACTGAGCTAAAACTGATGTAGAATTTGAAGATAGGAAACTATGAATAACAAAGCATTCAACTCAGTTAAGTTCAAACAAAATAAGTAAGCACTAGATGTGTATATTTGTTCTTTTCCCCCTGTTTGTCAACCTCTTGTCTGGAGAAAGACCTCAATCCAAAGGATGGAGCTCCTCACTCTTCCATTAAGTGGGTGCGGACTCTCTAGTTCTGCATTTTTTAGTCTCATTATAAATGAGCCAGTAATACTGATATTACCAGGTCATGTGTTCCTTACGATGGCATTTAATGTATTTACCTAGCCCATACCTAGTGCTGTGGGGGTTTTTGTTTGTTGGGGTTTTTTTTCCTTCTTCCCAGTTTTAAGCTGGTTCTGAGAGTGAATTTATGTAAGATCTGCATGTCATAAATGTGTATATAACCTTTTTTTTTGCTGTAGCACTTGGAACCCCAATAAGATTTCACTGTTCTGTTGAACTACAGCCTGACAAGGAACTTGTGAAAAGACACAATGTAATTTAATAACATTAAAATTTGGCTTACAGGTACTGGAGAAAGTACTGGTTTAAGTACTGGAGAAGAAAAGTTATCACTGTATGTTAAAATGTTCTCCCCACTGCTAGGGAAAAGCAAAATGAAATACTTATGCTGGAAAAAGCCTGATTCAAACACATTTTTTTCTTAAGTGATAAAAAATTCCAATGTGAAGTACCTGAAGTAAAACCTCAATCTTGAAAACTTTCCTAACCAGAATTCAAAAAATTAAATGCTTTGTAAAATTTCAAGTTCCATAGCGTATCAATAGCATGTGTAATTAAGGTTAACTGATGCTTATAATTATATAAGCTTATAATGCTTATATAATAAATTATATTCCTTCTTTTAGATCATTATCTAGATCATTTTCTTAAACAGCAAAGAGGAAATAGTTTCCTTGTGTAACTGAAAATTTGAAAGATATAATACTAGAACTTTCAATTATATCTTACTGCTATGGAGTTACACAATTACATAAAAATAAAAAGAAGTTAAAACTGTAAAATTTAAAAAACCCTCACAAAACAACAAAACCCAAAACCAAGAAAAACGGAAATAAACCTAAAATGGTTTTACAGATTTTTTTTTCATTCTAAGATGGTTTTAAACTGCTTTTAAATATTCTACATAGTATATTGCTTGGGAAATATTTGCTTTACCTCAGTTTGGTCAAAAATAGATGCTGAACTGAGCCATAGAATGGCTGATCCAAATTCTGATTATCTCTACGCTCCACTGTCTCTGTTTTCTTGTTAGATGTAGTCAATAATATATAACTTGCCTATCCAAAGCAGCTTGAGACGTAGGAAAGTAAAGGAGTTGTATGTAGCTGTAATTTGTTCTTATTTCTACAGTTCTTTTTAACTATGTCTTTTAAATAATTTTGCAGATTCACATGTCTTTCTGAAAGGGTAGAATGTAATCCTTAGTCTGCAGTATGCATCTGTCTTCATAGGTTGAATAACAGTGTTAGAAAATACATACCAGCTTTGAACGTAATTGTGTCACTACAAAAGTAGTTCTGAAAGCAAATGGTACTCTCTCTAATGATTAAGTGACACAATTAGGGAATCTTACTACATTTGAGGTACTCTTCCCTCTGAACTAGTTTCAAAATAATAAATATTTTTAAAAATCAAAAATAAAACTAGAAAAATTTGAAGTTTTCAAGAATGCTGGGGATACTAATGGCATAGAAAATAAGAATACTGTATGTTGTTAGGCCTTGGTTTTTTCCCCTTATAAGATATATTGATATATATCAGGCTACAAGTGAAGCCAGGTTTGTTTATCTGCCAGGCTGGAATAATGAAATGATCACTGTTGGGTGCTACAGACTTTCTCTGAGTCTAGCACTGAGTATATCTTCTCTTCAGTGTTTGGCTCCAAGACAGGTGATGATTCTAGCAGCTGAAGAGTAAACAAACCTCTGTAAATCCCTGCCAGTCTTTCCCCCCCACCCCTCATTCCTATCTTTTAGACCTTTTTTTCAGCATTTTAGTGGGTTTTTTTGTTAATGCCAGTCCTTTTAGTTTTGACTTTCTTGTTCAAAGTTTCTTTTTTCGCTTGAAGCTTTTGATAGTAATTTTAAGTGTCTTTCTGAGGCCTACAACTGGCAGTGTTTGCTGCGTAGGAAGTGAGAGAGATGACCTTGGTTGTTTTGAGTTCACAGTACAAACAACAGTGCATGCAGTTTAGTAATCCTTTCAGCAGAATCATGTTCTGCACCTCACATGCTTTTAAAGAAACAAGATAAAGTCTGTAATACAGTAATGTACTACTGTCAAAGGATGCTGAGAGTGTTTATGAAGAAACATTCAGTAACACACCAGTCCTTTCACATGGTTGTTCATAAATAAACCCAAGCTCTTGATCACTGGTTCTGCTTCTCAAACACTATTTTTCTGACATTAAGTGTAAATTAAGTGTAGACATGAAAAAAGAAATATGGATCAAAATACAAAATAAATGTGATCTCAAAACTATTCCTTTTTTCTCTGCCCCTTTCCAGAGTATTCATGAATGTAGTCTTAACAAGCCAAGCTATGATAACCTATAGTAAGACAGCTTGTAGCATGGTACTGCATTCACAAAACAGGCAAACTGATGAACTGTGTACTCTGTACTGTGGTTGAGGTCCAAGTGTTTTATGTGATGTCTCATAATGCAGGAATTACTAATTTATAGTTAATGCCTTTTAAGTTACCAAGAGAACCAAATCTGTTTTGTGTTACATTACAGCAGTTCAAAGAAAAAAAATACAAGAAATTTCAACCAGTTGAAATTCATTCGAGGGAGATGGGAAAGCAATTGTAAAAGAAAATCATGTAGGTAGTGCAAGACCCGTTTTCTGAGGTTAAATAGCAAAAGGAAACAAAGTAATTTAGATTTTATTGCAAGGAAACAAAGAAGGGTGCAGCAGAAATAATGTTCTGAAACTCAGATGTAAGGGATCTGTTTAACACCTGGACAAGCCAGCAATGGGGGGAAAGTTAAGAAGGGGACTGAGTGCATAAATATTCATTCTTGTTCTCCTAGTTAGAACATGGGTGAAAACGTCACAATTATTCCTAAATTATAAATGATACCATTAAGAAAACCTGATCTGTGTTTTTGGTTACAGATTTTTTCTCTGTTAATTGACCGGATTATGTTTCTTGTGCTAGAGATCAGAGCTGGGAAATGTTCAAGCTATTTAACTTTCAGCATCTCATTGTGGTGGTTAGGTTGGGATTCCCAAAAAGGGCTTATAGATACCTCTCTGCAGAATGTATAAGGAGATCCTGGCACTTTGATTAGATGCCTAAAACTAGGCATTGTCAATCGTCCCCTGGTAGACTAAATGCTATTTTGGCTTATTCTCTGTGTGTTGTGTTTCTGTCAGTAGAGGCTGTGATGCATCAGGCAGGTCAGGACTGGGCTGCAGTGGTTTTGTGCCATTGTTCCACAGAAATGCTGGATAGGGCAACTTCCTTACTGCAGGAAGTGTGTTATGTCAGGCACAAAAACAAAATAATGAAGAAACTGCCTTCTTGGAATTATTGTTGTCTGGTAATGTTTATACTAAAAGACTGTCACTGTAAACAACCACAAATGATTTGTCACGATAAACATAGGAAAAGCTGGGAGAGCGGGGGAGTGGGGAGAAGACTTAGTTATACGGTATTAGAGCAGGCTTAATACAGCATGACATACTTTGTGAGAATTCTCATTTGATTGTGCACTTTCTCTCTGCTTGCATGCTGTCTGTTAGTAGAGTTTAACCTGCAGGGGGGTCAGAATGTGCAGTAAGAGTATAAGTTATTACAAATTTTTTTAAAAAGGCAATGTATTTATGCTAGAGACAGCTTACTAGCAGACTGAAATGTTCACCTGTGAGAGGGAGTCATGAGGTAGGAGGGAGGCTATTTATGAAAACTTGTGGGGAAAAATAAATGCTTACATATGTGAGGATTTATGAGGTGAATGCTAAAACAGTCACTAAAACAATAAATGGAGTTAGCATTTAATTTTCGTTTTGATTCTTTGTTGCTCTCTCTGTTAGTTTGAATCCATGCTGTCTTCTATGATGTCCATGGTCTAGAGATCAAGGTGGGTTTTTTTTTCATTTGCAGTTGGATAACCTGTGCTGGTTTCTGGCTGCACCTCCATTGTGCTAGTGCAATGTTAGCAGTGATGCAGTTGACTAGTGATACTTCAGGTCTTCATGTCAGAGTTCTTGGAAATAAAACATGAAAATCTATTTGTTGCTGAAAGTTTTCTCATCTTTTCTTTTATAATAGTAATATACCAAATGGCAACAGGTTCATATTGGTAGTATTTTAATTACTGTTACTAGTGATAAAATTGCTGATAAGATTGAAATTTTATTACAATTCATGCATCTCAGAAATTTTTGAATTTAGGCACAGTAGAATTTTTTCCATTAACTACAAAACTGCTAAGAACTTACAATAAACTATCAGGAGCCAGTAACCCAGAGGTCTTAATGGAAGTAGAAGAATGTTTAGAAAGTGGTGACAGTGCAGCAAAATGCTGTTTGGCCTAAGCTGTTTTTTTACTAAGAAGCCAAATAGTAAGTAAATGCTTAATTTTGTTTTGATGAGTTTTGGGAGCAAATTGAGAAGACTAATAACTGTAACAGAATATTCCAAACTACCTATTATTTAATCGGGAAACTGGAACAGCAATCTTGGAAATCTGGTCTGCAGGAAATTAAGTTTTTAGGCTTTGTTTTTATTTTACTACATTATAATATTACTTTATAGCCTGGAAAGGATCCAGTATGTTTTTAGGCACTTGTATTAAAACAAAAATTACAATTTTGATAGACTGGGATGGGCAAATTTGTCATGTCCTTGGGAGGAAGGTACATAGAGACATTAGTTCTGTGTGTGCATATTTTTTTCTTTTTAGACAGGCACTTGTACACACATATATAGATGCACCCAGAGCAAATAGTTAAGGAGCTGTTCTGTCTTAAAATATGGTCCAAGCGTTGTCTTTTTTTGTTAAATGAAAGCCATGAAAAATGGTACTACCATGTTAGAAAGACAAGACAGTGTGGTAGTGTATGTGTGAAAGAAGAGATACTTGGAAACAGAAAAGTTGAAGTCTTACAAGTATGTAATGGAGAGATGAAGTCACTGGACGGTGTAGAGCGGCTGGTTGTTTGCTCCTAAGAACTGGTCTGGACTCAGATCCCTGTTCCAGTCAGACTAGCAGGGCTGTTCTGCAGTAGGTTTCCTGCATGACCTTGGATGCTTCTTTTAACCTCTCTGGTTATCGTTTATATAGCACTGGTGTAAAGAGAACTGAGTGTGTGCAGAATGTGCAAACTGGACCCAAAAACTTTTTTCAGACTCTGTAGCCCTGTTAAGAACCTTTTTTTTTTTTAAACTGAGGCAGAGCCCAATAGTATTGTAACTTTCCTGCTTCGGGTGGCTTGGTGGGAACTAGCTCTTGTGTCCTCCACATGATGCGTCTTTGTCCCAGATGCGCTCTTAATGCCTCTAGTTGTAGAGAGCAATAAGATCCGCCTGCCCCCCCAGCCCCCCCGGCTAACCCCCCCAGCCCCCCCCAGCCACTCCCCATCAGAGCTGTGCCCCAGCCCCTGCCCCAGGCCCCTGCCCGGCTCTGGAAACGCTCCAGCCCCTCAGTGTCCCTTTGGAGCGAGGGGCCCAAAACCGGACACGATGTTTGAGGTGCAGCCTCACCAGTGCCGAGTTCAGGGGGACGATCCCTGCCCCAGCCCTGCTGGCCACACTGTTTGGGATACGAGCCAGGATGCTGGTGGCTGCCTTGGCCCCCTGGGCACACTGGGGGCTCACGTTCAGCCGTCAGCCCCCTGGGTCCTTTCCAGCTCCCCAGCTGCTCTGCCCCAGGCCTGTAGCATTGGGTGGGATTGCTGTGCCCCACGGGCAGGACCCGGCACTGAGCCTGGTGGAGCCAACATTACTTTACTGTAACAGACCATTTTTTGTGGACTTCCTATATGTTTTGACCACATTGATCTGCAGGAAGTAGTGTTTTGCCCTTGAGCAGAACAAAGGTGAGGAGAATATTCTCAGGGAGAGCAAGAATGTGAATCGTAATCCTTTGCTGAGACCAGAGTTTCAATTTTCATGCAGAAGCTTATGCTTACAAGACACCGTTTTTCGTATCATGGGAGTATATGCAGAGTTCCCTTCAGTTTAAATTTCACATTGGTTAGGTTTTCCCATAAGGATTTTGAGCTTTTCTCAAAATCCCAAAATAAAAAAAAAGGATTCTGGATGTCATCTGGTACCACCTCAGTCTGTGAAATTTAATAAGATTAGATCAGAGATTGTAAAACGGCATACAGCTAGATCAAAATGAGCTTGTTCAAACTTGGTTGAAATTGAATTTTTAACAAAACCTGAAATGAGCCAGACTTTTTTGTGGCTTTGCAGTGAAACTGGCATCTTGATATTGACGTTTTCTCACTCTCCTTTTTTTTTTTTTTTTTTCTTCTCCCTCCCAGCTTCTTCTTCATCTTTTCTTCTTGGTCTTCTTCTTCTTCGTCTTGTTCTTCTTCTTCTTCTTCCTCCTCTTCCTTCTCTCTTCCTCCTCCTCTTCCTCCTCCTCCTTCTCTCTTCCTCCTCCTCCTTCTCTCTTCCTCCTCCTCCTTCTCTCTTCCTCCTCCTCCTCCTCTTCCTCCTCCTCCTCCTCTTCCTCCTCCTCCTCCTCTTCCTCCTCCTCCTCCTCTTCCTTCTCCTCCTCCTCTTCCTTCTCCTCCTCCTCTTCCTCCTCCTCCTCCTCTTCCTCCTCCTCCTCCTCCTCTTCCTCCTCCTCCTCCTCCTCTTCCTCCTCCTCCTCCTCCTCTTCCTCCTCCTCCTCCTCCTCTTCCTCCTCCTCCTCCTCCTCTTCCTCCTCCTCCTCCTCCTCTTCCTCCTCCTCCTCCTCCTCTTCCTCCTCCTCCTCCTCTTCCTCCTCTTCTTCTTTTCTACAATTGCCATGGTGTTTGACTTTTCTTGAAGTCCTACAGACTGAAGTCACATGAATGTATGATAATTAAGTTTTTCATTTAAAGTAATATAAATCGCCAGCTTCCATGGTTGCGGAGAGAAATAAAACACTGTCTAGACCATCCACTTAACAGCTCAGACTTCACAAAACCAGTGAGGTGGTTTCAAACCCTTATTAAAAATTCTGTTCATTTACAAGTCTGTGCCCTATTTTGGGGCCCCAAACATTTCATTATTGTAACAACTGTTTTTTTCACACTGGAATAAATAGTGGCAAAACTTGAACAAAACAGAACAAATTTGATGTTACTACATAAGACTGACATATTTAATCCTTTTTATTACCACAGCTTCTCTGCAGAGGAATATACTACGTTGTTGCTGATGATGAGACAATCCAATTTACTGGAATTCTGACAATGTGGTGTCTTTGAACAAGAGTATTTATACCTTATTCAATGGAGAAGTTGTCAAAACACTTGTGAATAACTTTGTTCCCTCTTTTATCAAAGAGTGACACCTGATCTGTTCAAAGTTTCTTGTAAAAACCTACTTGAGCACATGCATTAAACTTGATAGATTTTCTTTTTAAATTATGTTGCATTTAAGTGTATCGATAATGTCTGCCACATGACAGACATTGTTGGCTTTGTAGTTTGAGGCAGCTTAACCTGGCATCTGAGTGCATTTCATGAAATGAAAGCTTGGCCAAGGTTAAAGTTGTGCCACAGTCAAGCAGTCCTAATAGTTTGCTGGCAGTATTTTAGTATAATTTGGCTTGTGTGTAGTTTTAACAAACCCTGTGTAGTGGAAATTAGAAACGTAAGTATGTATGTGTATCATAGCAGGGAAAGATGACTTTGAAACAAAAATCTGTTTTCTTCTATAAAATATATGTTTTTACAGACATCGCCTTTCCCTTTCCATACTAGAGCGTTGCCTAAAATTTTAGTACCTGCTGTTTGCCAGGACATTGACCTTACAGAAGTTAGAAATGTCAGAGACTTGTTAGTTACTGATATTGGTCTGTTGTTGATACTCTTTATAATGTAGTCTGGTTTATTCTTCTCAAGTTCATGAATAGACAAGGAACTATGATGACAGAAGCGAGATTGTGCATATCTGTTTGGTTCCTATCTAAATGTGAAAAATACCTGCAGATTACTAGTGAGCAACTTCAGAAACTAGTTACGAGTAAAATCAGCCCTCTAGTCCCAAATTTTTCTGTGACAGAGGCACTTTCTTTCCCTTCCTCTCCATGTTTATCCCCTGTATTCCAAGCTGTTTTCTATAGAGAAGTGTGAGCCTTTACACACAAGTCTAATGAATTAATGTACGTTTCAGGTGTACATTGGTGGTATCTGATAAAATGCAAGGTGGTAGAATTGCTTAGCATAACATCTTTGGAGGGGACTAATTTCCTGCTATAGTGTAAAATACATGTTCCTACAATTCAGATACTTCTTCCTCAACACTGTTCTTGACATACGATTACAGTAAATGAATGTAGTCTTACTTTCCTAGAAGGGTTGCTTTACGCCATAGCTATATTGCTGGTTTGTTCTCCTTAGCACACACACATTTTTACCCGGTTTAGTAGGGTGGAAGAATTGGGATTCTCTAGTTGTAACTTGATGCTTCTGTTGATGATAATTGGAGCAGAACTAGATCTAGACGGTTCTCCTATAGATTTGCAGTGACACTGATAAGAAGGAGCATTCTGTAGGGGACAGGGGACTTTGAAGTCTTACACAGCTTGGGTAGTCTGAGAGGGAAATCTGTGTTTTTCAGATACCTGTGCAGTACAACAAACAGCGTGAAGAAAACATGCCTTTAAATCAACTGGTATTTGCTAAGGTTTGGAAGTACTGCAGGGGTTGCGTGCAAGACCACATTATTGCAGATTAGCTAAAAACAGCAACCACCTGTGACTGTGATGCTTGTTTGTGTAAAGTAAGAAATAATGTAGCCTGGAAATGTTGCAGCTAGAGACTTAAGATAATTGCATTACATTTCATTTGCCATGGGCGAAGGGTTACACCATTATTGTAGCTCTGTTCATCTGCATTAATGTTAAATTTCAGTGACTAGCTGTAGATTGAGTATTGATTTTAGTCATATTAGAAAATGAATTTTCTTAAAAGAAACTACCCTTTTGAAAAAATGTCATCTTTCAGAATAGCTCTTTTAATTTTTCTAGCAACTTTCATGATCCAAAATAGCATTAGCAAGGGGCACTGACACTGTTCCCTTGAGGAGGAGGCATTAGCTGATAGATGGAAAATTGAGTAAATATACTTACCAGAAGAGAACCCAGGCTTGCATCTCAACAACTTCAGTAGCAAACTGAGGAATTTTTAGCAATTTAATTGCTGCTGAAAGCTATTTTAGGCTGAAATGAACTAGTTTAGTACACTAATATGCTGGAGGTTGAGATGGTCATCTTCTGGAGAGGGTCAGAAAGACAGCTTGAACCTTTGATTTCTGCAGCTGGTCCATCAGGATTCAGGAGATCTTTCTATTGCTCCTGCAGAACTTGTCACTTCAGTAAGTATACTCATTGCAACAAATTGATAAGACTGGAAAAGCATCTTGTTTTGTTTTGTTGTTTTTCCTTTTGGGATGCAGTGAATGGTGAATTGTTTTCTTTTTGGCAGCTTCTTTGGAAGCATGCAAATTCTTAGAGTGATGGATGCCTCTCTGCTGAAGAGGACATTCGTTACTGTTATTCTATGAGAAAACAGTGAGTAATTCTAAGAACTACCAGTAATGCTACAAAAATTACCAAATATAAATCGTGCCTTTGAATTTAATGCAATAATCATGCATGACATTTTGCTGAGAGCATTGCTATCCACCGAGTGCTACACGAATTCAAAAAGAGTATGTGGCTTGTATGTAGGTTTTTGGGTCCACCTCACCTGTGCGCCACTTTTGGTGCTGTTTGACTTTAATGATTCTTTGTTGCTTAGGCATATTTTGATATTTCAGGGACTGCATTAAGCTATTTTGCTCAGCACTTGAATCGTCATGAGGTAAAAATTCTACATTTTTGTCTTTTTGAACATTTCTCTTCAGGCTATTCAAGCCAGATGTACTATACATGATTACAGGTAGGGCTTCTTTGGTTTTGAAGGTAAATTGGATTTTAAAAATCAAATAGATGCTTTCTTTTTATTGCTGTGCTTTATTACCAGGGTTTTTTTTCAGTGAATGAAATGTGTTCTACTGATTGTTGTGTGAAGAAAAATGTGTTTTGGGTTTTCATAGTTTTCAGTACTTAAATGCAAAGGCCAGTATGTCTGAATTTACCTTAACCATTGCAGAACATCTTTTCTGGGGTTTGTGTTGATAGGCCAAATCTAATTTTGTTGTAGCTGGGTATGTGGCTAAAGCTGAAGAAGAACTTTGCTAATCTTTTCCACTTTTTTTAAACAAAAGTTCTCATATGTGTACATGTAGTAAATGTTCTTGTTTCACAAGTTAAGATTCTCATAAACTGTTCATGCAGAGAACAGTGCTTCTTAAGGTGTCTTCAGCAGTAAAATTGGAGAAGGACTGAATGTGAAATATTGAGAGATTGGTGGGATTATATATTCACTGAAGCTTATTCACATAAAATATGAACACAGGCAAACTGGACCCTAAATTTTGGGCCAGAACACTGCTTAATTGTAAATTATTCATCTCAATGTTTGCTGAGAGGGAGGAAACAACTTTTAAAATAGGTTCAGGTGGCCTTGTGCAACCCTTGAGTGTTAGAGAGATTCATGATCTTTCCATCAGGTTGTTGTTGTATTGAATAGAAGAAATATGTATGCATTAGAACTGTATTAGTGTCTGAATACCCACATTTAAACCCTTGAATAGGTACAGTAGCCTGCATGGATGCAGCCTAAAATGCCTTTATTCTTTAAGACTGGAAAGTAGTTATCATAATTGTATGTGTCTCCTACCATGGCAAGCCTTCATTTTAAAGGGATTGTTGCAGTTTATGCTCACATTTCAAGAAATGGGGCATGACTGAGAAGTCTTTGACCTGTGGAAATCCTACCTGCACAAGAATATTGTTTTACAGCCTATAGAATTTTATTAAAACAAATACGTTTTATTACTGTGAGATTTGTTTGTTTAGAGTTGGCTGTATGTGGCAGATGCCGTTTATCTTATGTGCCTGAAGTTTGTTAAGCCCCTTCACCAACACAAAGTCACACTGTGACGGACATGACTTCTGAACTCTGGAATGTTTGCAGTGGACTTTCAGACTGCTCCGAGGTCATTCACCTCTGTTATGGACACAAATAAATTTATAGAGCTACTAAGGCTAGGCCGGAGAGCTTGGAATTGCTTTTGTAGCTTTGTTTCCCCCCTCTGATACACTTATAAAGCTTGAATTTCAATTCTCTAGGAGAACAAGACATTAGAAAAAAAAATTATTGCTTTGCAAGTAATGCTTGTACATTGTGATTTTCTCCCACCTTCCAAGTGGCTCCGAGATCATTGCTGTTTTCAGCCACCAAATAAAATGGGATTAAATAGATAGAGATACCATTGTTTCTCTTTTCTATGTGTATTTGTTGCCCATTCTTTATCCCAGTCTTCATTTGATTTTCACCCACTTTTTGGTGATAAATGAAGTAGTAAGTCTATACATCAAAAAAAAAAAAAAAAAAGATTACAGGTAAGAATTTTTGGATAAAATTTCTATATTAATGCCATTGCCTTTTTGCATATGATTTTCCAGAAGTAGTATCTTGCCTGTGCAGTGTTTCTTCCATCAGTAACAGAACATGAAGATGATCTGACAGATTCATTGCAGATCTATAGCTGTATTAGCTTTTAAAAGTAGCTTTGTGGAAAGTATACTTCACGAATGCTTTACTGTCCTTGTAACTTGTCCTGATAAAAGTAGTTCCCAAGACCAGATACTGGACAGAACCAATTAAACCAGCCCAAAAGTACATCATCAACAGCAGTGTTAAGTAACTGGATCTTCCTGGACTAGAAAATGTTTGAATTCTGCTGTACAGTGCTTTTGAAAATGTGGGCTTCCAGTTGTTGTTGCTTAACTTTGAATTGTACCAGATACTTAAAGCAGTGAGTATTTCTGTATTATTCAGAGCCAGTACAAGCAAACCATGATGTACTTTCTGTGAATATAATGTATTAGGAGTTTAAAGCCTTGTGTGTTTGTAGTAGTAGTAGTTTTAAATTCTGCACTGCAAGATGAACCAGCCAGTGAAAACAGTACTTAAGAAAAGCTTCAGGCTTATTTTTGCACTATGAGTCATTGTTAAAAAAATGGGTTCATCTTATTTATTTTCTCCTGCAGTGCAGCTTTCCTGAGCAAAGTGTACGTGTAACTGAAACTAGGGACCGTGTCCCTCAGAAAATGTTTTTTGTAGAGTTGTTCTTGTAATGTTAAACTTTCTGGTAACTATTTTATAAAAAGATATAAACACCTTACCTGTTGGGTGTTTGATCATTTGAACAGCCAAATATCTAAGTGCCATTCTGAAAGAGAATTATTCCAGTCTTGTTAAAGAAATCTTCTGGTTTCATTTTTATCAGAACCATATTATCTTTTATCTACTATGCTTGCTAGGAAGTGTGAGGACTTGTCAGTCTCAGAAAAATCTCACTTCTCATGTATTTTCAATTAATCTTAATCATATAGATGAAACCATTGCCCCTTCATGTGCTGTTAGCTTGTGCTACCTTTGTCACTACTCTCTTTTGAACATCAGTGATGCAACGGCAAAGCATTCAGAAGTCTTCAGTGTTGCCACTTGCACTGTGTTCCAGCTGTCAGTTTTTCCTGTGTTTAACTTGCCATGCAGTGGCAAGAATGAAACTGGCCTGGGAGTAGCAGCTCCTGCATGTCAGGGACTGTACAATGGGAGGAATTGTTCTTTTGCTTTAAAAAAACCCCACAAAACAAAACAACAACCAAGAAATGTAATATCCCTTTCTTTTTTTTTTTTCTTTCTGTGCAGTTTTCATAACTCCATTTTCTAAATTGGGTTGGATGCAAAATGGTCTTAATTAGGATGAGTCTTCCAGGGACCTCTTTTAGTTTCTCAGATACATTCTTTTGATGTTCCTGTCGTAAAGCAAATTGCAGTGAAGGAGGATGTGTTTAGAATTGAGAAACACTGTTTGTCATATTTTTTCAGCATATCTTGTTTTGGCAAAAAATATTGCAGCTATTGAGCGTCTGTAGGATTTAAACAGCAACTACATGCTAATTAGATTAGATTATTATGTTACCACAATTGTTTCAAGACATTCTGTTTGAAAATGTTAAAAATGGGCACTTTTTGGAAGCATCTTCTATTTCTTAACAGCCTTAAAGGTGGTTGAAATTCTTTCTAATTTTGACATTGTAGTGAATTCAGTGGGATTTGGAGCTATGTCCCGTTGCATTTAGATTTATCGCAGTCACCGTGCTGCTTGATACACTGGGCAGATGTTCCACTTCCTATAGAAGTTATGATTGTTGGAGTGCAGTCTCACCCTCCAGGTAAGTATCCACTGCAGGCTGTTGAACCTTTTTCTCTTTCTTTTTTTTTTGCCTCACCATTTAGTAACTCCCACAGAAAACACTGTTGGAATTTAAAGCATTATCCTACATTAAGGTCAACTGTATTTGCTTGAGAACACACGTGAAAATTTCAGAAGTCTTGCTAGATGTTGGAATTTCTACCTGTTGGGTGTGTGTCCTCACTCTGGACACTGAGGAGTGCTAGGAGGAGGTCACTGCCAGTATCCAGTACGTTTCTGAAGTTAGCTTCTCACTAATTTTATTTTAAGTGTTTTAAAATGAAATGGTTATTCTTACATGGAATGCATTTTAGTTTGACCCCTAAAAAAAAATAAATATTGGGCTTATTTTTAAATTGATCAAAACTGTTTATTTTTTACAATTCTGTGGAGCAGCCAGAGAACTTGTAATCAACAAAAAAATTAATTAGAAGTGGCAGTACATTTTTAGTTGTTGGTCCCATAGAACAGAGGGTGATACATTTGACTCTGAAGAGATTACTTGATAATGAGGACGTAAAACTGTATGACTCCCATGTTGTTTCGCTGTTCATCACAGCATCTAGCATTAAAAACTTAGTTCCATTTTTTGACAAAATTTATACAAACAATTCATTCACATAAGGATTTGTAAAGCTCTCCATTGAATAAAACCCAGAGAGGCACTGAATTATTGTGGAAGTTTAAGCTGCAGGACTGAATTCTTGATTACACTAGTGCACCTAGCTGAAATTATATTCCAACATACGTTGTTCTAAAAATATTTTAAGTCAAGTTCAGCCCATAAAAAGAGGGAAGTGTCAGTGCTTAGCAACACTGGACAATTATGTTCCTTAGTAACTGGATGAGTTGTGTGAAGCAGCATATACACACCTGGAGAAAATGCTAGTATGCTCTAGTATTAACTTTTTTTAAGTTATGATTTCCAATACCTTTATTGAATAAGTGTACTTAGAAATGTTCACTTTAGGTTCATAAGTATCTTTGTGGAATTCAATAACTGGATTCCCAGTTAACTCTGAATGTTAGGATTTTCTTTAAAGATAGTTTAATTATTTTTGATGTTGTGCATATTCCCTAGACAGCTGCTGTGCCTTCTTACAGCTTTACCAAACATTTGTTCTCCATTCTGCTTACTTCCTTTTTGAAGGGCTTGGGTCCAGGCCAAGAAGCACAATTATGCTTACATGGGCCTTGATTCTTAAACACATGCCTAACTAAGCAAGTAAGCAGTCCCATTAAAGTCAATGGGATTACGTGCATATTTGGAGTTAGTTAGGTGCAGGCTTAAGTGCTTTGATGAATTGAAGCTTTACTGACTGACTGACTATTGTAACACAAAAAGCTTTTCTAAGCACAGATATGCTAATGAAAAAACTAATGTATCTTACATGGATAGAATCAGAAATACATATTTAAAAAGGAAAAAATTTTCATTAGATGAAAAAAAAAGTAATCAACAACACAAAATTGTCAAGAAATAATGAGTATTGCTGTTGTACTGAAATAGGAAGTCCTGCATATTTTAGTGTATATCGGTGGGAAATAATTGCAGCCATCTAATACAGAGAGTTATGGTGGCAGTAGCTTATCTTATCTTGAACAACATAATTCTGAGAGCTGGCAATTACTCACATGGGACTTTCGGCTCTGTAGCTATTTCCTTGAGTGACCTTACTTTCTGAATATAACATTTTCTTTGGCTTTTCAGAGATTTCCAAGCATAAATCTGCATTTGGACAAACAAAGCAGTACTGTGATTGTTTCCAATCAAAAAGATAATTCATACAAACTAATAAGCAAATAAGCATTATTTCTGAACCCCTTTGAGAGACATCTCACAGCAGTCTTGCGATCAGCATATACTGTGATATTGAGCTGCAGTTAGCAAAATTGGGTTCATTTACATAGTTATACCTGTGCTTCTGTCTTCTTTGGATCAAGGCCTTGCGTGATGGGAACCCCCCAACTTTCATAGTTGTGGAGCTGACCTTTGTCTGTTGACCTTGAAATAGTTTCACATGATTTCTCTGATTCTGCGGGTGGCAGAGAAGTATCTGGCTCTGCTTGGGAAGGGAAGCCCAAAAGACAAAACAAGAATTGCTTGATCCCCCCAGCTTGCTGCTCTTCTCTCACGCTCTGAGTTAACATCAGAAGCAGTGACAGTGGCCAGAAGGAGGCTCTGGACAGGTGAGGAAGAGACCCCTTCTATCCAGGTTGCACAAATAACTCACTGAACAAGGAGATAAGAGATTCTATTTCCATATTTTCTCCATTTTTATGGCATGATGAGAATAAAATATTGTTCAGCTTTTAACTCATGAGCATTTTAAATCTTCAGTTTGTGCTTGTGTGCATACTGTGAAATCAGATGACCTTTTCTTAGTCTTTGAAGAGCTGTTTTTTTCTGGAGACCCTTTCCTCCCTCTGTCAAGCCCAGTTAGGTAATTGCACAAGCTTTACAAGCAAAATCGAGCAACTTTGCAGACGCTTGGAAGGTCTTTACTAATCTCATGAGGGCAGCGGGCTCTAGTTTGAGCCCATCTGCTTTACACAATATCAGGTATTATTATATAATTGAATGCTTTTCAGATGCCAAACTCTGGATGTTTTTTCCCCAGCTGTAGCTTAGAGTTGGTTTCAGACTTCAAATATCAAAGTTGTTGAAACTAACAAATAATGACCCCAAATGGACTGAATGCGATGATATTGTTTAACTGCTCTCTGCTGCTGTTTCTGACAGAATTTTTCCTTGGGGAATAAATAGGTCAGTGCTAAGGCTTATGAGGACAAAGATGTGTGTTGAGATCACAAGGTTTTTTTTTTTTTTTTGAGGTGTGCATATGTGTGGTGTTTGTTATGTCTTGGGGACTTGAGAAGTTTAGGGAAATACATAAAATTAAGAATCAGGATTTAATAGTTAAATTCGTTAATTTTATGTCCAGCAAAAAATAATTAATATGTCTTAAATATTCTTGGGTTGTGTTTCTTTATATTTGTGGAATTTTAAAGGTGTAAGTAAGACAACATAGTCAGGTATTAACCCCTCCACATACTCCCAACTGGATAGTGTCAGAGATTAATTTAAAACAGTGGGGCTTGCAAATGTACTTGCAAAATTTGCATCATATTTCAGTATAGTGTAGCATCTAGGTTTCAGTGTTTTGGTATAGCTGATAGGCCCAGTTATATTTTTCGAGGTATTTTGTGTCATATATTTGTGCTGTAGAGCACTAGCAGAGCAGATAAAATTGCTAGACAAATCGCTATTTACATCAGTAGTGTTTTTGACTTGTATGAGGCCAGAATGTGTATACCACTCTTTTTCTTTTGAAGCCTTCCCTGTTACTTGGAGCTTTTTTTTACTATTTTGGGTTATATTTCTGGAAATATTTTTAGTACAATGTAATTTCACTTTTATAAGGGCAATGGTTTAATCCACCAGCAATCCAGTTCTGTGCTCACTGTAGTTGGTAACTCTGACACCTTTTATTTAATATCACTAGGGTCAAGTTTCGTTGTGGGCTTTATTGTACCACACTGACAGTTAAATAGCTTTAATTTATTTAGAATCAGTCAGATACCTTGAGGATATTACTGTGTTTGTTGCAGTCACATTACGGCCAGATGATAATCCCAAATTATGAGAAAACATTCCTTCCTCCCTCACCCCACCCCCACCCCCTTGTCCTGAGAGCCTTTTTTAAATGGTGGTAGACCTTTTTTATTTGAGCCACCCCTGGCCTGCTGCGGTGCAGGAGTGCTCATCTTTGTCTCCTGCTGTTTCTATGCTCGTTTTTTCCTGCTGATGCTTTATGCTTCATTGTGCCTTCTTTGTAAAAGAGAATGTCTTACTGTTTGTTCTTAGGATGGGAAGGGAAGGAATTTGATAGTTTTGGCCCAATAACTACATAATTTTCTATGTCAGTAATTGCTATTTGGTCTTTGTAAATGTATCCTGTCTTAGTATTTTGACTTTTGACTTTTTTCAGTAATTCAGATCCAATAATTGAAGCCTTTTCTCTTGGACTGGCATATTTAGGCTTCCTGCTGTTATCATTCATAACAATTTTGATGAAAAATCAGAAAACCTGTGATCAATCTCTTCATTGTAATGAGCTTTAGTTCAAAACCACCATCAGATAATTGTATTGCATCTTAGTCTTACCTAGTGTGGTGGAGCTCACGCTATGACATGCCTGTCTTCAACAACATTTTGTGAAAATGTTTTGAGGTGGAAGAGTGGTGTAACAGAATGGTGGTGTTACGGGTGTAACAGTACTGTGAGAGTAGTAGTAAGCTTCATAGTAAGCCTCTGTGCTTTAAACACCTCCAGAATTTAGTGGATGGTATAAAAACCAGAAGTCAGTGGTAAATGCACATTTGCTGAAATATTTCTCTTACATTAAGCAGAGTATTGAAAGATTTGTTGAATAGGTTTTGACAAAAAATGTTTCTGTAATATGATTTTGACCCAGTAAGTATTTATATGGTAGTTTATAGTTGGAAAAGTTCTTCATATTTTAAATGAATGGACACTACATTTTAAAGTCCAAAGTATGTTGGCATCTGGTAATGGCATGCTGATACTTGTGGAGTGACACAAAGAAGACCTAGCATACAGAATTTACTTTAAAGCTCTCTTTACAAATTGTTTTGTCTCTAAGCAGTTATTGTTATGAAGCCAGAAAAAATCTAAGTGGAAAGGTTATTCATTGGAAAACCCTGTATAGGCTGCTGTTGGAAATTTACATAGCAGCTATAGATCCAAACCCAACAGCTGCAGAGTTCTTCCAGGAGTGCTGGAGTTCTGGTTCATTCTTAAAGAGTGTAGGCTAGTTATCCAGGGGAATGTTGTCAGAGAAACTGCTGTTGGCTACGTTGACTCTTGCACACCAGGGAGCGTTCTGGAGGTTTGTAAAGCATCTCAATTGTTCACTGTGATCCAGTGGTAGTTTGATGTGTGTGCTCCTCTAAGGAGAGCTTCGAATAGGTCACTGAATTGGCTTAATTGCCTATTATTTACTACTATAGCTATAATTCTAGGAGAACTGGATATGCTATGGCTCTACATTTTTTTTAAATGCCTTTTAAAATACAAGGTAAAATGTAACTACACACATGTAGGCATACTTTCATTCATGTCACTATATGGAAAATAGACACTAGCCCATCTGTTTAGGTTGCACAGATCTAAATCTCAGGATAATTTTGTCTATTATATGATAAGATGTAACTTTACAGTATATCAGATGAAGTAATGAACACAATGGCTTCTTCTTGGTTTTTTTGTAAGCACATGCAAAATTTGAAATGCCATGTCTGCAGTTTGACACATGTATAATTAGAGAAGGTCTAGTGTTTCTTCCCTTCCCCACCTACCTCACCTCCTGCCTGGAATAGTGGATTTTGTCATGGATACATGCCCTTGTTCTTACTCCTTTTCCTTGATACTGTAAGTGGGTTCTGACCTTCATGTTCCCATTACTATCTGCTGCTCCTCTCCCTTCTCAGTCTGTGTGAACACACCAGTTCTGCTGAAGGATGTTTATCCCTTGAGAAGGAGGATGAAAAGCGTTTGTGCCTGGATATTTCATTTGAGGTGGAAATGCTGAGTATTCATTCTGTAACTCTAAGTGCACTAATCAATTAACCTTTGCTTTGCTTCAGCTGAATTAGAGTCAGAAGGCTACAATCTTACTATTGTGTCTAGCTAACTCATGATTAAATCTAATGATTCTTGCTTTAACATGAATTGTGTGCCTTAGGGCAATGAAGCTGGTGAAGGGTCTAGAGAACAAGTTGTATGAGGAGTGGCTGAGGGCACTGGAGGTGTTTAGCCTGGAGAAGGGGAGACTCGGGGGAATCTTATTGCTCTCTACATAGGCAGGTGGGGGTCAGTCTCTTCTCCCAGGTAACAGGTGACAGGACAAGAGGAAACATCCTCAAGTTGCACCAGGGGAGTTTAGGTTGGATATTAGGAAAAATTTCTTTCCTGAAGGGGTGGTGAGGCACTGGCACAGGCTGCCCAGGGAGGTGGTGGCATCACCATCCCTGGAGTTGTTTAAAAAACACGTAGCTTGGTGCTCAGGGACATGGTTTAGTGGTGGGCTGGGCAGTGCTGGGTTAACGGTTGGACCTGATGATCTCAACGTTCTTTTCCAGCCTAAACAATTCTATGATGCTGTGATAAATATGCAGTGCAATATACCCATTAATATACCTGAGCAAATCAATAGGTAATTAAACAATTTATCTGTATAGCAGACAAAGGTTTTTGTTAATATTTCTGGGTTTGATTTATCGAGAGAATCTCAGACATAATAAGAAAGCTAAATCAGAACCTACTGCCTAGCCAGATAAAAAAGCAACCTTGAGTTTTCCTAAGGATTTCAAATAGGCACCTCCTAGCTCTTAACAGCTGCAACTTTGGCAGTGACATGAAAGATAAGAAAAGGTAGCTTGAAAAAAATAAGTTACACATGTTAACCAGCTGTTGGTCTGAGTAGTAATTGTGAAATGAGATTTACAGAAAAGCTGTACGCCAAGGATTAGCTATGTAATTCAAGTGCCCAATCCAGTTCTATACAAATCTATTTTAATAATGTAAACAGCACTTTCTTGTAGTTTAATGGAAATTGCACACCAACTTTGATTTGAAGAAGAAACCTGTTGGTTACTGTGAATTCAGATAACTTTTTTTCTGAAAGAGTACCAATCTATCATTGTTTTCTGCTCAGTATAATGTCTACAGCAAATCACTGTAATGTTTATAGCACGTTTATTGCACTTAAAATAACAGTGCAGAAAGTTTTCATATAAACTGTCCAGAACTCTCTTCAGAGGCAGCATAGGCAACAAGTAATACTACACATTAAACATTTTGGTGGAGTGATGGTACACTTAAGTCTCCTTTTATGATGAAGTCAAACTTTGCTGAGGACTGCAAAGTATAGCAAACTCACTGTTAGATGTCCCGTCCCCCGGCACCACCACCCCCCACACACACACCCCCGCCCTGTTTTTTTTTTGTTATAAGGATGTCATGGTTTAACCCCGGCTGGCAACCCAGCCCCACGCAGCTGCTTGCTCACTCCCCCTGACCCAGAGAGATGAGGAAGAGAATTGGAAATAAATGTAAAACTCAAGGGTTGAGATAAGAACAATTTAATAGGTAAAGCAAAAGCCTTGCACACAAGCAAAGCAAAGGAAGGAATTCATTCCCCACTGCCCGTGGGCAGGCAGGTGTTCGGCCATCCCCAGGGAAGCGGGGCTCCATCACACGTAACAGTTACTCGGGAAGACAAATGCCATAATGCCAAATGTGTCCCCATTCCTCCTTCTTCCCCCTGTTTATATACTCAGCATGACTCATATGGTATGGAATACCTCTTTGGCTAGTTTGGGTCACTTGTCCTGGCCACGTCCCCTTCCAATTTCCCGCGCCCCTCCAGCCCTCTCACTGGCAGGGCCCAAGGAACCAAACAGTCCTTGACTTAGTATAAGCATTACCCAGCAACAGCTAAAACCATCAGTGTGCTGTCAACACTGTTCTCACATCACAGCCAAAACACAGCACTGTACTAGCTACTAAGAAGAAAGCTAACTCTATCCCAGCTGAAACCAGGACAGTAACTCAGGAATAACTCAGTATATAATTAATTCTTCTCAGTAATACTTTGTGGTCTCAGTCATGAAATCTAGGTGTACTTTATTAGCGAAGTTGATGTTATCTTGCTGGTTAGACAAATAGTGTATTTAAATATTTAGCATGGTATTCTGCTTTTGGATCATGGAAGACATTCTGATATTATATTTAATTGTACTTTGCATATGCAGAATTGCACAAAAAGCTCTGTATTTTTAGCTTCATATATAGGAGTTAGAACACATATGGAATAGGACTTTATTCAGATATTTCAGGCCTGTTTCAAGACAATTGTGTCCTGAAAGATTTTCTGCTCAGTAATGTGTTCAAAATGAAAAGTGGTTCTAAAATTCATTGCATTGACTGCAAATTCTGAAAATTCTGCAAAATAGCACAGATCCAGTTTGAAACACTCTTGGCTTCCTCCAATATGTCCTGAATAAGAAAATAAGGTTTGCCTTGTATTCCTGCACCATTTCCTTGAGTTCAAGTGTTAAGTATCAGATGAAACGTACATCTTGCTAGTAATGCATTTTTATTCTTTTGACTGCTAGTTGAATTTTTTTAAGTTTAATTTTATTATTTCATCAGGGTAGTTACAGTGGCCATCTGTTCCTGTTGTACCAAGATCATTCTAGAGCCCACACCTGCCCTCTGCTTGACTCTATAGATGTTTATGACATGAATTAACAGTTTCTTCACACAGGAAGAAATTGCATGAATTAGTAAGTCTGTATTTTTCATGTCAGCCTGTATTTTATTAACAACTGTTACAAACTGTTCAGGCTCACATGTTTATACCATAGGTATATTTCCCTAATTACAGATAATAAGACTGTGTCAAGATTTGCTTCCTGCTCACAGATGACCCGCATTTGTACTTCAGGGGGTACCTCTCTGAATCAAGATGGTGTGGGACAGTTGTTTTCCATTTATAATCTTCAGAGGCTCCTGTAGGTTTCAGATCGGAGAGAAAAGATTATTCCCACCACCACAAATTGGAAAGAGGAATTTGTGGTCATTTATCTGAATGGAAATGGAATCCCTTCCTCCTTTCCTTTTACTTGGCTGGGGAAATCCTTCATTAACATACACATCTGAATATATATTTTATTGCACATAGTGAGTGAAGAGATTGCTGTACCTGGAATAACAGTACTCAGTGTGATTCTGAATACAAGTGAGAGCAAAGACTGATTTTCTGCAGAAGGCCTTAAGATCTGCCTTTGTCTGTGTGTGTGAAAATAAACAGTTTAATTTTTCTAAGATTACCATGGTATGCTTCTAAGTTGGCAGCCACTACTACATTTAATTGCTTAGAGCTGAAGTACTACAGCATTGCTGCCTTCTCTTTTTCTGCAAGAGAGAGCACATATTTGACAAAACTTCAATTTCAGCTGGGCTTAATGTAGTTAAGCTTCATATTACCCTGAAGTGAAATATCATAATTGGAAATAAAGCATTAAATTCTTGTCAGAGCTTCTGTTCAGAAGAGAATATTAAGGGTTCACATACAGAACATTTCCTAGGAATCCCTTTGTAATTAGATTCAGCCTTTAGTTGATGGTTTATTAATAATTAATGTGATGGTGTGAACACTGTAAGTAGTGATGTGATGCCTTGCACTATCTAGGTAATTGAGCATGCAGACCTACCTGAAAAGCACGTCAACTAAATCGAATAAGATGAAAATGTCTGTCTGATTCTAGGTTTGACAGTACAGGTGAATAATACTTGGATGGAAAAGAACTTTAAGACAATTTTCAGGAAAAATTATGCCAATAGTGCTGCACTTTCATATTTTAGAAAATGCATTCTTTCCTTACAAGCTAACAGAGAATACAGATGTGTATTTCTACAGGGATGATGGTTTCTTGGTTTTATATGTGGCTGTGGTACACTGATGAGCTTTTAAGGAAGAATGTATTTCAGTGGTTGCTCTTTTTGCCTGGGCATCCCAGTCATGAAGTCTAATTACTGGCATCTCGTGCCTCTTGCTGAAAGGTGAGCCTTATGGAGTTAATGTTATTGCAGCCAGCATTATTCACCAGAGCACTTTCAGAATTTACTTCTGAGAGACAGGTAATAACCTTCTGAGAACTTGTGGAGATTTTAGGATGGATCTAATCTTTTGATGTTTGCAGTCTGTTTTCTGCCTTCGTAATGAATTTTAGGAGGAAGGATATAAAGAAATACACATCAGAAAATAAACAATCACCCAATCTTTAATAGAACACAACCTGAGTGCTTGAGATAACACTTATTTTTCATTAATATAAGTCACATTCATGTACTTTTTATTAGATTATAAATGAAATTATTCTGGGGATTGACACATAGTGTCAGAACTCATCACTTGCAGTGTTTTTAATAGTGGCAGAGTAGCACAAGGAGTCTCTTCTGCATCATCCACCTGGCAATTGTATTCTCTAGCTATGTAATAGTCTAGAATTTATAGATAAAATAATATTGCCAGACTTAACTAAATAGTAACACTGAAAAGTTTAAGTCAGCATTTGCAAAAGTTATGACTTCCTCTTGTCACCAGTCCCTGAGGTTTAGTTTCTGTCTCCTAACTTTTCTAAAAATTATCTGCCAAACACTGGAAACCACAACAAAATAGCAACCCTAAATAATTGGTGGTGTTAATTACATCCTTTTGTTGCAGAGGCTCTTAAAACAGAAAAGGAAAGCTCATCACTGGTTGAACATAAAGTGTTCATTCTGAGCATACAGAGAAGATAGGCTTACAGTTTGCAAGTAAACAGTGAGGAATTCAAATGAAATCTCAGAAATTGCTTTTGCTTCCCTTTGTAATATAAAGTATGATGCTTTTTTTGCATCTATGTATAATTTGTGATTTATGTCCTTGAGATAGTGCAAATGTATTGTTTAACAGGACTGCTGCCTTGCTGTTGGTCAGCTTCTGAAAGTGACCCCCCCCCGCTCCCTGTCCCAGCAAAAAGTCTTGCCTGAAAGAGGTAATTTCTCTTGGCTCTTTTGGAGGAGTGTACAAAATTCTAATGGAAGCTTTGGACTTAAACTTTTTTTTTGTTTTTTTTTTTTAACAAAATAAAGTTTTATTAATAAATGTCTTGAGTTTGTTTCTCTGTCCCAATACAGAAGATGTGGTGTCTCTGCAGAGATTTAATTCAGAATCTTTCACTCCTTAGTGTACCTTTATTTTTTCTTTCTCTTTTTTCTTTTTTTGTTTTAGTGTCTTGTAAGATAATAGTTAGAATGAAGTGGCACTCCTGAGACTGAGGTATGCATATGACATCCAGTCAAAGATTTTCGTCCAAAATCCTCATGCACTTAAATAATCTCTTTCTAACTTGCTTTGAAGTGATCTTTTGCCATGCTTTTTTGGCAGACAGATACAAGGTTTCTTGGCTCATGCTCCTTGCCATCCAGAAGCTTTATAGCTAGCCACATGATGCTGATACTGAGTGTGCTTGGTACTGGTACTTTTCTTTCAGAAAGCCATGCAGTCATGCTAAATGCTGTTAAACCTTTATACCCTTTGCCCCTTTGTCCATGCAGTGCAGAGTTGGTACCTGGCTAGTCTGAAGGAGGACAGAGTAGGTTGCATCTGCTTGCAAAGTATCACATAGACATTTCTTCAGAAGTAACAGTGTATGAAAAAACTTGCAAAATGTACCACCTTTAGCTGTGAGGCAGCTCTCGGCTCACATAGTGGGGAACTGTAAGCAGGTATCTTTGAATGTTGCTCCATGGTGTTTGTGTTGAGTGGGTGCAGTGATTTATGCACATTCTTTGTGGAAGTTTTTGCCAGTAAACCTCAGCTTTCACAGGGTGGATTATTATTTCAGCAGCTGTGCCTAAGGTTATCGTCTAGAGAATAATATGATTCTGAAAACATTTTGGCATGCCAGCTTTCTGCTCAGGAGTAATTAATTTATATGATAAGGTTTTGGAAGACTTAGTAGTTTACAGTTTACTGTGTTCAGATTGGCTTTTCTGGAATCTTACCCACCCCCCGTGACTTCAGTCTCTGGTTAATTCCTTGGCACTGTTGCCAGTGAACCTTGTGTGGAGAAACCTGACTCCTGGCACAGAAGGATTATGTATCCCAGAGCTGGTACAGCTGCAGCTACACATTGAGCAATTCCAGCACCAGTGACCTACCTCGCTGTTTACAGGGCTAGCGTTAAAATCTCCAGGGGCTAAAGTTACTCGAGAGGAGGAGGAAGTTGGCTCATGTGTTCTCTTCAGTTTTAAGAACATTGTTAAGGAAAGCTATGAAGCCTACCCATAGGGTGGGTATGTTGGAAAACAAAAAAGCCAGATATTTTTCAAATTTTTGACCCTATAGCATTTCCTGCTTTTTTTTTATTTTTTTTTTTTTATTATTGAGGACTCTTGATAGGTTTTTTTTCTTTGAAGCTTTTCTTTTCGAGGGACAAAGAAAGAATGAGAATTTGCATATGAAATGTAAAATCTAATCAGGAGTTTATTTTAAAAACCGTTGCAGGCTTCATGCACAAACTCTTCTCTCTTAATCCTGTCTAGCATTTCTTTTACAGTGTTATACCAACAGTAGTAGCTCTGGGCATAGCGTGGTGTAATAGGTCTGAGATTTGTGGAAATGTTCCTTTTGGAGCAACGGTGGAAGCCATTTGACAACATAAACCTAACTTGGTGTTGGTTTACCTTGTCACAGCTAAACTATGTTCTGTATTTGGACCAGATCTCTTGAAGACTAATGGGTATCTCTGCATTGGATTGCAATACATGTGTTGGTGACGACCTTCAGCAACCTGGGAGTTACTGGGTTCTGAAGTCACTGTTGCCTTGTTTAAAAGAATGTGTTCCGAGTACTTACTCTTGAGTGCTTTGTTCTGTTTTTGAAATATTTTACTAAATTGCTTGCTAGAAAAATAGTTTTAAAATACATTTGTTATTTAAAATGCTGTGCTTATTCTCAAAAAAAAAAAAAAACACCCAACAACCCAAACAGTGGTAGCACTCTCAGGACCACAGCAGAAGTCTAATGCTGATTAGAGGGAATGATCATTTCAGAGAGGAGAATGCTTTTAGAGATGTTTTTATGTTCTTGTTGCTTTATGGGGGACATACTCTCAAAGCACTGGGGAAAAAGAAACACAAAAGATGTGTTGAGTTGCAGTAGGATCTGTGGTTCTGTTGCACTTCAGGTACTTCTGAAAAAGGGCAAAGTGGCTTCTTGACTACATGGATTTCATCAACTAAGCATTTCATTTCTAAGCATTGAAAACCCATTATTAAAATTTGAATGTGAAATTCAAGATGAAATTTTGCCTTTGGAAATCTTCTGCAGCAGTGCCATGTGTCATGAGCAGATCTTTCAGTCAATTGAAGAGACTGAATTCTCACAGAGTGAGCTCCAGTTTTCTAGTCACCTTTATCTTTGGTGTCACTGGCAAGCGTTTTTTGTAGAAGAATCTCTGGAGGGTTGTGAAGGAAACATTCTTGGTAGCTCTGTGGGTCAGAACAGAATGTCCTGATTCTGATCACTGTTACTGATATGCCCCGGTTCGCTAAAGATGAAAGGCATTTATATGAAAGCTGATGTAGATGTATGAATGTCTTTTTCTGTAGGCATTGCCTCTGCAATCTGTCTTACTGCATAGAGAAAATGTTACTGCCACTCACAGTTCCAGTCAGGGAAGGGTTAAAATTTCAGGAAACCAATGGAAAAGCTATATAATTTTTAATTACTTGATAAACTACAGATCAAAGCCATTCATGATTATAATGTTAATGGAATGTCACTGTTACAGTAGTTCTGTCATTTACAGAGAGACAAAGCCTTTTTATCACATGGTAAGTAGAGAGAACCTGGCTTTGGTTGTTTCTGGTTGGCCAAGATCTTTGAGCCGTGCTCACAGGTTTTCTATTTGACATTCTTATGTGTGTAATAACTAATTTAAGGCGTTCAATAGGGTTCTGCAAGTATGTATTTTTAGTGTTTTATGAAAACTGATTCTTACGTATACTTTTTAATTTCACATTTTAGTATGCTTTTTTAAATTTTGTGCCATGTGTAAAAGTCCTATACTTTTGAATTTTCAAATAATGGTAAGTTAAAATCAAAGTGCTGCAATACTTAGGTGAATTATCTATGCTTTATTCTAGAATTTTCACTCTCAATGAGGATGGTAGTTTAGCCCAGTCAGTATTTGTGGTGCCTGTGTAGATTTTTGCTGTTCCTCTGCAATTTGTTCTACACAGGAAGTCCATGATCTTTTCTTTATAAGCCAAAATTATTTTCTCAAGGACCATTGGAGTTCTTTATGTAGTAGAATCAACTGTTCTATCTTGCCGGTAAGGGTTTGTTTGTTTTTTTTAATACAGTGTGTTTTACTTGTGTATTATCCTTTCAAAGATGGGTGTAAGATGCCTGTAAGATGGCTTTAACTTCTGTTTTGTCCTTGTTGCCTGTTTGGCAAGCATTTTATATTGTGATCTGATAATTTTATGTAATCTGTTTCAATATTTTCTGAGATAATCACTTCAAGAGTATTATTCTTAATGTCTTCACTTGGATACAAAGTGTGAATAATATGCAACTAAATGGATGTTAGGTTCCTGTTTCATAGGATCCTTTTAATGTCTATAACAAACCTTCAGGCATTCTATGTTAATGTTCCATCTACAGAACAGATTATTATTATAGTTTTATAGCATGCAGAGGTTCCAGTTATATGGACAGTTCATGCTCATGTTCTATCCTTGGGTTCCTTTGCTGGAATATAGCAAGAAGGGAAAAAGGTTTAATTTCTCTAGTGACAAATAGCTGGATAGCTGGTGTGGATTACAAGAAATGAGAAGGCTGAAGAGGATTGAACACTCACTTTCCTTAAAAAGCTTGTTTCTGCCTGAAAACACTAAGTTCTCACTTACCTATGGGTTCATATGAAAGCCCTGATACTCTACCCCTAAACCATTTAGTCCCTGCACTTTTCTCACTTCATCATCGAACTTGTCCCAGTTTCTCATCTGAGTTTAATCATGAGTATTAGTCTGACTCCTCCTCCTACCACAGGACACACATCTTCCCGTGATCAGCCTTTTCCTTTCCTATATCAACTCCGTGGTTTTGTTACTAACAGAGTGTTAGCTACTGCTTCAGTAGTCGTTCTCTAGCCTCTCTTTATTCCTTACTCCTCATCGTGATGATTTTGAGAGTCCTACAGGAATGTTTTTCATTTTAGACGAAGGACCACACAGAAGAAATTTGTGCAGGGAATTAGAACATAGGGCAAAAATAATATCATCCTTTGTTTTGCCGTTTTTAATGGCTTTTTTTCCTGTGCATACTTACATTCAGCTGGAATGTTCATATTTGCAAACTTACTGCACTCCTTGTCTTTCCAGAATTCCAAGTCTCCCTTTATCCACAGGTTTTTGTCTCAGGGTATATCGTGTCACAGGATGAGTGGTGGGTACATGCATGATCATATTTTTATGTAGTGATGTTGATTAAAAAGTCATTACTATATAGACAGCTAGCCTGTTCATTTAACAGCAACATTGGGAATAATCTGTAAAACATCTTAATCTAACCTGGCTTTGGAAAGGATTAAGTTTATTTTTTTCATTGGAGCAGTGAAAGGTGATTAGATCACACCTAATTAAAATGCAAAATTTTTACTAGCTCATGACCAGCTCAGACCAACAATAACTTCCCCACTGTTAAAGAGTTCAATTAAAAATATTTTAAAATATCTAACATTTTTTGCATTCTTACTGTGTTTATGTGGGTAGTAATGACATAAGATGTTGGTCTGAATTAATTTGTAGCATTAATTGATATTACAAGTTTCTCTCCTGTTCTGTATATCTTCCGTACTAATTCTGACTTAGGGTGCTGGAAGCTGAATTAAACTACAGTTAGCTATTAAAACTGTGTAGCTAGAAGCAGAAATAGGATTAGTATAAAGACCGTATTTTATAAGAACTAGCCCACACCTTAGAAACAATCTGGTGAAAAGTCAAAGGTTTGAAACCATGGCCAGGAAAATGCTCATTAAAAAGTTCTAATGTGGTAGGCCAATCAGAGTGGGTTAGAGCGAACAAAAGCCATGTGTCTAAGTGAACCATTTGCTCTACCAGTTTGACAACATGTACGTCATCATTGTATCTTAGTTGTCTTAAACTTTTAATAGATGCTAAACTGTCCACAGTATTCTAAGTCTCTTTACAGCTGAGCTCTTTACTACTTGACAAGTCAACTCAAGTTGAGTTGTTTAAGTACCTTAAACATGCAGTGTTGTGCTTCTTCCATCAAATCAACAAATACTCCAGTATTGTGTTGACATTGGGTAATGCTGTTGATTTCGGTTGAAAGGTTGCATAGTTTTAGTTCTTCAGTTGATCACAGACTGATGTTTGTGCCAGATTTTATTCTGTTTGTTGAATAAAAAAAGTAGAATGGAAAACAGAGAATGAAGAACACAAATATCTGACTAGTGAGGAAACGAAAAAGTTAGTGTTGAATTTAAGTCAGCCACTTAATTGCCCATTAAAGTTATTGGCAAAATTATTATCTTTGTAGAAGCAGATTCAATAGACATTTAGTGACATTTCTGTCTGAAATGTGTCCTTCCTTTTTTCAGCTATGACAAGGAACGTTCAGTTTAACTTTCACTTTGTTTTTTTTGCATAGTGACAGCAGTCTAAAATAATTTCCCATTTACCTGCACATGTATACTTAATTTCCCTAGTGTCACTAGCCATTTGATCACATAACTGTGACATGTTCATGCAGAAGCTTATCTTGAGCTGTCTGATGTGAATTGTAAATTGATTCAGTTTTATTCGTTTGTATAGTACATGCTCTCATCAACTGTAATACCCAACCAGCTTTGTAGCCCATACATTATTCTGCACATATATACTGTCACCTCTGAAGGTTTGGAATCTGTGTAGGACTCAGGATGTGTCTGCATAAGAGAACTGGGGGTTGCCAAAAGTGGTTTAGAAGAGGAGTTACTAGGCATATTGCAGACAGCTAATACACAAAGCCTTCTAAATACTTTTCAGTGGTATATATTTTTTTCTTACTTTTTGGAAAGTTTTTGCAAAGTTGTCACTGTTGTCATTTCTTGCAAAAAACTGTTGGGCTAGAAGAGAACCTTGCGGAAATAACCAGGCCAGTGCCTCTGCTAGCTGAAAGAATATTGCACAAAGAAGTCATAACGACATTTGCATGGCTCTCTGGTAAGACACACACACAAGCAGTGAAGACTGATAGAGGCCTTTCTTTAATTTCCTTGGCCACAACAGCACAGACACTGTGGAAGAGGGAAGCTGTCATATGTGGGATTTAGGACACGTTTAACTCTTCTGTTTCTCATCGCTCTGTTCATTTAGGGATTGGCCAGAGGGAATGTTGAATATAAAATCATTACAATTTTGGAAGTGATGCTTGGAACTGCATCTGCAGGTCACAACCCAGCATGATAGTTTTTCTATCTCAGAATTCTCCTAATTTTTCTCAAAACTCACTAATTTATCCAAAATTGTGAAATTTGGACTTCATTCAGTGTTGGTCTTAAACTTGGTCTTGAATTATATTTGTACATGGATGTCCAACTAGAAACACAGAGGGCTCATTTCACTTGTGCTTAGGTGTAAGAACCTCACTTTTCAGAGTCCCTGGCTATTGCCATGGACGCAAGACCACCATTAACCCTTCGCATACTGCACAATGATGAGTGGACAGAGGGAGATTTATGTGCTGTATAATAACAAAAAATGAAGCTGTAAGTTACCAGGCAGCTGTGTAAATGTTTTTGTGTCCTTCTCAAGACACGTATTCCTTAATTTGCTCTCAGTAAAACTGCAGTCTTCCTTACTGTAAACTTAGTTTAAAACAACTCCTGTTTAGGGAAGCCAATCCCAGATCCTTAGGTCAGAGGTTGAGGTGGCACATTTGTAAGAGTTGTTTGCCTTTGGTTGAAAAAATGATGACAATAGCCACAAAGAAAGATTTAGCTTATATATCAGCTTACAAAATATATTAAAACCCTCAAGAAGAGTACTGTATCATACTGATTATCTTGTCGTGACATTTTTATTGCACAAGTGCTTAAGGTGCTGTTCTTCTGCCAACACATAAATTAATTCTTTCCAGTATGTTTGATAGAGGATATATGGTGAACATTCAGTGGTTCATACACTTTTACTGTGCAGTTCTGATCTTGCTTTATGTCGTGGAATTTTGTGATTTTCTGTATTTCATTTAAAAAATAAGAACTGTCCACTCAATTTGCCATAAAATTTCTTGCTTCTAGTGACAAACCTGTGCTTCTTATTCCAGTATGTATTTCCAATAATGAATATCTTATATTAGTTTGAAGTCTTTTTAGATCACTGCAAACACACAAGCGTACAGAATATTTAGTATTTCCTAACTTCTCTTATACAAAATACTGGTTAGAAAACCAATGTGCTACATAGTCTAAAGATCTTACTTTCATATCACATGGTGGCCAGACACAGCAGATGAAACCCACATTTAGAAAGGAAAACATTTTAATATAGTGAGAGTTGATAGACATGCATCAAAGTGAAATGTTATTTTTGTAGTGATCAGCAGGCCTCAGACCTCCCATGCTAATCATAAACTTTCCAGGCCAATAAAGCTAATTTGTTCTGTTATTGCCACTGGCCTCCAGCTCCCTTTCCAAAGGGGAATATTATGATTGCTGCTAGCTAGAAAATTAGCAAAAGGCCTTCTCTTTCTCCTTTTCTTTAGGCCTGTTATGCATGTGATGTTTTGGTTTGTTTATATTGTGTCTATGAGTGTGTTTTAGATGTATTCACAAAGAAATTGGATGAACTTCACTATCCTTCTTTCCAGTCTTTCTCTATTAACTTACACTGCACTGGCTATGGCAACCATATGTTCAGGCCTCATCTCTTCCTCCTCCTTTCTTCCTGGAAATGTTGACCTGGGAGAATTAAAGGGTGTATGTGTAGTTGTACAGGCTATCCAGATGTATAATGTTATGGCCAGTGTTACAACCTAGTGAATTCTGCAAAGTTACACCAACCTTTTTCACATGTATAGAAAAGGCACTTTGAGATACAGAACAGCTATTCCAAAGGACAGCTTAAGATGGTGAAGGTTGCCAGAATACATCAAGTCGGCCTGGTCAGATCCTCTGTGAATTGACAAGTAGCTGTTTCAGTCTGTCAGCAGGCTGCATTTGAACAAGACACAGACTCTAGAGGTGCTATGCATTTGAAGTTCTCCAAGCCACAAAAAAAAAAAGGCAAAAAGGCAAATTTGGAAATAGCACCAATAAAATGAAGGCCAGTGCTGAATCTGTATGGATGATGGTCACAGTCTGGCCTTTCTGCTGACAGAATACCAAGTCCTGTGATATTTGGGTTTGGTAGCTGTATCTGTTGCTGCTTATATGTGAAATGGAGCATCCCTGAGTATGCATTCCTTTTAAAGGCTAAAGAAGTGATCACCATGATTTCAGCTTCTTCCAGAGCTTTTCTGTGGCTGATGGGTGCTATGAGCACATCGTGTTTTAATCAACTAAAGAAGAAAGCTCTGTGCATAGTGTGTACCTATTAAACAGTACAGTGTTCACCAAACAGTTGAGTGTTGTATGTGTAAGTTGGAAGGAGGACCTCGAGATCAGTTATTGGAAGAAAGTAGAAATAATCAGAGATAGAAGTTTGAGATTTTTATTTTCTGAAAAATATTTCTGAATATCTGTTTAAACTTGGTCTTGATAGGAATTTTAGTTATAAAAGAAAAGATTATTCCCTTAACAGCTTCTGATCTATAAAGAGGGACTGTAAGATCATTTTCAAGAATTTGGTTCTGCTGTGTTTTTTTTCCAAGTGGAGACAGAATTAAGTGCATTTTAAGACTTCATGGCCTTTTTTATGAAATGATAGGGAATTAGTCTAAAAATCATAAGTTGGTGTTTGCAAAAGCGTGATACAAAAGATAGGAAAAAGAAATACCAGTCTGCTTCGGAATAGTGGTGTGTTTATTCTGTTACTATTGTAGTGGGTTTAATCTCCTTAAATAGGTAGATTCACATGCTCAATTTATTCCTGGGAATTTTTGTATTACAGTGTCCCCACAGACTAAGCACATGTATGTTCAGATTAAGCATTGTGTGATTGATGTGAGTGGTAATAGCAGTATTAAACTGTGGGTATGCTAAAGCCTGATTGAATTTATGGCAGAACTGCAGAATTAGGTGCAGAATTATCATATGTTGTGCATAACAAGTCTCTTCTAGAGCAAATTCATTAGAACTTAATTTTTTGTAAACCTAAATGATTGTATTTCTTTAACAGGATTCTGTCCACTTTTCTGAACGTGAAAGTAATTCAAAAGCAACTTCCAGCTCAAGTTTGTTGCAAATCTGTGACTTATACACATACTGTACAAATTATGACCAAGATGGGTCCAGCATGCAATACATTCAAAAGTTTGACTCTTACACAAGCGTTCTCTATAGCCTTACTAAAACCAAATTAAAAACAAAGCTACCTCAAAGTCATGTTTCTAAACTCTTTTGTGGGCAACTCTGATCATGTCTGATAAATGAGCAATAGTCATTATTGCACAGCAGCTGTTACCTGCTGTCTTTTCTCATTACACTTTAGGAATTATATTGATGAGCTTGGCTTCAAATTTGTAGTTGTTTTTTTGTTAAACATATAAATGTAAGAGGTTATTTTGCTTTCAGCACTTTTTTTCAGAACCACAGTTCTGACAGTTTTCTTTGTCCTTTTCATGTGACATGCAACACAATGTAACTGATCAGACTTTCCTGTTGGTGTTCAGTTTGTAAGAAGAATGTTATATTAAGTTTAATGGGTGTTTACTCTCTTTTGGATTAACAGCCTGTATATTCTTCCAATTAAAACAGTGTGCTAGACTACTCATAAGCATGCTTAGAGAAGACATTTGATGGGGAAGGGGTGTCTGAATGTTATTTTTTTCAGCCATGCATTGGACAGTCCCCACTTCCCCTCTATTATACCCATTAAATTTATATTTTTTTCTTTGTCAAGTTACTCTCTGCAGTGCTGCTGCGGGGTGCTTGCTTATATATTTAACTGTCTAGGGGGGGTTATTTTTTATTTTAATGCAAAATGTCCAGGTGACATCAGCAGCCTTTCTTAATTTTAAAATTTGTTGGGAAAGTTACATTTGATTTCAATTCTAAACCTATACATCACTTTCTGTTCTCATGTAACTACAGGTTCTTTTAGTAATATGGCTGTTCTGTGACGGTGAAAACTAGGTACAGGTGCTGCTGTTGGATTCTCCACATGGGTTTTTATTTTGAAAGCCCTGCTTGCTGAAGATGCTCTTGTAGTTAAATAAATAAATGGCCAGTATAATATTGCAAGAGGAATGCAAAGGAGCATTAATATGGCTGAGTGAGGCCCTATATGTTTTCTTTTGAAATATCTTCACTGCTTGCCAAACCACCTTGGCAGTGAATAGCATGAAGGCTAGATGTGGAATTATATATGTGTTCTCCATGATGAAGGGAATATAGTCTGTGGCTCTTACACAAATTTAAAGACAATAATTTAAGGTGTTAGGGTAGTAGGATAGATGTACTGAAGAACCTAATTGGTAATCTTTTAATACTTTTGAAGTTGATTATGCTTTCCCTGATCATACATATAGTAGTGATCTTGGATAGGGATTTCTAGGAATTTTTTATTTTTTCTTAGATATCTTGATGATTTTCTGGATATAGACATAATATTTACTTTAATACTGAATCCTTCACAGTTAACAGTTTTTTAGAGGAAAACAAAAGGTCATTTTTTCCTAGAAATAAAAGTTACAAATGGAAACCCAGGCTTTACTAAACACTAGGTTGCAACAAATCTTCAGAAGTGGCAATATTTTATATGTCCTAAGAATTAGTTCACATAGAACCTGATGATTTTATTATGCCAATGTCAGAGAACATGAAAATGAGAGAAAAATAAGCAATATGTGACACTTGGATTAAAAGTTTTACATTTAAGATTAATACTTACTTTGCAAGACCATTCCCCAAGGAGTCAGTCTTTTTAAAAGTATTTGTTAGAAGAGTGATTTCTATTTCCTGCTAAGATATTGCAAAGTAGCTGTTTTGTTATCTGATGGTAGCAATCAAGCTGAGAGATCGTGAGGAAACAAGGAATAATAATGGGTACTACAGAGGAGTCTTGAAAATCACATTGGAGGAAGTAAGATAGCTGAGAACATGGAGGTAAAGGATTGCAAAAGCTGCAAAAAAGTACTTGGATAATACTACGTTTAGATTAACGTCAATCTGTTTGATGTAAAAGGAGTGCTTGGAAGGTTAAAGAATGAGATTTTAAAAGCCTATTTAAGCGAAATGCCTAGTCTTCTATGATAATACTTTGTAATAAATACTTCAAGTCATAGATTAAAGCCTGATTTAAGCTTTGTCTATTTTGGCTTTGGATAAGTAGTTGTTAGTGGTCCATGACAGATGAAATTTGTGTAACGCCATTTACCATCACGTTTTAGCATGTATACTAAAGTATTCTCTTGATCTACTTGCACATAATATGCTTAGAAATTTGAAATAATACATATGTTGTATGAAATAGGCTTCTATTCCAGCATATTGTGTAGAATTGTGCTCTGTGAATTTTTTATCTAAAACATTTCATAAGAGAGAAGAATATTGCTCATTTTCAGTAAAAAAAAAGAAAGGAAAAATCTGTCGGGTGCTATAAAAATGAAAGAAATAGCTACTGAGGTAGAGAAGCAAACAATCTCTGGTCAATCCCACCTTTTATGTTTAAATATAAATTAACTAAGACACTATAAAACTATTACTTACTTTGCAGGCTTGAGGACACAAATAGATAAGAGATGCTACACCTAACAGTTCAAAACATTATTTGAATATTTGATATTGTGTGTGGGTACGAACATATGTTGAAAACTTTATCATTGCACTTTATTTGGTGTATTTCCTTGGAAGGGGATAAGATGATCGTATTGAATTGTAAAGCTTTAATAACAATTAATGACAAATCTGAAAACTGATATAGTCAAAATCAAACTGCCAGTTTGGAAATGTTGTCTGGTTTTGTTTGCTTATTTGTAGCTTGGGGAGTTTATGTATCTTTGTATACATTTTCTACATGACAAATATTAATAATAAATAGCATTCTCTGTGCAGCTGTCTAGTGGCAAGCTCTCACTTTGATCTTCAAGTGGTTTCCAAATAAATCAGCAGAGTAGCTGTGGTATTAGTCATACTTATCATCCTTCACCAGCTCATGTGCTATATAGTTTTGTGTAATTCTTTTTTAAATTAATGGACAGACTGTGGGCGTGAATGGTGACTTGATGGCTAGGCTACTAATCTTTGAATGTAGGAGAGCGTTTAAAATAAAATTTAGTTTTGTGTTACATTACAGGCTTACTTGTTCACATGCAGCCCCTTGGTACCAGAAATTTTAACCATTGAAGAGAGCAAAATAATAATTGTCTTCTTTTCGAGATGCATTTTTTCTGGAATCTCTTTTGTCTGATGAGGTGAAGTCTGAAATATCTGTAGTGCTTTAAGGTCATTAGTAATAGGATTGATCAGCAGCTTTAGAAAGCATCCTAATCATTATGAATTATGAATTAAGATGGCATTGGACCATATCCATAGACCTGGACACTTTTGAAATCTGGGTGTTCTCATGAAGTTCATGAATTCTCTTAGGAAGCTTTCTTTTAATGGCTGGAAGTTATAATAGCTCTGTTGAGATAATCTGGAGATACTATGCAGATAATTATGTCCTTTTGATGCCTTGAGAAATCCCTCCACAGCTTTCCAAAGTTTAACTCTAATTTTGGCCGCTATGAAACACTACTTTCTGCCAGAGTTTCTTTCTTATGGGAAGTATCATTAAGTTCATTATCTTTCAAGAGCAATCTTTTCTTACAGTAATATCCATAGTGAAATGAGCAAGCTTAGCAAAAACCCCCAAACCTAAAAACAAACAAAAAGCTAAAGATGGAAGAAATATATGTGTTGTGTGTAAGTGTGTGTGTATATATATATATAAAAATATTTTTTTTCAGTCTTAATTTTGCAACTGTTTTGGATGCTTGCATTAATTCCTTGACAGCTTATCTACATCAGCAGTGATAGGTGGTTTGCGAAATACGTGTGAAAATGGCAAGTCAAAGATAAACTAAATATGCTACGAATGCAATGGCAGGATTATAGTACTGTTACGCTAAGAAAAGAAGTAACCGGTGAGTACCATTACTTGTTTCATTGAATGTGAACTAGCATGTGGAGCTGCATATAAAATCAAGTGATACTCAGTGAGAAATAGTTCATTGTGAGGAAGTCTTCCCTGAAACATTGGCTTTAAATTACTTAAGACATGATCCATACAAATATGAAGTTACTGTATTGGAAAGACTGGAACTGTGCAGGAAACCTTCAGAAGGAGACCTTCCTTCCACATTGAAGGAATTTTCTGTGGTTTTGTTCACTTGCTTTCTGTTGGAATTCTGATTGTTTTCCAGCCGTGTGATGGTGTTGGCTGCACAGATGTGCTTTTACAACCAGATTTCTCAAACAGTCAAGTTTTATGTCTCTCTATGGGCCTTTAAGATTAGAACTGGTGTTATTGCTAGCTTTAACCCACGTAGACAGTCTGAGTATAAGGATAAAGTAATCAGCACCGTTTACATCTTTCAAAATATACGTGGAGAATGTTTCTTCACTTCCTTTGTTCTATGTGGCCTTTTAAGAAGTCCTTTTTTTCCCCTTAGTGTTTGTATTATATTTATTTACACCTTGTTATCAGAAAACATGATTTCCAGATTTTTGCCATTATGTAGAGATTTTACACTGTATACTGTAGGTTTAGCTGTGTAGCTAATAATTGTACATAACTACTTAAAAGTAAAATGGCATGCTAACTAAATTTTTAAAAAATATTTTTCAAACTATTAAATCTAGTCATTTGGTGCTTGACTTTCCTCCTTACATAGTAGAAAAGTGTTCTTGAATTTAAGCATGCCGTTTGTCCCATGAGAAAATTTGACTGAACTGAAGTTGTTTCAGATGTCTGTTTCAGGAAGACAAATTTCAAGTTGAATTATACTGAACATGCTCTGAGTACTCAGAGGCTTATCAGCTGTTTATACAAGTATTTATCAGTTTTTCAGAATTCACACAGAGGACATGTAGCTCAAGATTTAACATAATTTAGAGTTATATGTTTCTAATTTCCTGTGTTGCAGAAAACAACCATGCACAAGAACTGGCCATCTTCTCTTTGTAAATGGCATGTGTGTTTGAAAGACATCTAGAAAAATGGAGTAAACTCCAGGTATCTGCTCTGCCTGTGTGCTTCCCAGACATTTAGGCATGTGGGACCACTGTGCAGAGTCCAGACAGCTAGAAGACTCCATATATGCTGATAGTTCATTGGTTCTAATGGATAACATGTGTTAATGTGATTACTTTAAAAACAAGCACATTTATAAGATAAACTATCCAAAAATTTATTATGTAAGCAATCACATTTCCCCAGAATTTTGTTTTCATCAAGACAGAAAAGCTACGCAGTTTCTCTTTAATTAAAAAATGTTCATTCTTTTTTTGTATGGTATACATCTGCAAAGAAAGAGAAGCCTTGTTTTTTGCACTACAGCTATGCTTCTAATTTGTACCTAATTTGCACCAGCAGTGTAACTGATCTGTTGGTGCTGTGCATTGTTGACCTGGCATGGACCCCCAGTGATAAAAAAAATGAGCATTTAGTCTACTAATGGGGTAGATTTTGACCTAGGCTAGTGTTAATTCTTTTAAAGGGCAATGCAACTAGGGGCAGTTTGTATGCTATAGTATGCTTAGATTAGCTGGTCTTATTGGAAGAGGTGGTGAATTGGAAAGATGGAATCAAAAAGAACATAAAGAGATTTTGGGAAGGAATAATTGTGTCTTTGGCTTAGGATTTTTGTAACTAGATTGGAAAAATTGGGATGTGGTTGCTGCCCAAAGCATAAGTTCCATTACTATGAGATTAGTTCTCTCTACTCACTTCAGGTATCTGGACTCTGTATTGAAATTGCTTTGGAAATCTTCCTCCTATTTCTTCCTGCATTTGCTTTCAGGATGAGTGCTTAATCCAGTGTGTTTTGATCAATATTGCAGTAAATCTCAAGTCTTCAGCCAAGCATGTACATTTCCTTTGGCAATACAACAGCTATTTTCCCTTTTTTTTTTTTTTTGTCAGAAGAATAGAGGAGAAACCTGGTATTCCTATAAACTACAGACAGTATAATTTGATCGTGAATACAAGTCTTCCAGGATTTTTTTTAGTTTCTTCTTTTGGATCTGAAGTAAGCTCTAGTTCGATCACCTCTGTGACATCAGAGAGCAGAGGTGCCTGTGCTACAGAATTGTCCTTGGCTCTGGTGTTCCAGCTGTGTGGCTCCTGGTCTGATGTTTACTCTCTTCTGTTAGGAGGGATGCTGATCTAGTCCTGTCCCCTAATTGACATGTGTAATGTATGCAGTACTGGCTCCTTTCTCAAGGTTAACTCTGTTTCAAGACTCTTTATCTGCTGCCTGATACAGTCTCTTACCTTCCTTTTGCTTAGCTGATTTCTACTATTACTAGCCTTTTACCCGTGGTTAGAAATGTGAATTTTGGCATAGGCACAGACTTTCAGGGCCCCCATTATCAGCCTTAATGGCCCTGACCAGCTTCACCCTGGTGGACTTCTGCCCACGGGACCAGTAGGCCCATCAGCCCTGGGCCTTCAGTCCCTGCTTGAACTGCCGTGGGGGTGTACCTCTCTCCAGCTCAGCCACAGCTGCATGCACACCTGGTTGTGCACACCTGCTGATTTGCACACTTGGCTTGACCTTGGACATGCCTTATCACCACAGACTTGCTCGGTCATCTTGACTCTTGTTTGACCCTGACTGCCACTCCTGGATCTGCCCTGCTCCAACTTATGGTGGCAGTGGGACAGCCTTGCTGCTGCCCTTGTTGGCATGCTTGACACCTGGCTCCCCATCCATTAGGGAGCAGCCAGCTGTTGCTGTTCTCTGAAGGAATTTTTGAAGGTTGGCTGATACTGTTTTACTGCTTTGGTTAAGTAGTAAGCATGACAAATGTTGGCCAGCTTTTGCAGAGCTTTCTTTTCATCTTTAGTTGGCAGGAGATGATGCTCATTTTTGGAAAATGTAGGTTTTACCGTAGTGATTTTACACATTGGCTACCTGTATATTGGACTAGTATGTGCTATAGTTGATCCACTCCTGGGGAGAACTCACAGTGATTTTCAAAGTTCTTTCTAGATCTGTTTTCCCCAGTCTAAAAGAATATCATTATGGCTTTGAGATGTCTACCAGTATAGAAAATAACAGGACAGGTAAAGCATATGCATGGAAGCGCTTTCTACAAGGGTTTCTTCCTCTGACTGAACTTGAAGAACATTTCCAAACAAAACTGAAAATTATTATTACATTCTCCATCCTAACTGGTTAGTTTTCTCTTGGAGAGAGCTTGTTCCTATCATTTTATGATGGCATGTTTGATGTAGCTGTCATTTGCCAGCTGGACACTTGGGAAAACGTGTGTTAGTGCTACAGTCTAGTTTTAATGTGTTGTAGTTTCGGACCTGAAAAAAGACCTTTCTAATTCTGATTTCATAGGAGGATTCATAGCATAGGTCATGGCCTGTTACATCATGTAGTTTGATGCTTTTTTACCAGGACCTCTGTTTATTTGTTTTTGAAATTAAAAAATAAAAAAAAGTATACTTATATGATCCAGAGGCCTCACCTTTTTGCTTATTGTATCTTTAAAATACTTTCTCCATGTAGAGTTAGTAGTATCAGCGTTTATCCCTCATGAATAAGTTAAAGATTTGAGAGTACCATGATTCAAAATCATATTTAGAATATTTTATTTAGGAGGTGGCTTACTTTTCATAGGAAATAGACATGCATTGTTTGTGTAACTTAAAATTAATTTGGTTTACTTAAAGATTACTTAAAGGTTGCGGTGGGGTGGGGTGTGGGGGCAGGGTTTAAAGGACAAACAGGCCTAGTCCCATTTCTTATTTTAGCTATGGTATCCAAATACAGCAGTGGTACCAAGTAGTTTATTTCCAGTTTTGTGGTAGGTGCAAAGGAACTGCTTCAAATATTTTAAAGGGTAAAGCATGCTTTTTTTCTCTTCTTATTTTTATGTAGCTGCTCGTTTGATACACTTCAACATGCAACACAGATCAAAGTGCCTTATGTGAAACTAGTATGATGAGAGGTAGTTTTCTAGAAGTGTGTGTCTGGTTTTTATGCATACAAAGAGAGAGATTAAATGTGATCCATCAAAGAACTCTTTTCCTTTTGGTTTCACCATTTTGTTTTGTATAGAAGGAAGTAGAAGACAGCATGAATGATGTTGGATCATGTATTATGAAAATATGTAAGAAAATAATACTAAAATGAAATATGAGGAGGACCAGAATATGGTGCTAAAAATCCTAAAGCCTTATTAGGAAAACAGAAGACATTGATTAATAAATGCAGAGAGTAAAAAAATTTCCACAAAATGAATGGTATTCATAAAAATTAGAAGTTCAAAACATGGTGTCCGCTCGTTCTGTACTCAAAATGTAGTGTTGGGCAGAGGAAGGAATGCCTCATAAATGTCGTATTACTCTACTTGCACTATGCAATGTCTGGGGAGGCAAAGAGGTGCTCTGAGAACTTGGTACGTAAACCAGAATTCTATCATCAAAATACAGAAAACTGGAATATGGCCATGAAAAATATGCATTCTAGCCCAGTGCTGGGCAGGTGACAACCAAGGGTGTTTTCCTCCCTCTAGCACACTGTAATGCCAGAAAAGATAAAGGGATAATAGATACAATACTAAAGAAAAGATTTAAGATGATAAATCAATTTGAGGTTAATACTCAGCTCTTTGAAGGTGGACCTTTGCAGTAAAGTCTGGCTTTGTAATCAAAAGTCTGAGCTTTAAGAAGTTAAGCATAGGGAGAAGAGGAAGGAAATGCTCAGATTTCCTTTTCAGGGTTTGAGTGTGGTTTAAAAGCACCATGCACTGCTAGTATCGTGGTAGTAGAAGGGGAAAGAGATGATGATAATGAGGACTAGCATGTTATTACTGAAGTAACTGTCAGACTTCCAGTGATGTAAGGTAAGCTGGGCTGACCTAATTATATACAAATGCCTATTTGAAGCAAACTTTGTAATGCCATTTCCACAGAATGCAATAATACCTTTTTAATGGTGTACTTTCTAAACTGATCTGATCAGGTCTTTCTTTCTTCACAACAGAGAAACAAAAAGATGAATAACAGAGTGAAAGCCAGAACATGGAGTGACTTTAGTCAGAAAAATAAGGATTGTTCATTTTAGAAAGGGAAATAGGCAGGAACAGAAGTTAAAAGGTAAGTTGGAAAGTGGTTAACTAATAAAATCATTAGTAAGGACACAAAGTGACTGTGTGGAATAATTTATTAAAAACCTCGGTAAAGATCTTTTTTCCACAGAATCCCTTTGTGTTTTCCATAACTGTACAGTGGGATCAAAAAATTATTAGACGTAGAGACAGATAAGAATACTCCTAACTTCATTATGTAAGATAACAGTGGAAGACATGCTGCCCCACGCAGTGGTGTGTTGTGGTAGCCAGTCAATATTATAGTTTTGGAAGGGATTCTTATATGTGCATAACTATGCCCTTGAAGGTTTCTTTGGGCAATAAATTATGAAAGCAAGCAGCTTTCTTGATAGGAAATTTGAGCTAAAGGGTACAAATAAGATGTTGGGAGTTACTTGGAAAAGCATTAGTATCTGAAAAACTGAGTTGAAACTTGAACCGAGAAAAACCACTGAGGTGCACTGAAATACACGTGAGGCTCTGGGACTTGTTTCCTCCAATGTGCTTGGTGTGTGGGGTCCGCTCTCATGGGGCTCCATATACTTAACCTTTAGGCAGCAGTAGCTCACACTTTGACTTCCTTCCCAATCTGTGTGGCTTTGGTTTGGTTTAATGGCACGTATAAAAGTCCAGATACTCCTTCCTGGTCCTTCTGTCTATTGTTATTTCATCTGTTCTTGGTCAGCAAAAGGTAGAGGTGCGGATGAGACCTGATTCAGTGGGAGTATGAGCATGCCTCTTTCACAAGGACTGCAACAACAAAGAGGAATGCTTTACCTGTAGAAGGGAGAGTATAGAAGAGACTCTCTTGCTTTCTTCACCCTGTCTGGCCAGTGAAATGCAGAAACCAGTGAAACGGATGTAGAATCCTCCATGGGGGTAAAGAAATCCCTTAGTGGTTCAGCTGCAGTATTTCCTGAATCCAAGAACACAGGGCAGGGCAGGGAGCAGCATTTTTCTCTCCTTAGTGCACTGTTTTGTCTTCAAGGAAAATACATTCTTTCTGCAGTTCTAAGTTCCCAGACTGCTCAGAGACACACATGGGGTGGCAAGAGACGACTACTTTATTTCACGTGTTTAATTAAACACAAACTTTTTTTCAATCAAGAAAACTCATAGAAGAAATTTCAATTAAAGGTTTATGGCCAGTGTCTCTTTGAGGTTCAGGCTAAAGGACAGTAGTAATTTATTCTAACCTTAAAATATCTGAATAATAAATTCAGAAGGTAATGCTTCCTGGAAAAAATGAAATAATTGTTGGAAATGCCTATCTGACAGCTTTAAATATGGCAACTATCTTTACACATGACTTTGTCAAGCATATAAGACTGTTAAACTTTTGTTCCTTTTTTGTTGTAAGTAACCTGTAGATCACTAATGGGGGAAGATGACCAATAAAATAAACCCAAAATATAGTAGTTTTTCACTTTATTCTTCCTCTGTTATTCATCAGCATCTCAGTAACTTGTACTAAATTTTTAGTACATTCAGCCTTTTTTATCCTCTATTAATTTTTTTCATGGAACTTTGAAATAAAAACACAACACCTTTTCTTAAATAATAGAATATGCAGTGTCTGCTTAATGTGCTTTTCCTATTCGTGATTCCAGGAAGATTGTATCTGGCCAAATCAAATTAACAGAATGCTGTTTTAAATACTTGCTTTCAGAAACAGTTAAAGGGCTTAGGGCTTTGCTGTAGCAGCAGACTTGTTTCAGCCTTTATCTTCCTTTTAAATAGTTCATCAGTTTACATGCTTCAGCTGAGTACCAGCAGACATTCCAGTAAACCATGTGTTTTCTCCCAAATTCAGTAGCGTTGATGTTGCAGCTGTAGTGACAAAAGGTGAATTAGACTAATGATTTTCCCTTGTACCTGTTAATACTTTGAAATATACAGAAATTGTCATTGTCATGTTCTAAAGTAATTCAGCCTGGAATATGTAGTTATATTTCACGCTATCTTGCTTTAAGAGTTTCAGAGTTAAGATCTATGAACGTTAAAGCTGTAGGAAGTAGAAAGGAAGTCTGTCAAATGTTGTTTTGGCTGTTTTCTCTTACTGTTACTTTTATATTAGGAATTTTGTCAGCTTTCTAAGCAAATATACCTTTAGCAGAAAAAAGTAACTGTGAATGATTTTTACTTGAGCATACTGTTCATAATTTCATGTGGAATTACAGGAAAGTTGAGAGACCTGGAAGACAAATTGCTTGGTTTTGGTGAGCTTAACAAACATGTCCTTGTTTGAGATTTAGGTGCAATTGCCTCAGGAGGTAGCTAGTAGGCAAACTTCATAAATTTATTGATATTTACAAACCCCTTGAGACTGATAGTTAATTTGTTCAGTGATGAAAATCTGTACTTTTTTTCATGAGAACTGTACTAACCAAGATCCATTGTGCATTTTATGTACTTTAATTTCTGAGAGTAAGAGACAGGAAATTTCCTCAAAAGATTCTGATGTCTTTTCTGTTATAAAAAAAAGATAAAATTTTGGATTTTCTATTTAAATTATATACCTAAAATAGTTATGGTATTATCTTGCTATGTTTGTATGTTTCTAAGTAAAAGCAAGGATGCTGTTGTGTTGAAATTACAGATAACTTAATTTCTTCCATTTTACTATTGCAAGGTATTTTGGTTTCTCTGTCTTCTATGCAGAACTTTGTATCTGAAATAGCTCTTCAGTCATAAACTGATTTTCTTTGTATTGCACCAACGGTTTGTTAATATCTAGTGATTTCTGAGGTTTGCAGAGAAATTCTGATCTTGGTTGCAGCAGTGCAAGATTGGCGTAGTGTTAAGTTTCAGGTTACTTTGTGCTGTAGAGAAAGGCTGTGGTTGTGAACATGCGCAATTACATCCAGTTAGTTGGATAAAGCTTGCGAGTGTAGCAGCAGGTACGGGCAGATCTCTTACCTGAATACGGGGAACAGAACACCAGCTTCTAGATTTCAGGGAATTCTGCCTGTATGTTTTGTAGAGGAAAAATCAAATGCATATGTAAAGAATTAGTTATATGACTTATTAAATGGGAACGTAGTACAGTTTTCTGTGCTGAGAAATTCATCCTAATAATATGCAGTTAGACTTTGATAAGGTTTTTTATTATTTATGGAGGATATACTGCTTTCTGAAATGATCAGCACAGAGAAGACGAAAATCACTGTTACTTCTACCTTTTTAATTTTGCTTTTCTACCTACCATTTACAGAGGCAGGACTGGCAATTTTGTGCCTATGCTTTATAGTCACAAAAATCAGTTCACTTTGTGAAGAACTGCAGAAAAAAATAAATCCTCATTTTATGGAAATGGTAGTCAATCTACATGACACAACTTTCATCACTGGAATTTTTGTTACACACTGCAAGGTCTGAAATGGGGTATTCTTTTTAAACTATTTCAAGCACTGCAGCTGTAGTTTTAAGGATCATAGTTGGAGCTCTCAAGTTGGAAGTGTTTTGAACTCTGGTTTAGTTGGCAGTTTGCTCACTATCCTTTTTTCCCTTTTGTGGTACATCTAGATACTTAAAAAAAATATGGAAGGACAGGTTGGCTTCCTGACAAGGTTTTGATGGAAAATTTCCTTAAGTTTATTTGGCTTTACATTTTTAGTCCGGACACTTTGCCAGAGGCAGCCAGTGTACAAAGTACCTGTAATGGCAGCTCTACATTTAGCTGTCAGCACAATGGTATAATCTGCAAACCTTTAGCTTGCCTTAAAAAGAGGGAAAATGCTTCTTTCATTTAGGTCTTGAAGGGAGGTGTTGTATTGTGAGATCAACATAGTAGTACAGCGTTCTGGATGATTTTTGTCAGCAAGTACCATTAAGGTTATAGTGTAAAGTTTGCAAAAACTGCAGGTTTGGCTGTCAGTCACCATTCTTACAATGCGGTAGCCAGCTGCCTGTGATCATTCACATCATTCAGAAGAGCTGCTCATGAGCTCCATACTGAAACTCTCACTCTGGCTTTTTAAATCTTCCTAAACTTGTAACTGTTTCCTCGAGGGGAGTCAGCTGAAGGGGACTCTCATGCTATTGAGACCCCTAGTCCTGCATGGCCTACGTGGCATTTGCTTCCTACTTGGCATGCCCTCACTCAACGCAGTGCTGGCAGGTATTGGCAGTAATGCTGCCAGAACCATGGTGCTGCAAGGCTGTGTAAAGGCAAGGGACTAAAAAAAGTGAAAGGTGGTCTGCTGATTTGGGAGGCTAAAAAAGACAGGTTTTTCTACAGATGTGGAAGGGACGCAGCATTGTGAGTCTGATAGGTGGAAGAGATAGTACTCTGTGTGGACAGTAGTAGGACTCTGTAAAAGGAAGGGCTTGAGAGGAAAGAGGCGCAGTGACAATGATGTCTACTTAATATAGGTCAGGTTTTACTATGCTGGAGAACCAGATATGCAAATTCAAATAGAGAAAAATTTGGACTTTAATTTTCTATACTGGTTTAGGAGTTTGACTGTATTTAATTACTATTCTGAAAGCTCTCTAATACATAAAAATACTCTGTTGCTATGATTTGTTTGAATATTGAAAGAGGGAAAAGATTCATATCTTTCAACTGTCATAGCAAAGGAAAAGAATGGTTGGTAAAGTTAGTTTGAAAATAGGGTGAGGGGTCTGACATACTCAGCTGCGTACACAAAACTTACCAAATTACAAAAAGAAATCTGATACCTAGTAATGGTATGCTTCTCAATTTCACCAAAACTTTTACTTCCCACCTCCTAAAATCTTGAGATATTCTAAAGTACCTGTATTCTGAGTACCTGTGGTTTGCTGTCTGACATATGAGACCAGGTTATTCTTGGGTCATAGTTTTAGAGATTTCCCCTGTAATCATAAGGATAAGAAAAATGCATGTATATGACAGATGAGAATATAGTGTAATTTCTTGACTTTAGGAATTGGAACTTTAAGAAAGACATCGTGTCTTACATACCTATGATAAAATACTTTAAAAAGCAACAGTAAAATTAGAAGACATGAAAAAGTAAATTGAGAAAGGAACAGAAAGGGAATACAGGACTGGAGCATCCTGTATAAGTTATAAAACAGTTGTTCTGTTGTTGAATGTGATAGATCATTTGGGTTCAAAACTCCTTTTATAGT